>NC_088795.1:19146477-19780584 GCF_011386835.1 Chrysemys picta bellii
GGTAAGCTCTCACACATTCTTTGCATCTCGTTACTCTGATATGGTATCACTACCCCATCGATAAACCAAAAAGAAATCTATTTCCTTTTAAAAATGTATCTATAAAAATGCTAGTTTAGTACTTTAGAATTGTAATTGTGCCATTTAAACATGAATGCATATCCTGGGACACTGACCCAGCACTTTATTGTAAGCTTACGCTGTGTAAAGCAGAGAAACTCCACTGAATTTCATGGAATTACATTAGATTAATGCTGGCGTGATATTGGAATGTGGGACCCTCTTTTTAACTTGTAAATGAGGGAAATAGAATGCAATGGGAGAAGTCTCATTAAGCCTCTGACATTCCCTCTCCTGCCAACATGTTGCTGTCTTACTGTTGCTATAGCTGCTTAGCCACTAATGGTCAACACTGAACATAATCTGTTTAAAAATATTTTTATATTTTCTAGAGGCCAATAAGCATAGCAGAAATAACACCTTACATTATAGAATGCAGGCATAAAATGAACATTTTTTTTGTTACCAATAAGGGATAAAAATTCACAAATGAGTCATCACTCCGCTTTGGTTTCCACATTCATGGATTATGCTATCACCTTAGCTTTCTGCATCTGTAAGTATGCACATATATGTTACCTAGAATCTTTGTATAGCAATATTATATAGCAAAGCTTTGAGATGAGAATATCATTCCAAAACCCTGTTTTCAATGGCTTATAGCTGTCTCAAAAGATTATCTTTTTTAGATTAATCTTGTCATGCTTGATGTTTAGTCCAGGAGAAACTTTTTTGGAAAGCTAAATAAAAATCCATTTGGCCATTTTTGAGTTACCTGATTTGTGAAACTTTTCAGATTGTTTTTTGCACTTAAATTACTTATATCCGTCTTTCCTTATAAACTTCAAAACCGTCAATGTTTGCAGTCTCAAAAGGTTATCCAGCTAATCTAAATCACTGGAAGAAATTTGGTTTGGAAATAAAGTTAGGAGCATCTGAAAATACTGCACCTGCTAAATGCCTTATAGTCCAAAGCTTTGCCTGTGAAAATATTCCAAAACCTGCAGTTTAACCTGCCTGCCAGACTTGCTGCCTTACATCTCCTCATGGATGTCCAGGCTTCTACTTTAGTTCACTATGACCTCAACTGAATTTGTAATCTTTCTCTGTAAAGCTTCTTCTGCCTCCTTCTATCATGGTACACAACATCACTTTCCTCCCATTCAAATGTGAAATCTGGGCATCCTCTGCAGCTCAGCCCTATCTTTAGAGCCTCACGGGCCAGGCCATGTCTGAATTTTGCTGCTTCTTTCTATATAATATTTCAAATTGGCCTAAATGATTCTATTGGGCTAAATGATTGCTTTGATCATCCAGCCATGCGTTCTGTCTTGTCCAGGCCCTTATCTTGTGCTTGGATTACAGTAGTTTCCTCCTCTCAGATCTTTGACTGTTTAATTTCCCCCACCCCCCCACATCTATTCCAAAACCTGCTGCCAATGTCATTTCCCTGGCTTGTCAGACTAACCACAACACCCTCTTTTTTGTATCCCTCCACTGGCTCCCCTTTCTCCACCATGTCAAACATAAACTTCTCCCCTATAGCTTTAAAGCCATTCATAACTTAGCCCTGTCTTACCTGTCAGATCTACTAGTTTATCACAACATTGACCTCTGTGAATGATGCTGGCCTCAATTGCCTGCTTGTCCACTTTTCCTACATGCAACTTTGTTTCCCAGTCAAAATTCATAAAGCCACCACCTTGCTCTCTTTCAGATGTTTCTTCCGTGACGCTTACAAAGCATTATCTTCTGACAGTGCTTAGGCAATCTGCTTGATGTAAAATGTGCCCAGTTTATTCTTTCTGTCTCCTTCCTCACCTCCATCTCTGCATTTCATCCATTTTTGCATCTTGTCTTAAGCCTAAACGGTGAGCTTTCTGGGGCAGAGATTATATTTGTTTTGATTGTTTGTACAGCACCCCACGCAATGGGAGCCTTATCCCTGAGTGGAGCTTTTAGGTACTGCTATAATAATAAAATAAATAAACTCACCAGATACGTGATCTGAGCCCAGCGAGTGGGCATAATGGGCTAAGCATCAGCTTTGATACCCCTGCACTTCCTAGCACCACAGATTCTAAGCCTAGCAGGGATGACTTCATCCTTCTTACACAAATATATTAAGTGCCATGCCAGTGACAGTGTGAGGGTCGATTAGATGAGGCCTTGAATATGTTCTCCATGTGGCTATTCAAAATTCCATGATGCTTCTTGTAATTGTGGGTGAAGGGGACTTTCCCCAGTGCCTTCACCAAAGCTGAACTTCCACTCCCTCTCCCACATCCTCTGTATTGACTGGCTGCCACCTTCTACCTTGCATCTGGGTGCCTGTGAGTGGTGTGAGTCCAATGTAGTTTGTGAAGCGCTTTAGGATCCTTTGTGTGTGTGTGTGGAGTGGGAGGGGATGAAAGAGGTTATATAAATGTATATATTGTTATACATGTTATCGATTATTATTAGATTTGTTTTTGCTTGAAGACTATAGAGAGTTAGTGGCCTTAGGACACAATGAGAGACTTAGATTTTTGCAATAGTGAAGGAAAGGGATTTTTAGTCATTGTTTCACTCTATTTAACTCAAACTTCTAAAAACATCTGACACAAAAGAGCTCAATGAAAATTTACAGACATGCTACACCATGCATCTCACCATGTATATCTGAAGACATGAAAAATATTTAAAGAACGAAGTGCAGCACCAACCACTGCACCATCCATCTGGTGCTTTCAGAAGTGGCCAAGCTCATGAAGTGGACTCGTGGGCTTTAGGGTTGGAGAAGTTGAGAACTTTCAGAAACTCAGCAGAGGTTTCTTGGGATAGGTAACTTCAAAGAAGGAAATACCTAGTAGAAATTTACTTTCCCACCAAGTAGATCCCAATCTGTCAATTTTTCTTTGTAGTTAAAGGGAGGGGGTCGGGAGAGAGAGATGTTTGACCGTCAGTGACTTGTGTATGACTGGCTGCTTGTTGATATCTTGTTTTAAATTCACCTCAGCAAGAGAAGCCACATTTCCCACCAACCGAACAGGATCAATCTATTTACAAAAATGAAAAATCCCAATTGATCTGTAGGGAATCTGCAGAAACTATATGTTCAGTTTTGCTGCAGGTCACAGCAGGGGATAGATCTGGCAATGACATTTGTCACTGACAATGCTGTCCAAGTTAGCTGGATTTCATTCAGAGAATCAACCTGGAGGTGAAAATCTCAGCTCCATTACCGCTATCCCAGGAGCCATCCTTTCATGCTCTTGCTTCTCGCTCTTTACCACTACAAGTGAACATTTCTGGAGATCTGGAACGCCTTCATTTCTATCCCTCTTTAAATGTGTTGCCATTTCCTCTTCTGTTCTATTTAACTTTATAATTCTCCACCTCCTTTTTCCCCTGGAGGTCTGCTCACCGGCCATCCTTTTGCCTACTTTCTCAGAAGGCTTTATCATTAATTTGCTGTACTCAGTGAAAGAATACAAAGCAAGGTGGCTTACAAGAAAACTAGGCTAAGACTGTTCAAACAATTTCTTAGAAATAGAGGCTGTACAAAATACAGTTGGGCAGGAAAGCATTTCCTTAACTCAGGAAAATTTTCATGATTTTGAAAAAATTTCCCATCCTGAATCAGGATGAAGTTGGAATCTCAAATTTTCATGAACCCACAAACTGGAAAAAAAAAAATCTTGAGTCAATCAAAATGATTTGTTTATATTTCAGCTATTTTTTTATTTTATTTACTATAATTAGCTTAAATTTCAAAGCAGAAATTCATTTTAAATCAGAAAACCAAATGATTTGTTGTAAACTTGAAACTTTTAACAAAATGTTTTTGGGTCAAGAAATTTGTCAAAATGGACCCTTTCCCACAAACAGTTCTGGTTTTGATGAATTAACATTTTTTGACTGGAAACGTCTTGTCGAAAAATTGCTGACCATCTCTAGTTCCAAGAATCTGGAGGGAAGCAAACACCCTCCTTAACCTTTCAGAAAAGGAATAGGGAAGAGCTAGGAAAATGTGGATCATAAAATTAGTGGTATAAATATTGGGAGACATAAAAAGTGGGATCACAAGACATTTAGACAAAATGCAATGTTCAGAATGAACCAGTATGAGTCCGCATAGAGTAAATTTTGTATGACAAGTCTGGTTAAGAACTAATAAAAGTTTGTTGAGATAAATACAGAGCGCAGATAAGGATGAATGTAATCTACTTGGATTTCCAAAAGTCATGTGACATGGTGCCATATTTTGCCTAAGATTATTTATAAAGTGTGGCCTAGCAGTTGTTGCCCTGACAGACAAAAAAACTGGTTTGATGACTGAGTTCACATTACAATAGTAAAAGGTTCAGATTACCAGGGGAAAAAGTATGAAGTCAATAGGGATCAATGCTGATACTCTTCATTCAGTACCCAAACGACTTAGAGGAGGACATCATTAATACAGTACCAAATTCTGGCTACCAGGTGTGCATAGAAGTAGCCCCAAAATCTTGCACTGATTCTGGCTCCACCCAAAATTTATGGAGAAGCCAACCTGCGACGCTTCCATGATAGGAACTATTGGAGGGACATTCAAGACCAGGGCTGAAAGCCAGGGAGGGGTGCTACTACATTTCTGTGTCTTCTCCCTGACCTGGCAATGGGAAATGCACAAGCACCCCAACACACATTATTTATGCTCTTTGCAGGGGTAATCGGTATGTGGACTGATCAGTGGGAGAGATGGTTAAACTGTGAATTAATGGTTTTGCAGTTTTAATATGCACTTATTTAAAGACATTTATGCAGAGGGCCAGAATTTAGCTCAAGGTATCTAAGTTTACAGACCCTATCTAATTGAGTGAGCCAACAAATGATGTCAAGGTAAAGTGTCAAATCCAGAGAGACATAAATAGGATAAGAGCATGAGCAGATAAATTGCTCATTAGTTTTAAATTAGACAAGTGTCAAGTCGTGTGGTATAAGGCCTAGTAATAGACATTCCAGTATGTTAAATGAGCATTCTACAGAACACAGCAGAGCAGGAGAAGGGCATAGCAAGAATGCTAGGCAAAATCATGAAACTATCAGCTCATTGTAAGGCCAAGGCTGAAAAAACAGAGAGAACACTGGGATGCATAAGTAGACGGACAGGACACAAGTCAGGAAATTTGTACATAGCATCATCCTTCTTTGCAGATCCCTGCACAACTTGCCTACTTCTCTGCCCTACTCTCTTTCTGATGCTTTCTCACCCTCTTGGGCTGCCAAACTTGCTTGCTGTTCCTAGGCCTGGAAAACCCTCCCTTCCTGGATCTGCTTTGCCTACACTCTTCCCCCCTCAAGACATTTCCCAAAACACACTTCTTCTATGAGACCTGCAATAGCTAGTCTACATTTTCACTTCTTCTGGATGGCTTGCATGAAATTCCTAGTAAAAAAAACACAAGGCCACCTGGGTTGTAGTAAAATAATATTAAAAACAGAGAGAATACTTAGGCTATCTAAAACAATGGGGTCCTGATCCTTGAGTGGGACCTCCAGATGTTACCATAATACTACTAATAAAAGAGAAGAACTGGTAGGCATAACTTATCTTGACTTGAACTCTGCAAACGTTCAGCTACATTGATACAATCCATGTAGTTACAGAAAAAAGCAAAATTATACTTTTCCTGAGAGTGCATTGTGTTCCTTTCTCACCAAACATTTGGTAGGCAGCATATCTAAACCCCAGCTTCTATCCTCCAGGTAGGTATCTGTCCCCTCTGATAGCAGATGATGTGTGTCATCATCCTACTTTATTTCTCTGGAGTTCCCCAGTTATACATTTCAGGTTGCTTTGATTGGCTCTTCTGGCATTCTCCCCAACAAAAGTATTTCCATAATGTATTCTCCAAGTTTCTCCTGCCATGTCCATTGTATGTTTCCCATATCCATTCAGGAGTGTATTCATTGCTTTGGACAAGATATTTGGGGTTCCTTTTTCCCCCTGTGCCCCTTTATAACTTAAATCAACAAATTAACAAATCAATCAAGTTCCAGGTCTCAGTTCTTATCGTCAAGGTTTCCATGGCCTAGACCCAGGGTATCTAAAACTGTGGGATGAACACTGTGGTTGACAGCTCTGCTCCTCAAGGCACACTGGAACTTTCTACCATATGCTTAAAACTCATCTGTGCAGGAAACAATGATTTCTTGGGAATCAGTCTCAGGCTGTGGAACAAAGTCCCCCAGGAACTAAGGACCATCACAAACCTCACTACCTTTGCTTCAAGTGCAAGGTGCATTTCTTTGATCTGACTTCTTATCTTAAACACAGCAAAGTGTACATTTAAAAACAAAGACAAAAATAAAATACAACACTGCATACACATTTTGAGAGAAAATGAACCACATGTGACAAATTTTAGTTATGTCACTGAATGCACTACCGTAAGGCACTTAGATACGAGGGTGATCAGGTCAGTATAAGAACATGTGTAGAATAGAATAGACCTTTTACTTTTGAAGACATATCCACAGAACAGTTGTCTTGTAGTTCATTCACATCCTCCCCGCTCCATGGGCTCTCTATTCTATCCTAATGAGCATGCTTTCACAGGTTAATTGCCCTAGCTTGCGTTGTCAGTCTAAATCCAGTTCACTTTCTGCTTTTATAGAGACAGGCCCACATTTTCTTATAATATCCTGTCAACTGTGTTAATCGTCTCTAGCAAATCTGTATTATTGTCAAATTAAAGTTGATGTGTAGCAGCACCATATATACTATATATATGTTGCTATTTTACATAATATCTAATCAGTTAGTCAGCATTTAGAATGTTATAACCTAGTCTGGGGCACCACGTTAGCAAAAAATACATTGAGGAATTAGAAAAAAGTTAAGGGTCTTAGATAACCTTTCTAAATGGTTATTAAACTCTTGGATTTGAGAATAAGGAAACTGTGTGTGGGCAAGAAATGTATGCGAAGCATTTCTAGCAGAGGGTGGTGTAAACATGTGGAACACCCCATCCAAAGCAGTAGCAGAAACAACTAACCTAGAAACTAAAACAACCCACCAACCAACACCCCATCAAGCACATCATACAAAAGAGTATTATGGGTTATTTACACTAATGGATTCAGCTGCTATTTTGATACTTTGGTCAGACTAGAAAGAGTCCTAAGCCACCTTTTGACCCATAATATTCCCACAAGGAAGCCACTGTATTTCCCTTGGAGAGAAAGAAGTGGAAATATGCAGATCTCTAGTGCAAGATTGGATTAATAATGCTTATTAAGGATTTGCCTATTCACAGGAACCTAGTCATGCAATGTTTTATAAAATTACTGTTTGAGCTTTTATATCTGTGAATTAAGTTCTTATTGTCTTGCACAGAGGGGGGACAAATCCCTTCTTTTTATAGCTCTTTCATTTTTACATTTCTTTCTGTGTCATACCCCTTCTCCATTAACACAAAGACTTCTTTTATTTTATAGGGCTGTAAAAAACAGCAGACTTCTCTCTTAATCAGTGTTGTCTAGGTTCATTGCCGGAGGGCCCGGGTCATTAGTAATAAAGGTCATTACTTGATGTTTCCAACATACAGAGACTGTCAAAATGATCCCTCCTCCTCCTTCCCCATGTCATTTCCCAATAATTAGAAACAGGCCCAGGCTTGCATTAGTTATTTTATTTATTTATTTAGTTAAAGAATAAACTGCCTAACTCTTGGAAACAAAAGCTCTATAATATTAATAGTACGTTCACAATAGACTAGAGGGAATGACAAAGCACATAAAGGTTCTAAAAGCTCAGACAAGAGGGAAAACTGTAAGCGTTTGGTATCAAATTCATACGAGGTTTCTCCAAGAAGCTGAATCAAATGCTAAGGGAAAATCTCATGGAGCCCTCCGGCTGCCATTCATGCTTGCCATCATTACCTTACATTTGATTTCTAGCATCTTAATTGAAAAGGCACTTTGTAATAAAAAGATGTGTTTGAATCATTTTGAAACCCAAGATTCTCTGGTATTCTTTTTGGCAAATGTTTCTTTTGGATCTCTGAGTTTATTAAACAGAGCTGCCTTCAGAAGCCTCTTACGCAGAGTGCGGACTCTGACTTGGGGTGGGGGCGGGGGAATTGCAAACTCTAAATCTGATGATTTGGTGGAGATTTTATACCTGCCTGGCTTTCAAATGTTGGTTTGTCTTCCCTGTTTTCTTCCCCTTTCTTCTTTCAGTGATCACTGTTGCATCTGCCTCCATAATTAAATGAATGCCATGTATTTAGTGTATATATAGGGTGGGTTTCATGCCAGAAAATTGTATAAAAGGACCCCTGGTTTATTCATTTGTACAGAGATGGAAATTTAGGAAAACAAAAATGTGTCTATTGTTACAGAGCTTTCACATACCCGCTAGGAAAACCGTATTTACAGTAAGTCTGGATGCAGACCAGTTCTTTGCAATTCTCATTCAATAAGTCTGAAATAAGATTAATGAATGCAATTATGATTCTGCTTCTCTCCATCCACTCCCCATTACCCCTCACATATACAGGACACTGTGATTCAGTGAGTAGCAGAGAGAGATGGCCTGTAAAGAGATGGCTGTTGAGATTTTTCCTGGGAATGTTAAATAACTTTAAAAAAAAAAAAACCCACACACACTAAATGAAAACAGGGCAAGCCAAAATTCAGGCCAGGGGTCAGATTTAAAGGGAAAAGGCTGAGGTAATAGCCACTCTCTAATCCTACATTCACTTGACCTCTTTGTACTAAACGTTAAATATTCTATTGCCTTATCACTGCTGCGTATTCTCAAGCTTTTCTATTACTGAAAGAATACCCTATGGAGCACAGTTCAAGAGGAGTCCACGCCTCCTCCTTTCACCCCAGCCCGTATCACTTTTCTCCACAAGCCAGCTGTTCTGTGAGTTTGTGCTTACGCCTCTTTGCATCTGCAAAACCGTTCAACTCCCCCCCACCCTCCTGCCCATTTTCTCTCACATTCCTTCTGTTTAGAGAAATGTTGGGGTAAAAGAAATAAACCAATCAAAAAACACAGTGGAGGCTTCACAGTATGAACTGGCAAATTGGCATCTGAAAGCCTGATAAATGAAAACTCTAATGACTTTCAGGAAAATGAATGTTTTGTCAAGTTGGCATCCCAATACCTTTCCCGTAGCTAGCTATTAAAACATTGCTTTATAAATGGTATACTTGGAAAGAGATGCCGTTTTTTCAGATCAATAATAAATCATAAACAGCTGCACTTTGAAGAAAGCTTTCTTTTTTATTAAGAAACTTGCTGAGAGTCACTATTGCTCCACTATTGCCTAGTACTTATAGAGACTGGCCTTCAATTAGGCATAATAATGATATTTTGTGTGTGTGTGTGTGTGTGTGTCTATGTAATATTAAGGAAGTCAAAATAGCTTCCTCATAATGCTGCTCTGAGACAGTTAGGTATTCTCATTTTACAGTGGTGCCAGCTGAGTGACTTTCTCTATATTACACAGCAAACCAGTGACAAGAGTCACAAATTAGAACCCAGGAGTCCTGACTCCTATGCCCCTGCTTTGCCAGTTCATAGTTTTTCACCCATCCAAAATTTCTGCAGTTGATTGACTCTTTAACATGACTGTTTTATAAGTGGGCAAAGGTAGCATTCGATGCAATGTGATTCTCGGAAAATGTCTGAATGTTAATCCAGTAGAAAGCCCATAATTGTTTCTAAATGATATGATCCACATGATGTGTAATTGTTTTGCACTGACCCAAATGTCAGTACACAGCCAAATGTACAACATAAAGGGGATTAAAGTTAAGTAAAGCACTTCTCTTATATGGATGATATTTTTTTTATACGTGGACCTGGTATGGGAGATGAACCATTAGCACTGAGAAATGTAATAGGGTATGAATTTTAAGATGGAAATTTCTAAAAACTGTTTTAAAAAACAAAACAACCTCAACCCCCCAACACACACAGGAACTGATTCACTAGTGTATTACTCCATTCCAGGACCAGCGCCAGGGTTTTTGCCGCCCTAGGCGGAATGCTCCTCCTCGGAGCATTCGGCGGCGGGGGTCCTTCCGCTCCGCGTCTTCGGGGCACTTCGGCGGCGGGTCCCGGAGCGAGTGAAGGACCTGTCGCCGAATTTCCGCCGAAGATCCAGAGCGAAAGGACCCCCCACCACCGAATTTCTGCCGAGGACGGCAAAATGCCGCCCCCCAAATCCTGCCGCCCTAGGCAACCGCCTAGGGTCGCCTAGTGGAAGCGCCGGCCCTGCTCCATTCCTTGTCATGTATTGCCACTGAATGCAATGATGTAGTGTGGAATCAGCCCCACAGTATTCACTTTTTAAAAATATAAGAACCTTCAGAAATGGTTGAGAATTAACAATTTGCTTATTGGTTTCAACTACCATTTTCCTGTGCTTTGCAATTACATTTTGTTTTTTATTTTGAGAAGATTAGATTACACACTTTAGCCCATCCACAATACTCTACATACTTTCAAACAATTGTAAACTATGAAACAAAGATTATAAGAACATCAAGATCACAGGGTGCATTTCATCACTAATATTCATGTGACTATCACACCATGCAGGCCCATGTGGAGTCAATATAGAAGGTTCAAGAATCACCTTCTATAGCATGGAGCACGTTTTGTGCACAATAAATTGGTGTTATTTTATTTAAAAAATATTTATAGCTGACTAATCCCCAAAGGTGGTTTTTTTTGTTTTGTTTTGTTTTTAATTCTGAACTGAAATGGGCTTCCTCCAGAAAAAAGAGCAATTCCTTGTTGTATTCTATGTTGAAAATAGGGGAAATCCTTAGTTTGACATGAATTTAATGATGCAGCAGGTGTGCTTTTGGCAAATAATGTTGTATGATTTTATTATTATTCATCATTATATACAAACCACTTGTACAAATCCTCTTTATTCCTTCACATATGAAAATCTGGATCTGTTAAGGAGACAGACTAATTAATTAGGGTGGTATAAGGTGAACGACAAAGTGTAATAAAGAACTGGAAAGCTCAGACTGATTATCAGAAAAACCTTCCTGACAGTGTGTGCTATTAGACTGGAATACCCTCCTCTCAGGGGACATGGTGGAACTTCTATCATTTGAGGCATTTAGATCTAGGCTGCATAAAGCAATAGGAAATATACTATGGGGAACAATCCTACACCAGCATGGAGATGGACTATATGACCTAACAGGTCTTATCTACAGCTCATTTCTATGACTCTTCACGTGATCATGAAAAGGTAATTAACTCTGAAACAACAGGGAAGCTGGAAAAAAGCAATACCTTCAGAGAGGGTAATTAAAATAAAACAGGAAGCATCCATTAGGGACATAAATTTGACTGCCCAGGCAGAGCTTTCTACCCTTGCATTAGTGCCTTTAAATCATATAACCATTGACCTCCAGTGGTTTAGGTCAAACGGTATCCTTCCACTCAAACATTAAAACAGAGTGATGCATGTAAGGCAGAGCTGAAGAAGTGGTGTGGTGGGTGGAGAGCTCCACACCAAGAAGTCTGGGATTGAGTTCAGATTCTTAAGTAAAGTCATTACTGGGTTTGCTTGGGTAAGGTGGCATGATCGGTGTTGTAATGTCTCCCTAAAGTTTGCTGCTGCCTCAGAATTCCCAGTATTTACTCAGAAATTCACAGGGATTGTTACATTGCTGCTTCTAACTCTTTTGGTACCAGTTCTCCTGCTCAGAAGTACAAAACTATATGGTAATGATTAATTAATACCTAGCCCTTGTGTAGCACTATTCTGATGTGTGAAAGTGAGCAAGCATTATAATCACTGATGGACAAACACCATTAAAATCCAAGGGATTGGCTCTATGAAATCCAAGGATTTCAGTACTGCAAGAGGAATTAAGCCTGTTGACTCTCACCCTCTTTAAAGATTTACAGAGTTACCAGGCCTACAGATGTTTGACAGATGACCAGCAGAATGCGTTTGTGCTTATAGTTATGAACCATAGTCTTGAGAGCTGTACAATTTCCATGCAGTACACTGGGGGTTATGTGGAAATGCATGGCTATGGCCCTGGTTTTTGCTATGCACCAGCTTGTGTGATCATGGATTAAAAAAAGGTTATTTTTGTACTGAAACTTGCATTTTATCTGCTCAAATCTAGCAAATAATAATATTGCTGGAAGTCACGGACTATGGTTAGAAGTGTTTTACTTAACTTCCAGGGCGTAGAACCCTAATAACAATGTAATGTAGTTGGAGTTTAGTTGGGCATTTAGGGTATGTCTTCACTGCATTCTGAGAGCAAGCCTCCCAGTCCGGGTCCACAGACTTGTGTTATTGGAGCTTGCGCTAGCATGCTAAAAACAGGAGTGCAGATGTTACTTTGACAATGCAGCTCAGGCTGGAGTGTGGGCTCTCAAGCCCCCCCACCCCAGGCTTGAGAGCCTGAGCTTCACCCTGAACCACAACTTCTACACACCTGCCAGCACGAGTCTGTGGACCTGGGCTGGGAGACTTGCTCCGAGAGGCAGTGTAGACATACCCTTAGGACCTGACCCAAAGCCCACTGGAGTCAATAGGGAGTCTTCCAATTGACTTCAGTGGGCTTTGGGTCAGGCCTTCCATCAAAGAACAAAATGTAACATTCTTACTTCTACGGTTTAGTTGTTCATCCTTGTATCATAATCCACAACGCTAAAATATTTGTGTCTCATTTTTTTGTGCCTTCTGCAACTGAATGGTATTTTCCTTATCTAACTCCCGTGGCAACAAAACGCATTGACTCCCTCCAGACCAATAAGAGCAGGGAAGACTTACAAGCAGAACTGATGTAATGAGGATCATATAGACCAAATCCTGCCCTTCTCACACATGCAAAACTATCATTGACTTCAGTAGGAGTTTGACTGAATAAGGTGGTCAGGCTTTTGCTGTATATGGAGCTATGAAACTGCAATACCTTTTTGTTTTCTGTGTGGTGTACCTTAAAATTTCTAATCGGTCTCTCTGAATACAGATTTCAGCAGTCATGTTGTTCTGACTCCATTGCAGAGGGACATGCTGTGTACTCTCCCATGGAGACTGCTTGTGTTTGTCTTGTTCTCTTAATCTAAAACGGAGGTCATTTGGACTGCAAATATCTGTTTTCCCATTGTGTATGGGAAAAGCAACAAGAATTCCATTGAAACAACAGATCTCTTCCCCCCCCCCCCCCCCCGCCCATCCCCTACAGAGTTGGAGATTTTATTTAAATTACCCCAAAATTGAGTAGGAAAAGAAAGTAGGATCATAAAAGCAATACAAGATACTACGGAAAAGAAAAAAAGAAAAAAAATAAGCTGCATTTTAAAAAACATCATCATGTGATTGGTATTAAATCAGTAGGATATGTCAGTCTCACCATTTTCTTGTATAGATAACTGACATGCAGAACTTTTCATCCATTTAAATGGCTTGTCAAGTGAATGTGTGTCTGTGAACAGAGGATAGTTACCATGATTTGGGGTAGAATTAAATCAGGAAAAGTCTATATTTCTGAAACACACAAAAAACCACCCCACAACAGCAAACAGAACCCCTAGGAAACTGAAGTCACAAGAGCTACACCAGCTAACAGCAGCTGAGGATCTGGGCCCCAGTTTGTGTAATTGCTGGCAGCATGGGATACCAGGTATGGGTTCTTGTATGTATCTCTCCATAAAGTAGAGGGACAGAAAACTAAATAAATATATTCTAAACTAACTCTGCATCCAATACTCTGCTAAACAATTGTATGTGCAACTAATGGCCAAACGTACTAGTTAAAAAAGAGGAGCACAGTTAAAAATGCATCCCCAATATTCTTCTTACAAACATTTTGATTTTAAAACCTCTTGAAATTGATGTGTGAATGAGTCATCCATTTAAATCAGTTGTAAGAAACAGTTAAGGGCCCACACCCAACACAAAGCCTAATAATTAAGAGAGACAGAAACTTTGTAACTAAACAAAACTGCATCCAAGAAAATACCAGATTGCGTCAATTTCTGTTTCCAAGTGGAACATACCCAGAGCCCTGAAACTGTGACTAGCTGCTTGGATCAAAAAGGGGCAACAATATTTTTAAACTTATTGGAGTGGGGTTTTTTTATATGAGAAGCTTCGCAGAAAGCTGTTTCCAAGTAATACATATTCTAACAGCTTTCTTTTTGAGACAGAGCTAATTGAACAGTTAGCATTGAAAATAACGCAGATGGGCTAAATTTAATGACACCTTCAGGATCTTAGTGCCATAGTAAAATGTCATTCTCCCTCCCTCATGCTGCCTCCCAATAAAATTAAATGCACTGGCAGGATGTGGAAACCCTGCTCATGTTAAAAACAAATATGTATAATTTTAGAAAATAAAAATTTGTGATTCTTTAAAGCTCAACAAGTAGCAGATCCATCCATTACCTATATGTTTTGGCGCTATCATTAATGAACCCCTTTTTCCTGTGTATAGGGTATATAATTGTATATTGGGCATAGAACCCTCTGGTTGGTTGCCTTGGAAACTAAGTGGTCACTGGCTACCAGAGGGTATGTCTACACTTAAAATGCTACAGCAGCGCAGCTGCAGTAGTTAAGTGTAGATGCTACCTATATTGACAGGAGGGCTTCTCCCTGAGAGGCGGTAGCTAGCCTGACGGAAGAATTGGCATAGCTATGCCTCTCAAGGGTGTGGATTTTTCACATCCCTAAGAGACATAACTATACTGATATATGTTTGTGGTGTAGACCAGGCCCTAGTATCAGCCAATGTAGGATTTGTATTCTAATCAGGTGAAGTATGAACATTCATTTTCTCCATTTATTATCTGACATCATCTCCGCGGCTTTAGAAAAAGGCTCATTTTTAGTACATCTGGCTAGAAGGTTAGTAATATGAAGCTTAACAACAAAACACTATTCACAAAGAACTCTGGAACTGCTATAGAAAGCCAATTACCGTTTTGATCAGAGCCGAGAATTGTACTGGATTCTAAAGAAAAGTATTCCTGAAAATTGTTTTTTTCACCTTGTATTTTTGGAGACATCAGTATTTATCCCATTATTTACAAATAACAAATTTTCTCTGGGGAACCTTGTGTTACAACCCTTTCGGACCTACAGCACAGTACTAGACATCTGAGTGTACTATAACCCCAAATTTCCTTGATAGCTGTTGCCTTTTAGACCCAAGTCTCCTCCCATATAAAAGGTTAATGAGACTTCTTTGGGAAGACTAATTATTCTGTCCCCATCCTCCAGTTCCTACCTGGCTTTTCTGAAGTCCTGGGCTATCTGGGGTTTAGGGTGTTTCCGAGGGAAGGAGTTTTACAACACACATGCTAGATTATACAACAGCCCTGTTTACTGAAATGGGTATTGGACTGGATAGACACAAAATAGTAGGTTATTTTCTGTTTGTTTGTTTGAATGAATGAATGACACCTTATGGAGGTGCAAGCATAAGTCATCATAAAAGGCTTTATCTATTTTTTGGATGATGGGAGGAAGGTAGAGGGGAGACTGGGAGAAGGACCTGCCTGTGTAGTTTCAGCCACCAAGTATTTTCATGGATTTCAAGAGAAGCCTTGGATGCCAGCCAAAATGTGGGAGATTTGTGTGAATTTTTTTCCCAATGTTAGCTCCAAAATTTGACGTGATTATGAATATTAACCCAATGTAGAATAAAGTAGGAATTTCTGGCTTCAACATGTAAATTGATTCTTTTGGAAGGTTTTGTGACTAGAATTGCACAAAGCTACAGCACAAATTTCATTTATTAAATATTTTTGTGTGCAAAACAGCTTTTCACATTCAAACGACAGATTTGACTTCGTGTTTTTATGTCACAAACAAGCAAGCCAAGTATGGGGGAAATGTTTCCATGTCTGCAAGTCCAAGAAAACCAATGAAAAATCTAGTTTAACTTACGAGGAAAACATTTGTTCATATCCGGTAACAAGGCTTTTTTATATTTTCAGCCGCTTGAAAATAATGCAGATACTCATATTGGTATGTTGATAAATTAATTAATTGTATTCAGACTTAGACTACACCTTAGTTAAATGCATCCAACGTGTCTGGGGCTCTACCTTGAACTAAATAAATGCTCCCCAAAGTCTTAGCATGAACTGGGATGGATTGTATCATAATGATAAAGAAGTACTGTGGACGAAGTCTAGAAGCAGAAGGACAACCCTGGAGTTGGTAGCAAGGAGTTTTGAAGCAGAAAGGGAAGTGCGGCTGGAGAATAGAAAAAAAAATCTAAATTCAAACAGCCGATGACCAGAGCAAAGCCTCATTTAGCATAGTTACTGTATTTCACATGAAGTCCACTAGGGACTTCCCTGTTGCTATCGATTTTACATGGAGGGCACTAAGATACTTTGGTAATGGGAGAGAGTATGAAACCTAGATAAATAGATTTTAGCAACTAGACATTATGGTGACTGAAGTATATAGATAATGTAAATAGATGGGGAAGGGAAATTAGAGGGGAGAAACGTGACATGATAGTTTGAAAGAAAAAGAAATGTCAGACAATGAAACCTCAATTCGGGTTAAACATCAATATAGAAAATGAAATGCAGGATGATTAGCACCTGAAAAATATTTAATAGAGTTGTGAGTATTAGAACTGCATACATTTTGGAGTAACACATATATCTGAATTACATTTTAATTAGATCAGGTAAAAATTTGCCTAATTTTTATCTGACAAAACATAGTTTCACAAAGGAAAACATTTTCATAAAAAAAATCTTTCTTGAAAAATTTGTTTTACAAATGAAACAAAAATCTTTGTTTCTGATTAAAAAACATATTTCAATTTTAATCTAAAATTGAAAGGGGGGAAATAATCCAAAATTATTTTTTTTGGTTTGTCAAAAAATTCATGAAAACTTTTAAGCAAAGTGAAGGGGTTTTTGGTTCAAAAATTGTTTGCAGAAAATTCTTACCATTTTTCAACCAATTCTGATTTTATCAGTTCTTTTCAACCTCCTTGTCTGGGTAAAAAATATTTATGGTAGTAACTTTTTTGTTCTCTATTTGGATACCATTTGGCACCCAAAACAGCCAGTAAGACAGAATTCGTGCACAAAAAGAACAATGCCCTTCAAAATCACTACAGGTGCTTTAAGTTGCTAAGTGACAGTGAAGGCCTTGACAATATAGATGTTGTCCAGCTCTGTAATAGCTAAGCTGTCAAATGAGATCATACCAAGCTTTTTTAATAGAATGTATTTGCTTCCATGCCATGAGAGGTAAAGTAATCTGTTTAGTTGTACAAATATCTGTCTAGTGCATTCAGACAAAATTCCTCGCGTAGTGTTTTCCTATTCTGAAAATTTTTGTTCTCCAAAACTCTAGAGCATTTTGGGAAAGTTCAAGAATTCTGAAGCACACAGAATCTCTAGCCCTCTTTATAAAGACTACACCATTGCAGAGCTCCTCTCATACTCCTGTAAATAAACATTGTGTGATACATGCCTGTGAAATCATGAAATCCAAGGTACATTTAATAGAGGGCTGGTAAAATGGTGATTAGAGGTACTGTAGTTTAGGTACTATGCATTAGAATTATGCTATTGGATTCAATTTGATTTTCCAGGTGTTATTTTTTGTTATTTGTATTGCAGTGGTGCCTAGAAGTTCAAGTCATGGATCAGGACCTCATTGTGCTAGGTACAAACAGAGAACAGAAACGTGTTTGCTGCACCAAAGAGTTAATTTTATAAAGACACACACACACGATCTTCCACAATATGATCACAATCTTATATATGTTGATTATGTGCTCAGATATTACCATAGCAAGTGTATTATAACATCTGGGGGATGGATCCTGCAGATGAAACCATTTGGGCAGATCCCTGTCCCTGTGCAGAGCCCTGCTGACTTAGATCAAGCTCTGCATGGGTGCAGAGGTTGGGAAGTAAGGATCCATTTGCAGGATCTAGACTTCAGATAGTTAGTGTTATAATGGTGATGTGGGCTTTATCCCAGTATCTTGACCTGTTTGTTTGTTTGTGATCATGTTTCTTAGGATTGTCAAAGGTGCTTATGGCATTGGATGGATACTCTTGTATTGTGTAGTAAAAGTGGAAATAAATAAATACCTTCTGAATAGAGATCTGTAAAGTTCAGATTTAGATATAGGTACACATTTTTCCATGTTGTGAGGTCATGCTAAGATGCTGTACTGCAGAGCACACAGGGAGTGCTCAAATTGGTGTGGAGAAGGGAAGTGACCATATATTCCCCAAATAGCAAAGGCATGCTATTTTTTTTTCCAGTCCCTTTACTCTGTTTTCAACTAGGAAAAGACAGACATACTCCCAGTTCAAGCACGGCTTCCAGAGCAAGACAAAGTGGGATAAGAAGTAAACTGGCAATTTTCCTAAAAGATCAAATGAATAGGTATAGTAGCAGTGATGATTGGGAATGTGACGGGAATGAATAGACACTTTAAGTTCAGCAGCACTAGCTGATCTATGTAGCATCCAGAGAGCTCAGTAACAATGGAGCAAAAGGAAAGATGTGAAAAGGGTTTAAATGTTTGTAAGTGATACTAGCTTTTCAAGGTGAGAGTGCAGCATGAAGGCAACCTTTGTGTCTGGATGATGACAAATGAACAGAAAGAGGGGGAGAGAGCTGCTTAGAGGCAGCCAACCAGCCTCCCTAGTGTTCATCCTCATGAAGACAGAGTGTCAATGACATGACATACCCTAGGGAAATAAGGTATGAGAAAGCTAACCCTTTCCATACAGGTCCTCAGCTTCCCCATACTGATCTCTGATAAAAGGAATATGTAGTAGCTAACTGGGGTTAGTTATGGGCAATGCTACTTACAGAACAAATACTACTGGGCCAGATGACAAAGTCCTTACTCGACTTTACTCATTAAATCCCCTTTTGTTGTCAATCTGTCATAACACTGACAAAACTTTTGTTGGTTTGTGAAACTAAGTACTAGATTATTAGTATTCATATTAACACTGTTATTAATACTGAATAATTATAAATTCCCCTGCACTACTGATGTGCAGGCACATCTCAGAGAAGTTGAGCTTTCCACTGTCCTGGGCTGTGTTCTCCACTGTGCACCCCCCTCCAGATCCCCTGGAAGCCTGACCTCCCCACCTTTGAACATCGGGGTGAAGCCCGAGCTTATTCTAAGTCAATGGCAAAACCCCCACTGACTTCAGTGGGACCAGATTTTTTCACCCAACTACCAAGGGTCCCTGTAGCCACAGGGCTTGGTGGTAGTATTGTCATCCTCATTCCAACTCAGCATTTTATATAATCAGAAAAGTTACTCCAGTCATTCCGCCGCATTATTCCCTGAATGACTAAAGAATAAGAGAGAGGGGAAAAGGAGAGTCTTGGTGTTTGGTAATTAGATACTCCATGTTTAGGGTTACCATATTTTGTGCCTCCAAATGGAGGACACTCCACGGGGCCCCAGCCCCGCCCCCGCCCCAACTCCGCCCCCTCCCAAAGTCTCCACCCCCTCCCCTGCTTCCCGCGAACATTTGATTCGCAGGAAGCCTGAAGCAGGTAAGGGGGTGTGTGGGGGGAGGAGGCGCGGCTCAGGCTGGCCCCCCGGCGGCTCCAGCCTGGGTCGGCTCAGGCCCTGGGGTGCTGGCCTGGCCCCCGGCCGACCACCCCTGGCCCGCCCAGCACTGCCGGCCCCCAGCGGCCCGGCGCCCCCCGGCAGCCCGGCGCACCCCCCGGCCCCGCGACCCCGGACCGGCTCCCGGACCGGCCCCCCGGCTCCTGGCCCCGCGGCCCGGCGCACCCCCGGCGGACCGGCTCCCGGCTCCGCGACCCCGGCCCGGCTCCCGGGCCCGGCCCCCCCAACCCCGCCACCCCGGCCCGGCTCCCGGCCCCGCGGGCCTGGCCCCCCGGCCCCGCCACCCTGGACCGGCTCGCGACCCCGACCGGCTCCTGGCCCCGCGACCCCGGCCCGGCACCGCGCCCCCAGCTCCTCGCCCGGCCCCTCGCCCAGCCCGGCCCGGCACTGCGACCCCGGCTCCTGGCCCGGCCTGGCCCCCGGCCCAGCACTGCGCCCCTGGACCCCGGCCCAGCACCGCGCGCCCGGCCCGGCTCCCGGCCCGGCACCATGCCCCCGGCCCCGCACCGGCCCCAGCCAAAGAGGCCCCGGCCGAGCCGTCCCTCCCTCCCGATTTTCCCGGACATGCCCGGCTTTTGGGGATTTCCCCCCGGACGGGGATTTGAGCCCCCAAAAGCCAGACATGTCCGGGAAAATCCGGACGTATGGTAACCCTATCCATGTTACTTTCAGCAATAGTTCAAGGACTAAGGGTTACAAAGACTGATAAGTAAAATATAAACAGAGACAAAGGCAAGGAGAAAGTGCCACTTCAAAAGGGCCGTGGGTTTTTTTTTTCCCCATACAGTATGTCACTAAATGTGAGGAGCTTCATGATATTTATCATCTCCCTCCCCCTCCTCCCTCTGCTTTCCCCCCTCTGAAGGAAAACCTATGATCCTATCTCTTTAGATGCTGCTGCTATTGGAAGGGATGTCTACATCTCCCATGAGCTGAATACTCACAGGGAGAAAGTCACATACCTTAGGTGAAAATCTGACCCTGAAATAAAAGGTTCATTTTCTTAGGTTTTTCCACTGGAAGCCGACAGGTTTAAAAATGAAATAAATGTGTTACCTCTGGCAATCCTGCAGTTCACCTTGGGTGCATATCTGTACTCTGTTTTGCTTACCACTCTCTCCTTCCCTCCCCCACGCTTCCTTTGTTGCTGACTTTAGACCTTGCAATTCACTTCTATTTCTCCTCTTTCAAGGGCATTGCAATACATTAGAGCTGTCCGACAAGTTTCCATGGGATATGATTTTTAACTGACTCCATAAAAAGAACAAATCAGAAGCAATGCATAGCACTAGTTATAGTCTTCTGTAAAAAGTTGATCTGGCTAACTCACTGAAGCCGACTTGTTTGAATGTGGGCAAAAAGAAAAATCAAACAGCCAGCAGTGAGTTGCTCTGCCAACTCTGATACCCAAGTGCAGGTTTTGTTTCCAAATTCTGGACTATTGGAGGCCAAGTTCTTCAGAGCGGTGCTAGATATACTTTGCAGACATCAGAGTTACAGATGCAATGCTCACAAAACCATCCTGCCAACCAGTGTAGGAAGCAACATGGGTACTGAATCGAGGAATGGAAGACTCTTCTATGGCCTTAAAGGCTGCAGAGAAGTTGTTAAGATGGTGGTCAGAAGATATGAAATAATGAGGGGAGATAATGGTGTCCAAGGAAAGTGAGACACTCCTCAAACATCCCCTTTAATTCTGAAAAAGTCTAGACTTTCCATCATTCTAGTATAAAAGTAGCAGCAGTGGAAAGCAGCTACGTCAGCTGTGATGGAAAACACCATAAACAGAATATGAAGAAAAATTAAGGGCATTTATTACACCTCTCTCCTTTTTCTTCTCGTTCTCCTAAATATCTCCTGATACTTCAGCGGAGTAAGAACTAGAACTGGGTGAAGACCAGATTTTTTGGTTTCCTGCAATTTTGAACAATTGGAAAAAATCATTTTGAGATTAGCAAAATTTTATTTTTGATTAAATTTTTTGGCAAATCAAAAGTTGAAAAAAATTTTTTTGCGTCAAATGAAACATTTTGTTTGGCCCAAAACTAAATATTTCATTTCACTCTGAGTACTGAATATTTAAAAAAATTTCTAACCAATGTCATGTCAAATTTTAAAAAACCTGAAACATTTCATAAATGTCAAAGCAGAATATTTTGATCTTTTTCATATTTTTTGTTGTACTGAAACCCTTTGGCAAAGCTGACAAAGTGATAAAATGTTTGGGTGTTGCCAAATCTGCATTTTTTTCTGTTGTCAAATGTGTATTTTTTGCCCTCTTCCCTCCTCCTAGCCCCCCCCCCCCCCAAAAAAGGTTTGTGCAAAATTTTTTGCCCAGCTCTAGTAGGAACCCTATGAGACATTATGTTCGGATGCTAGAGGGAAGGAATATTCCTAGCCTGCATGCTCCTATTGATGCTCAAATTTCACTTATTTAACAAGATAGACATCTTTACAGATACATAAATCAGATTTTCCATTAACTATACTTTTCTCTCAATTGACATTGTCTCCAGATTTTGATGCCTGATGTCTCTGATAGAGGGAGATAGGGATGGCACTAGATTCTGTGGCAGAAGGAAAGAGTGTAGGAGATTACTCCCCAGTTCATTTGATTTTTACCTGATGATTTACAAGGTATGTAAATTAGGAGACAACCACAGAAGGTACATTTAATGACATCTTAATGCATCATGGAATTTATGACATGGCATGAATAGCTTGTGCACTCAACCATTGGAAGCAGATGCTGCAATAATTCTACTTAATACTTAGAAGCAAAGTAAAGCATATTTTTTGTACAAATGTTTATGAAACATTAATAAGAATACTATGCACTATTCAATGCTGAACATAGAATGTGAAATCTTCTCCTATAAATATTTATAAGGGAGACATTTTGGTTCACTGTATAAATTTATCTCAAGCAGCAGTTTCTGAGATGCTCCATCATTTCTTTCCTCCTTAGCATGTGTAGGTTTCCAAAAGGAGAAACAGTCTAGAGGGCAGCTACAGTCATATATGTACGTAATACAGGAGCTGCTTTCAATCTGTGAAGGAACTGAAACTTGCGTATTTAGTGGTTTGAAATCAGGACTTTTTACTGTTGTATTAGTTTATTACCGCTGAGACAGAAACAATTAATTGGTTTCATTAAATTCAATAGAGTACATGGATTCTAGACTTTTTGTGGTAGTGCTTGGCTTTCAAAAAATAAATTCTGGAAAAAATATGCAGTTTTCCACAAATAATTGAAATGTTTGAATTAGTTATTCAGACTGGCCAGTTATAAGCCTTCAGGGAGCTGCTGTATATTTGCAACAAAAAATCTGTCCTTATTTTATTGTAAATTTGATTTACCACTCAGAAACATTATACTTTTTTCCCCCCAGTTAATTGGAGTGGTAAAGCTTTCAGTCACACTGTTTTCATTAAGGAGGTATCTTTTCTATTCACACTTATATTGTGTTTCTTATCGTGATGCTTAGTAGCCAATAAATGAGTTTTGGTATTTTTTTTTTCCAGGAGAAACAGGATACTCAGGCTAAATGATCCCCCTCACCCCCAGTTTAAAAACTGGCCTATTTGCTAATTGCTCTTTGCCATTAAGTGTCTGTCTGTCTCCAACATTCTGAGATATTGCAGCAAGTGTCAAGATTCTGAAAGGAATCATTCTTATAACTTCATTTTGTGCAAAGCATTAGCTCTTGGAGAAGTTTAAATCAGAAACCTGAGCTGCTTTGAACAGCACAATAGACTTAAGGAAGTGGGACACAGGAATAGGTATGACACTTATGAGCTTTAAAAACAAAAAGCCTCTTTTCTCCTGAGAGGTTCAGGGTTTTTCACAGTCCGTTAGTAAAAATCTATCAAAGAAAGTCCCTGAAAATTATCAAGGCACTTGAGGTAGGTGAATAATTTTCACAGAAATCCAAGTCTGACAGAACTAGTTACTTGCAAGTTTGCCATAACTCTTTGTGAAGTTAGATAATTAGTAGAGCTGTTTGGAAAATGGGTTTTGTTTCCAATGGAAAATGTTGACTTTTTGGTAGGAAAAAATCAAAACTGAAATATTTTTACCCCAAAATGAAATAGTTTGATTCAGAAATGCTATCATGGTGCCTCCTAGGAGCCTTAATTTGGGTACTTCATGCTCCCAGTAGCCTCTATGGGTTGAGCTCCCTGGTCAAACGACATCTCCGATGATGCATCTCCTTGTGACGGGTTTGGGCTCTTTGGGGTGTCACCTGATGTGCTGGGATGCCACTGAGTCAGCCTATTCTGCCAGCCTGTGTCCCCTTTACCTGGCCTTGCCGGGTTAGGTTCACAAGCTTCTTCCAGCCAAGCACACAGGCAGGGCCACACCCAGAGGCACAGAGAGGCAGAGATCCACTCTGGAAAGATTCAGCCTTAGGGGCTTGCTCCAACACTGTAGTGCCCACTCCTTTTAAGGGGTACAAACCCAAAGGTTTTATGAAATTCTCCCGCTCCCTCAATGTGGAGGGAGATATGTACAACTTCTTGCCCCCCATCCCCAGTTAGAAATTACATAAACTGACTTATATTATAAACAAGCAATGCATTTATTAACTACAAAAGGTGAATTTTAAGGGAATATAAGAGCTAACAGACAGAACAAAGCAGATTACTGACCAAATAAAGCAAAATATGCAAGCTAAGCTCAATATACTTAAGAAACAGGTTACAAAATGCAAATTCTTACCCTAAAAGTTATTTTAGGCAGGTTGCAAAGTTTATGAGATTCAGAGTTCCAGTTATATTCCTTTTCAGACTGGATCCCTGTCTCAGTCTGGACTCCTCCTCTCCCCCCCCCCCCTTCAGGTGGCATTAGCAGTCTTTCTTCTTGGGCAGACAATCCATGGAGAGGAGGGGTCCTGTTTTCTTTCCTCTCCACCCTGAAATAGGATTTACATAGGACGGGAATCCTTTGTTTCCCAACCTTGACCCCCCCTTCCATTCCAGTGGAAAGTTACAAGAAGTCCCAGGTAATATTTAGTATCAGGTGACAAGACCACCTGACTCAGTAGGATCACAGGGTCCATGAGTCAGTGACACTATGGAGCATCCGCAGGAAGGCCAAGCCTTTTCAAGTTCATTGTCCTCGCTGATGGGCTATCTGCCCTGTCTGGCTTTTTCATTGTTGTACCTGAAGTGTTAGCAGTGAGTGTCACCCAAAGTAGCATAGTTGAAATACAGATACATAGTCAATATTCTTAACTTCAGATACAGAAATGATACAGGCATAGAAATTGGATAATCACATTTAGTAAATTATAACCTTTCCGATGATACCTTACAAGACCCATCTTGCATAAAGTACATCTCAGTTATGTCATATTCATATCATAAGCATATTTTCATAAAGAATATGGAGTGAAACATCACACTCCTCTTTTACTGAGGTGAGGCAGAGCACCATGAGAATACCATGGAGCACTGCGTCATGGGACACCAAGTCTAAGTGGAGATCCCAACTCATAGAGGAGAATGAGACAACCATAGAATATCGGGGTTGGAAGGGACCTCAGGAGGTCAACTAGTCCAAACCCCTGCTCAAAGCAGGACCAATCCCCAACTTTTTTTTTTTTTGCCCCAGATCCCTAAATGGCCCCCTCAAGGATTGAATTCACAACCCTGGGTTTAGCAGGCCAATGATCAAACGACTGAGCTATCCCTCCCCACCATACCACAACAATTAGGGGTACTGTGCTGGCATACCTGAATCAAAAATATGTAGTTTTTATTTGAAATCTGAAAATGTTTTGTTTTTTGGGTGTTTTAGGGTTTTCTGACAAAATCAAAATGTTCAGTGGAAAGCAGACACTTTTTGTGAAAAAAATAATAATTTTTCATTGTAAAATAGTTAAATGGAAAAATTTCAACCAGCGTTAATAATTAGACATAGGTAAAAAATTTCAAATGCACCTAAAAAACTTAGGAGTCTAAGTCTCATTTTCAAAACTGATTTAGGACATATTTTCAAAAATATTCAGGCACCTAAAGATTCATATAGGTGCCTAGTGTGATTTTTAATAGTGCCTAGGCACATAGCTCCCATTGATTTAAAAAAATCTGCATCTTTAGACACATATGAACATTTTAACATGTGGCCCTATGTTTTGAAAATAAGACTTAGACTCCTAAATCACTTAAGCCCTTTTGAGATTTTTGCCATAATACTGAGTTCTAGGTTGGAAGGTTCTACAGAAATGCAAAATAATATGGTTACAATGGTTACAAACCAAAAGGAGCCAGCCAACCAAATCTTAGAAACTGGGACAATAAATATTTGAAATGATAATCTGTTTCATATTTCCAGCCCTTTTCCTAGAATTTGATCCTAAATTAGGATTTGCATATCACTGGGAGTTGAGAAGCTCTATAAATTTAAATAATTTAATAGTGGTCATGACAAAGCACTGGAGAATATACTAAAGGGCACAGTCCTGCACTTGCAGTAGGTTTGAGGGGTTAGACTAGGTGACCTGAGCAATATTTTCCATCTCTGATTGTAATGACTTTATTCTATGATTTCATTAAGCTCACTGCTGATATAAGAGGTTGCCTGCAAACTTTGACTTGCACTGAAAGAAGCTCTTTTTTCTTTGGTGGGGGGTGTCTGAGGAGGAGGGGACAAGATGACATGTGGTTATTTAGCTTGCAGTAGCCATAATAGTGGGAGAGCTCAATTAAATTTAATTAAGCAGGTTTAATGACCAAAATGTTAATACAGTACCAGTTTATTATTAAGATCAGGCGGTAATGTGATTTTTTTTTCTAATTAATTCATGCCTGCTACAAACCTCCATTCTGCTTGAATTTGCAGTCTTTGGCCCAAATTCTGATCTCAGTTGCTCAGACCTCCTGTAAATGTGGAGTAACTGTACAAATCAGTGGAGTTACATCAGGTTTGCACTAGTGTGACTGTTATCAGAATCTGGCTCCTAGTCACTAAACGAGTTTGAATGGTTCAGAGAAAACCAAATTTAGTACAAGTCCTGCCTGCATGGCAAACACTTTATGGCATGTTTGTGTAATAAGAGAAATTCAATTACTAGGCCATATAGTTAGTTTACCATTCTAGGGTGTCCAAAACAAAGAAGCTCAAAAATATAAGAGAGGATTAATAAAGCCCAAAGCAACTTGCACTCAAATAATTATTGTTCTCATTAACTCTTATTGAGCTGTGCAAATGATGCTAACATACTGGCATGTTAATGTTTTGAATGTATTTCATTAGTAGAATCTACCTGCCAATAAAATTAACATTTTCTTGCTTCTAGGTAGAAACTACTTGGCAATTCCTGTTATTTTTGCTGTTAAATATTAAAAGCTATGTGCAGTTTAATATTTGTTAATGGTCTAATGGACTGGTTGTGAAATTATTTTAAAAGGACCCAAAAGCTCTTCCCATCACAGCACTAAGAATGTTCTTGCTGTTTTTCTTACTTGGTACATGTGGAGGGGAAGCTGCACTTCTTGATTCTGAAGAAGCTGGGAAAAGGGATCTCCTTATTCACTGAGAAAATAAAAAGAGACAAAAGCACTGAGTGAAGGTTATATG
Source organism: Chrysemys picta bellii (assembly GCF_011386835.1). Taxonomy (NCBI): domain Eukaryota; kingdom Metazoa; phylum Chordata; order Testudines; family Emydidae; genus Chrysemys; species Chrysemys picta. The sequence goes on from NC_088795.1 coordinate 19,173,758, forward strand.
TCCAAGCTACTGTTTTCATCACTTAAAATGAAATTCACCCAGGTGTGGCGTGTCCATGCAATATCCTCCACCTAGCTAAGCTTTGTAGTGCAGTAGTGCAGCGGACACATAACAATTGGTCATCTATGTGCTGTGAAGGGCATTTCCGCACTGGCTACTCATAGGTGGTACCATGACAGGAAGGCAGGTGTCAGTGGACATGCAGTTACATGGATCCCGTGGACATACCATTCTGTGCTAACCATTCCTTCTATAGCTGGAATAGCCCAAGCACTGAAGGCCTGGTCTTTGGTCCTGGCTTGGGATTGGGTTTCTTTCCCAACCTCTGTGCACTTTACCCTCATAAAACCCAATTAGTACAATCTTACCTCAGTAAGTAAATTCCCTCTGTGGGGTTATATTTTTACAAGATAGCTATATAGTAGAACGTCCTACTATATTATGTATTGAAAGCATATATTGTAGAAAGGTATGGGGAGGATAATCCCAAATTTTCTCTGCTTGTCAGTCTCTAAAGTCCTGGCCTCTCACTGTTTTTGCACTGATTTAACTAAATTGGTTTAAAAAACATTCTAACTAAATCACTGCGGCCCTGTAGCATGACACACTTGTATCAACTGTTTATATTGATGTTGATAGCATTAGCTGCTGTTGCTACCAAAAGGTTAAATCCCCCCATAGTAATAGATTTGGTTTAGATAAGCACCCAAGTGTTTGGAAGATTATCTAAATTGTAAGTAAACTTTCCTAATCTCTTAGGCTTGCAAAATTAGCCTGGGAATCTTGCTAGAATAGGCTGAAGATCTCTTATAGGACTCCCTTTCCGACACCAGTGGTCCATCTCTTCTTGGAACAGGATAAAAGTAACTTCCACTGACTTCTGAAACTGTCACTCAAAATCTAGCACAAGAAGAACTGAACCTTGGGAAATCCCCTGTCATGGTATGTCAGCAAGTCTGCTCTTGATCATAGCCACAACCCTGAAGCATGTGGGTGCGCACGTACACACTGAACAGTTATTAAAATAGAAATTAACCAAACTATTTCCAACTTTTTTTTTTAAAGGCAGCTCTGTTCAGTTTAAGTATCATTTTGGACAAAGCATCACTCTGTTATTTAATATAAACCATTTCGCCCTCCAAAGTGCTAGCAAACCAGAGGAAGTTTCTTCCAAATTGCTGGCATCTTTTTTTCCTGTCCTCCTGGAACTGCCAGAGAGTGCTTTTTGCTGCTAATTACTTTGGCTGAGAGAATTGACTTACATACCAGGATTTTGGACTGTGTTGGCTTTCCGGATGAAAGGGGATCTGGAAGCTTGCTTCATTTTTCTTTTGTGTGTCACCAGGCTAGCTTGCTATGCACGGTTATATTTTTGCAACTAACTAAATGAAAAGAAAGCAGCTTGGCATACTAAGTTTTCTACTGATACAGCCTTGGTTCTTTATTACAGTATATAATTAAATGACAAAATGACTCAACCAAAGCTTTTATGGATTTGTCTAGATTCTCTGGCGACTTCTAGAGATTTGAAGCAACCCCACCCCCAACCCATAAGTAGGGACTAGCTCATATTTTCTGCAGGCTTCAGTTAGCTGTGATAATATTTTGACAGGATATATGTTACAAATGTGAGGTGGAAAGCACAAAAAAGAATACAGAAGGAAGATTTCCCCTTCTCCCCCACTTAAATTTTTATTTGCAGCATCAAACAATGAGTGCCAATACATCCTCTTTCAACTATTCAGAGTCAAAACCAAATGCCTTGAGCTGTCAGTGAATCCAAACTCTTCCAAGGGCTATGAATTTTAGTGCAAATGTGAATGATATATAAACAGGCTGTAAAGGGAGCTGTAAAAAAAAAAGAGAGAGAGAGAACCAAAGCTGGTATTAGTCTGTCTTTGACTATAACTTTATTAGCATAGTACAGTCTACTAGGTGCAATCCTATACTGATCTTGCATCTGGAAATAATAAGGGGGTATATTCTCATATTGATGCAAGAGACTTTGCTGCTAGTTCCCATTAATGCTAAGAGGAGTTATATGGTTAAAGCAAAAGAACATCAAATTCAGAATATATTTCTTGACATCTTCCTGTAATGTCAACACAATATTTTAATTTTCAGCAATCTTATCTATGTCCGGTTGTGTTGTCATCCCTAAGGTATCTTATATGGAGAGAGTAAGTCTGCTCTTAAATCTGAAAATGATTCTCTATAGCAGCTAAATGTGGAGTTTGCACATTTCCTCTTTCTTTAGGAAATAAATGCCCAGAATCTGCAAACTTCAATGGCAGATAAAGGTAACAGCCAGTGATTCACAGCTTAAGACCAGAAAGGAAGATCATCTAGTTTGACCTCCTTTATATCGCAGGACATTCAATTGTACTCAGTTATCCCTGTATTGAGACCAATAACCTGGGTTTGACTAAAGCATAACTGGTGTTTGGCTAAAGTATTTATTCCAGAAAGGCACCCAATCTTGATCTGAAGATATCAAGAGATGGATAATCCACCACTTCCCTTGGTACTTTTTCCAATGGTTAATTTCTTTCACTGTTAAAAATTTGTGCCTAATATCTAATTTTGAATTTGTCCATCTCCAGCTTCTAGCCATTGGAGCCTGTTATGCCATTCTCCTTGTGAAGGTACTTACACACTAATCAAGTCACCCGGGGATCTTTTTTTTATATAAACAGCTACATGTGTTTAGCGTACATCTCTCACAATGAGGCAGTTTCTCCAGCTCTCCAATAATTTTTGTGACTTTTTTTCTGCACTCTCCCCAATTTGTCAACATCCTTTTAAACATGTGGACACCAGAACTACATGTAACATTCCAGTATCCGTCTCACCAGTAACATACAGAGAGGTGAAATCATCTTCCTACTCATATTTGCAACTCCCCTTTTTATACATCTAAGTTCTTTTCTGCCACAGCATTGTCCTGGGAGCTCACATTCAGTTGTTTGTCCAATGTGACCCTAAAATCCTTGTCAGAGTCTCTGCTTTCCAGGATACAGTCCCCCTCATTCTATATTCCTTTTTTCTTATCAAATGTAAGGCCAGAAGGGACCACCAGATCACATGGTCTGACCTCCCATACATCACAGGACACCAACTCCACCCTCACGCTTAACCCAATAACTGAAATCAGCCCAAAGTATTGCAGCCCACAGGAAACTAGACTATTATGTGCCACAGATTGCGGATAGGAGGGACCGTCATGCCCGAGGCCCCTGCAAAGGCAGGGAAATGATTAAGTGACATGTATGACTTTGCATTTGACTGTATTAAAACACATTTCATCTGAATAGGTTATTTTATCAAGCAATCCAGATCACTCTGTACAGCTGCCATGTCCTGTTAGTTATTTACCACTCTGCCTATCTTCATGTCATCTGTAAATTTTATCAGCCGTGATTTTATATTTACTTCCAGAAAATGTTGAATAGCATTGGGTCCAATACCAATCCCTGTGGACCCACTAGAAACAGTCCCATTCAATGATAATGTCCCATTGACAAATGCATTTTGAGAACTGTCAGGTAGCCAATTATTAATCCATTTTATGTTTGCTTTGGATATTGTATTTTGCTTATTTTTTTAGTCAAAATGTGCCATAATAGGTCAAATGCCATACAAAAGTCTAAGTATATTACATCTACGCTGTTAACTTTATCAACCAAACTTGTAATCTTGTCAAATAATGAAATCAGGCTTGTTTGACAAGACATACTTCCCACAAAACCATGTTGACTGGCATTAATTATATTAATAATATTTTTTAATTATTTGTCATTTTAATTCCATATCAGTTTTTCTGTTATTTTGCCCCGGGACTGATGTCAGGTTAATCAGCCTATAGTTACGTGTTATTTCCCTTGCCCCTTTAAAATATTGACACAACAACGCTAGCATTCTTTCAGGCTTCCATAATTTCCCCAATATTCCAACATTTATTATTAAAACATCAGAAGGCCAGAGATCTCCTCATCCAACTCTTTTGGGACTCTTGCATGCTGGTTATCTAGGCCTTTTAATTTTAAAATATTTATTCCTATTAAATGTTGTCTAACATCTTCCTTAATTACTAATGGACTGGAAAATGTTTCATCTTCCTCTTGTGATACACGCACATCATCCTGCATATTTCCAAATCCAGAAGAGAGACGTTCATTAAACACTTCTGCCTTTTCTTCATCATTAACAGTTTTACAATCTCTACCCATTAAAGGTCCTATACTATTTCGGAGACTTCTTTTGTTCAGTAGCTGTGCTGAGCCAAACCTTGAGATCTGCAGTGGGCATCCAGCATCTTTTTCCTAGCAATATTTCCTCTCCCATCTGTCCCTGACTCATGGATATGACTTAATTTTTCAGTAATACCACCATTCTCCTGAAACGCAGTTTTAGGTCCTCTTGCTTTTGTTCAGTGCTGGCCACATTAAGCTTCATGCCCCAATCATGACTGCATTGGGCCTACTTTCCACTGTTTTGAAAGTGCAAAGAGGCCCTAATCCTGGTGTATATAACCTCAGAACATCCTCTATAACATAGATCCAATGTAGTGGCTTCTACGTGGCCCTGTCTTGCAACTGGCATTGAAGGCATGGTCAGGGCTTCCCTGCACCTCTGGGATCCGTGAGTGATTCAAGGGCCTGAGCAGGTACAAATCTGGCTACTTTACCTTATGCCAGAGGAGCACATCAGAACATAATGCTCCTCTAGCGAGGATTAGACCTTAATCTTTTCCTGTTGACCTTGGTTATTCTTTGAGGGAATTTGATTGGTTGTCATAATAATCATTTACAATGAATACTTTGGCTTTCTGTAGCATCTTTCTGCTGTCCCAGTGAATATACTTTATAAATATTGATCAAGCCAGTTTCACAACATCTGTGTGAGACAGGTGAATTTTATTGCACCTGTGCTGCACACAGTGGAAATTGCGACAAGAGGTAAGTGACTTGTATGAATTCACATAGAGAATGAGTGACACCGCTGGGACCGGAACTCAGGAGTCCTAACTTCCTGGGTTTTGCTTTAACCACAAGTACCGGTACATCCTGAACTAAAGATTCCAAGCTATGTGTGAGTAAGTTCAGTATAAAATCCTGTTGTTCTTAATGAGGGTGGAGAGGACAAAGTACACAAATCCTCAGGTATAGCTATATACTAGCCCCATTTTCTTAAAGTCACGTCAATGTATCAGCTATTAACTTTAGGGCTTGATTACCAAGTTGGTTTAAACATCAACCATTCCCCCTCTCTCTGCCACAGATCTAGTTGAACACCCGTTCCTGGGCACTCAGCAGACTGCTGTGAGAGAATCCATTTCCATTGACTTAAACGGGCTTTGAATCAGGACGTTAATGCCCCAGAAAAGAATCCTTCATTTGGTAAAGGAAGTACAGCATCACAGCCTCAACTATAGAGAAGTTTCATCTTTGCTCAGACTCATTATGTTTTTCTATTGCTAATAATCACACTGCAAAAAAAAACAAAAACAAAAAACCTGAATACATGAATCTGTGTGGTAGTCTGTAATGTTAAGCAAAAGACTCATGCTTCAGATTTTATTTTGCTCCCTTCATTAGACAATTTGTCTAAGACTGATAAATTCCTGTTACCCGACCTGACTAGTAAACTGTGAAACACTGAAAATGAATGTTGGGAGGAGCAAGTGCTCAGCTGCATCTTAAATTACATGCCCTATTATGTAAATTACAGGCGATAGGTGGCAAGAGCCATGCAAAATGGATGGGTTAGCTACAGTCTTACTATTCTCGCTTTAAAATGTATACCAAGTAGAATCATGCATAAAACCAAAGGATTTAGGATTCCAGGTGTGTTTATAATATCACTCTCTTTCCTTTGCATAAAATAGGCAAATTTGATTAGAAGTGTGTGAGATTAAGGAATACTCTGCTGGTTTCATTCTGATGGAAGGGAAATGAGCAGTGCTTACAGTTATTTTTATTTTTTTACTCTCATCATTAGCAAACTGCAAATGTGGATGCTGTGTTGCCTTCCCAATCCAAACCAATTTCATAGTAAGCAGGCTTCCCACTTCCAAGGAATCTTCTAAAATCATGTACTTCAGGTTATACGTATATATGTATTTATTGCATTGGTGATCTTTGAGAAAACAGTGTTTTTAGAACATTCTGGAGCTGACAAACTCACTGTGCTAAACGTGAGACCTTGGATAGGTGGGCACTAATGTATCTACTTTAAGTTTTGTTTGCTGGGATAGCATTGTGTGTTGCACATCTTGTTCTTTTGGAGGCCCTAAGAGGGACGGTAGCTCTACAATCTTATTTCTGCTTCAACACAGACAACGTAAGGCAGGATGCTCAATCCTAAATGGCAGCACTGAGCAGTCACCATCTCAGTTGAGTTTATAATGAAGGCTTATTGAGATAAGAGATCAAAATTTTCTTAAAACAGTGTGTGTGTGTCTGGATTAGTGGACCTGGGAGCTTATGCCAGCTGTTTGGGGCTATAACCTCTGCCTTCAATAGTTACTTATAGATAGTGTCAGATTTTTTGAAACCTAAAGCCAGATAGCTAAATTTCTGAAAAGATCACACATTATAGAATAGGTGACCACAGGCTGTTCTACTGGAGGTAGTCAAATATTGCCTTCATCTCCTCTGAGTGTAATTGTTTTATAATTTGTATTTATATTTTTTTCCACACCAGTAATCAAATGTCCAAGACTGTATGCATAAAGCTAATAAAATTCTCATGCAGAGCATATTTAAAGGTCTTTCAAACTACCCATTAGTATAGTGAATAAGCTTATGTCATAATAATGGGCAGTGATGATGAACTGAGACTGTCCAGCAGCTCTGAAAACCATGCTCTCGTACTTTGTACCAAAGGCAGAGTGGATGAAGTGTCTGCACCTGCCCATGGAAGGTTCTTCCTTTATGGTCCATGTGGAATATAATTCAATTCATTTTCATTATGGAGTGGTGTAGCCATCAAGCCTACTGTACCAATTGAAATGCAGTAGTGAATTCAAATGGCTCATATTAGGTAGAGAGCTAGATCCTGCTCTCAGTTTATTTGTGTAAATCTGGAGTAACTCAGCTGAAACCGACGTAGCTACTCCAGCTTTACAAAAGGATAAATGAGATCAGAATCTGCCCTGCAGAATATAATAGGGCAAAATATTCTTTCCCATGGACCAATTGATTAAAAAAATAGAGAGGCCAAAATATTTTAGCCTGGACAATAAGGCAGCAATCTTTTGGTGTAGGTAGATCTCCACAGAGGAGATGATGATGATTGTTAACAGGAGGAAAAGAACAGTACCATGTTAGTTGCCCTATTGTTTCTCTTAGAAATTCAGTGGCCAACAATCAGGGCTATCTAATCTGGACTCCATATCTCTGTATAGGTAACACATGTGATTTTCCTATTTTTCTTTTTATAGTTTGTGTTTACAAAACAAAAAGATATTAGTGAGAAACATTTTGTGATTTCCCCCGCCCCATGCCCTATGCAAATTTCACTACAAAAATTGAAGAGGGTTCAGAGAAGAACCGTGAAAATGATTAAAGGATTAGACAACCTGCTTTATAGTGCTAGACTCAAGGAACTCAATCTATGTAGCTAAACAAAGAAGTTTAAGGGGTGATTTGATTATAGTCTGTAAGTACCTACATTGGGAACAAATATTTAATAATGGGTCCTTCAACCTAGCATAGAAAGATGTAACATGATCCAATGGCTATAAGTTGAAGCTAGACAAATTCAGACTGGAAACAAGACATAACATTTTTAATAGTGGCATAATTAACCATTGGAACAGTTTACCAAGGGTCATGATGGATTCTCCATTACTGCCAATTTTCAAATCAAGACTGAATGTTTTTCTAAGAGATAGTAGAGATTATTTTGGGGAGGTTCTATGGCCTGTGTTACACAGGAGGTCAGACTAGATGATCACAATGGTCCCTTCGGGCCTTGGAATCTAAAAAGATATGGGGTTGGAAGAAAGCAACAAAATTTTCCCAGGAGAATATTTCATCTGGGGGAAATTTGCGACAAATCTTAATTTGGTTCAGTGCAGAATTTAGTCATTTTGACTGCAAATTAAAATAATGAAGGCCCAAACTATGACATCAGTTTACTTGCAAACAATTGTTATGATATGGCCCAGTACAAATAAGTTGTATTGTGAACTTCTACATAGCCATTTTCCCATGATCTCACCATGCACTAAACATTCATTAGTTTAGCCTCAGATTCCTCCTATGTGATGGGTATTATTATCCTCATTTTACACATCGGGGAACTGAGGCATAACGGCTCAGTGATTTGCCCAGAGCTGGTAATAGAACTCAGGTTTCTCTTTTCAGTCCTATTCCTTAACTATATCACTATCCTTCCTCCTGTTAAAAAGAGACCACTGAGATCATCTAGTCTGACCTCCTGTACAACACAGGCCATAGGACTTCCCTGAATTAACTCCTGTTTGAACTACAGGAATGGTGCAAGAGCTTAGTCCCTCTCAGGATCACGCCCAGTGTATCCAATACAATGTGGCTCCAATTCTCAGAACAGCTAAGCAAGTACCTGCAGCTCCCGCTGAAGTCAAGGGGAGCAGCCGTTGCTATGTATTTCTGTAACATCAGGCTTCACATGAACAAGACCCACAGAATATCACACATCATCAATGTCAATATAATGAATTTCAGGATGTATATGTTAATCTACCCCGGGGGGGGGGGGAAACTAATCATTAGCATCAAGAAGAGAAAGTGATATACTTTAACCATGTTGGAGGCACATTTTTACTATGCCCTACAAAGAACCTTGGGTGAAGGTCTAAAGAGCCATTTGAAACAAGCTAGGGAATTTGAGATTTTAAAAACAAAGAGGGGGAAAAAAAGCCAGGCCAGGCATTGCAAGATTACATTGCATTAATAATACAGATACTGTACATCTCCCGCTCTGAATATAATGTGCCAAAATGAAACAGTTGTTTAAGTATAACCAGCTGGCGTGTTGGCTCGCAATGTGTTAGATGCCTCTGCCTAAGTTTAATAGGCTTTCACCAAGAAAAAAAGAAGAGGGATTTACATGATATGTTCACAAGGGTTACAGGATGCACAGATTAATCTGAAGAACAGGAAGCTGCTGACACAAGAAAAAAAAATGCTTTTTGTTGTTTTGGGATTCTCTCTCTCTCTCTCTCTCTCTCTCTTTGGAAACTTGTAGATAGGTTTATTTAAGGACAAGTCAATCTCTTATTATCCTCTTTGTGATTTCCTTCTGACTGTTTGTGGGGTTGGAATTTTTGTTGTTTCTTATTGGTTTTGTTTTTTTGTTTTCTGTCCATCTCCGACAATTCTGAATTTGGGATTTCCTTTGTTTAAAGTCTTCTTGATCCTCCCACAAAGTTCCGCCCCAGTTAGAGGTAATAGAGAGCTTTATTTGGGGTGTGAGGGGGTGAGAAAGGGAGGGGACCATTGTTCTCAGAAAGAACAGGAGTACTTGTGGCACCTTAGAGACTAAGAAATATATTTGAGCATAAGCTTTCATGGGCTACAGCCCACTTCTTTGGATGCAAAGAATGAAACCTATTCTGAGGATATATATATACACATACAGAGAGCATGAAAAGGTGAGAGTTGTCTTACCAACTCTGAGAGGCCAATTAAGTAAGAGAAAAAACTTTTGAAGTGATAATCAACATAGCCCAGTACACACAATTTGATAAGAAGTGTGAGAATACTTACATGGGGAGATAGATTCAATGTTTGTAATGGCTCAGCCCTTCCCAGTATCTATTCAAGCCTACGTTGATTGTATCTAATGTTGGCTCTTTCTGTGTTCAGAGTGCTGAAGAAAGGTGCTGCTGGAAAGGTGCATGGTGTCCTTTATTTATTTGCAAATTTAACTCCATTAATTTGGGCCTGAATAGGGACTGGGAGTGGCTGGCTGACTACAAAAGCAGCTTTGCCTCTCCTGGAATTAATACCTCACCATCAATTATTGGGAGTGGGCTACATCCACCCTGATCGAATTGTCCCTGTCAGCACTGGTTCTCCACTTTTGAGGTAACTCCCTTCTCTTCATGTGTCAGTATAATAATGCCTGCATCTGTCATTTTCACTCCATGCATCTGAAGAAGTGGTTTTTTTACCCACGAAAGCTTATGCCCAAATATATCTGTTTGTCTTTAAGGTGCCACTGGACTCCTTGTTGTTATTTTGCTATAGTGGAAATTCCAGTTTCAATCTTTACTATTAAGTTAGAACGTACTTTGAAACTATGCAACAGAGTCTAGAAAAGATCAACACCTGCATTGCTGTCTTCTTAATAAGATTATACTAAAGTATTACTGTAACCTCTTCCTTTTAGTACCCTTCAGTATATACTTTTAGAAAACCTCCAATAATACTAATGGCATTATTTTCCCCTTTCTTTTACTTCAAATTATTTATTTATTAATTTAAACATTTTTCCAAATGTAACTTTTACTTTGAGGCAGTTAGGAGAGGATGTTAGCCAAGCAGATATCAAACTCTGTACATATTGCTCCAACAAAGCAACTACAATGTGTTGCCCTTTATAAGGCCTCACTTTGTCCTCTGCTATTGAGAGAGGAAGCGTATATAGGTTATATTTCACTGTCAGTTATTTTCCTTAGGGAGCATTGCCCAGGAGTTAAAACAGCATACCTGAGAGTCAGGAGATCTGTTTCTATTCTTGACTGTGCTACTGACTTGCTCAGTGTCCTTGGGCAAATCATATAGCCTATTTGTGTCTGTTCCCCCATTTGTAAAAGGATAATATTAAATAATGCCTATCTCATTGTGAGACTTAATGCACTTAATGCAATTTATGTACACATTACCAGTCCTTTGGGACAATAGAACCTTTTTGAAATAGCATAAGAGTATTGGATTGACGTACTAGATTGAAAAATGTTCAATCTTGTCTGGTAACCTGTTTCAGATTCTTCAGCAGTGCCATCTCCCCCACAGGGCCAATTGATCATAATCCAAAAGTCTGTCCATGGAGCAAATTTCTTTCTAATCCCAGGTAGTTAGTGTTTGGTTTATATGCTGAAGCATCAGGGTTTATGGCTTATCTTGTGTTACTGTGGATGATCTTACTATTCATGTAAATATCTAATGTACTTTTATTAAAGTGATTTGCTGGTAGACTATTTCACAGTGGAACTTATTACATTTATATCAGTAGTTCTGAATATTTCAAAACTACCCTCCTAAAGCAACTTACAATTGAACTGATACAAAACTGAAATTCCGTTTTTAAGTTCAGACTATCTGCAACATGGCTGCCTAAAATAATCAGGAAAAACTTTTCAAAGAGTAGAGCGCTAGGTCCATGCTCAAAAAATGTGTGCATATGTATACACCCACCTTTTGCATACACAGATCTACTTCTGTGTAATTACATGTGCAAATAGGCATTTAGTCATACACACATTGGTAATAATATGTAAATGACAAAGCATTTTTATATCCACAAATGTGGGTGTACTGTGTTTGTGCACAGGGTGAAATTCACTTTTGTGTAGAAGATCAGCAGAAGACCTATGAAATACTGAAATTTAAATTACCTCTCAAAAGAGGAAGTTTGAGGGTGCATAGACCTTGTGCTGTCCCTTTGCCTGGGTGGGGTGGGGTTAAATTTCATTCCCTGTTTGTCCCCACACAGATGAGTTTCAGCTCTTTGAAAATGTGACCATCAGTTTTGTCACTTTGCTCCAAACCAGTTTTAGAATCCCATTCTGGGTTGTCACTCTGTGATAGCCCTTGCAGAGGTCTTGTTCCTTCATTTCATCCCAGCAAAAAAAATAGAGCTGGATTCTGTACTGTAGTATAGCCATTTACAACTGTGCAAACTGCTACTGTTCTGATTTGGGAACAATTTACACTAATTTTGACAGCTGTAAATGACAACACAAGGAATAAGGCAATGGAGAATTAGGCCAATATTGTTTAATCTTTATTAATACTTGTTTTATGATAGGCCTAGGAGCCCTCATCATGGATAGTACCACGTTATAATAGGTGCTGCCTGAACATAGAGCTAAAAGATGGTCCATCCTCTAAAGATCATACACTCTAAATGTAAGACGAGAGGTGGAGATAGACAGACCAACAGGGAATTAGAAGGAAACAATGAGATAATATTTGTCAGCATGATAAGCATCTTTGTTGGTTCAGAATAAAGTAGAGGTTCCTCTGTGTTCCCCAGAAGGAGTACTTTCTTAATGGTAACCTAGATCTTCTTCTAACCTGTGTTGGGGTTGAACATCTGTGATTCTTAGCATTTCATACAGAACTTCTTTCCTTACGTTGCACTATGATGTTCTGTCTTCATCATGGGGGCAGGAGATATTGTTTTGTCAGCCAGTGAGGGTGTTATCGGTAAGCTTTCAGAAGGTCCTTCTATGTGTATAGTTCATTAATCTTTATCCCCCCCCTTGGATTTGGTTCTGTAGTCGTTTAATTCTACCCACTATCTTTTTCATCTCCTCTGTTGCTTTGCCTGTGATTGCTACTTGCGGCTTCAGTTCTTTTATAGGCTCTTTGCAGGTTGTCTCATCTTGACCACGTGGGTTTCCATCTCATTGATCCTACTTAATAGCTGTTCATATTTGTCATCCAGTCCGGGAAACACCTGATGTTTCCTTTACTTCTTCCAGCAGTTCGGTATCCGATGACTTTGTGATCTCCTGGAAGACTCTCACTCTGCTACAGGCCACATCTCAGTGGGCCTTCCTGTAGGGGTGCACAACTCACTACATGGATGACATCTTCTGGTGCCAATTTGTCTTTATTTTTCCCTATTTCCTGGTGTACTTGTTACTTGCCATTCAGAATAATTTATGTTGTCTTTGATATTGGCTATCACAGCAGTGATAGCCAGTCAGAGCTCAGATGAAGTACAACTGCTGCTTCTGACAATCCTCTACCTTTCCTTTTTAATTACAGTCCTCCTGCTGTGATTGACTTGCAGGCATCAAAGTTCTATACAGAAGCTGGTACAAACTAAGGTCTCTGAATGTGTCCCAGTGGAATTACACTATTATAAAATCAACCTATATGAGATGCTGATGTCACATCCATTCTTTTGATACCACTATGTCTCCCCTAGGCCATATTCTGATCTCAGTTTCCGGACATTGGTGTTAATCTGTAATACCTTTATTGACATTAATGGAATTATTCTGGATTTATACTGACAAAAACTGGTCTCAGTTTCTCATCCATTGACTTCAGTGGTGTAACTCCTGATCTGTTCCTGTGCCCCATCTAAGGCAGGTTTTAATATCAGGGTGAAAGGTTTGAGAAACGTGTTGCTAGGTTTAATGTGTGTGTTTCCGGTGGGCTATGGTTAATGATAAAGGAATTCACCTCAGATTATTTCTTCTAGCTCTGCTCTAACAACAAAGAAGAACATTAAAATGTTTTCCTTTAGGGTTGGAAAGTATTGACGGAAATATTCACTAGAGTGAAATTCCCTGTCTGTACAGCACAAGGTGTATATGCCATTCAAGTTCTACTTAGGCCGTGTTTTGTGTGCTTAAACGCTTCATGCTGGCTCTTTGCACAGGCGTGAATTTCACCCTTGATGAAATATAAAACCTGGACTCTATTCAAGAATAGGTTAATGTTTTGGAAAATTAAGTTATAGAACTCACTTGTTCATGGGCATTGGTAAGTGAGTATTTGAACTAAATGGAAAGTAAACTCTTAAAGAGATGTGGTTATTTTTACCTCCAAAGAAGAAAGTGCTGAGAAATAAATTAGCTGAGCTTGATCATAAAATGTGCGGGAGATTGATGTGCCTGAAAATTTGGAACAGGGAAATCAAGTCTTTTTTTTTTTCCCTGGCTGGTATGAGATGCTAATAATACATTAGGCTTCCTGAAGTCCCCACACCATATTATGTATTGCAATCTGACCATTAACATCTGCAACAATGTTGCAAAAGTAGACTGCACAGTTATTTGCTTTATTGCCCAGGGAGGAAATGGTGACTCTTTTATGAACAGCTATGTGAAAGTTTTCATCTTATAAGATTTCCTCCCCTCCCTAAATTGTTTTTTTATGAAATTTTGGGGAAGAAGGAGGGTGCATGGGGTGGGGAGAGGTGGCTGGACTTTCTTTGTATTAAGAGGTGTGAAAACTGAGACTTGCTGGGCCAGATTTTGGTTTTGGTCAGGCTGATGTAAAGACAGAGAGTAACTACTGACTTCAGTGGAGTTGCTCTGGATTTATACTGGTGTAAGGGGAGAGCAGAATCTGGCCCAGTCACATACCTAAGATTACACAGGAAGTCAGTGCCAAAAGAAAGTTTAAAACTGAGATCTCTTGAATGCTAGTTCAATAACTAATCAGTCACCCAACAGCACTGAGCCTCAGTTCTCCTTTGTGCCAAATAGGACTGCTAACAGTTTACGACATACAGACATCTGGCTGTGGACATCTTAAAGCTTGTATATTTCCAGATTCTGCTTGGTTGAAGTATCATTACCCACATTTCAGAGATGAGTGAATTAAGCTTCTGAAATGTTACTTCTCTTCCCTGGGAGGAACTGTGGTTGAGGATAGTCCTGCTCAAATAAAAGGGCATGTTGGGTTTTAAGCATCACACGGAGGGAAGGTGAATGAAAACTGGCAAAATACAAGGGCAGCATGAGCCTGTAGGAATCTGGGCAGGGGAGGGAAGGAGTAACTCCCTCTCCTTCTCATCCTGTTGCATCCTCCTCACTCTCAAGATGATCACATCAGTGGCCTCCCCTTCTGCCTTCGCCACACCATGCACATCTCTGTGGCAGAAGAAGCCTTGCTACATGAAGCTGAGGAAGCAGTTTTAAAGCCTCTTGCAGCAATGCTGGCCTGATGCTGAGGGCTGTGCTGGGGAGGAAGAGAACCTTCAGATGTAGGTGCAAATGCACAAACACACACCCCACGCGGCAACCGCACACCATTCTGGTACCCCCTAAGCTCTTAAGTCAGGAGCATACCCGCCCCCCACACACACACAAAGGAGTCAGACCCCAAATTCAGACTCCTGTACACACACTGTGGATTACACAATGATTTTAGCTGATCATGGACCTAAAAAAAGTTAAGAACCATCGCACTAGGGGTTTGGTACAGGCGTGGGCAAACACATATGTCCTGAAACCTAATCTTGCTGCTGACACTGACTCAGGGTTGCTTCCAGGTCTGCTGTTTCTTCTTTACTCTGCAAGTAGTTTTGTTTAAAAAAAGAAAAAATCAATTTTCAAACAGCCAGCGAGTGGAAAATATTTTATTTCAAAATGGTGTCAGGGAAAAACAAAGCTGCACGTGTTTAGAATCAGCTGTAGGAGAAAAAGCTTTTGTGATGAATATTTCACCCAACTGTAATTATCTATTACTAAAAGCAGCGTGTATGCACCCAACAAACATTCGTTCCTTCCCCCTTACCCGCCCTGGCAAAAATCTTTGCTTTGTTTAATAGATTTTTGCCATCAGTGTCATTTCAGAATTTATTTAAATTCCCCCTGTGTATTTCCAATGAATGGCACGTGACGAATTGGGAAACATTACATTATGATTGAAATGCTGGTGTACTTGTCATAACTCCCAAGCTCCTTTGGAAGCTAGCATTCTTTTGCCATGAGAATGGTAGGGGCGTACTTTAGGAAAAAGGAAAAACCAGGATCCAGGATAAACGGGACCACTTAGAACTACGCTGTTTTGGGCGAGTTGTGGGAAGACTTTCCAATGAGAGTCTGAAATGGCCTTTTTTCCCTCCCAGTGACAGTACTTTCCAGATTAAAAGCTGTTTTCCTTTATTGAAATCGAAATGTGCCAAACATTGAACCTGCTTTGTAAGACATACATCAAGACAGAAAATATTTCACTGCAATGACATGACCTGACATTTTAAAGCAGATAACAAATGACATCTTGTCAATGGCACCAATTTATTATTCCCTCTTTTCTACCTTTTTGCCACAGTGGGATACCACATTCCTTTTAATCATGGGACTGCGTTAAACAAATTTTTACTAGCAGAGAATATAGAACACCCCTCTTTGTTTCCCACTCCCCTGACCTCCCAGCTGTCCCACCGTAAGACGTAAAGACAAAGGCTGTATTAAATTTTGCATTGTTTTATTCAATTTCTGATCCAATTATATGAGAGTCTTCCATCACTTGCATAAGTGCATGTGCTACAGTGTCAGCTGCTGCACATTAATCAGCTTTTTTTTTTTAAATCCGCAGACACTGGTGCTTAATCATAGTGCTCAAAAAAAGTGGGACAAGAAATAGATGCAAATGAACAAGGAGGAAGCTCCCTTTTGTGTAATTACAGGAGGAAATGATTAGAGTGGGTGGCCTTCCAATTAAATCCAAAAAGGCCTGGAAATGCATCAAGTTGCTGTTGTACATCTTTCATGGTCACAAAACAAAAAAGAGAAGCGACTCTTCCTCTTGTTGGTTTAATGTTTCAGTGCCACTTACAGCACTGAATCAGCACCTTTCAATATTCAAGGCCTGGGTGCTGGCCTTCTTGTTGTACTCCTGGATCTAATAGGCCACTAAGCTGAAAAATGACTAGCCTGACACCTCAGATTTGCCTTTTCAGCAATGAATACTGTCCCCTTATTTCTGTACTTTCTTAGAGAACAAAACAAGGCCTCGAGTAGTGAATGTTTCTAGCTAATGGCATTTGTGGTATGCAGCCGGTGTGTGAGAATACTATGATTTCTATTGCCAAGAAGCCTTATTGTGCAGTTTGTAAATGCGAATGCCATTTACTTGTCACTCCATATCTGAAGATGTGGGTCATAGCCCATGAAAGCTTATGTTTTAATAAATTTGTTAGTCTTTAAGGTGACACAAGACTCCTCGTTGTTTTTGCTGAAACAGACTAACACGGCTACCCCTCTGAAACTCATTTACTTAATTGTATTCAGAGCTCATTTCAAGCCCTTACAGTCCATCCAAAATACCACTGCTGAAATAATTTTCTCCTGCTGTTCTCACAATGTTCATCTTCAAATCCTTTCACTGACTTCCTTTCACCTTTCACAGCAGCTTCAAGCTTAATGCCCCGCCTTCAAGTTCCTGAACTGCTCCACTCTTGTCTTTCTCTCTGTTCTTCCTCTTTGTCCTCTTATTCCTTTGCTTCTCCCACACCTCTCTCCTAATCATCCAATTTATATCTTCACATTTCCCTCTGTGCCTTCTTCCACATCACCCTTTACATTTGGAATGGGTGCCTTTCGCTTGTATGACAAGCAACCTTCTCTTCCCTTTCAAATTCCTCCTCCAAAAACTTCTCAGTAACAACCCTTTCAAGCTTCCTATAGTAAGCTTGACTGCTTGAGCCCGTAGGAGCTGCGGATGTATCACATTGTTATTTTTGAGTTTGTACTATACAGGAGGGGAAGAAATCTTGTGGTTAAAACCCTGGACTGCAATTCAGCCACTTTGGGTTCAATTCCTAGCATTGCCACAGACTTCCTGTGTGACTTTGGGCAATTCACTTAATTTCCGTATCCCTCAGTTCCACATCTGTAAAACAGAGATTATAATACTTCCTTATTTCACAGGAATGTTTCAAATATAAATCCATGAATACTTGGGAAGTGCAAGGACACTACTGTGACGGAGGCCATATAAATATCTAGATAAGATAACGTTTCTGACTCTGTAACCACGTGCTTCTTAAGCAGAGGATCAGAGCTGTCATGTCCACTTGCCAGTGGAGCAATAGAGCTCAACATGCGAATGTGCATTGGAGTCATAGGCTGCTCCCAGTTCTGGGACGTGCCAGGCTGTGTAAGAACAAGGTTTAGTTCATTCCAGCATTCACTGGAGACCAGAGTCCTTGAGAAAAAAAATAGAAGGGAATGGGGATGAGGGTGCCACAAAAAATTCTGAAGGGCCAAGTTCAGCTTTTGAGAGTAGCGAGGTCAGGGTTTACAGTGGCCCATGGTAGGCTACAGAACCTAGAACCAGTGAGCCACCACATGCATGTTCTTGCGCTTACTACACGACTTTCTGAGCAGGAATCCACAGAGAAATTCATTTGGCTTTTGGGGCTTTCTGTTGTGTTTTTGTGACTTTGAAAGTAGTTGCCAGGGTGGAACTCAGTATAGCATTACTAAATTACTAAATTATTTGAGCCAACTGAAATGGACTCAGGCATCGGTAGAAGAAACAGTGCTGCTGAGTTTCAGTTTTAGTGTCTGAGAGCACTCTATCGTCCCAAACCTTGTTCTGTGGTGGGCAGGATTGTCGTGCTGGGAAGGAGATCAGAGTGCTGTAGGTCACCGTTTCCAAACCCAATGCAGACTTGGTGCCACTCCTCGGGTGATGTAAATCAGCAGATCTCTAGTGACTCTAGTGCAGCTAGCCCATTTACCCCAACTGAGGATCTGTCCCTGCTGACTGGCAAATACTACAAGCAGATGTCGAAGGAAAAGCACTCTGTAAAACACTCGGGAAGGGATAACAATGCTTTTCATTCTTCCCTTCCCTTCTTAAATTGTATATGACAGAAGCAAATAAGCCACGCTTCAGCAAGTGTCTTAAATACTGTTGTTTCCCTAAAAGGATTATTACACTGTGTGAATTCCCATTTCCAGAGTGGTAACTGCTTTCACAGTGACTGCAGCTTAATGTTCTACATGATAGAAATCAGATATTAAAAATCCAAAATACTTCACTATATAAGCAGGCTTTTGATAAACAAATACCTGCCTTCATTGAACTGATTAACTGAGCTGAGTGATAAACCCTCATCTAATAATGCAACCTAACATACTGTGAAAAAACCAGCACAGTAAGGGTGATGTTGTAAATGTGAAGGATGTCACAGCTCTGAAATGAAGCTGCCAGAGGGACGTGTCAACACCCTGGTTCGTCCATCATGCAAAATATTTTTAATATGAAAACTTTTAGCTTAAATACATTTGGTTAAGAAGGCAAACTTATTTGGGTTAATTTCAAGTCTATTTCCTAGACCTAGCACCAAAGCCTAGGGAATGGTGGACGTTTTATAAACTGCATCAACTATGGGCCCAATTCTGTACACGTTAACCACCAGGTGAGTAGTGCTGTTGAAGTCAATGGAACTGCTCACAGTCATAAGTGCTACACCTGGTGGTAAGTTCAGGCAGGATCAGGCCCTAAAGACAACTGGAAATTTGTTGTGGTGAGTCTTATATGCTCCAGTCCGGCAATCAGCTCTGTGCAGAAGAGGGGACCAGAGTTCCAGTGCTTTTGTGAAGGCACAAGGCCATTGTTCCTGCAGATCCCTTAAGCCTGGGGACAGAACCCTGACTCACTCCATGGAGGGAAGTTTCAGCCCCCTCCCTCCCTGCCCCAATCCTGACAGCAATTGGGGAGAAACTCTACAAAGGGATCCTATTGGAGTATTCCTTCTTCAGCTTTTGCTGTCGGAGCTGATAATCTAGGACTACATTATACTAGCTCAGGAGTATTGTAGCAGCCTTTTAGCACTCTCCGAGTTACAGCAGAGTCAACATTTCTATTACAAACACTGTTCTTCTGTCGTCAGTCACAACTTGTGCTGTGCTGGCGCTTAGCCTCCAAGATTTCAGCCCCATCAGCCCCATTTTTTCTTTTGAATATTCAAGCAGTCCAAGGAGCTCTTTAAAAATTGCAAGGGGCCTGTAAAACAGATGGGGCCAAATCCCACCTCTCTTACACCATTCATCCCACTGACTTTGACAATAGTACAAGTGAAAACAGCAGGGATTGAGCCCTTTGTACAGGAATTTCAGGCATTTGGCAGGAGCGATGGAAGTTTAAAAATGGCTTGTTTTTCTTTCTTTGTCGGTTCATAGGGTGACCAGATGTCCCGATTTTATAGGGACAGTCCTGATTTTTTTATTATATAGGATCCTATTACCCCCCACCCCCTGTCCCGATTTTTCAAGCTTGCTGTCTGGTCACCCTATTGGTTCATCACTGTTCACTTTTATTGTTGTACGGTGTGATGGGGCGGAGTCCTCCATACTAGCCCTGCAAGAGCTGAATTAGGCCAAGTGGGCCCAATCGGCTAATTAGGCTGCAAGGAGGGGAGATTTAGTCTGGAGGCAGCTAATTAAGGACAGGCTCACCTGTGCAGGAACAGGCAGGGCCTGTGTGAAGCCAGGTAGCTGGCTGCAGTGGGGGGCTGCTGCTGCTGGGAAAGGCAGCACAGAAGTAGATTGCAGTCACGCCCTGAGTGGAGGGAGTTGGAGGCTGGCAAGTCCAGAGACAGGAGAAGCCAGATGTGTATGAGGAAGCCCAGGGAAACAGCATTAATAGGTAGGACTGACAGGGACTGCAGAGGGTGGGCCTGTATTACCCTACTAGCAAATGGGGAGTGGCGAGGACGTTGGAGGCCACAGCCAGCCAGCCGGCCTGGAAAGACTGTGAATTGCCTGAAAGGGGAGGACTTTAGTGACCTGGCTGGAGGGCCAAGCCACGAGAGGAAGTTGCAGATCTGAGAGTGAACAGGGCAGCAGAGTGAGCCTGGATGGGGGAAGACACCACTGGAGGAAGAGCGCAAGCTGGCGGAGGATGGCCAGCAGGAGGTGCTGCTCCCGGTGAGCAGAACCCATGACATACGGCTACGTATTTTCCATATGGCTAAAAATGTAACTTACATCTGCTGGAGCAGTATATCTTTCATACTGGACCAAACTGTGCACCCTCAGTGAAGGAAACGGGTATGCAGAGGCATAAAGTGAGTGCAGAATTTGTTCCACTCTTTATGTACAGTACCTGTCTGTATTTGGGTCTATAAAATGCTGAGCACCCTCAACTGCCAATAGGAGAATATGCAGTTCATCTGCTTCTCATTACGTTGCAGGACTGGACTTTTGTAACCACTCCATGGCGATGGACTTTGATCTCTGGGTTGATACCAGGCAATACTCTCTAATGGTTCCTGCAGAGATGACACTTCAGAGGAGTGTGTAAATACAACTAGTATTTTTTTAAACTTTGTCTAAATACATATTTACATGAAAAACCAAAATATCTCCACTCATAAGAGGCTTGTTTCCCCTTTGTAGCATGAAATGAAACAAAATAAAACCCAAGAAATATATACCACTTATAACCACCCTCACTGTTCAAATTATATTGTGGGTTTGACCTGTGGTGTGTAGTTTAATGCTAGCTCATGGGGTAGAAGTATAATGAATGCAGAAGCACTCAAGACTTCTTCAAAGGGTTCTATAAATATACCTCTCAGGTATAATTGTACTAATTTTCTTATCAGTATGTATTTCTAATATTTCTGCATTTATATATGGTATGAAAGAATGAAGCTGATTTTAAAGATGCCACAGTAAATTCTTAAATACACACAGACATAAGAATGGCCATACTGGGTCAGACTGAAGGTACATCTAGTCCAGTACCTGTCTTCTGACAGTGGCCAATGCCAAATGCTTCAAAGGGAATGAACAGAACAGGCAATCATCAAGTGATCCCACTCCCTGTTGCCCTTTCCCAGCATCTGGCAATCAGAGGTTTAGGGACACCCAGAGTATGGGGTTGCATCCCTGGCCATCAAGCAATAGCCATTGATGGACCTATCCTCCATGAACTTATCTAATTGTTTTTTTAATCCACTTATAGTCTTGGCCTTCACAACATCCCCGTGCAATGAGTTTCACAAGTTGACTGTGCATTGTGTAAAGATGCACTTCCTTCTGTTTGTTTTAAACCTGCTGCCCATTAATTTCATTGGGTGACCCCCTAGTTCTTGTGTTATATGAAGGGGTAAACAACACTTTCTTATTCACCTTCTCCACACTATTCATGATAATATCTATCATATCACCTCTTAGTTGTCTGTTTTCCAAGATGAATTGTCCCAGTCTTTTTAATCTCTCCACATATGGAAGCTGTTCCATACCCTTAATCATTTTTGCTACCCCTCTATGTACCTTTTCCATTTCTAATATATCATTTTTGAGATGTGACCAGAACTGAGCGCAATTCAGAACTAGTACATTCATTTTTCTGGCCAGGTGAGGTGCTGTACTATTAAAGCTGTAATAGGAGCTGGCACAAATTGCTAATTGCCTTAAAACTATCCATGGTTTGGCATGTAGCCCTTACACAGCTCCCTGCATATCAGTTTGGTACTGCATAATACTCTGAGAAATGAGTATGGATGTGGACCAGAACATAGAATGAATGCGGTTTCCAAATGCCAGCCTTTAAGATACTCAGTTTCTAATGTTCCAGCTTAGGCCGATGTTTAAACAAATTCACTATGTAATGTCTGTGGCACAGTCATGCCCTCACAGATGTCAGTGAGAGGTTAGATCAGGAGTAGGCAACCTATGGCACGCGTGCCAAAGGCAGCACGCGAGCTGATTTTCAGTGGCACTCACGCTGCCCGGGTCCTGGCCACAGGTCTGGGGGGCTCTGCGTTTTAATTTATTTTTAAACGAAGCTTCTTAAACATTTTAAAAACCTTATTTACTTTACATACAGCAATAGTTTAGTTATATATTATAGACTTATAGAAAGAGACCTTCTAAAAACGTTAAAATGTATTACTGGCACGCGAAACCTTAAATTAGAGTGAATAAATGAAGACTCAGCACACCCCTTCTGAAAGGTCCCGACCCCTTTCGGGTAAATGTTGATTTCAATAGAAACAGGCTCAGGTCCTTAGGGAACATAGGCAAGGGAGCAAGATTTTCAAAAGAGTTCAGTTCCCAGTCAAGAACCTAAACAAGGGCTAGATTTTTAAAGCCGTCAGTTTCCGGAAGCTCCCGCTGTGACACTTAAGGCAAGATTTTCAAAGTGCTCCACATTCAACAAGTTGCCCTCTTTTGAAAACCTGGCCACTTATTTTGGTGCTTCAATGAGAGCTAAGTACTTTTGAAAATCTCACACTAGGAATCATATCCTTAGTTACATGAAGGCCCCTTTGTATCCCACTGGCAGTGCAAATTAGAATATGGCCTTGGGAATTTGGATTAAAGTAAACAATTTAAATTTGTTCTTCTGATATTATGGTTGTGGCTTTCATATAAAGTGGTGTAATTTAATTTTTTTGGGGGCGGGGGAAACAGAAACATTCCATATTTAAATGTACTGGAGCTTTTATAATGTAATTTATCATTTCTGTCAGCATAGAGTATCCAATTATATCTTTTACATAATGTAAAAATCTTAACCCTCACAGTAAACACAAACATTTGAAATTTATGGTATATTTGAATTTCAATCATCTTTGTCATATAACACTCTCTAGTTCACTGCAATATAAATGAGAATACATGCTATTTGGTGGTTTCTTTTGTAGGTCATAAATTATATACGATGTTCTCATTTAAAAAACAAACAAAAAAAACCCTAAATATCAAACATGTCGTCAAGCAAATGTGATTGAAGCACTGGTCTAGGAAATTTGTTGGCCTCATGTAAAGTCTGGGACGATTACCCCTTAACCTGTCATAAATTACCTTGGCTATATCTAAGCTGAGGACCACTGCTGCTGTGATAACACATTTGGTTTTCTTTGTGTGTGTTTTTGGGGGGAGGAGGGGGCGCGGAATGAATTTTATGAACCTGTTTCCTTCAAATGGTTCTTCCAACTATGATTTCCCTAATATTTTATTAACTAAGCATGGTTGCAACTGGTCAATATTTGGACCGCTCACAGAAAGCAGGGTGCTTGTGGAAATGGCTTTGGGGACTCAGTAGAGGGACCCCATTTCTCTGAGTCACTTCTGCACCAACACCTCAGCCTGCCTGTGCTGCTGCAGGTGCTACATTTTGGATTAGACATAAAACTGAAACTCTGGCTCTTTGTCATTAAAGTTCCCCTCTGGAAAACCAGGGGTTATTGGTTCCCAGCTCTTCTTAGAAAAGTAAAGATGTTTGATCCCATGTCCTATCCAAATACCTATGGGTTATCATGTTCTAATTGTATCCTACATAAAATTCCCTGGGCAGTTTCAGTTGGCTATCATATTCTTCAACACAGCTAAGCAGTTTCAATGTTGCACTCCCAAAGGGGCTGCATCTCACTGCTTGGTGAAGTATTACTTGGATATAGTTTGTAAAGTACTTTGGGCCCTTGGGGAGAAAGATACAAATAAAGGTCAATGTCATTCTTTACCCCACAGTGCCTTCTCCTTCCATCATGCAGAGTAAATTTCAAGCATAATGCTCTTTCTTTATCCCACATTTCTAGAGGGCTAGTGCCTGGTGCAGTAACAAATCAATACTTGTTTCTGTCCCAAACATTCTTTCCAGATACTAATATGAATTTAATTTGAAAGGCTTCAAGCTGGCTTTGGCAACAACCAGAGATGTGGTTAAAAAATTCAATGAAGCGCAATGGCAGGTTCTAATTCATTGAGCTATTGGAACTGGCGCATATAGTTCTCGGACTATAACACCAGTGAGATAAAAGTGGCTCTGCTCCTCTACTTGTATTCTTATGTTTCTGTCCATATGCATGGGCTGCTCGGATGTGGGAGACTTTTTTTTAGTTAGTGTGACCAGCTAGCAAGTGTGAAAAATTGGGACTGGGTAGTGGGGGGTAACAGGTGCCTATATAAGACAAAGCCCTGACTATCAGGACTGTCCCTATAAAATCGGGACATCCGGTCACCATAGCTTTAGTTGGCCCTCCAACAAAATGGAGGGATCTTTGTTACTGGGTGAAGAAAGAAGGGAAATAGTTTTAAGGCAAAAGGTGGGAGTCTGTATTATTACTTTAGGGCAGGTCTACACTAACCCCCCCCAATTCGAACTAAGGTACTCAACTTCAGCTACGTGAAGTTCGAAGTACCTTAGTTCGAACTTACCTCGCTCCAGACGCAGCAGGCAGGCTCCCCCATCGACTTCGCGTACTCCTCTCGCCGAGCTGGAGTACCGCAGTCGACGGCGAGCACTTCCGGGTTCGACTTATCTCGTCCAGACAAGATGCGATAAATCGAACCCAGAAGTTCGATTTGCTTGCCGCCGAACTACCGGGTAAGTGTAGACCTACCCTTAGTGTGTCTAGGAGCAGTGCTGATATCCACTCACAAAGTGGGCAGAGCACACAGAGAACTGATTTTCAGAGCAAAGCTGTACTGGACAAGCCTGCAAACACTTGGGTGAGAGGCATTGCACACAAGGAGCACCCCTCCTCATCCCCAGGCTCCCTCCTCCCCCCACTGAGCAATCAAGGGCCAAGTTCGGCAGTGTTTACTCAGCTAAGATGTCCACTGACTTCAACTGGAGATTTTTTTCAGAGTAAGCACTGCAAGAGAGGGAATGTACACCACCATCCTTTCCCTTTATATAATAGTTAGCCACTTACCTGCTTCTGAATGTTTCACTTGCATCCAATCCCTTGCATTAATTTCAGTGGAACATTAATGGATGATGACAGCATAACAGATACAGTGGGAGCAATAGAAAGTGAAATCGTTAAAGGGCTCTTATGAACTAACTGTAGCAAAAGCAACAGCCACGTAGATACAAATAGTGTGGCGTTGTGCATTGTAAAGCAATCATATCTCTTTAATCCTGCCATTCTCAGGTGTATTAGTGGTAATAACTACAGTACAAATGTAATATGGTATATGAGATTCAACATTTGGATAAGCCTACTACACAAGCAGATGTCCCTGGTGCAGCCTAGCCTGGTTTGCTGAGGATAAGAATGAGTGACTGCTATAAATCACTTTCTTTTTTAATAGTAGCAGATTTCTGCAGCCTTGGTATAGTGCAATTGGAATGCCGCATGCAGTTTGGGGCCTCTCACTATAAAAATGACACTGAAAAGTTAGCTAAAATTCAAAGGAGTGCAACTAAAAATGCAACTAAACTAAATGTTAGTGGATATGATGCATAGTATATAGATGTTGATGTGATATTCTCCCCCCCCCCCTCTCTCTCTCTCTCTCACACACACACACACACACACGATGAGTAAGAGGAAATATGATACCCTTACATATAATATCTTGTATAATAAAGAGACCGAACACATAGAGCCTGATCAAAAGCCCAACTGAATAAATGAAAAGATTTCCATTGTCTTCAATGGGCTTTAGCTCATATCCATATGCAGTACATATAATCTGAGGTAGGTAACTACTATACCCACATTAAATAATAAAGACTTTTAACAATGGCCCAAGGAAGTCAAATTACTCATTTAATGATGATGTAGAAAGTCAACAAGAACAGAACTGTCAGCAGGGGAAAAAATAATGGAAAAGAAGGGAAGGGACATTTTTCATTCATTTGTTTAGTACAATTGAGTGGCAGCTAGAAAATAGCTAAAAATTAGAAAAAAATACCTAAAAATAGTAACATTCAGGCCAGCTGAAAAGGGCCAGATTCTGTTCTCTGCATTGGTGTAAACCCAGAATAATTCTGCTGAAGTCCAGAATAGCACCAGAGTAAATGAGAACAGAGTCAGTCCCAAGTTGAATTTTCTACAGATGGGCCATTGAGTCAATGATGAGTCTGCACCTTTGCCATGAGAAGTTTATGGAAACAGGAGAGAGAGAACACTGTTCTTAGATCCCAGTCCTTCAATGAGCTCTGTGTGGGGTGATTCCCTGTCCCTGCTGGAACCCCACTGACTTCTGCAATGAGCTCCCTGCCACTGCATGGCTTTGCCTGTGGGGAGCCCTATGGGCTGCCAGAGTCTGCCTATAAAGCTCATTGCAGGATCAGGGCTTTACAGGCCTTCTGGAATCTTAGTTTTTGTAAATCTATTAGTCTGAGGTATGCTGTGTTTTCCAGCCACAGTTTATGCCCCCTCCCTAGCCTTCGACTTTTGTCAAACTCCACCAACAAATACACAACTTAGAGTTTCATCACATTTTCCCTCTGTGTCATCACCTCTAGCATCAGGGTTTCCTTCCTGCTTCAGAAAGCTTCCATTATGTTTTTGTTCCCTTTTGGCATCTCCAGACAGCCATTCTAGCCTCCACTTCAGTGGCATGTGCCTCTTGGTAGGCTGATTAAGGCCATTGGAGGATGCCTCACCATCACCAATTACAAGAGGAAAAAAATCTGTCCTACTTAGATAAATGTCATTGCTGTCCATATGGTGCAGATTACTTAGAGAAAAGGTATATGAAGCGATATTATACAGTCAGAGCATGCCAAGCCCAAAGGCCACAGCACAGCCTTATGGGGCCTGATTCTCCTCTCTCTTACACCAGTATAAATCAGGAAGAATTCCATTGACTTCAGTGGAGTTTACACAGGTGCCAAACTAACATACAAGGAGAATCAGCTGTCAGTTTGTTGGAGATTAAAGAGGAAAGATCATAATAGTCTCACTTGCCATTTCTGAACATACTGCTCAGTTGCCTACATTGCTGCTTCAGATATCTGCACTTGCGCGCGCACACACACACACACACACACACAAAGGACTTGGCAGGGTCTGAGGTCAATCTTTTCTCAAAGCCTCTTACTGAAGGGATCGGGTTAATCTTTATAGCCAGGTTCAAACTAATTAGGATGACTAAAGACATCGGGAAGAAAAAAAATAGACAATCTGCCCTTGAGAAATCCTCAGGGACATAGCAATGGAGATGTAGCTGCACAAATGCTGAGTCTAAGAAAGAATCTGCAACAGACTGAACTGTGCTTTCGCAGCTTTGTTTTCAGCAGCTTGTGGCATACATGACAAAAAGCAATAGCTCTCTGCTTTATAGGTGAATTGTAAAACAAAACAAAATCTGAATTAAGCACAAATGTGTGTGCTGAACATGTCCGCTGTGTGGAAAGTTCAGAGCAGAAATAATTTTAACTAACTTTTTTCAAATTATTGTTTCCTCTCTGTGAAATCTTCTTGGCACTTCCTATTTCATTATACTTTCTATTTTTTTATTCCATCCAGTGTGACCCATAGGTCAGATTTTGTTCTTATGTGGAAAAAACAGTGTAGGGGGCCTGGAATTTCCACATGGTTTCCCTCGTGGAGTTTCCTTTGATCTCTTCCATCTGAGCAAGGCAGAGTTTGCCCAAACCCATAATAAAAGCAAAGGTTACTTCGTGAAATCCATGTAGATCTCTGTGGATGAGTCAGAGGTCTCCACACCTGTGCTGGGGTTCCTCCCCAAACCCCTCTTTCCAGATCTTTGGCAGTGTGGTCCCAACGGGATTTTCATATTATGGAAGGGGTCTGCAGGAAAGTTAAAACAGCTCGAGCAGATCCCTGGCTCCGATTGAGGACCCTTTGTGAGGTCTGGAGGTAGAGGTACAATGTGGCAGTGACATCTACGTGCTCAGGGGAAGATAGGTACACAAGGAGTCCCTCTGAGTATGGATCTGCGGGGCGTGAGTTGATATTTGTGATGACACAGAATGATGCATTCTAGTATATTCTATGTGAACCAAGATGTGGCACAAGGATTTCAGAGTGTAAAAACTAAAAATTTTTTTAGAAAGATGAGTTAAATTTTGTTTCTGTGCTGAATGCCTCCCACAGCCTCATTAGTAGGGACATAACATTCATTGCAGGAATATATGCTTTAAAGCATGAATGGAATGTGAGTAATGTATCACTAATCACTTTTTTTTTAAATCTTGACCAAGATTGTCATAAAGGTGAAATCTTCAGTGAGGTGTGTTTTCAGTAGTTTTTTTTTTTTTGGGGGGGGGGAGAGAGAAATCAAGCGTTTGTAAGATGTCTCATGTTGAGCACGCAAAATCACTAGTTACTTCTGAAAAATCTCAGTGCATGTTTCCTGAGCTTTCAGTCTCTTCATGAAGGATTTGTTCTCTCTTGCAACTTGCCGCCTCCATGTATTTAGGTCTGACTATTCCCCTCAAGGAGAGCTAGATTCAACTCCCATCAGAACTTCATTAAGGATACACCTGATCACTATCACACATCATTTTTCATCAACTATAAGCCTTACCTAAACCATCTCCCACCACTAAAGATCTGCCATGATACCTGTGCTGGCTTTGATTACAAGAAGCTAGCAGCCAGACTCCCAGCGGCTGTAAATAAGTGTAGTTCCTTTTAAATCAGTGGAGCTACCCCAATTTTCTCCACTTGAGGATTTGGCCATAGAGCTGTGAATCTGAGTCTTTCTACAGTTGGTGAAGTCAATGACCAGACCTGCTAATATCTGGTTAGTAGGTTCTGTACAGATAGAGAATCAGATCCACAAATGATGTAAGCTAATGTAACTCCATACAGTAGAAGTCAATGAGCTGTGTTGATTTACACCGGCTGATGACTTTGTCCAGTGATATTAACCACAAGAACTCAAGAAGGTTCTTTTTCAGGTGCACACTTTGCATGTGAAAAATGTCACTGTCTGGCAATGTTATCTGTGATTAGGGAGAGCTCAGGAACCTGTAGAAAGTGTTAGCTTAGGCTTGGTCTACACTACCCCCCTAATTCGAACTAAGGTACGCAACTTCAGCTACATGAATAACGTAGCTGAAGTTCGAAGTACCTTAGTTCGAACTTACCTTGGTCCACACTCGGCAGGCAGGCTCCCCCGTCGACTCCGCGGTACTCCTCTCGCCGAGCTGGAGTACCGCAGTCGACGGCGAGCACTTCCGGGTTCGACTTATCGCGTCCAGACTAGACGCGATAAGTCGAACCCAGAACTTCGATTTCCAGCCGTCGAACTAGCTGGTAAGTGTAGCCAAGGCCTTATTGGCCTGTGAATTGTAAATATAGATGTGAATGGGAAAATATGTAACTGCATTTTATTTTGCCTCTAAATGTTACGCTGAGTTGGTTTTGTGTGTTTTATGAAAACATATTCTTAAATACTGTACAAAATGCCTAAGTTTTTCATAATTAAGCTTTGAAGAAAAGCAAATGCAAAAGGTACCAATGTAATGCACAGTCTGCAATGCAAGCAGATGTTGCTTTTGAATGAACATCTTCCATTGCGTAGCCTCTGGCTGCAATGACTGCCATTCAAGAGAAAGATGAAGAAGCAACTTGGCATGCTGTGGATGCTGGGGGACATACAGTATGCTAACTAAATAGTTGCAGATCCTCAAAATGTAGTGCCTCTAAGCATGCTGGGTGGACTCAGTTTTTAAATGTAATTAGAGTGCAGCTTGCCTTTGATAAACATCATTTCTCTTTAACTGAGATTATTTACATAAATTGGGAGAAAATAAGGTGGAATTGATAGTTTGTGGTTTAAACACAGCCTTGCTGTAATACCACTTGTCAAGATAAATAAAACTGTGCGATAATAAGCAACCCAATACCATGCATGATAATCAGAGGGGAAAAAACATAGGGAACTACTTTGAGACTCTGTTCATGATGCTCTAGAAACACACACAACAAACACACACCAGACATGTTTCCTCATTACCAGAATAGCAGCTGTGCTGCCAAGGCTCTTAGGATTTTGTAAGCACTTTGCTCATACCACTATGTTAAATTGTTCTGGCCCTCTGTCTCAGGCAAGCTTAACCAGCAATATGGGGATTCCCTTGGTCTAGGCCCTAGTATAGGAGCATACAAGGGGGAAGGCCATGGGAGGAAGTGTGGCCAGAGTGCTGCTGTACTTCAGCAGTCTTGGCTACATAAATGGCCCTTTGGGGGCTGTTGCAGATGGGAGTCATTTAAAGAAGCCCCGAGGCTGCTCTAAATTATGCTGGGGACTAGGAGAACTCAAAGATGGCTCTAAGCCACCTTTATCCCCCTCATCACTTTTCAGGTATGTTGACTGAAGCTGTGATTCAGCTGACAATATGGCCCGTAATATTTATTTATAATCAAGCATCAAAAGTGAACTGATAACAAGAGACACATTCCAATGGTGCTATTTGCAGAGCACAGAACTATTCCATGTGAGTAAGAGTAGCAGAATCAGGTCTATAAACATTAGAGTTTTACACTATCTGAAATGTTGATAGTAATTAACAATATGAGGAAAGGATGTTGCTTTTTTTGTAAGTACTAGCATCTGATTTCACAATAAAGCACCAACTCTGGTTCTTTGTTATTAGCTGAGTTGTGCTATTAATTATTCACAAGTATCCAGGCGTTTGTAAAGATGTTTATCCAAAAAGTATTGCAAAAATGATCACAAATGAATATTTTCTGCAAATTTATAGCCGAAGTGAATTTTGTGCTATTTCCTATTTGTCATTCATTATTCTCGAGTTCAAAGAGATTTAACCATCTGATCAGGGAACAGAAACAAGAGCATGTGACTTAGGTGGTCACTCATATTCAATGACTAAAGAATAGTGAATAATCAAAGTGAACAATCTGATAACAGCCCAGAAGTTGGAAACTGTTCATACAAAAATAGTTCAGCAAATATTTCTGAGTGACACATCCTTTTGCAGAAATCAGGATCAGTGCTGGAAGAACTTGGGTACAAGAAGAAAGGGTTAAATTTACATAAAATGTAATTCACAGTGAATAATTTGACCAACTCTTGGTTGAAGTTTCTGTTGCTGTGGGACAGCCGTAAAATGCTGTCCATGCAAAACCCCACAGAGATACCTACAATATGTACTTTCCCTCACTAGCTTGAAAGCCCTTACGTTCTCATCATGGGCAGGTGGGCACAGTGACTGGAGAAAGCAGGTCAGGTTCCCTCAGAGGGATGTACAGGTGGCAAGGCCTGCAGAGTGCTGTACGAGATCAGAGAATTTGTAAATGGTCTGATAGGGGAGGGTGAGTTGTGCACTGGGGACAGGCAGGAAAAAAAAAGTACACTAGGATAGCAAAATGAAAGCTGATGAAAAGGAAGAATACAGCTGTGGGTCTGCATTCCTACCAATAGAATTGGAAGTTATTTTGAGAAGACTGCTTTGTGCATTAGAACTTGGCTTCTTTTTGTGTTCTTTTTCCTCCACCCTTCATTTGTTTTTTTCTTTTTGTTTTGTTTTTTAATTTTAGGTCCTGTTCCTGCAAACTGCTCCATGAAGGAGTGCCTCATGGAGGCCTATTGACTCAAGCATGGCTATGCATGGGCAAAGAGGTCTGCCCGCGTGAAGTAACTTGCAGGATCAGGACCGTATGTTAGGGTTACCATCCGTCCGGGTTTCCCCGGACATGTCCGGCTTTTTCAGTGTTAAATGGCCGTCCGGGTGGGATTTCTAATCAAGTAGAAATGTCCGGGATTTCCCCCTTCCCCTCATGCGGAGTGCGGTGCGGCTGATTGGACGCCTGGCCTGATTGAAAGCCGCTCGCAGCCACTACGGCCTCTAGCAGCCAGAGTCCCTCCCCCTCCCCTGCTCCCTCCTCCCCCACAGAGCAGCGCGGCTGTGTTTGATTCCACGTGGAGCCTGCACTTCTCCCTCTGCCAGGTGAGCAGGGGGAGCAGGGCAGGCGGCGGGGGGGGGATGTGTGTAGAGGCTGCAGGGGCGGGGGGGTGCAGAGGCTGCAGGGCAAATGGGGAGCATGGGGCACAGAGGCTGCAGGGGTGGGGGGGTGCAGAGGCTGCAGGGCGAGTGGGGAGCAGGGGGCACAGAGGCTGCAGGGGCGGGGGGGGTGCAGAGGCTGCAGGGTGAGGAGGAGCAGGGCAGGCAAGGGCATAGGGGCTGCGGGGCGAGTGGGGAGCAGGGAAGCACTTAGCAACCCCCAACCAAGATCAGAGCGGGAGGGAGGAGGGGGAATGCAGGGTGCTCAGAGGAGGGGGCAGAGTTGGGGAAGGGACTTTGGGGAAGGGGTTGGAATGGGGGCGGAGAAGGGGTGGGGTTGGGGCGGGATCGGGGGTGGGGAAGGGGCGGGGTTGGGGTGGGGCCGGGGGCAGGACCGGGGCCCCGTGGAGTGTCCTCTTTTTTAAATGTTTGAATATGGTAACCCTACCGTATGTTATAAGCACTTCAGGACATGGCTTGTGGCTTGCTGTAGCTTTAAGAAATGCCCAGGACAATGGAGTCTAATCCAGATTGGCACCTTTGGGTGCTATCACATTAAACCAATAACTAATAGCTAATTTATTATAACTAGTAGGAAGTGAGCCAACAAAGATGAAATAGCCCTACTGTTTCACATTATAGAGGCCTGTTAAAGTCATATCCATCAAGTTACTGATCCATCAAAACAAAGACTGAAAATTGCCCAAGTAAATTAATGACCTGAGGCTGTTTTCTAAAACAACTCCCAAAAGAAGATTCATTGATCAGATTTTGAGTCACCTTTACACCCACTCATGTGTTTTGTTTGTTTCTTAATTATGATCTAAAAAATAAAAAGGAGTCATATAAAAAATGGAAACTAGGACAGATTACAAAGGATGAATATAGGCAAACAACACAGGAATGCAGGGGCAAGATTAGAAAGGCAAAGGCACAAAATGAGCTCAAACTAGCTACGGGAATAAAGGGAAACAAGAAGACTTTTTATCAATACATTAGAAGCAAGAGGAAGACCAAAGACAGGGTAGGCCCACTGCTTAGTGATGAGGGAGAAACAGTATCAGGAAACTTGGAAATGGCAGAGATGCTTAATGACTTCTTTGTTTCGGTCTTCACCGAGAAGTCTGAAGGAATGCCTAACATAGCGAATGCTAATGGGAAGGGGTAGGTTTAGAAGATAAAATAAAAAAAGAACAAGTTAAAAATCACTTAGAAAAGTTAGATGCCTGCAAGTCACCAGGGCCTGATGAAATGCATCCTAGAATACTCAAGGAGCTAATAGAGGAGGTATCTGAGCCTCTAGCTATTATCTTTGGAAAATCATGGGAGACGGGAGAGATTCCAGAAGACTGGAAAAGGGCATATATAGTGCCCATCTATAAAAAGGGAAATAAAAACAACCCAGGAAACTACAGACCAGTTAGTTTAACTTCTGTGCCAGGGAAGATAATGGAGCAAGTAATTAAGGAAATCATCTGCAAACACTTGGAAGGTGGTAAGGTGATAGGGAACAGCCAGCATGGATTTGTGAAGAACAAATCATGTCAAACCAATCTGATAGCTTTCTTTGATAGGATAACGAGCCTTGTGGATAAGGGTGAAGCTGTGGATGTGGTATACCTAGACTTTAGTAAGGCATTTGATACGGTCTCGCATGATATTCTTATCGATAAACTAGGCAAATACAATTTAGATGGGGCTACTATAAGGTGGGTGCATAACTGGCTGGATAACCGTACTCAGAGAGTTGTTATTAATGGTTCCCAATCCTGCTGGAAAGGCATAACGAGTGGGGTACTGCAGGGGTCTGTTTTGGGACTGGCTCTGTTCAATATCTTCATCAACGACTTAGGTATTGGCATAGAAAGTACACTTATTAAGTTTGCGGATGATACCAAACTGGGAGGGATTGCAACTGCTTTGGAGGACAGGATCATAATTCAAAATGATCTGGACAAATTGGAGAAATGGTCTGAGTTAAACAGGATGAAGTTTAACAAAGACAAATGCAAAGTGCTCCATTTAGGAAGAAAAAATCACTTTCACACATACAGAATGGGAAGAGACTGTCTAGGAAGGAGTACGGCAGAAAGGGATCTAGGGGTTATAGTGGACCACAAGCTAAATATGAGTCAACAGTGTGATGCTGTTGCAAAAAAAGCAAACATGATTCTGGGATGTATTAACAGGTGTGTTGTGAGCAAGACACGAGAAGTCATTCTTCCGCTCTACTCTGCTCTGGTTAGGCCTCAGCTGGAGTATTGTGTCCAGTTCTGGGCACCGCATTTTAAAAAAGATGTGGAGAAATTGGAAAGGGTCCAGAGAAGAGCAACAAGAATGATTAAAGGTCTTGAGAACATGACCTATGAAGGAAGGCTGAAAGAATTGGGTTTGTTTAGTTTGGAAAAGAGAAGACTGAGAGGGGACATGATAGCAGTTTTCAGGTATTTAAAGGGGTGTCATAAGGAGGAGGGAGAAAACTTGTTCACCTTAGCCTCTAAGGATAGAACAAGAAGCAATGGGTTTAAACTGCAGCAAGGGAGGTCTAGGTTGGACATTAGGAAAAAGTTCCTAACTGTCAGGGTGGTTAAACATTGGAATAAATTGCCTAGGGAGGTTGTGGAATCTCCATCTCTGGAGATATTTAAGAGTAGGTTAGATAAATGTCTCTCAGGGATGGTCTAGACAGTATTTGGTCCTGCCATGAGGGCAGGGGACTGGACTCGATGACCTCTTGAGGTCCCTTCCTGTCCTAGAATCTATGAATCTATGAATCTTTATTTTCAAAAACTCCTCACCACAGAGTTTAGAGTGTTTCAGTATCTGAAAAATGTAATGCAGTTAGCAACATGGGGAAGTGATATTTATTCAGGGAGTTGTTGGTGCGCTTTTATTTAGAACGGAAGCCCACTAAGGCCCCAGTCCTGCTAAGACTTCCCTATACACTTAACTATGAGCACAGGAGTAGGTGCACTGACATCAGTGACTCTTTGTGTGCTTAAATCTTTGCATGATCAGAGCCTAATGTATTAAATCATTCATTTCCATGACAAACTTGTCATTTTCAAAAGACGTAGTTGTCTTAAACACACTTTTGGATTAACTTAATAAATTGTCCTGCACTGTAGGTGTAGTAAAGCTGCACTTATGTGACACTAAGGATATGTCTACACTGCATCTGGGAGCTAGCCTCCCAGGCTGGGTCCACAGACTTGTGCTGGTGGGACCCCCTCTTCCCCATCACCACCCCAGGCTTGAGAGCCCTAGCTCCAGCCTGAGGTGCAACATCCACACAGCTATAATTAGTGCATTAGCACCAGCCCAGCCACCAACACAAAAGTCTGTGGACCTGAACTGGGGGAGGGGGGATTGCTCCCAGTTGCAGTGTAGACATACCCAATAGGTCCTACACTGTAGTATAGCTATGACATTGGCTCCATTGTGTCAATAACTTAGTGTGACTTTAGATGCTTGGGAGGCTTGTGGACTGCAACTTCCTGGATGATGCTCCACTAAACCACCATGTAACTTGGAGAGTTTGGATGGAGGCCTCTGGATGCCAGGTAAACCATAGATTGGTGGGAAGAGGAAAGAACTGGCATCAGGCTCTCCATAAATATTTAGGTCCAATTTCTCAGAAAATCTTTCATTCAGCTGTACATGCGAAAATATATATTTGCCCAGTTGATTCACAGTATTGTGATTGCACAGATAGACATGGTGCTTGTGCATGCACATTACTATTTATAAATCTAATTGGTCATATGCACACACAACTACGGTAGCTGCATGTGCAAATTATGCACAGACGCATGTGCACACATCTCATAAAATGCCCTTTAGGTGCATTTCCTAGTCAGTTTATGAACCTGGATCTGTAAGGTCTACAACACCTACTATAAATGAATCAGAGATTATTGCAATTTTTGTCTGTTTGAAACAAAGGCATGCTGACCTACATAAGCTGATCTGGCCCCATAGGATGTGGATCTCATCTCACTTATTATTAAAATGGTTTTAAACCAGTGTGAGAGATCAGAATCATTTCCATAGTGTCTTGGGATGAAAGATAGCTTTTCCACATTGTAGTTGGCTCCCAAGCAGATGAGAGTTGTATTTGTGAATGACGGTGAACTGGTCTCAACGTTATTTGTTTACTCAAATATTTCAAACAAATTCACATCCCTCCCCCTCCCACTATTCAGGTCTGAATATGAAGCAGATATCTGTCTTATATTCCAAGCATCGCTTTATTCTGTAGTATGCATTCACGACCGAGGCCATCAATCTGGTTTTTAAAATGGGTGGTGTGCTAGATAATATAGGTGTCCTGTGAATTCTGACGCTGGGGAGGCAGCACTGAAAGGTTTTTACCTGCTTTAACTACAAAGAAGGGCTTTGGCTAGAGACTTGTAAGTGATATTAAAAATCTTCACCTGCCTAGGAACTGGGGCAATATTTATTGCAAGCAATAAATATTTGTAAATTTTATGTGGTGGTTTTCGAATGATATTTCATGTCTAGTTTTATTTTGAGCTATTTTTTAAAACTTCAATTCCTCATGAAAACAAGTTGTATGGCTTATAGTATTACTCTGGCAAAATGATTTCCATAAATAAAGCAAGATGCAATGGAAGGGAGCATGTATAAAGATTAATGCATCCGACTTTTAGGTTTATAGTGACTAACTGTAATTCCTGAGACTTAAGTTATTGGAAAGAAAATCTCTTATGGAAACAGGCGACAAATCCAAAACTACCTGAGCAGCATGAGCAATTTACTTTCTCTTGACTTAAAGAATTGTAGTTTTATAGCCATTTTCCTTGAGTTTATTGATTTCATACAGTTTTCTACAGTGACATAACGCACCTGGGTTTTAGACACACAGAGGGAGACAGAGGGTAACTAATGCTTGTGTCATTTGTCAACCTAATGTAATCAGTGTGGGCTAGTGTTGCCTTCATTGTACAGAATTTCAAGGGGAGTGTTCTCTTCAAACCAAATGCCTCCATAGTGAAAAAAATAAGGAATAGGATGATATAGTGGAATAGAGGTGAGTACGTATTGATTCTAGTGCTAATCAATTGAATGCAAACAAAGGAAGCTACTATAGGCTTCTGATATCTTTCATTAAATAAGTATATCCTGGCTCATAAATAATGAAATTTCAGTTGGAAAAGTATTCCAAAGTCTGGATGGTTATAAGAAGTGTATATAAAACTCTTAAGTCTGTGTTTAAAGAAAACCAACCCCCAAACAGGAACTCTTATGAGAACAGACTTTCATAGCATTTCTGTTCCTTCCTTCTTTTAGTTAAACTGGAAAAGCTGAGAGAATGACCCCTCTCAAAACATGTTGTCACTTTCACTTTCAGTCCCAGCAATAAGTTAGAAGTGAAGAATAATGAAAATGCAAATAATAATGCAACTTATCCTTTAGCATTTTCAAATAGAATACCATCAAATCAATAGCTGGGCAAACATGCAAGCAAAATGATGGAAAATATACTATGAGTTTGCTACTCAAAGAAACATGACTGCCCTGACACTAAGTGCTAGATGCTACAGCAAATGATTATTACTGGCATAAGCTTAGATTTTCAAAGGAGCCTATGGGATTTAGGTGCCTATATCCCATTGAATTTTAATAGTGTACAGTTGCCTAACCCCCTTAGGTCCCTTTGAAAATCCCCGTTGTAGCACTTACTACTATGAACAGTGCTATTGACATCAGTCGAACTCACATTAAAAATATTTCTCCTGTAGAAGTGTTTATAGAGGGCTGGGCCCTAAATGAGTACTGTGTCAGTAAATAATTTAAAACTAAAAGTTAATCAAATTTTTGATACCTTCAACAACAACAAAAACTCAAACCAGAGATTTGGTTCAGATTAAGCTTATATTTTAGGCAAGGATTTGGTGCAATTTTTATTTCATCTCCACTAGATGAATTATCTGTGCTTAGGAAGGAGAATAGCATTCATTTGTTCTATATTATTTAAGTGAGTTCCTATGCTTTCAATCTGTAATGATCCTCTTGCAATCTATGCATGATATAGCTATGTCATTGGTGTAACATGCTATCGACAGTGTGTGATCTAGAAGAGGCACCATTAAAAACTCAGTATTCATTAACCCAGGCACCCGCAATAACCAGCTTATCTTCCTGTATCTGAATAACAAAAACATTAGTACCACATCGTTGCAGAATGGCAAATTTTGAATTTTTAAATGGTGACTGCTGTCACTAAGTTTACCACTAATGGTCATTTTTAAAACAAAAACCAATAACTCAGTTATAGTTTTGCAATCTTAAAACAAAAAAAAGCCCTCATATTTCCAATTATGAAAATGCTGCACATAGTTTGGGCAAGCCACTATGAAAAAAATCCAGACCAGACAAAAATCTTACACCTCTCATCTGTCCACACTGAGCCCAGAACTTTATGAAAGCTTATAGTTATTCTCCAAGCCAGTCTGTTAAATGCTCTTCTTTCCCCACTGATTTTCCTGTTTATCTAGTCTATCTATTCTAAGTAATTTGTCTCTCTCCTGGTTACGCAGCGCCAATCCAGGACCCAATAAGGAGGTTAGACCCCCTTCTTCAAGAAACAAAAGCTTTCTGTTTTCTCCCTTTTCTCCCTTCTGTTCTCCCCTGCCTCCTGCTTCCTCCCCTCCCCCCCCCCCCCCCCCCCCGCAAAATCTTCTCTAAATCCTCTCCTGATCTCTACCTTTAAGGGCAGATCTGGTGCCCTGAACTCTGCCATCTGCATTCAGTCACTGCACTATGATCTCACGCTCTCCCAAAAGATGCAGTAAATTCTGGATTGTCTCAGAGTTTGGGAAAGCAATGTAGACCGCATGTAGATATCAGTAAGAAAACTTTGTAAACTTTAATTTAAAGCTGAGAGCACATATCAATGACTTAGTAAAAATCCTTACACGGATAATGTCATTAGTTTAAAAAACAAAACAAAACAAAATCAGATACACAACCATGAAACCCAAAGGAAATTCAGTTAATTACAAAAAAAAATCAAACTCTTTAAAATATGGGATTCACAATTAAGATGGCCAGATTACCTTAACTCCGCATGCATCCTCAGTGAACTGAGGTCCTTTTTTGCTCTCTTTGTTCCTTTTATAGCTATTTTGCATGTTGTGCTATTTTTGGATCAAGAGATTTTTCCAAGGGACTTTAAGAAGTCCTCAGTCAGTGGCTAGAGTTTGAACAGCCACTGTACTTGTACAGTCTGTAGATGAATGATTGAAAACTTGCAGCACAGAGCTTTGATTTAGAACTGGTTACAATGGGGACACAGACACACTTCCATGGAGTCTTGTGGCACTTGGATCTTTGGTTGGCACATGGAATCGTGAGCCCAGTCCTGCGAGCTGCTAAGCACTTGTTCTGAGGCACCAAGGCCCAGATCCTCAAAAGGTCTTAAGGTGCCTAGCTCCCATAGATTTGTACCTTAGGCACCTAAATATTTTTGAGGACCCTGAACACATCATAGGATTGGGCATATAACGAGAATGACTGCCTTCTGCGTGCCATTTGTCTAACCAGAACTTTAGCAAAGCTCTGTCTTTCTGTACAGTCTATATGGCAGTCAGGAAGACCAGAGTTGGTACAGTACATGTACTCTTCAGAACAGCAGTCTAGTTTTAGGGTCAGTGACACAATAATAGCTTTTTCTTTTTTTAAGCAGATACGGTAGCCTGAGCTTCTGACTTTTCCAGGGCATCACTATGAGGGCAGAGTTAAGGTAGCTCTTGCTGCTAAACTGCCTCAAGAATTCCTAAGGCTGTTCTAATTTATTCAAAGAACTGGGCAGCCCCCTTGGCCCTCCCCCTTCCCTCCCACTCACCTTCCTGCACCCACAGTGCTTGAAATGATTCAAAATCTTATACTGTATGTGGAAAGCAATTCTTCCAGGGGCAATCCTATTGCTCCCAGCTCCACACACGTGCAGATAGCGAAGAGCAGCATCAGTTCTCAAGCATAGTGGGCTGCAGTAAAAATTATCCTAACAACAAAGTACCTAAGAAAATATCCATTCATCCAGTAGTTCCTGTGGCAGTGTGGCAATGGAGAAGATGAAATCTCTGAAATCAGATCTGGCCACCTTTTATATTGCAGGTGGCTCTGAAACAGAAGAGCATCCTTCTGGTATGGACAACAGAGACAGCCCTGATCTTGGTTAGCTGACTGCACTTGAGTGGAGCTTCATTATCATTGAAGCCAGTCATGGTCAGTTTTTCCAGTGGAGGCTAAGAGGCTTGTGTGAAAATCAGGATAAGACTTAGTCATAGAGTTTAAGGCGAGAAGGGAGCATCAGATCATCTAGTCTGACCTCCTGCACAACACAGGCCACTAAACTCTACCCCGTTACCTCTGTGTTGAGCCCAGTAACCTGGATTAGAGTAGAGTATCACAGCCCTCAAGAGACGAACAATTGTTTCTAGTAGGAGGGACCAAGGCATGCCAATGCCTGAGGCTCCTGAAATGGCAGGAAATTTCTTTGGCAAGATATATCCATAATATAAGAACATAACATAAGGACGGCCATCCTGGGTCTGACCAAAGGTTCATCTAGCCCAGTATCCTGTCTTCTGACAGTGGTCAATGCCAGGTGCGCCAGAGGGAATGAACAGAACAGGGAATCATCAAGTGATCCATTCCCTGTCACCCATTCCCAGCTTCTGGCAGACACAGGCTAGGAACACCAACCCTGCCCATCCTGGCGAATAGCCATTTATGGACCTATCCTCCCTTATCTAGTTCTTTTTTGAACCCTGTTATACTCTTGGTCTTCACAACATCCATAGGTTGACTGTGCATTGTGTGAAGATATACTTCCTTCTGTTTGTTTTAAACCTGCTGCCTATTAATTTCATTCGGTGACCCCTAGTTCCTGGAGTAAATAACACTTCTTTATTTACTTTCTCCACATCAGTCATGATTTTATAGACCTCTATCATATCCCCCCTTAGTCCTCTCTTTTCCAAGCTGAAAAGTCCCAGTCTTATTAATCTCTCCTCTTATGGAAGCTATTCCATGCTCCTAATAATTTTGTTGCCCTTCTCTGTACCTCTTTCAATTCCAGTGTATCTTTTTTGAGATGGGGCAACCACATTTGCACACAGTATTCAAGATGTGGGTATACCATGGATTTATATAGAGATAATATATTTTCTGTCTTATTATCTATCCGTTTCTTAATGATTTCCAACATTCTGTTAGCTTTTTTGATTGCCTCTGCACATTGAGTGGATGTTTTCAGAGAACTATCCACAATGACTCCAAGATCTCTTTCTTGAGTGGTAATAGCTAATTTAGACCCCGTCCTTTTATATGTATAGTTGGGATTATGTTTTTA
Source organism: Chrysemys picta bellii (assembly GCF_011386835.1). NCBI lineage: Eukaryota > Metazoa > Chordata > Testudines > Emydidae > Chrysemys > Chrysemys picta. Next base: position 19,215,524 of record NC_088795.1, read on the forward strand.
CATGTGCATTACTTTGCATTTATCAACATTGAATTTCACCTGCCATTTTGTTGCCCAATCACCCAGTTTTGTGAGATTCCCTTGCAACTCTTTGCAGTCTGTGTTGGACTTAACTATCTTGAATAGTGCATCCGATGAAGTGGGTATTCACCCACGAAAGCTCATGCTCCAAAACGTCTGTTAGTCTAGAAGGTGCCACAGGTCTCTTTGCTGCTTGAGTAGTTTTGTATCATCTGCAAATTTCGCCACCTCACTGTTTACCTCTTTTTCCAGACCATTTATGAATACATTGAACAGCACTTATCCCAGTACAGACTGCTGTGGGACACCACTATTTACCTCTCTCCATTCTGAAAACTGACCATTTATTCCTACCCTTTGTTTCCTATCTTTTAACCAGTTAATGAGGGCTTTCTGGGACAGAAGGGCAGGAAGAGTAGACTTTAGAGGTAAATGAAGATATAGTTTCCTAAATCAAAAATAGAAATCAGTCAAATGTGCATAACATGTTAAACTCCTTTTTTTAATTTTTTACTCTATACTATTTTTCTGGTTTGGTTTGTACATATGTGGTTTTCTTAATGTGATTTAAATATATCCTTATTTTTTAAAATGTTCATTGTCCCTGTATAAAGGCTGCTATTCCCATGTTAACAGTTGCCTGAGATATCTCCTGTATTATATCTAACTAGATAATGAATTCTGGGTATTCAGTACCCATAATCCCCTTTAAGAAGGACAGCAAAGTGCTTTTGCAATTTTACTCTGATAAAACTCATCTATCATACTTGTTGCAACTGTGTAATCCGTCATTACTGCATTGTGAATTTATTTCCTTGCGCTCCCTCACTCTTTAGTGTTTTGCACATGCACTTTCTACCCCTAAAAGATTGATGCATCTCAGTCCTGACCTCCTCAATAGGATAACAGGTATTTTAAATAAAATTATGTAAATAATCATTAGAAGCCACTGTTTGCCATTTATTGATTCGGACTCAGATAAGACAGAAATAGTAGGGGGTTGGAAATTGTGATAAAACTGGCAATGAATTAATAAAAACATGTCAAGGGTAAGACTGGTGTTACAGGAAAAATCAAACAAGTGGCCTTACTGGGCAAGAAAATGACTTGTATGTGTCAGAGATGAACAGTCTCTCTGACCAAATCCAGGATATGGGCTTACAGCTGAGACAAATCATCCTTTCTCTAGGGGAAAAAAACCATGGCAGTCCTAGGAAATAGTTTTCTTGGTATCTTCGTGTTGAGGTGAAATGAGGGATAGGCTGATTTGCCTTTCATCCTTACAGAAAAGGGTGGGGAAATGGCCTCTCTGACCTGTGGGAATCCCGAAATCCACGGTGAAATCCTGCACTTCGGAGGCATCTGTGGGTGGCTGTGGCATTAGCAGAGAGGACTGCTGCTCCCATGCTACTCCCCACTCCATGACAGCTGAGATCCCTCCCTGTATTGCCTTAAACTTTAACTCTTGTTGGGGGGGATTTCAATGTACATGCAAGAATCCACATAAGACAGTGCTGGCAGGCCAGGGCTGTCTTTCATGGAGAAATCCCAACTGTCTTGAGTATGGGAGGGACTGTGCTGCAAAGCATCCCTGGCTTTAAGTTCTCCTTGCCCAAACGTGTTCCTCCATCCCCCAGAGACTCAAACAGGTGAAGAATATCTGATGGGCTTCCCTAGAGATGGAGGGGGGGAGAAGCGGCAGCACCCAGGTTCAAACTTCCTCTCAGCAAATGTGGGATGACTTTTGCAGTGTTTTATCCCCACCAGAGAAAACAATAAACAGGCTGGGATAACAGCATGCCCTCTTTTGCATCATCGCTACCCATTTCAGCTAATTTTGCAAGCCTCTCCAAGCTCAGGTTTCAGCTCTGACCTCCTTGCCCATGTTATTGTTTTTCACAACCTACCATTAATATTCTTGCCTTCATGCCCATTGTGATCATTCCCCTACTGTTTGAAACGTGGTCACGAGGACATGGCGACACCACCAAATTGATCAAGGGGTTGTTTTTATCTTTAGAATCTGGTTCATTCCCTCCTCCCATTTCTAAAATAGGTACTCTGCTCAGCCTTGTCTTCATTACAAATTAAGGTATTATTCATTATTATTTTTTTTATATATTTGTTCTCAGCAATGTGTAAGGGGAAGAAGATTTGAGAATCAGGTCACTGAAGGTGTAAGCAGAAGAGACCCTGTTGGATCATCATCAACTACCTTTCCCTGCCAATGCAGGAGACAGTCCCCTGATCGAGGATGCAGCAGGCACTACACTTGACCACAGCCAATGTGCCACATCTGGATAGCCATAGGTACGAAGAATCTCATCTACTTACACATATTCGGTATGATGGGCAATAATCTAACAGTATTTGCATCCTTACCCACCCATTTTGAGCACAGTGTACTGTACGCAGATTGTAGTACTATTTGTCATCTAGGGCTATAGTATTTATTTGTTTTGATATAGTTTGAAAGCATCTATCCCCAAAAGTAGGCACTTGTACATTAGTTCTGAAGTATCTAACGTAATTATCATCCAAATATGAATATATATTAGATTATCCTTATAAGCCACCATATAGTGTAATTAAGTGTGCGCAGCATCATATAATTGTCTCCAATATGCCAGATGAGGAACGCAATTCCTACCTCAAGGGGCTTTTAGACTAAAGGCACAAGAGGGAACAATACAATGCACAGCTTAATGAATATCACACAGGTGATCACTAAGTGGTGTGCCATGGCAGCTGCTATCCTACATCATGGAATGGGGGCAATTTCAATAAGTTTTCAATCCACTTCTATTACTATTCATAAACTCAAGTGAGCCCGTCTCTGAAATGATGGAAAGGCAACAGCACCTATTCACTGTGACCCCCTGGCCTGAGAGGCTATTTCCTCTGCATATAGCAATGGTAAACAATGTGACAAATCCGGAGCTCCTTTTTCAGTTTTACTTATTCCTCACTGGGTCAAAACTCTCTCTGACATCAGAGAAATAGTGTGGTGAAATATAAAGCAAAAGAAAAAGTCCCCTGAGTTTGTTAATCACGTCACAAAGAACAACACTAGGCTTCATGTGCTGTTTGAAGGTTTATATCATTCTGACATGACAAACATTCACACAGGCTGCAGGATTAGAAGTCACTTTTGGACTCTTGAGGCCAGATTTACAGGAGTATTTAGATGCTTAAAGATACAAGTAGGCACTAGTAGGCTTTACAAAGTCCCTGACCTGGTTAGGTGCCTAGCTACTGTTGAAGTCAATCTGAGTTGCGTGTGTTCAGCACTAGGCAGTATTAGGCCCTTGGTGATCATTGCTGGCCACTTATCAAAACAAAATGGCTCATCCCTTGCAAAACGCTGGTTACCTGAGCTGTGACCACCAGTAAAGAGCCTGGACCAGTGAGCAGGAATGGGATCGAATGCAGGAAAGGAGGAAAAGAAGGAGAGGTCTGCAGTGGTACTAGAAAATGTCTGAGCATGAACCAAAACAGTCCACTTCATCTCACTGGATTTCCAGTGCACTTCAATTTCTGGCAGAACAGTTTGGGGGCATGACAATGGGAGGGGATCTCCAGCTGGTATAATGACACTTTGGGGCCACTTACAACTAGTGCAAGCTAGAGCAACATCAGGATTATTCTGACATGTGGATGGGCCGAATCGGACCCCAGCTAACCCCAGGCTCGGAAGGAGCTTTACAGTGGCATTCAGCCACTTCCCCCCTCTGGTTCTGCGCTGAGAGGATCTCAGCTGTGCCTAAAGATTAGATCTTTGATTTATAATGCAGAGTAGAGGAAATTAAGAATACATTAAAAAACAAAACCATTCCATCTTATTCCTGAAGACACTTTCTTTAGCGTCTGTGACATATTTTGATTAGGCATGTAGAATCAATCTGCTGATAGGAATAAAGTTAAAACCCTAAGCTTCAACAGGAGTGTGACACTAGCTGTCTGCAGGAAACATCCATGTGGTAAGAAAACCAATGACACTGGTTTTAAGAACAGAGCAGGAGGATAAGAGGGAAGAGGTGGTAGGAGTTGGCCTCCCTGATTTTTTAGAATACTGAGCCTAACCCACCCTTGGCCCAAGGGAAAGAGGAAGTTTCAACAAACAAAATTAATTAAATGATTTTTTAACTTAAACAATGGACTTTATTCATGAATGTGTGTGGGTGTGTGTGTGTATATATATGTGTGTGTATGTATGTAGGGTAGCAATCAATACATTCTGCACTGAAATGAAGCCACTGCAGTGCAAGCGTGATTCATCAGTGTTCACATATTAAAAAGACCAGGTTATTCAAAGAACAGACCTTGCTCCCAATGCATCTGCAAGTTAATCTGCTCAATAATACTGTAAACTTTACTGCTTTACACTTCATAAAGATTGTAGAATCTTTCAGCACAGATCAGTCATTTCCTGGGATTGTAATGGAGCAGTCCCAATGGAAAATGCCTATTGTGTCTTATGCTGTCTTCTTCCACACCCCCACAGGGCGGTAATGTTCTCTTTTACAGAACCTAATTTGTGATCCTCCCTATAAACGGTATTATCTCATTTGTCAGTGAAAGCAGAAACATTTTATCACACTCATCAAAAAATTATGTATCAGTAACAAGTAGGGTTTGGTTGACAAATAAGGCTTGAGAAAGAGCAATTATGTTTTTAAGGATCTGAATGGCTGCTTTTATACCTCATCTAGTAGAGATCTAGATTCAGAGAAGAGGACAAAGGTTCTAATCCTCCCCACTGCACATCTGTGTATGGTATAATCAATTCCTACTACTGTACATGGACCAGATCTTGAAAGGCACTAAACTTTTGCTTCTATGAAGTTGGGGGAACTCAGTAGTTCACAGGAGGAGCTCAGTGCTTCACAGGACAGTGGGAACCATACACTTTTAGTTTAGAAATTCCTTGGAAAAAATAAGGATAATGGACCAAAGCATGCAAGAAAACAATCATGGGAGATATGTACATATGAAGAAGAACTGGGTTGAAATACAGTACATCCAGTTATATCTGTGGCCTCATCTTTTATCTATTCTGGGTGCCTCAAATTGTTCTAGCCTGAATGCCCTGTCAACCCCCTTCTATCACAGCCATTCTACCCTACACACTGAGCACTATCCCAGTTCCAATTCACCAGGCCACTGCACACTCATTTCATCTGCAGTGCCCACAAGTAGTGAGTCAATGACAACACATTTCTTTAAATTAAAACAATTATGTTTAGAGATGGACAAAAATTGTGACTTTCAAATGTCAAACTTGGAAATTTTAAAAAAGTGCACTATGTTTTCAGTCCAATTTTTAGCCAGCTACAATTTCAAAAATTTTCAAGTTTCAAAATATTGAATTCTGAAACATTTAGGGGAAAAAATGGGGAAAAACTTCCTAAGCAAAATTCAGCTTTTTATAGCAGCTCTTTCTACTTACTATGTCCTTTCAAGTCTGATTGTATAAGGACTGTATTTATTGCAAGTCTTGACTCTGGCTACGGGTGGGACGTTTAGGAAAAAAACCCACTTAGCAATGGAGGTTTTTTATGTAAATGCTTTCATCTCGGTAAATCCTGTTTATTTAAACGAAAAATGAAAGAAAAAGAAATGTAGGTATAAATCAATATTAATCCTCTAGATAAATTTGTAAAGACTACCATACAGAAATGGCTTCTTCTGAGTGCTGATGTTCTCCAAACATGCAACCTTTTGCCTGCTGTGCTTAAGATCAGCCCCTTTGAGACACTGCTCTATATTGACAACTTGCAAATACTATGCCTACCTGTGCATCAGTACTGTTGTAAGGCAAACACCTTAAAATATTAGTCAGCATTCATAATTTGTCTCCCCTATATTTTATATAGTGCTGCACGCTTCTCTAGATGTAGCTAGACAGACAGGCAGAATGTCCATCTTTAATTTGCAGTGATTTTATCCCACTCTTGGATTTCTGGAACCTCGTTCTCCACACTGATCTATAAGAATTTTGAAAAACCCCGGTGCTGTGAACGTATAAAGTATGTTTATTGCCACTACAAGAATTCTAAAGGAATTAAGATGGAAAATTCTCTGAATACCTCTTCTGAACAGCGTGTTTCAAACGGAACCAGTAACAGGAACCAGTTTTTGAGCAACCCTCATTAGCACATTGGACAGTTTTCCCCCAGAATTCCAAGGTGCGTGCAGCTCTATTCCTTATTGGACAACCACAACCCTTGTAGGGGTTGGAAGGTGCTGTTCTACAACAGCAGCCCTTCAGAGGAATTCTGGATGACACGCAGAATTTCTCCAGTAGGTCTAGAGCAGCCTGTGGTGGAGTGGCAGCTCCACCATCCTTCACAGTGGTGCAGTTCTGTAGGCTGGTGTGAAACGGGGGGCCATGGCCCTGCCTTTACTCGATCCCCTTTGGAAAGGCTAGCACTGCTGGCTGCAGTAGCCTGGATCACTTAATCTACTCCCTCTCCTGGTTGTAGATGGCCCTTGTGTTGGGCACAAATGGGTAAGGAAGATTCCTCACGCTCTTCCTCCATCTTACATAGCTACACAGAGTCAGCTGGAATGAGGCCTAAAATGTGTGTAATACTCCTATCCCCTCCAGCCATTACTAGAAAGATGTGAGTCTATTTATACTGAAAAGCTTACGGACAAAAGTATCTACTACTAAACCTTCCATTGAAATTCTCTCCAGGGGAGCTTGTCAAAGCTATACAGGTTCTATAATGTTTGGGCAGCTGTCTGCTTTCAATTGTATTTTTTTCCATTTTTCCTCCATGTGATATATAATATAGCTTCAGGAGCAATTCTGGTTATAAAATTATGGAAATGTGGCCTAGCTGGCTTTTATTTGAAAAGTTATTTCATTGCATCTCACTAAAGAATTTCTCTCAACCCCAAGGGCTGATATTAGGCAATGCTTTATTTTTAGATATTTAACAGTCCTGATTATTCTATTTAAATTACACTGTTAAGCATGTAAATGACTTTACTTCCTTCTTCCCTTACTGCACAAACAAATCTCTTATATATTTTAAACCTGATTGCTCCTATCTTGTCTCCATTCACTTAGCCGATCCTGGTAGATTAGTAGGCCAGTCAACTTAGAAACAGACTGAGCTACATAGAATTTGGATCTAATTCTATAAAACTAACATTAACTTCAGTGGTGTTGTTCCTGGTTAACACCAGTTTGTGAGATCAGAAGCAGGTTCTTAAATGTTATTGTGTCCTCTTCATACAGCTTGAGTGCTAGTTAGTACACCTCTTACTTGCAGTAATGAGCATTTGCTGACTTTAATGGACCCACTTGCAAGAATAAATGCTTGACAATGGGACTAAGACGGACTGCATCTATGAGTACTTAAATCTTATTTGATCAATAGATTAACCTGTTGTTGACTTTCATTTTGCCCGTCCTTTTAAATGGAAATAAACCTGCCCCATAATGACAGACATTGGCAATCAGATTGTTCCATTCACATCCAGTGTGACACCGTCCTTTTATTTTTTCTTGTATAGTAATTAGGACGAGGTGGACTGGACAATTTAAGAAATGACATTAACTTTTGCCAGGTACTACAAACAAACCAAACCCAAGCCCAGGCCCATCACTATGGAAAGGTAGCAGGGAGCACGACTTCTCCAGTCCTGTCTCACCAGCTCCTCTCTGAAACCTCCTGGATGCGAGTGAGGAGTACCAAGTGGCAGCTGCTCTCTCTACCCTACTGCTACAGCTCAGCAGCATCCCCGCTAGTTCCCTGCTGTGTCCCTGCTGCATTGGTGTGAGGGGAAAGGAAATTAGTTGCCTTATTTTCCCCCCTCGTACATCCCATCCAGCTGTGATATTTGGACTAGAGCCTGGAAAGGGAGCAGGATCAGTGCTTTGCAATGTCCCAAGTGTAGCCAGGCCGGAGGAGGAAGGAAAGGAAGACATCTTCTCCCTCAGCCTCCACCCCACTCCAGAAGGAAGTCAGAGATAAGTTGGAGGGCAGGGAGCATGGGATGAAATTGTGATAGGGTGGAGGCACTAAGTCAGTTTTCTGGGATAGGGTGAGGCAGTGATTAGAGTCGTGGAAATTCTACCAGGTGAGGAGTAATGGAACAGACTGGACCCCTGGTCAAGATAGATAAGAGACAAATGAGAGGACATAATAGAGGTATGCAAAAAAAAAAAAAAAAAAAGTGCTCCAGTTGCCTGGGGGGGGGGGGAAGCATTCACAAACAACCCCCCAGCTTCTTTATCACTGCTTCATTTTATTCTCCAATCTTCACTCACCGATCCAGAATTCATACATCCCAATACTATAGCTATGAAATATATGGTCAGTTCTGCATAATATTAGGCCCCTGTTGTGTATAACTGAAGTAACAGGGTACTACAAACAGCAGCTTATGCACCATCTCTACATATCAGTTCATTTAATGAGGCGCATGCAACAGTCCCTGATGCTTCACAGACTGTGTCTAGAAAGACCATCATCTTGTCAGTGCAGAAAAAAAAAATCTGCTTCTCTAAGCAAACTGAATCTGCTTATCAGCTGCAAATAGAAGCCTTGAGCCTGGCAGTTTTTCAAAGAGTGGAACTGGTGAAAGGTGTTTCTAAATTACACCTGAAACAATCACTTGCTTTGAAGTTTTGATATGTCATGTTGTGCTGCCAATCAAGATATGTCACCAGCACATCTTGTTGCATCATACTATATCTGGCATTACCAAAACAAAGCCTTACACAACATGTGCTTGACAGGAGTGGATTATATGTCATCACACTTCAAAAAAGAAAAATACCTTGAGAACGTGCTAATATTCTGAGCCCTTGTTTCAGAGGCAAATCAAGGCTGTATGAGTGAGCTTACCTGGCAGCATGCTTAAAAGAAAGAGCATGCGCTCTCCTTTTTCCTTAAATTTTCACCTACCCCTTCATCCTAAGCCTCTAGTATTTTTCTTTTTTTGAATCAGTAGCTGTATCACAACACAAACCCTGCTCTTGACAGAGAGATGGCAAGTACTTGAAGAATGTACGTCCGCTGCGTAACCAGATATTTGCGGTGAGAAGGGTGGCTGTAGCTCAAAATGGAGGATTGAGACTGGAACTGGGCATCAGATTTAAGGCCCACAAGGTCTATTGTGATCATCTAGTCTGACCTCCTGCATAACACAGGCCAAAGAACCTCACCCAGTAATTTCTGTATCAAGCCCATAACTTCTATATGAGCTGGAGCATATCTTTTAGAATGATATCCACTCTTGATTTAACAATTTCAAGTGATGGGCGATTCCACCACATCCCTAGGTAGTTGTTATAGGTCTTATTGTAGTGCCTAGGAGCCCTACGCAACAAACCAAGATGCCCTTGTGCCAAACGCTGTACAAACCACAGAACAAAGACAGTCCCTGCCCCAAAATCTTACACTCTAATCATAAGACGAGAAACAACAGATGGGCTACAGACAGGGGAGTACAAGGAAACAGTAAGGCAGTATTTGTAAACAAGATAGGTAGTGGTTTCAGCACACCAGCAGCCAAACATTGTCAAGTATTTTGTAAGCATCATGGCAGGGCAGAATTTTAAAGAGGGATTTAAAGGAAGATAATGAGATCGCTTTTTGATGGTTATGAGGCTGTCCTCCCAACTGTGAAGGCCAGTATGAGAGAGAACACAAAAGTGCTTGTTTGGAAATTTAACAAGTGGGCAATGGGTGCTGGTATCATGGGCCAGTTGGAGGTGGGAGCTGACTTTTTGATTCTGAATGAGAGAGTATAGGTAGGGTGGGACTAGGTAGTGAACAGCCTTGAGAGTGAAGACAAGAGGCTTATGTTTGATACAGAAAAAAAGAGGGAGCCCCGAGCCCCCCCCCCCACCTGCCTGGAGGAGCCCCCAGCCTGCCTCCCCTCCCCAGACCCCAAGACGCCCAGAGAAAAGCGTGTGTCTCTATTCTCCTCAGCCACCCCGGAACCTGCATGGGGCACAATAAATCAAAAACTTCCCCCCCAAAACCCTGCAACCATGGTGATTGAATGTGTTTGTGGATAAGGTTACCCAGAGATAAGGTGTAGAGGGCAAAGAGAAGGGAACCAAGGATAGGACCTGAGGAACCACTATGGAAAGTTGGAGGTAAGTTATTCCAATAATGAATTCCCTCACTTAACATTTATTTCCAGTTTGATTTTCAATACTGCCAACCCCATGCTTTCAAAATTCATGAATTAGGTGCTAAAATCTTGAATTTTAAAATATTAAACGAAGTGAGTTTTTTCTCTTCTGTGGTTGGAGACTTTAGGGTTCACATTTTCAAGCCCTTCTCTACAGCTCTGAGGGCTAGAAGCTTACTAAAAAAAGTGCTGAGATTCTCAAGTGATAAGATGATTTCAGCAGTTGGCTTTGAGGAAAAAAACCACATTGTGGAATTTGCATTAAAATTGCAAGCCTTGGCAATACTAGATTTTGTATAGCTTCCAACCATTAGATCACGTTAGGCCTTTTTTGCTAGATTAGAGAGTCCTCGTCTATCAGAAATCTGTGCCCCACATAGGTACAATTAGATTGCTATCAAGTCGCCTCAACTTTCTCTTGGATAAACTAAATTGATTGAGCTTCTTAAGTCTGTCACTATGAGGCATGTTTTCCAGACCTCGAATCATTCTTGGAGCTCTTTGCTGAACCTTTCCAATATTTCAACATCTTTTGTGAAGTGTGACATCAGAACTGTTCACAATATTTCAGTAATGGTTTCACTAATGGCATATACCGAGGTCCTACCACCTCTCTACCCCTACTTGATATTCCCAGGGCCGGTGCAAGGAAGTTTCGTGCCTTAGGCGAAACTTCCACTTTGCGCCCTCCCCCAGCCCTGCGACAGCTCCCCGGCCCCCCTCCACCCTGAGGCGCCCCTCCCCCCCGCGGCAGCTCCCTCCCCCAGCCCGGGGAGCCATGCGGCAGCTCCCCCCCCGCCCTGAGGCACGCCCCCGTGGCAGCTCCCACCCCCCGGCCCGGGGATCCGTGCGGCAGCTCTGACCCAGGGGTTCCCCTGGACTGCCGGCGGCTCGTTGACCCAAGATACCCCTGGGCTGCCGGCGGCGGCTCAGACTCCCTCTCCCTCCCAGCCGCTGTGAAAAAAAAAAAAATTGGGGGCGCCGCTTTTTGGCGCCCCCAAATCTTGGCGCCCTAGGCAACCGCCTAGTTTGCCTAAATGGTAGCACCGGCCCTGGATATTCCTGTGCTTACACATCCAAGGATCACATGTGTACTCTTAGCTACAGCAACCCACTGGGAGCTCATGTTCAGTTGGTTATTTATCATTACCCCTAAGACTTTTTCAGTTACTTCTTTTCAGGATACATCTCTCCCTGGTTATGAGTATGACCTACTTGTTTTGTTCTTAGATTATTACCATGCATTTGGCTGTTTTAAACCTCATGTTGTTCAAATAACCCATTTTACCAAATGATCCAGCTTGGTCTGTACAACTGACCAGTCCCTATCATTATTTGCCACTCCACCAATTTTTGTGTCATCTGCAAATTTTACCAGCAATGATTTTATATTTTCTTCCAGATCATTGATAAAGATACGGAATGGCATTGGACCCTGTGGCATTGGACCGTGAGACCCTGTGACGGGGTGTATCTATCACATACTGGCCCAGCAGGGGTTAATTGCACACTGTGGGCTGAGAAGGCCACACTCCTCTGTCCCTGCTGGGCATGCTCAACCTGGAGACAGGATATAAGAGGAAGCAGCTCCATTCAGTTGGGCCAGACTGCTGAGGAGGAAGGATGCGTATTGAAGGTTCCCACACAGGAGCTGCCGGAGCCATAGACCACAGAGGCCAGACATGCTGAGCCCCAGACAGATCCCCAGCTGCCTGCGGAAGCCAGAGAGGGGATTGAGCCTTCAGGAATTTCGCTAGTCGACGACCCCAGAGGACCCATTGGAAGACAGGGTAGGAAGTAGCCCAGGGGAAATGGACATTGATCTGGTTGTAGGATAGGGAAATAGGCCAGTGTGTTTTGGCAGATCCCTGCTGACCCAATGGTGAATACAGTTGCCACTGTCAGGGCCCTGGGCGGACCCAGTGGAGTAGGGAGGGCCTGGGTCACCCTACCTCAGCCACCACCCTCCTCGGGCAACTGGGCCCCCGCAACTCCACACAGGAGGGTAACTATAGGGACGCTGGCCACTGGCCACGCTACCCTGAGAGCAAGGGCAGGCCCAAGGGACTCTGGCCGCTAGGCCGCACTACCCCGCTTTATAGGCGGGGCCATCAGTATAGGCTTTAGCCAGCTGAGGCATAACCCCTCATCGACCACATGTGACCTGACACCCCATGACAGGATGTGTCTACCCCACAACATACCCCACTACAAATACCCCCATTGGATGATGATTCTCCATTTACAAATTACTTTTTGCAATGTCAGAGTTAACCAGTTTTTAAATCCATTTAATATGGGTTACATTGATTATATATAGTGTTAATTTTTTTTTTTTTTTTTTTACTCAGAATGTCATGGAGGACTAAGTTAAATGCCTTACAGAAGTCTAAGTATATTATGTCAACACAGTTACCTTTCTCCAATTCTTTTAATACTCTAGGGTGCAAGCTATTTGATTCTGCAGATTTAAAACAGCTTAACTTTAATAGTTGCTGTTTAACGTCCTACTACTGATTACCGATGGAATAGAAAGGATTTAATTATCACTGTAAGATATGAATACATCATCTTGCTTCTTTCTGAATACAGAATAGAAATATTTATCAAATACTTCTACCTTTTCTACATCATTGATAACTATATTATCCATGCCTAGTATCAGACTATGCCATTAATAGAATTTTGATTTTTTATATATTACAAAAATTCCTTCTTATTTCCTTAACTCTATTGGCCATAGATTTTTCACGGATACCTTTAGCTTCCATTATCAATTATCTGCATTCCTAACTGCTCATTTCTACTCAGATGTTTAGAGAGGTTCTGATCCTATTCCCTTATCTGAATTGGTGGTATTTAGCAGAGTCCTAACAGTACCCCATTGTGCCAAGTATCAGAGGGGTACCTCATTGTGTGATTTATCAGTTAGTACAGTGATCCATAAGTATTCCAAGTTTTGTCATTCTGAATTGTCAGTTATTCTAAACTAGGTAATTGTATACGTTATATAGTGTTCCATCCTGCCTCCCATCTACCCACTCTCTCTTTCCAAACTAGGGTGTATCCAGTGATTTTAACTTTCCAGTTACTTGACTCATCCCTCAAACATTTTGATAGAAGATACAAAGTTGAGACCACCTCCTTGTGTGAAGTGCAAAAATTCTGAGGCTGGACTTAAATTCAGGTCTTGTATGCATTCTTTCAAAATACCTTTTTTGTTTTAAAACAGGTGTTCTTCCAAGCACACGTGCACAACTTCTCACACACAATAGTAGGGATGTGTCCATGTCATAACACACAGATTTGTGTTCTGGTTCATGACCATAGAACTAGAGTAGGAGTATCTCCTTATTGAACTTGAATAAATATTCCACTCCAAACTATAAATAGGCTTAACTTCACCCAAAACTCAGCCCAGGTCACCTCAGAACTTATCAAAACTTTGTGAAAATGCACAGCAAAATCTGGGTTAGTAATGAATCCCAAATCCCGGAAAGATTCCGTATGTGAAATTTTCACACAGCTTTAATCCAAGGTGGATACAACATGGAGTTTGTGTAATTTGACACCAAGAGTGTCAAATTCCTTTATCTCTGTGGAAGTTGGGGAAATAAGTTAACAATCAGTTCTAACTTCTTCAATGGCCGAAATAGAGAGACATTTAAATGACATATTATGCTAAAAAGACTAAATCAACAAGTTAAAGCTTAAGAAGGAGGTAGGATAGTATGTTTGCCATGGGGCCTTATCTGAGATGGAGCTGAAGTGGCCCAAAATTGATTTTAATGCACCTTGGAAATTCTTTTGTTTAATGTTCCTAATTTGTTTTGTTTCAGAGACTGTGAGAGGAGAAAAAAAATTGACTGCAGAAGCTGTGACAGGTTTAATTATATTTGAGGATATAGAGGAGATCAAAGCTGAAGAGATAAAAGCAGCAGCTACTGTATGGGCTGAAAATATCTCCCAAATCATAAACACCCTTAAGTACAGTGCTTCAGAATCAGCCACCTTTAAGTCAGGAGAGAGTCACAGCTGAAATGGAAGTCCTCTAGTTAAAATATTTTAGGACTTGCATTGGCTGCCTTGGCTAGCCCTGTACTTACACAGGCACCAAAATGTCTGGGATCATTCACACAAAAAACAGTAAACCAAACATTTCCACCTTGGTCAGTGGCTCTAAAATAGCCCCCCATGAGCGGTATTGCTTGTGGATTGCTTTGCAGAGATAGCAGTTGGCTGTTGGCTAATAAAAATCCATCTTTATCCACAAATATAATTGGACCCCTACTGCGGTAATGACTCTGTCACACTTTTCATTAGCTGGGAACGTTTTATTTTGGGAGGAATGGGTTTCTTTTCCTCCCAGATTTTAATGGTAATGTATGATCCATTAATAATGAAATTATCAAAACTGATAGATCTTTTTGAATGCTTATATATAAAGAGAGTAAGATGTAATGATGTGCTGCCAACCTTTTAACAAAGGTCTCTCTCAAAATTCTTTTGCCTCAGTCAAACTCTCGCTCTGTCCCCCCCTCCCCAAATGAAGCAATTCCATACACTATCACCCTCAAAGCCAACAGTTCTATACTCTTCCCCTAAAACAATCTTTCCATTGTTTCAGTGCCCCCTCTGAATCCATTAATCCTTACACCCACACCCATAGCCTACTACCCTTGACATATTCTTTCCCCATCCTTAACATCTCATGGAAGCTCCTTTAGTGGGCTTCCTTTCCTGCAGCAGCAGCAGAAAGTAGTTGTCCTGCAGCCTTTTCTGGCAAATTAGTAGTAGTCAGATCATCATGTGGTCTCTGGCTGTCGGGTGGATGGCCAGGTGAGCAGTCTCCCCTAGTCGGTGAGAGTGTGCATAAGCAAGTGAGGATGCTGTGTGGAGTGAGTTTTACATGGGTGCTATTGAAGGGTCATTGAAGGAACCGGGATCCAGGCTTCTTCCCACTATTGACTCTTCAGGCACCAGCAGGGAGAGAACTGGGCTATACAAGCTACAGTTGAGACCGCAGCAGTTTGTCCCCCTGTTCCTGTCCTCCTCCTCTTCCTCTTGTGTTGCTGCAGCCACTGCCTCCCCACTGCCAGAGTCTTTCCCCAATGCCAGACTCTTTCATTTTCATTGGAAAGGCTGTGGCAGCATGACCCTACACTGCTAAAAATAGCAGTGTAAACTGAGGAGGGACTGGTTGTATGCACAGAGAGCCGTGTAGGGTACAAACCCTAAGGTTCTGGCATATCTGTGCTCTGCTGACTTAAGCAATGCCTTGCCACCTACACTGCTATTTATACCCTTGCTGGGGGTGGGACACACAGTTTACGTACTCTACATGAGTGTGCAGTGGAGCTATATCCTTAAAGTCAGTTCTACTATAAAAACAGACATCATCTTATTCACGAGAACCACTCCCTTTATTCAGAGTCATAGTCCCTGATAACAAATAGGTATTTTGTTCATGCTAGTCCTTAGAATGAGCAGTAATGGGAGAGGGAGCTGAATTCTATTTCTTCTCATGTGTCATCCACAGAATTGTTAACTAAATTCAAATTTCAGGGCTCAATTCTTTCCTGGGTTACATGTGTGCAATTCCACTGAACAGAGTAGAGTATAAACGGAAGACAATGGAATTGCATAGGGTAAACCCGAGGACAGAATTTGGCCTGCAGAATCTTTATAACTGCTGCTGAAGCGTGAGAAGAAAAGAACCCAGCTTCACTTTCAGCTCCCAAGTTGTTTTCCTAGGGCTGGCGATTAGAAATAATATTTTGATCTCTGTGGAATAATCACAAATCCTAGTTATTCTACCTGGATAAATCTCTTTTCTTTCACAGTCTAATTTTACCTTCATGAAAATAGCCAATCCCTTTACTCACACAATGGTTATATGGACAAAAGTTGCTAAAATTCTTGAATACTTACCATTCTTCCCTCCTTCACCCTTGCTTTGTGACAGTCTGCTGTTCCCCTAGGAGTTTGTCTATTTCTGTTTGAAGAGTGGGACATGTTTGGTTTTACTAGATTTAATCAATTGCTTGATTAAAAATGAACATATATAGTCCTTTGATCAATTAAGGACACAATATAATTACACAGATATATCAATACTTTCCAAAGTCAGACATTTTACATTATAATGATACATTAATGATCAGATGCATATCACACTTCAAAGAAATAATTTTTAAAATATCTAACAGAAACAGATTATCTATAATCCATGCAAAAATTCCTATGAGAATCAAACCTTCACAGCCCCACTGGGGCAGGCCCTCTGCAGTTTCTAGGAGAAGTTCTCTCTTTCCTGTTGCCAATCCAGTCACTAGCAACAGCAGGGAGGCTTCAGCTTTGTGCTTAAATCTGGGAAAGGCTTATCAGTCCTACAGTGGGTATCAGAAGGGCTAAAATGATATTTCCAAGTCAATCCCCCTACAAAGGATGCCCTTTCAGAAATAAACCTAGATACCTTGTTAGCCTTAGAGAAGGAGATAAGACAAAGTCCAGCGTTTCAGGCCTTAGAGTGAGCGCCAACAGAAAACTCCAAGGGACGGTTAAGCTGTATATATTAAACTCCCAAGTCCACTGGGGTATACTGTCCAGTTTTAAATCTAAAGCCCTTAAACCTCTTTATGGCTGCCCAGCTGTTTTGAAGGGAAAGGCTCAAAGCCATGGTTTACAATGGGGATTTTCCAGCAAAAACTAGATCTGAGGAAAGCCTCTGGTAGCTTGGATACATGGCTATGCTATGGGAGATTCCTAAGAAGATATACGAACTACAGGAGACTTCCTGGAAAGCAATACTGTACAGTAGGAGGGGCTGAGAATTAAGCCTGTACGTGGCTCCAAGGTTTTTCACCTCAGTTATGAGATCCATTCCTCATGTCCTAAAAATCTGGCAGTGAAAATGATAATTTATTTAACTGCCTTGATTTCAGCATAACCAGTAGAGCTCCTAAAGTAGGTTATTGTGTTCACACCCCACCCAGAAAGGGTGGTCGGCTTTCTAGTGAATCTAGAAAAATCTATATTAAAGCTATAACGTGGGCAGACACCTTGCAAGCGCCTCTCAGGGCCACAGGTCATTCTGCAGTTCCCTACCTCTGTTTCCCCCTCTGCAAGGCACTTAAAGAACTCACCCAGTTCAAAGGTAGTTCAAAGAGCCCCCTATTGGGGTCCAATTCATTGAGTCCTCAGGTGCATATTGACCCTCTAGACCCCAACCCCAGTTCAGTTCTCGCTCCTGATAATCCAAGAGTCTTTCAAAAATAGAACACAGGCTTCATCCCAGTTTCAGCTGGGCACAGCCCTGCCTCCCTGAGTAACTGTTGTTCTGCTTTCCAGCACCTCCAGCCTCGAGTTCGTCTTTCTCCACAGACCTTTCCAGCTGGGCCTTTGCGGTCTCTCCCCTGCTTGGACAGGGTCTCTCCCAAGCCTCCCTGCCTGGAGAGCTCTCCTCACTCTCCCCTGCTTCTTGAGCTTTTCCCCCGGTGACTCAGGGCCCTGCAAGAGCCTTCTTACACTCTGCAGTGTTTCTACAGCTGCAGTTTCCTGATCTTACCCTCTTCATTGCAACTTCCTGCTCCTTTTGTAGTGGAATCAGGTGATTCCTCGCAGGAGGATGGCTGATCCTGTAATCAGGATTGGCTTAGCCACCCATGGGGCAAGCCACCCAGTTACAAATACCTTTACCTATATTTTACTTACTGGGATTCACAATGGATTCCAAGGTCTTGATACTAAACTTTCACAGTGCCCACTCCAAAAGGAGTGGACAAAAACGTGACAGGACGTGCTGCACAATATTCCTCTTCTCTCAGAGGGGCCAGTGTATTTTATGTCACATCTAGAGAACTTATACCTTACTAGGTAATGGAAGAGATTTTCCTTTAAGTTTTATAGTCAAGATATTAAGTCTACTTATAGTTCACCATGTTTCTACAATAAAACACTTTACCTTTGTTGAGGATATTAAAGTTCTATTTTCATTTCCCAGTTGCCTTAGTCTTTCACCATTCAACATAGGCAGGTACAGAAGATAAGCCCTTCTCAGAGACATCAAGAAAATGTATTACCTTTAAAGCAACACCCTTCAGAAATCAGTACATAGATTACGCTGATCCACTGATGTGGTTTCTTTTAAAAATTTCTAACAGATGTGTCAGTAATCTTTATTTTTTCAGAATATGCTGTGTGATACAATACGTTGCAACCTCTACTACAAATTATTAGAGCATATGTTGATGAGGTCTAGAAATATTTTGCGTTTTTAGCGATCACAGTTAGGATATAAGAATTAGAGGTAAACTGTCTAATTGTCAGCAATTTCTTAGTAATACATAATAAACTAAACAATTTATTAGGACCCCACGGATTCAAGCATTGTTGATGTAATCTGTATTCTGTCTGATTACACAACGTTAAGAAATCCTTTCTAAATTTGATGTTCAGACGGAGGCTTATGAAAGATATAAAAAAGGATAAGGAGACTCTCAGGTATGGAAAGGTCTGGGTAAACATTGGCCATGTTTGATAGATGTACATATCTGGAAACTCCACCCATAATCACATCTATTCTGACATGAAACGAAAGAGCAAAATACTAGCAGCCCTGCTGCTTTGCACTCATGCAAAAAGCCACTAATACTCAGTGTCTGATTTTCAGTGAGGCATCAATCTAGGCTCTACTTGTGCAGAAGCATCTCTGCCTGCAGACCAGCCTCCATACTTGCTTTTCCAGTAATAACACCTCCCTGCTCAAGGTCATGAAATCTATATAATCTATCTGCCCAGGCGTTTGTGTAAGCTTGGGCATTCATAAAATTGAGAGTACAAGAGAAGAGCAGGGGTCAAAAAATCAGGCCCTTAGTACATAAGTGATGATTTTCATATAAGTAGGAGTTTGGTCGTTGGATTCCAGGATGCATTCCCCAGTATATTATCCATTTTAAAGTGGGTCACAGTTTGAACCAAAACTGTTTCACAGTCTCCATTTTAAAATAGTCATCCTTCAATTGAAATTTCTCTGTTTATATTCAAACTAGCACAACAGACATTACTGTGCTTTTGCATCAATATTTTTCTTTTACACTGTACAGTACAGTCTGAGAGTGTAAACAAACCACGTCAGAAATGGACAGGAAAAGTTTCTTTTCACAGTTTTGCAAATGGACATGAGTTTGGATTAAGGCTAGCACTTAACAGGGGCTAGCAGAATCACATGATCATAATGAAGTTTACAAATGTTAGCTCACTATAAAATAAATCCACTGTTGCTAAATCACTTTGGGGACCTTTTTATCATAAATACCCCTGGTTATCCTAAAAAAAGATGTGAACTGTTAAAAAAAAAATAGACCAAATTATCCAGTAACTAACCCACGTAGTCCCACTGAAAGCAAGAATTCCATTGGCTATAAATCACTGGAGAATTTGGTTAGCATTATTTAAATATATATTGTCACAATCTGAGATCATTAGCCACAAACCACAGTGCTGCTTTGTTTGGAAAGTTTTCTGCTATGTTAAATTCACCCCCACATGTACAATTGTATTCCCTGACTCCATGCCAGAGCCCAAAATGTTGTGTCTGTATTGCATTGGATTGGCGCACGCGCGCGCACACACACACTTTTCATGTATTACAGTGGATCATCAACAAGGGAATTAAATGCTAATGTATCATTAGATCATAGGCTTTATAGAGATTTGGAGGTGTAAATGGTTTCGCACCCATCTTCACAGCATTCTGGTCCAACTACAGCAATGTTCTGCTTCAGTAGAGAATGAGAATGCTGATTTTGCCTTAGCAGAAAGCTAGGCAGATATCCTCCAAATTGCATGCGACACCACCTCCTTGCTGTCATTATGAATATTCTAGTGAGAAGAAATTTCATGTTTTCTCTATACCCCTTTAGTCACCAGCAAAGTGAATGCATCCAAGCTCAAGCTCTGATGGGGGCCCAATCTGCAGCCTGTTAGTCAATGGAACACTCCCATTACTATTGATAGGCAGTGGCTCATGCCCTTGGAAAGGATGTGTGCAAGGTCAACACACACCCATGGTCTTGGGCAGCCCCCAGATTCAGCCATGTTGGTCAGGGGAACATAAAGTGTGAAGAAAACCTTTGACACGTATTTTGATAAAGCTTCTACTCTAGGGGGCAACCTCTCTGAAACCACATGACAAGTAAGAAAGATATTTATTAAAGAGTATTAATGACAGCATGAAGGTAAATTTTGGCCCATGGGATTGAGTATTTCAGGATTTGGTCCTCAGACAATATTGTAACTGATCTAGGTAGGTTATATACTCAAACTGCATGAGCTGTGGTAAAGAAACTCACTACTGCTGGTTGCCTTGATTCTACTCCCCAGGTCCTTAGAGTCCAGGTTTGCAAAGCCTGGGGTAGCTGATATTCCCACGGGGCCACCAATGGGCATCTAGAGGCATAGCCAGGGAGCACTGTGGAGAGTAGATGTCATAGGAAGTACTGCCCACTAGACCCAGAGTGACAATACCTCTGGTCCTCTGATTGGCCAACTGCCCATGCTTAAGCCCCGGAGTTGGGCCAGGAAGTTGTCTGGGCAGCTATAGAGATCTTGGTTGGCTCCAATGCCAGACTTTGCTTGTTGCCTGATCTTTGGTCCCTGACTCCAACTTGACTTTGACCCTTTTTCCTGCCTCTCTTTTCTAACCCAGTACTGCCTCTAATCTCCAGTCTCCAACTCCAGCCTAACACTGACCCTGGTTCCTGCCTTTCGATTCTAATGTGGTGCTACCTTTGATCTTCCATCCCTGCTGGGCAAACCTCAGCCCATCTGTGACCGCTAGACAAGACTGCCTACACCTCAGTCCGATCCGGCCCAGTTTGGTTACCTGCCGCGTCCGCAGGTTTGGCTGATCGCGGCTCCCACTGGCTGCGGTTCGCTGTCCCAGGCCAATGGGGGCTGCAGGAAGGGTGGCCAGTACGTCCCTCGGCCCGCGCCACTTCCCGCAGCCCCCATTGGCCTGGGACGGTGAACCGTGGCCAGTGGGAGCCGGGATCGGCCGAACCTGTGGACGCGACAGGTAAACAAACCGGCCCGGACCACCAGAGGCTTTCCCTGAACAAGCGGTGGACCAGCTTTGAGAAGCATTGGTGTAGAGGACAAAATCCAGGGCATCCAACTTTGCATACCTGCCATACACTCTACCCACCACTAATGAGAAGATAACATAAATAACAATAACAACAAAACATTGCTTGGTGACTTTTTAATAATCAAATCATATACTCAGACTTTGAGGCCTGACCGCCTGTATATATCACAGGTCACCAATACCACTCAACATCCAGGCTCTAGACATGACAACCAAAATTACATTTGCATATCACTTTGACAAAGAATAAAAAACCCCAACAACAACAATACCCCGGCACACCAACCAAAAAACCCTCTCAATGCAAAGTAGAAGGGCTTTCCTAGCTTTCCCTGGAGAATGAGCTTTGACCTATGTGCTCTAACGGGTCTTTGAGAAACTCTGCACAAAGCACTGCTGGTAAATCCTGACAAGCTTATACAGAATTTGAGTCAGTGTCTTTCACTGATAAGGGAGCCTCCCTGAAGCCAACAGATATCACAGACCTGATATAGATGTAACATACAGGAAAAAAGCACCTTTGCTATACTGTACACAGAGTCTTTTAGATAAAAAAATCTTTTAAGAGTTGAACATAAAATGAAGGCTGGCACGTTATTTGCTGGAAGATGGGAAGGGCTACTTCAGAGTCATTTTAGCCTCTAGAGTAAATAGAGCATTTAAGCGGTTTTAGAAACATGTATTATATATGAGAGCAGAGCCAGTGCAGAGTATTGACTAATCCATATCTATGACTTTAAAGAAACCAAACAGTGAGTCAGAACCTTGGCTATGCACTCTGGTGGTACAAGTAGTGTAGAAAACCAGAACAATTGGCCACCCAGGGATTCTCCTGGTTTGGGGGGCATGTCCCTGGATGGCATAAAGCTTGTGTAGCTGGCTCCTACTCCAATCCTTCCCATTGAAAAAGAGTGTGCAGAGAGTCATAACCACGAGGAAGGGGTGTAACCAGGGTACTACAGTTCTGTGATGAGCCCAGGCTGGCATATTAGCCCCTTGGGGCAATAGATAACTTCCCCCTAAGCTGCTCTAAACATTGGAGATGAGGAAAAACTTGTCCCAGAATTAAGTAGCTGCAAATGGTTTCTTTGCAGTTCCTCTCTCCTGCTATAATCAACAGTTACTGTGTGCAGCTGTGGACTGAGCTCGGGCACTAGTAAGCCCCAGTTGTGCCTGTTCAGAACTATTTTGATTGATCACACTGTTATTTATTCAGGACATGTGTTGTGTATATTAAAATATGCATCAAACTTTGTGATAAATAATTGAACTTCAAGTTTCAGGCCACAGCAAATTATTAGAGAGGAGTTTAAAAAAAATATAGGTGGCTAAGTGCTTATAATGAAAAACTACTGCATCCTTTTGTACAATGATGGGAAAGTGTCTCTGTTGTAAAGATGATGTCACAGAGTGGATGTTTCATTTGTGAGTTCTGGGAATGTTTTCCCTCTAGAAAACCAGGCATTGGCAATTGTGACATTATCTGTGGTTTGACTTTAAGGTAAATCTTTCCATGGTTTTCCTGCACGAACTGTAACAATTCAGAGTAGTGATTAAACACACGTCTCATGCTGGTTAAGACTCCTCTGTGATATGTTCTGGGACTGAATTCCTTTCCATTCTATTTTTATGTTTGGCAATTATAGAGCAATAAGTTAAACTTGAGAAATGCAGTAATGTGAAAATGAAGAAATATAGCTTTCCTGTTGAAACTGTATAGTTAAGGAAAAAAGCCAGGTTTTTTGTGCGTGCTCCCAGTAGCAAGTGATTAATAATATTTAATATGAGAGAAGTGACACATGACCTTTCAAGTGGATTATAAGGATCTCTATTAGGATGGCTGAGAAATAAACATCCCAGATATGACTTACTGGTCCAGATGTTTCAGCAAAGAATGCTTTCTCTTATTTCTACAGATATTTTTAAAAAGATGGAGTCTGCGCTGGCACAAGAATGTCTATAGAAGTAACTGCATTCACTGGGGCTCTCAGTTCTTGCATAAGACAGCTGATAATTCCAAATGAAAAACAAGGGGTGAAGGAAGGACCGGTATGCTCCTTTGTCTGTCTTGTAATACAGAGAAATAAACAAAAGACCCGTAAGGATGATTATTTACAAGGAAGCTTGTTGCCCATTAATAAAATACAGAATAATTCTGACAAACACAATCAACTGAAATACAATAAGGTTTGCCTTATTCTTATTCTTTAAGTAATGAGTACCTAATAGCCACCGGAAGCCTAAGTTTGTTTATGCTTTCAATAGCCCCCCTCCCTCACTTCCATCCAGTCTTTCTGGTTACAGTTGTGGGTTCTCAACTACTTTTCAATTCTTTTTCATAAGGTGACAGAAAACCCACAAACATCAACAGTGGTAACATTTTGTAACCAAGAACTCACTTTGAGAACAGGCTGCAGCTGTGTATGAGGTAAGCCTCAGTGCTTCTTTCCCAGAGTTGAATAGAATATTAGTTCATTTTGTTTCACTACAATAGGATTAATTGCCCTGAGACTGATGGTAATGTGTTGCCTTGAAAATACATAGCACTACGGAGCACTTTAAAACTGCTTGCAGACATTAGTCTTTAATGCTCCCCATCCTTCTAAAGCGGTGAGTACTGTTATTCTTATAAGTAGAGAAATTGAGGCAAAGTGTTTGAGACTTACCCAACACCAAAAAAAAGCTTTGAAAGAGCTATGATTATAAATGTGAGGGTTCTGTCTCCCTGTCCTATGCACAGATCATTTATGCATCCCCTCTGCAATTCCTTTCCTGCCACAATTTGTCTTGGATGAATTTCCTGTTTCTGGGATTCTGCAATGATAATAAATGGGAACATTTCTTTAATCTTATAGAACTAAACTTTTACATCTATGGTCTTGTCTAGACTAGGAAAATAGGTAACATAGAAAGGCACTAAGTGTAGCGTAGCATTCTAATTCATGGTAGAAATATCTACCGAATACAAATTGTGTCTTAAAAAAAAAAAAAAAGAACTGTACTATTAAAGAAAGAATATTGTATTTTGCATTATAGCTATTGGGCTTTGAATAAATATTTTCTCAAAAGAAAATAATAGAATCACAATATTTAAGTAAGTTAGGACTTTCACAGTCAAGTCAAATGATTTGTGAGCTCTCTCAATAGCTCTGTGTTTCTTTAGACAAAGGCAGGAAGCAACTTGTTTGACAGCTATCAGTCAACAGCAGATTATGAGAAATAAATATGTGCAGTGCAGTTCCAAGTGCTGGATTGTCTCTGTACCACTTGTGACATTGCCACCTTGCTTCTTTAATTCACTTAAAAGGTGCAGAGAAGATATTTTCTGTTGAACAGAGTAATGTGAGAGTCCAGTGGAGAAGAGCTCCATTATCTTTTGTTGGGGGCGGAATAGCTCAGTGGTTTGAGCATTGGCCCACTAAACCCAGGGTTGAGTTCAATCCTTGAGGGGGCCACTTAGGGATCTTGGGCAAAAATCTGTCTAGGGATTGGTACTGCTTTGAGCAGGGGTTTGGACTAGATGACTTCCTGAGGTCCCTTCCAACCCCGATATTCTATGGTCTCTCTTGAGGAAGGTTAATCTTGTGGTTATGGCACTCGCCTCAGATGGAGGAGATCTAGCTTCCATTCCCAGTTCTGCCTCAGACTTCCTCCGTGATAGCAAGCAAGTTGTTCAGTCTTTCTGTACATTGATGGTACATTCCACCACCCTTGGTCCTTTTTGTCTAGATAGACTGCTCTACAGGGCAGGGATAGTCTCTTGCTATGTGCCTATGTAGCCTTTACACGGCGGGGCCTTGATTTTTATTCTGAGGCATCTAGTTGCTACTGTAATACATGTTGTTATGGATTATCCCTGCCTTTCATGTAATAATAATTATTAATTCCCT
This sequence comes from Chrysemys picta bellii, assembly GCF_011386835.1. NCBI lineage: Eukaryota > Metazoa > Chordata > Testudines > Emydidae > Chrysemys > Chrysemys picta. Next base: position 19,240,745 of record NC_088795.1, read on the forward strand.
CCATTACATATGCATTATTCTGCACAAAGTGCTTTTTGTTTGGTAAATATGAGGATGGGATGGCTGTAGGGTGTTGGAGGGCCAGAAGAGTATAGGTAGTATATGTTGGAGGTGGTCCCGTCCAAATCAGGATTCAGTGTAACAGAATTGCATGACAGTCCTCTATGCAATGAGTCCTGGGGGTCAATGTTTTGGTTAGAGGATATTATAGAACAGTGGTGGAGACATGCAAATCACAAACGATGTGAAAAACTGCCCCAAAGTGCTCAGAATATGGGGAGGCATAATATGACCATTATATTTCCTAAAAAATGCCCAACAAAATTGGAAAGCTTAGGTATATAATGTTTTAGCTCATAATGTCTTCAGCCGAGAAGTACATAGTATCACTTTAACTTTTGCCATTCAATCCACAGTGCTTTTCTGTACCAACATTTTTACTGGCATGTCTGCACTGCTGTTGGGATGACTAAAATAACTCAAAGCTGCTGAAGATTCAAGAACCTTCCAGACATACGTAAAGCAGCAGCAGCAGCAGTAATATTTAAAAATCTTCATAAGCTTCAGCAGATTCTAAGGGAAATGGGCACCAGGTCAGCACTCACAGAGAGATAAAATCCATTTGAGAGAATCTAACTTTTCATAATGCTGCTGATGTGTCATCTTGGCAGCTCAGCACTGACAAGAGATAGTGGGGGTTTTATTTCAGGTCTCAACAGCTGTTAAAATGAGGACATAAGAAAAGAATTAACCCCTCTGACTATATGCCGCTAGACATGGTGATGGGATTAAAGTGTATTTTGCACAGTTCTGTAGTGTATCACAAGTAATCAGCTGGATCTGTGACATTATTGAAATTCCTTTAAACCCATCATTAGCATTTCTCACTTGACATTCTTAGCAATTAATCCCTGTGCCCTGAGATTGAGTCTCTTGCTGCGAGGCCTTGAGATCCAAACATTACAGCTAAAATTAGTCTTGCGTAACTACATGGGAAATAGCATGATCTAGTGAATACAGCACCGGACTTGGAGTCAGGGCATAAATCCTGGCGTTGACATTAGCCTGCAGTGTGACCTTGGGCAAGTCACTTCACTTTGCCTCAGTTTCCCTTCCCCAACTTGTCTGTCCGGTTTATTTAGGCTGTAAGATGTTCCAGCTGTCTCTGACTATGTGTACATAAGCATCTCACATAATAGGGCCTCCATCTTGGCTGGGCCTCTAGATGCTACTGTAATGCAAATAATAATTATAATAGTCTTAAAAACGTACACCTTTGTTTCTGTAATTATTTACTCTTAATTGCCCACCAATGAATATAAGAAGATCTAAAGTATGATGCAGCAAGGAACACTACATAGTAAACTTTCACTAGCACACGCAGCCCTTCCTTTCCCCATATTTGCAGGGTGATTGTAGCAGCCCCGAAGAGCTCTATATAAGCTTGAAAGCTGGTCTCTGTCACCCACAGAAGTTAGTCCAATGAGAGAGATTACCTCACCCACCTTGTCTCAATACTTTCAAACTGGGGCACCTAAAATCAGATCTTCAGCTCAACAATTAGGCAAAGGAAGCTGTGGTGTTCATTGTCTATTAAAATCAGGCCAGTTATGAATATTAGATTTAAATACATATACTTTTAAATGAAAGAGGGAGAAATAAAAATACAAGAGAAAAAAGTACTATGCCTCCAGATCAGTTTTTGAATAGTAGTGAGGAGTGGGCTTGATTGGGGGAGGCTGGCCTTACTGGCACCTATGTATTGCCACCTGTGTGGCACCAGCTGGTAAAGCAATAGACCTAGTACAGCAATATCATCAGGATCCAGTAGCGTAGTAAGTATAGGAGGAAGTTACAGACCCAACATCCCCTCAGCAAAGCTCTGGTGCAGTCCTTTCAAAATGGCTGCCAGAGCACTTCTAGGGGAAATATTTATTTCCGCGGGTATTTGTGATCCTTTTGCTTCCTGTGAACATTCTTATGAATAACATTTCACTCACTCTAAAGTTTACAAATAAGTGAATGAGGAGGATTGTGGGTGATTTGGTGTGTTTTATACACCAGGATATTCACATTTGTCCCCCCATTTTCTTTATTTTGCTTTAATAAACTGAAATAGGCCCAAACCTAAATCTGGGATCTGAATAGCTCTAGACTGAAGAATTTCAAATCCAGATCCAAATTCTGCAGCTTGTGCCCATACTACTGTACATATAAATAAGAGAAGCCACAAAACCAGCTTTAGGGCAACAAAGTTGACAGGGTGACCTCAATGTAGTTAAAGACCCAACTAATCAAAGTCACTCAGTTACCTCCTTCTGGGCCAGTTTTCTGTCCAATCAGCTATTCTATATTTATTTTCTGCTCCTTCAAATATCTTATTAATTTTCTATTACTTAGCTCTTCCTGTCCTCTTTAACAGATTATTTATATATTTAAAAAACCCTCCTGCTGGCCACTGCTTATATCATTCTTTATTACCCTCTTTAACCAGATTGGCCTTTGCTGCCATTCTCTCTGTTTGGATTTAATGGGGGTGGGGGGTGAATTTCAGTTGCAGTCTTTCTGGCAGTCTCATAAATAAGTCTCGCTTTAGTGCAGATTCCCTATGTGCTACAGGAATCCAGTCTGAAGTTCCCAGGGAATATTTCATTCCTCAAACCCCGTTTTTTGGTTTGTTTGTTTAGCTTTCTAAAGTACCTAATCCTGGTGATCAAAGCTCTAAGACACATATAGATAAAAAATAAAATAAAAGTTTTCCCACCTACAAGAATATTAGCACATTTTTCTATTTTTGAATCTGGCTAAAAGCAATTGCTTTGCGTAAGGACTGATTCAAATGTTTCACTATAAAGAAAAAGAAGGCAGTCTTATTTGGCAATCACCAACCTGACCCAGTGCATTTTGAATCTTCAAAATGTTATCATAATGTCACATGGAGATTAAGGGGTTGTTTAACCTATAAAGCCCTTGGTACCCTGGGACCTTCCACTGACCAGCCTCTTGCTATCGGCAGAGAACGTTGATCTAGAGCTCTAAGTTGAAAAGAGAGGAAGCTGTTGGCAAGGTGTCCTACAGAAGGCCTATCTACTTCAGAATTTCATTGTCTGAAATAGTCCAAGTTTTCTGAATTTCAGGTCAGTGTGAAAATCCCATATATTTCAGCAGGTGTTTGAGGTATGCTGGGTATAGAGTTTTGAGATGCTGAGTGTTTTTGGTGGGATATTGGACTCTCTTTTGGATTGAGAACTTCTATGGGACCAGGAAGTGCTATTGTAAAATTATCTGTTGCTGATGATCGGCTATTTTGTTTTTGTTTGGAGTAGAGATTGGTGTATAGGGACCCAGTAATCTGTACGCTGCTGCTATTTTTGTTGTTGTTTTTACCGAGTGTGATTTTAATTATCGTTCAGGCACCTTTGGGTAGGCATCTTGTCTGTCTTTGTATGTGTTCAAAATAAAATAAATAAGTGCATGTAAGTGGTCCCAGCTGGACACACAATTGCCTGTTTTGTCCCTGACATTAAGGAGCATTTTTCTGAAAATTTAGCCCACTGTCAACAGACAACAAAAGAAGAGTGCAGTGCGTAATTAGCAGCAATAGTAAATTGGGTCTTAATAATAAAGGTGTACAAAATGGTTTAGCTAAAATAACATATAGCCCAAACTTTTATCTGATACTTGATCTGAACCATCTAGGCTTTTACAAAGAGTTCAGTTAATTTTCATATTGTCTATTTTCATGTACAGTATAGCTCTGTGTATCCTGGTTTTGGTAAGGATCAGAAGCAAACATACAAACATAATTAGAGATGTGCTCGAACCTCAAGAATTGCAGTCAGATGCATAATTTGAACACCTGAAAGTTTGCAATATGTACAGATTAGAGCTGGACAACACTTTGACAGATTATTTTTTCCTTCAAAAATTCAATATTCAGGGCCAATAACTATTTGTCAAGTTCAATTATTAGTTTCTCTTGAGGAAAAATAAATGCAAAAGTATGGAAACATTTCATTTCAAATGTTTTAAAACATTTCATTTTGATTTCTTCATTTCAAAACACTGTTTAGAGAATGTCAAAATGTTCCATTTCAACTTTTTGATTTCAAATTTGACCATTTTCAAAGAAAAAATACAAAAAAGGGAGAAAAAACACCCAAAATGGCTGAATTTAAATGAAAAAAAATGTTTTGAGTCAATTCAAAACATTTTGGTCAATTCAATTCTTCTTATTATTATTATTATTTTATTTTATTTATTATTTAGTTTTAGAGTTTAGACATTTTTTGGTCTCTGAATTGTCCCCCAAACTGAAAAACCAATTATTTGCTGAGATCTTGTACAGATGTGGGAATATGTATTGGGTCCATCACTAAGGAAAACGTGAAAAAACATTCTTGTGCTTATCTCATAGCATAAGGAGTACTGGGACTCTTGCCATGAAACCTGTTCTTGAGAGATTTGCACCTCCATCTCTATGTTAAAGAGGTTTGTATAACTTTGGAGCAGCATTTGTGCTTTCGGATGCTTGTCTGAATTGATTAAATGAACCTCAATCCTTTCTTAACTCTTGCACTTGACTTGCTGTGTGAGCTTGGGCAAGCTATGCAGGCAAATGTTCTCACTGATTTTGGGTCCCTCAAGTGTTCAACTTGAGACATGAAAGTCCTATTTTCAGACATAGTGGCACCCATAAATTGAATTGAAATCAATTGGAATTGTGGGTGCTGAGTACCACTGTCAATCAGGTCCTATGTGTCTCAAGTTGGGCAATCAAACTTAGAGGGTACTTTAAAATGTTGGACTTAACCTCTATCTGCCTCAATTATGCCCTCCGTAAAATGGAATAATAATGCTTTCTACACTGCTTTGAAATGTGCAAATGAAAAAAAAACATGCTAGAGAACTCAACATTAGTGTATTAATATGAATGCTCCACATAACCCAGGGAGCTTTTGCATTTTCATGAATGACATATTTATCTTCTATTCTATCTTCTAGAAAAAAGAAAAAGCTTGCCATGCTGAAGTATGCCTTAAAGGCAATGCTGCCTCTGGGATCTCACATTAACATAATGATAAATCTGCTGTGTATTGCCTGAAAATGTTGTATGCCAATGTGCCAGAATGTGTTTTCCCAGCACGCGTCTTGATTAGCATCTTATTTACATATTGGCAGAAGAGCGCTCCTGTGAAAGACCTACAAAATAAACTATGTTTTTAACACAATCTTTTCTTAATTGTGTAGTCTGGCAAAAGCAGTTACTTGCTGAGACAGCAACTGGGGACATTATGTGGAAAGTACTGTGGAGCCGTGAAACATGCATGAGTTTCAGCCAACCTTTTGGGTAGTTTTGGTACATGTGGTCTTGCAATGCCCTAGTTTCACTTGCAGCTCCAGAGGCCATGAAACTGAGTTATTTCAAATCAGTCATGAAACTGGTGAGTACCAATAATTTCGCTACAAAACCATAGAGATTATTCAGTGACAAAGCTATTTTGTTTCAGGTAAACCTAGTATCAATTTCCCACTTTTTGCTGACAAACAATAAAAAGATTTGCTCTAACCTCGCAAACCAGAAAACAGGTGAATTTTGTGCTCCCGCACCTCTTTTAAAAGGAAACCCTAACCTGGCCTCATTCTTATGATCCCTTCTAGCCTTTTTGGATAATGTTCCACAGCTAACCACACGTTGCTCAGAAGCCCTTTTCCACAGGAATAGGTTGCAGCAGCAGATAGCATGGAAATTCATTATGAAGAAAATAAAATTACAGTACCAAAGCAACAGTCATTTCAGGCTGTGTTTTAGTTGGGTGCGTAATTCTTCTACAATGACATTTAAAATCATGCCATCTTGCCCAGGGCCGGCGCTTCCACTAGGCGACCCTAGGTGGTCGCCTAGGGCGGCAGGATTTGGGGGGCGGCATTTTGCCGTCCTCGGCGGAAATTTGGCGGCGGGGGGTCCTTCCGCTGTGGAAATTCGGTGGCGGGTCCTTCGCTCGCTCCGGGACCCACCGCCGAAGTGCCCCGAAGACACGGAGCGGAAGGACCCCCCACCGCCGAATGCTCAGAGGAGCACTGCCGCCTAGGGTGGCAAAAACCCTGGCGCTGCTCCTGGTCTTGCCTCTTTATAGTGGTTAAAACTGTACTTATACACTGGCAGTAGAAGATGAACAATGAGTTTTTCTAATTGAAAGATACTTTATCTCCAACTCCTCATGATATTCATAGCTCAGTGGAAGATAAGGTTTATTTAGAGCCATATTGGGAGGCAGGGAAAAGTAATCTGCGTCCTGTAAAGGGCTGCAGCAAAATACTTCGTCTAAGGTGTAAGGGGACATTAGAGAAGTAATTGTGAGTCGGAGGTACACACAGACCCTTATTAAGGAGTTTCAGCAAAGGCTCAGGCTCGCCCCAGTAAATACTAGTTTGGGAGTTGTAGTGCAACACAGCATGCTAATCTTCCCACACAGAGCAAACAGTGAAGGGGGTTGCTGTGAAATATGTCCTGCATTACCATGCTAACCTAAGGGATATCTTATTTAACCAACTGCACAGAGTCCTGTTGGTAAATCTGACTGCCTCCTATTGGTGACCATGGCATCTGGTAGATTTAGGAGATCTCTACGGACAGCTTAGGAACATGAAATAGATGAGTAAGACAAAATACATAAAAATGGATAAAAGTGTCATAAAGCAGACAGCCAGGGCCAGACAGATTAGTTTAACTCCCCACCCCATCTCACCAAAGAATTTAAGGATCAACAATTTTGAGAGGAGAATTTAAAACACACTTATGGTCCAAAAAGAGGTTATGAATGATACACAGATTATGGGAGGGATTTAAAACGAATGCTCGGAGTTGGCATGTCTTCCCTTGAAGTCAAAAGGAGCTTTACCATTTACTTCAATGGGAGCAGAGTTAGGTCAATGTTGAGCACTTTTCAAACTCACATGGTACTTTTTTATGTGCACACATGTGCTATGTGATTTCAGGCTTATATGCATATTTTCTGACTGATGTAGTGCTTTCCTACTTGGCACTCATGCTATCCCAGCGAAACCAACACAGCTAGAAAGACTATCAGAATAGTTACCTATGTACCTATCTTTACTACTGGTGTTGTTGCACAAACCAAACCGCCTCTGCCCCCCACCAAAAAAAAACCTAGTTTGAGTTGCAGATCTCAGGCGAGTTCGTTGGGGTGGCAAACTGAGCAAGTTTAGTCTGGAAATCATTGAGAGACAGCAAATAAAGAACCCAAAGTGCCATATTTACATTGTCATTTTTTTAGGATATAGTCACATTATTTATTTTAAGATAACTTAGGGGAACTCAGTTAGTCTGTCTATGCATTAGGTCTATATCTGCAAGAGAGGATATACCACCGTCACCTGCCTACCTCATGGGATATCATGATGATAAATACACTGAGACTGTGAAAGACTTGTGTCCTGCATCACTCATTAGGGATTCTTCCCATTATCTCTTTCATTTTACCCTTTTTCTTAGGACAGTAGAGTAATAGGGACCATATAAATACCATGGATTAGACTGATAGATAATTTAACATTTTGAATTGGCCTTGCATGTCCAGTTTTAATCAAAATGTTATAGAAATCATGGTAAATATAGTACAGTAGAAACTTTTCCACTTTCTTATGCAGGTGGTGATTGTCCTTTAACCCTGCAAGCTGCAATCTTCATTACTCAAGCAGATTACTCCTTGGATCCCGCTCATTTGTCTTGTCCCCCAGGCAGGTCAACAGGGAACAGTGCCTGCTTTCAGTGGACCACAAGGATTGCCATTCTGAGTCCAGCTGCTGTGCAGAAGGTCAGGACGGGAGGAGGAGAAGGTTTCTTGCTAACTCCTATGTCTCAGTTGGGCTCAATCTGGCCCAAAAAGAAGCAGCACCATAAAGCTAGCATGAGGCCCTAGGTAGTATAACTCTCTCTGACAGTAACTGGCTGTATATCCAGAGATAAGAAAGTACTACATTCAGTTAGCATTGTGTGAGAAAATACCACCACACATTTCTGTGAATAGGCTATTTGGCAGAACATGTACAGGTCCATTAGCACAAAGGGACAGCAGCCTTGTTTACTGCAACCCAAACAAAAGAGTAACCTGAAAGAGACACCAGGAACACCCTTGTACAAAACAGGACAAAAGTGCAGAATATCCAAGGTCTCACTCCTTAATCACAACTGTTATTCTCTGCTGACTCTCTGACCACTTCTTTAGTCCTCTCATCAGCCTAGGGTGCAGGTTTACTCACAGCTGTGGCTTTTGTACTTCTCTCATGGTTCTCATAGTGCCCTGGCATGAGAGTCTCCTTGTTACACACAGCCTCTAGCAAGAGGGAGTCTCTCTTGTGGTAGTTGAGAGTCAGCTCCCTGCCACCTCCAGCCCTTCACTCACTCAAGCATTCTCCTCTGGACTTATGTCAGCCCTGGTTTTTCCTTTATCGGTATACCCCAGTCCCTAAGCCCTTTTGAAGTGTTCCCTTATAGTATTCAGTCCCTTATCCATGGAACACTTACAGAATTACAAGGGCAGCTGTCCCCAATTCACCAGTATACAAATCAATTTGTTGATTCAACTCCCGGTCAGCTCCTCTATAACCTCACCTCATTGTAAATCTAAGTTTATTATCAAAGGTTACGATTTAATAGATAACAATCAAGGATAATGGAAACAAAGGTTTTATATAAAACAAAATCATAACATGTTTTTCTAAAGATTAACCTTAACTTAGCCCGCTAACCTATCTCAAGCCATCCTCACCCCAAATGTCTTTCGCAGCCTTTCACCCAAGCCTCGTTGAGACCCCGTTTTCATGAATGTAAACATGCTCTCCGTTTACTTCCTCAGCTGCGGGATAAAGGAAGTCTCCATGCCTTCTACCTGTATCCCCAAAGTTCTTTGTCTATCCTCAGAGATAGTAGCACTCCTGTTGCTTGTTTTGCCTGTGTGCTCCTTTCCTGTTGACTTTATATGCAAAAGACCACTATGTTGGGTTACACTACTTTACAATAATTAATTTACATTTGACAGAGAGGAATACATTTTACATCCTGTCTGAAACTTTCTCCTTGGTTGGTGACAGACTTTTAAAATATATTTTCAGTAGATATACAGTTTCTTAAATATCATCTGTATGTATATCACAAAGATTGAGGATCCTTATGACAAAAGCTTTTATTGGAGATTTCACATGACATCATTTATGGATAAATACCATGAAAGGAATGTTCTAAGTGTAGTGTGGTTGTCAGACCTGTTAAGAGTTGCTGTTACACAGCAGTGAACCCTTTGACTGGTGGCATTGAGTGGTTTTTAGGGTCACAACTTCCCATTCCTGTATCCACAACACTTTCTCCTACTGCATGATATACAAATATAGCCAGTGTCTCCATTCTTACAAAGACCACATACAAGCTTTTAAACTCTCACTCCTTGGACAGATCTGTCAGACATAAAGCTGTATCTATTCTGCTGTGATCAAGGAGGACGACACAGGGAAGCTCTTTCATTCTTAGCAAGTACGTGCAAGATGCTATAGTGATCCTGATACTGGGTGGGGGAGTCCAGCTAATGTAACCAGTTTTGCTCCACACATAGTCTGGTAAGGGTTGAGGCCCAGGCCCCAGATTTACACACCTGCCATTTCTAACAACTCAGGACATTATTGTGATCTTGTGGACATTAAACTGAAGTGACTATTGGGTTACACCAGTGTAAATCAGGAGAAACAGCAGTTTCTGGTTCTCAGTGAGAGGAATGCTTGTGGTTTAGTTTTGAAGCAAGGGTAGGGCTCAGTGCTGGGAAAACTCCCACAACCACACTTGACCCATTCTGCCTGCATTTGGTCTGTGTAGGCAAAAAGGGTCAGGTAACCTCCACTTGGCTGCTACAGGCCTGCTCTGCCTCCAATATTCCCCCAGGAGGGCAGCCAGAATTTGACTCATAGAGAAGGAGGAATTTTGTGCCACTCTAATCACTCTATAGAGGCTCATGAGACTCCTAGCTAAATGCAGCTAAATAAAATTTTCCACTTCAGCAACTTATTCAACCAGAGGGAATTCTGCCTACAACACAACTGAATGTAGTCTTGCTCAGAAAATAGAAATCATTGATTATACCATATTCATTGGAGACATTGTTCTTCATTCTGCCCAATGGACTGTGCTTTCAGGAATCTTTTTCGATTGCCACTAAATAAGTCAGTGTTGAAAAAGCACTGACTAGGATCTGGATTACTATTATTACTCATCTGTTTGCAGCAACATGGGTCAGGTTCAAGCAGGCAGGGTTCTTTTTAAAATTAGCACACTTCCGGCTTGGGCCCCACACAGAATTTCAGGGATCACTATAAACCTTCCTTGGGTGCCCCTGTAGACAATATTTCCCAACTTGCAAGCACTGAGTCTATGTGTGAAACAAGGAAAAGGGAAGACAGCATTAACTTGGAAAAACACACCAGGGATAGAGCTATCTATGTGAATGAAAAATAAAACACTTTCCCTGATGGTAGCTTTGACAATAGTCTGTTAACTCGGTTCCCTACCCATGAGTGTGAACTTCCAGTAGACAAATGTCTTTTTACCATGTCACTTTTCCTTCCCCATCTGCTAACTCTCAACGTGTTTGGTGTTAGTGGATAGCATAGTCCCAGAGTCCTGAAGTCCGCTCAGGCAGACCTATCTCCAGTCTTATGGGAAGTGCTGCCTGGTGCTGTCCTGGGGCTCCACCACCTAACCAAAGTATAGAGATGTCACATCGTGGGGTGCAATCCAGACCAGTAAGGGGCTGTGTCACCACTTGCCCTGAAACCTTGGGTGCCTCACAGTGCTTTGTTGCTGTAGCTCTCAACCTGGGCTGCTCACAAACAGCCAGCCAGCATTGAAGACACATCCTGAGTGTCTGGGTATAACTGCAGTCCTAGTCCAGCAACTCTGATGCCAGCAGCCTGTCTGCAAACCCCAGACACACTCTGACTTCAATCAACCTTGGTTATTAGCTGCAGGGTACTGTCAACACGCTCCCAGTCCCAAATTTCCCCCCAAAACATGTGTCCAGCTCCACGCTCCTGGACAGTTCAGATATTAGAGGTCTGTTGCCCCAACATGGGGGGCAATATACAACAGTTTGTAGTTAAATAAACTTGTATTTTGTATGGTAACGCCAAGTAAAGTAGCAAAGAGAAATTTTAAGTATAAAGCATTAAAGTCAGAAATGGTTACAAGAGCAAGAAAGATAAAACACTTTCCAATAACTAAGGCTTAAGAAGCTGCACTTGATTCAAAGTAAAACCCTTTACCACATGTTCCCAGCAACTGGCCTGAACAGGTTCTCAGGTCATGATGCCCTGCAAAGTCAAAGGGCTGATTCCTTTGTCATCTTAGATGAAAGAATGAGAGAGAAAGAAAGTCTACCTGGGGTGCTTTTGCCCCTCACTTTTATAGCCCAGTCACCCTTTGAAACGCATTTTCCCCAAGGGTTATTCCTAGATCAAGTTCCTTCCGGCTGTGAAGTTGGAGATATGGAATCATGTGGTGAAAGAGGTTCCCTGTTGTTGTTTGCTAAAATGCAGATCCATCTGTTCCTGCCCCCTTCACTGACAAAGAATGGCCACTTGCCCGGTAATTGCCAATTCACTTTGATGACACCTAGCTAGAGGCATCAACTTGTCCTTTGTCTTTGAGGAACAGATTACCCCCCACCCCATGACATTTCAGTCATGATTTCAGCTTCTGTTCATACCTTTACATATAGTGTTACTGTACACATTTCACCATGATATTAGTAACCCAGAAGTTATTAGTTTTCAAATGATACCTCACAAGGCATATTTTGTACAGAGATTACTACAATAGCATGTAGGGTGTGAATACAGGGATGCATTCGCTCACACTTGGATATGGGAGCAGGCACTGTGAGAGAAGGGAAGTAGAGGGAAATAAAATCTGCAGACTTACCAGAGAAAGAGAGAATCAAGGGGGGGGGGGGGAACCAGAAGGAAATATAGTTGGTGAAAAAGGGAATTGATCAAAAATCTGTTAGTGAAAACAGATTCTGAAAATGGTAAATGAGAAGCCCACCCACAAAGGACCTGAAATATATGAACAGACAGAATGACTGTTGGAACCTCTGTTGACAGAACGCAGTTCAAAGGTGCCTCTTTTCACTGATTTATCCACAAGTGGGGTTTCTACTCCTACTGAAGTAGGAGTAGAAACCCCACTTGTGGATAAATCAGTGAAAAGAGATGCAGCCACAGGAACCTCGAATCTAAGGAGCACTAGCACTTCAAGGTGAAGAGAAGCAAATAACAGGACAGCAAGAGTGGAGCTGGACTTACAGCCAAGGAGTGGAAAAGCTGATTCTTCTCTGAAGTGACACAGTATATTGTTAAGGAAACGCTTTTGTTCTTATTAATAAAGCACCGGTACTAACTGCACAGTGTGTACAAGCTCAGAAGGTTAAGGAGTTTGTAATCTATAATTTATTATTATAACAACAACTAGTAAGTCTTTGGTAATGTTCTATATTATTTATGTTCCTGCTACAATGTTGGGGGTTTCCCTTACAAAGTTGAAAAAATGTAAAATGATCCCTTCTGTCTCAGCCTCTCCTCACGGTTAGTACAGCCCAGATGGGTCACCACCTGGTCCCCAGTGCTATCACTGACTGGATGCTAAGCAACCACGCTACCATTTAAGCTACTCCCCTGCCCTGAATAGGTCCCTGACTCACCCATGTCATGCCAGAGGCTGAAAGGACCCGGAAGGAGCCGATTACTCCTTTCAGAAGTGGCAGTGGGAGGCATTCTTCTTGTGGGTTTGCTAGCTCAGGTAGTCAGAGTGGGGTGCTCTTAGGGTTTGAGCCCTATGGTGGGCACAGGCCTTAGGAGGGTGGGTTTTGCCCTTTTGTGCTCTGAGCAAGGAGACCAAAAATAGGGAAGGAGGCAGGCTGGCTACCTCACATGGACCTGGCAAGAGTCCACCTCACCCTAGTGCCTGGAGAACACACCACAGCTTGAGCTAATTCCTCATCTTCAGTTAACCTGTCTCAGGCCACTGATACAAAGAGATGGCTCTAGGATCTTAAACAAAGCGACAAGCAAGGTGTGGCTCCCCCTGCCACAGCAAAGCAAGCTGGAGAATGCAGGCATCAATCCCATTACTGCTCATATGCAAAAGGAGCACTTTACCATTTGATCTAACCCACCTGACAAAAAACAACTCTGATGTCATCCCATTGCAGCCTGTTCCTTGTACCTGAAATGGCTGTGGGAAGGGCATTTGACACAGGCAGCCTATCTCGGCTGGTAAGCGAGGAGCATTAATAACACCAGCATTGCAGGTGTGAGTCTCTGTGCTGGTCGGTAGCTCCATGTAGATTGGCCTTGCCCTGTGGCTTTTGGCAAAGGGCTAAACCAAAAGAGAAGGAGATGGGCAAACCACCCTCCCACCCCCAGAGAGAAGGGGAGAGCCATTGCCCCAGCACCTCAAGAATGTAGGCATTAATCCTACTATTTCTTGCATGTAAAGGGAGTGCTAATCCCCATGATGAGACACTGGCCCCAAACAGCCTATGTTGTGCCAGAAGCCACAAAAAACCCACAGCAGCCTGTTTCTCCTGTCAAAAGGGAGGCATACTTCTTGTGGGCTGGCTACAGCAAGTGTTTAGAGCACGGTGCTAGTGATACCTGCATAGCCTCTGTCCAGACTCACAACCACTGGCTCCAGCCTGCTCTCTCTGACGCCATGTGACCCCACTGCCTTGCTCTCTATGACCCCACTACCTCCCAACTCACACTCATTGACTCTCTGCATGAGCCCAACCACCTTCAAATTTATAAGCATTAACCCCTGTGAGATGCCCCACTGCCTCCAGACTTGCCTTCATTGACCCTGCTTTGACATAAACTGCCTCCAAATTTTTCATCATTGGCCCCTACATGATCCCACTGCCCTAACACTTGCCCCCCTTCAATCACCAGTGAGCCTCATTGCCTCCAAATTTATACTCACTAACCCGCTAAGTGCCCCCACCCTTGCCTTCAGGCTTGCTCCCTGGGACCACATGTGACCACTAATAGTTCTAAATTCACTCTCATTGATCCTGATTGTCTCCAAATTGATCCTCATTTAAGTCTGCATAAGTCCACTGCCTTGCTACTTGCCCTAACTAACCCCTTGTGAGGCTCACTGCTGACAAATTTATAGCCATTAACTCCACTACTTCCAGCCTTTCTCCATATGTCCCCCGCTGAACATCCCACTGCCGCCAGCCTTGCCATCACTGACACCTGCATCAGTCGGTTGCCTACAAATTTAATCTCATTGACTCTTGAAAGAGCATCACTAACTCTAGTTTCTCTGTGACACTGGTGTAACCCCACTGCCTCCAAATTTAGCATGATTGCCAGCCACAGCCTCCAGCTGTAGTCTATCAAAACACCGGCTTGAAATTTATCATCATAGACCTCTGTGCATGACCCACTGATACATCTAGTCCATGCTCTCTGTGTCCGCGTGTGACGCCTGTGCATCCAAATAGAGTCTCATTCACACTGGAGATTTCCACTACCCACAGCTATGCTGTCTATGACTTGTGTGACTATTCCCCAACCAAATTTACACTCTTGACCTCTGCCTTCTGCCTCCAAATGAAATCACATGAGCTCTCCATGACCCCAGCCTTCCTCTCTATGTCAAATTGATCCACATTGACCTATTTGTGACTCCATAGTGGCTGCAGCATAGCAGTCTGTGACCTCGAGTGAACCTTGTGCCTCCAAATGACATCTGATGAACTCTGCATGACCCCAGCCTTCCCTCCTGTGTCCTCATTTGACCCCTCTAAATCCAAATTGATCCTCATTGGCCTCTGTGTGACCCCATAGTAACTGCAGCCCTGCTCTCTCTGACCTCGGGTGAACCCTCTGCTTTCAATTAAACCACTTTGAACTCTCCATGACCCCAGCCTTCCCCTCTGTGTCCTCATTTGACCCCTTTGAAGCCAAATTAATCCTCATTGACTCTTTGTGACTCCTTAGTGACTGCAGCAAGGCTAGCTGTGACCTCGTGTGAACCCTCTGCCTCCAAATGAAATCACATGAACTCTGGATGACCCCAGCCTTCCCCTCTGTGTCCTCATTTGACCCCTCTGAAGCCAAATTAATCCTCATTGAACTCTGTGTGACCCCATAGTGGCTGCAGCAGGGCTATCTGTGACCTCATGTGAACCCTCTGCCTCCAAATGAAATCACATGAACTCTGCATGACCCCAGCCTTCCCCTCTGTGTCCTCATTTGACCCCTCTGAAGCCAAGTTATTCCTCATTGACCTCTTTGTGACCCCATAGTGACTGCAGCAGGGCTATCTGTGACCTCATGTGAACCCTCTGCCTCCAAATGAAATCACATGAACTCTGCATGACCCCAGCCTTCCCCCCTGTGTCCTCATTTGACCCCTCTGAATCCAAATTGATCCTCATTGGCCTCTGTGTGACCCCCTAGTAACTGCAGCCCTGCTCTCTCTGACCTCGGGTGAACCCTGTGCCTTCAAATGAAATCACATGAACTCTGCATGACCCCAGCCTTCCCCTCTGTGTCCTCATTTGACCCCTCTGAAGCCAAATTGATCCTCATCGACCTCTGTGTGACCCCATACTACTTGCAGACCTGTTTTCTCTGACCTTGTGTGAACCCTCTGATTTGCATTAAACCACATTGAACTCTCTATGACCCCAACCATGATCTCTGTGTCCTCATTTGACCTCTCTGAAGCCAAATTGATCCTCCTTGACCTCTTTGTGACCCCACAGTTAATGCAGCAGGGCTAGCTGTGACCTCGTGTGAACCCTCTGCCTCCAAATGAAATCACATGAACTCTGCATGACCCCAGCCTTCATCTCTGTGTCCTCATTTGACCCCTCTGAAGCCAAATTGATCCTCATTGACCTCTGTGTGACCCCATAGTAACTGCAGCCCTGCTATCTCTGACCTCGGGTGAACCCTCTACTTTCAATTAAACCAGTTTGAACTCTCCATGACCCCAGCCTTCCCCTCTGTGTCCTCATTTGACCCCTCTGAAGCCAAAGAAATGCTCATTGACCTCTTTGTGACCCCATGGTGACTGCAGCAGGGCTATCTGTGACCTCATGTGAACCCTCTGCCTCCAAATGAAATCACATGAACTCTGCATGACCCCAGCCTTCCCCCCTGTGTCCTCATTTGACTCCTCTGAATCCAAATTGATCCTCATTGGCCTCTGTGTGACCCCATAGTAACTGCAGCCCTGCTCTCTCTGACCTCGGGTGAACCCTGTGCCTCCAAATGAAATCACATGAACTCTGCATGACCCCAGCCTTCCCCTCTGTGTCCTCATTTGACCCCTCTGAAGCCAAATTAATCCTCATTGACCTCTTTCTGACCCCATAGTGACAGCACCAGAGTTATCTGTGACCTCATGTGAACCCTCTGCCTCCAAATGAAATCACATGAACTCTGCATGACCCCAGCCTTCCCCTCTGTGTCCTCATTTGACCCCTCTGAAGCCAAATTGATCCTCATTGACCTCTTTGTGACTCCATAGTTGCTGCAGCATAGCAGTCAGTGACCTCGAGTGAACCTTGTGCCTCCAAATGAAATCACATGAACTCTGCACGACCCCATCCTTCCCCCCGTGTCCTCATTTGACCCCTCTGAATCCAAATTGATCCTCATTGGCCTCTGTGTGACCCCATAGTAACTGCAGCCCTGCTCTCTCTGACCTCGGGTGAACCCTGTGCCTCCAAATGAAATCACATGAACTCTGCATGACCCCAGCCTTCCCCTCTGTGTCCTCATTTGACCCCTCTGAAGCCAAATTAATCCTCATTGACCTCTTTGTGACCCCATAGTGACTGCAGCAGGGCTATCTGTGACCTCATGTGAACCCTCTGCCTCCAAATGAAATCACATGAACTCTGCATGACCCCAGCCTTCCCCTCTGTGTCCTCATTTGACCCCTATGAAGCCAAATTGATCCTCCTCGACCTCTGTGTGACCCCATACTACTTGCAGACCTGTTTTCTCTGACCTTGTGTGAACCCTCTGATTTGCATTAAACCACATTGAACTCTCTATGACCCCAACCATGATCTCTGTGTCCTCATTTGACCTCTCTGAAGCCAAATTGATCCTTGTTGACCTCTTTGTGACCCCATAGTTAATGCAGCAGGGCTAGCTGTGACCTTGTGTGAACCCTCTGCCTCCAAATGAAATCACATGAACTCTGCAAGACCACAGCCTTCCCCTCTGTGTCCTCATTTGACCCCTCTGAAGCCAAATAAATCCTCATTGACCTCTTTGTGAACCCATGGTGACTGCAGCAGGGCTATCTCTGACCTCATCTGAACCCTCTGCCTCCAAATGAAATCACATGAACTCTGCATGACCCCAGCCTTCCCCTCTGTGTCCTCATTTGACCCCTCTGAAGCCAAATTGATCTTCATTGACCTCTTTGTGACTCCATAGTTGCTGCAGCATAGCAGTCTGTGACCTCGAGTGAACCTTGTGCCTCCAAATGAAATCACATGAACTCTGCATGACCCCATCCTTCCCCCCGTGTCCTCATTTGACCCCTCTGAATCCAAATTGATCCTCATTGGCCTCTGTGTGACCCCATAGTAACTGCAGCCCTGCTCTCTCTGACCTCGGGTGAACCCTGTGCCTCCAAATGAAATCACATGAACTCTGCATGACCCCAGCCTTCCCCTCTGTGTCCTCATTTGACCCGTCTGAAGCCAAATTAATCCTCATTGACCTCTTTGTGACCCCATAGTGACTGCAGCAGGACTATCTGTGACCTCATGTGAACCCTCTGCCTCCAAATGAAATCACATGAACTCTGCATGACCCCAGCCTTCCCCTCTGTGTCCTCATTTGACCCCTCTGAAGCCAAATTGATCCTCATCGACCTCTGTGTGACCCCATACTACTTGCAGACCTGTTTTCTCTGACCTTGTGTGAACCCTCTGATTTGCATTAAACCACATTGAACTCTCTATGACCCCAACCATGATCTCTGTGTCCTCATTTGACCTCTCTGAAGCCAAATTGATCCTCGTTGACCTCTTTGTGACCCCATAGTTAATGCAGCAGGGCTAGCTGTGACCTCGTGTGAACCCTCTGCCTCCAAATGAAATCACATGAACTCTGGATGACCCCAGCCTTCCCCTCTGTGTCCTCATTTGACCCCTCTGAAGCCAAATTGATCCTCATTGACCTCTGTGTGACCCCATAGTAACTGCAGCCCTGCTCTCTCTGACCTCCGGTGAACCCTCTGCTTTCAATTAAACCAGTTTGAACTCTCCATGACCCCAGCCTTCCCCTCTGTGTCCTCATTTGACCCCTCTGAAGCCAAATAAATCCTCATTGACCTCTTTGTGACCCCATGGTGACTGCAGCAGGGCTATCTGTGACCTCACGTGAACCCTCTGCCTCCAAATGAAATCACATGAACTCTACATGACCCCAGCCTTCCCCTCTGTGTCCTCATTTGACACCTCTGAAGCCAAATTGATCCTCATTGACCTCTTTGTGACTCCATAGTAGCTGCAGCATAGCAGTCTGTGACCTCGAGTGAACCTTGTGCCTCCAAATGAAATCACATGAACTCTGCATGACCCCAGCCTTCCCCCCGTGTCCTCATTTGACCCCTCTGAATCCAAATTGATCCTCATTGGCCTCTGTGTGACCCCATAGTAACTGCAGCCCTGCGCTCTCTGACCTCGGGTGAACCCTGTGCCTCCAAATGAAATCACATGAACTCTGCATGACCCCAGCCTTCCCCTCTGTGTCCTCATTTGACCCCTCTGAAGCCAAATTAATCCTCATTGACCTCTTTGTGACCCCATAGTGACTGCAGCAGGGTTATCTGTGACCTCATGTGAACCCTCTGCCTCCAAATGAAATCACATGAACTCTGCATGACCCCAGCCTTCCCCTCTGTGTCCTCATTTGACCCAACTGAAGCCAAATTGATCCTCATCGACCTCTGTGTGACCCCATACTACTTGCAGACCTGTTTTCTCTGACCTTGTGTGAACCCTCTGATTTGCATTAAACCAGTTTGAACTCTCCATGACCCCAGCCTTCCCCTCTGTGTCCTCATTTGACCCCTCTGAAGCCAAATAAATGCTCATTGACCTCTTTGTGACCCCATGGTGACTGCAGCAGGGCTATCTGTGACCTCGTGTGAACCCTCTGCCTCCATATGAAATCACATGAACTCTGCATGACCCCATCCTTCCCCCCGTGTCCTCATTTGACCCCTCTGAATCCAAATTGATCCTCATTGGCCTCTGCGTGACCCCATAGTAACTGCAGCCCTGCTCTCTCTGACCTCGGGTGAACACTCTGCTTTCAATTAAACCAGTTTGAACTCTCCATGACCCCAGCCTTCCCCTCTGTGTCCTCATTTGACCCCTCTGAAGCCAAATAAATGCTCATTGACCTCTTTGTGACCCCATGGTGACTGCAACAGGGCTATCTGTGACCTCATGTGAACCCTCTGCCTCGAAATGAAATCACATGAACTCTGCATGACCCCAGCCTTCCCCTCTGTGTCCTCATTTGACCCCTCTGAAGCCAAATTAATCCTCGTTGACCTCTTTGTGACCCCACAGTTAATGCAGCAGGGCTAGCTGTGACCTCGTGTGAACCCTCTGCCTCCAAATGAAATCACATGAACTCTGCATGACCCCAGCCTTCCCCTCTGTGTCCTCATTTGACCCCTCTGAAGCCAAATTAATCCTCATTGACCTCTTTGTGACCCCATAGTGACTGCAGCAGAGTTATCTGTGACCTCATGTGAACCCTCAGCCTCCACATGAAATCACATGAACTCTGCATGACCCCAGCCTTCCCCTCTGTGTCCTCATTTGACCCCTCTGAAGCCAAATTGATCCTCATCGACCTCTGTGTGACCCCATACTACTTGCAGACCTGTTTTCTCTGACCTTGTGTGAACCCTCTGATTTGCATTAAACCACATTGAACTCTCTATGACCCCAACCATGATCTCTGTGTCCTCATTTGACCTCTCTGAAGCCAAATTGATCCTCGTTGACCTCTTTGTGACCCCACAGTTAATGCAGCAGGGCTAGCTGTGACCTCCTGTGAACCCTCTGCCTCCAAATGAAATCACATGAACTCTGCATGACCCCAGCCTTCCCCTCTGTGTCCTCATTTGACCCCTCTGAAGCCAAATTGATCTTCATTGACCTCTTTGTGACTCCATAGTTGCTGCAGCATAGCAGTCTGTGACCTCGAGTGAACCTTGTGCCTCCAAATGAAATCACATGAACTCTGCATGACCCCATCCTTCCCCCCGTGTCCTCATTTGACCCCTCTGAATCCAAATTGATCCTCATTGGCCTCTGTGTGACCCCATAGTAACTGCAGCCCTGCTCTCTCTGACCTCGGGTGAACCCTGTGCCTCCAAATGAAATCACATGAACTCTGCATGACCCCAGCCTTCCCCTCTGTGTCCTCATTTGACCCGTCTGAAGCCAAATTAATCCTCATTGACCTCTTTGTGACCCCATAGTGACTGCAGCAGGACTATCTGTGACCTCATGTGAACCCTCTGCCTCCAAATGAAATCACATGAACTCTGCATGACCCCAGCCTTCCCCTCTGTGTCCTCATTTGACCCCTCTGAAGCCAAATTGATCCTCATCGACCTCTGTGTGACCCCATACTACTTGCAGACCTGTTTTCTCTGACCTTGTGTGAACCCTCTGATTTGCATTAAACCACATTGAACTCTCTATGACCCCAACCATGATCTCTGTGTCCTCATTTGACCTCTCTGAAGCCAAATTGATCCTCGTTGACCTCTTTGTGACCCCATAGTTAATGCAGCAGGGCTAGCTGTGACCTCGTGTGAACCCTCTGCCTCCAAATGAAATCACATGAACTCTGGATGACCCCAGCCTTCCCCTCTGTGTCCTCATTTGACCCCTCTGAAGCCAAATTGATCCTCATTGACCTCTGTGTGACCCCATAGTAACTGCAGCCCTGCTCTCTCTGACCTCCGGTGAACCCTCTGCTTTCAATTAAACCAGTTTGAACTCTCCATGACCCCAGCCTTCCCCTCTGTGTCCTCATTTGACCCCTCTGAAGCCAAATAAATCCTCATTGACCTCTTTGTGACCCCATGGTGACTGCAGCAGGGCTATCTGTGACCTCACGTGAACCCTCTGCCTCCAAATGAAATCACATGAACTCTACATGACCCCAGCCTTCCCCTCTGTGTCCTCATTTGACACCTCTGAAGCCAAATTGATCCTCATTGACCTCTTTGTGACTCCATAGTAGCTGCAGCATAGCAGTCTGTGACCTCGAGTGAACCTTGTGCCTCCAAATGAAATCACATGAACTCTGCATGACCCCAGCCTTCCCCCCGTGTCCTCATTTGACCCCTCTGAATCCAAATTGATCCTCATTGGCCTCTGTGTGACCCCATAGTAACTGCAGCCCTGCGCTCTCTGACCTCGGGTGAACCCTGTGCCTCCAAATGAAATCACATGAACTCTGCATGACCCCAGCCTTCCCCTCTGTGTCCTCATTTGACCCCTCTGAAGCCAAATTAATCCTCATTGACCTCTTTGTGACCCCATAGTGACTGCAGCAGGGTTATCTGTGACCTCATGTGAACCCTCTGCCTCCAAATGAAATCACATGAACTCTGCATGACCCCAGCCTTCCCCTCTGTGTCCTCATTTGACCCAACTGAAGCCAAATTGATCCTCATCGACCTCTGTGTGACCCCATACTACTTGCAGACCTGTTTTCTCTGACCTTGTGTGAACCCTCTGATTTGCATTAAACCAGTTTGAACTCTCCATGACCCCAGCCTTCCCCTCTGTGTCCTCATTTGACCCCTCTGAAGCCAAATAAATGCTCATTGACCTCTTTGTGACCCCATGGTGACTGCAGCAGGGCTATCTGTGACCTCGTGTGAACCCTCTGCCTCCATATGAAATCACATGAACTCTGCATGACCCCATCCTTCCCCCCGTGTCCTCATTTGACCCCTCTGAATCCAAATTGATCCTCATTGGCCTCTGCGTGACCCCATAGTAACTGCAGCCCTGCTCTCTCTGACCTCGGGTGAACACTCTGCTTTCAATTAAACCAGTTTGAACTCTCCATGACCCCAGCCTTCCCCTCTGTGTCCTCATTTGACCCCTCTGAAGCCAAATAAATGCTCATTGACCTCTTTGTGACCCCATGGTGACTGCAACAGGGCTATCTGTGACCTCATGTGAACCCTCTGCCTCGAAATGAAATCACATGAACTCTGCATGACCCCAGCCTTCCCCTCTGTGTCCTCATTTGACCCCTCTGAAGCCAAATTAATCCTCGTTGACCTCTTTGTGACCCCACAGTTAATGCAGCAGGGCTAGCTGTGACCTCGTGTGAACCCTCTGCCTCCAAATGAAATCACATGAACTCTGCATGACCCCAGCCTTCCCCTCTGTGTCCTCATTTGACCCCTCTGAAGCCAAATTAATCCTCATTGACCTCTTTGTGACCCCATAGTGACTGCAGCAGAGTTATCTGTGACCTCATGTGAACCCTCAGCCTCCACATGAAATCACATGAACTCTGCATGACCCCAGCCTTCCCCTCTGTGTCCTCATTTGACCCCTCTGAAGCCAAATTGATCCTCATCGACCTCTGTGTGACCCCATACTACTTGCAGACCTGTTTTCTCTGACCTTGTGTGAACCCTCTGATTTGCATTAAACCACATTGAACTCTCTATGACCCCAACCATGATCTCTGTGTCCTCATTTGACCTCTCTGAAGCCAAATTGATCCTCGTTGACCTCTTTGTGACCCCACAGTTAATGCAGCAGGGCTAGCTGTGACCTCCTGTGAACCCTCTGCCTCCAAATGAAATCACATGAACTCTGCATGACCCCAGCCTTCCCCTCTGTGTCCTCATTTGACCCCTCTGAAGCCAAATTGATCCTCATTGACCTCTTTGTGACTCCATAGTTGCTGCAGCATAGCAGTCTGTGACCTCGAGTGAACCTTGTGCCTCCAAATTAACTCACATGAACTCTGCATGACCCCATCCTTCCCCCCGTGTCCTCATTTGACCCCTCTGAATCCAAATTGATCCTCATTGGCCTCTGTGTGTCCCCATAGTAACTGCAGCCCTGCTCTCTCTGACCTCGGGTGAACCCTGTGCCTCCAAATGAAATCACATGAACTCTGCATGACCCCAGCCTTCCCCTCTGTGTCCTCATTTGACCCCTCTGAAGCCAAATAAATCCTCATTGACCTCTTTGTGACCCCATGGTGACTGCAGCAGGGCTATCTGTGACCTCATGTGAACCCTCTGCCTCCAAATGAAATCAAATGAACTCTGCATGACCCCAGCCTTCCCCTCTGTGTCCTCATTTGACCCCTCTAAAGCCAAATTGATCCTCATTGACCTCTTTGTGACTCCATAGTAGCTGCAGCATAGCAATCTGTGACCTCGAGTGAACCTTGTGCCTCCAAATGAAATCACATGAACTCTGCATGACCACAGCTTTCCCCCCTGTGTCCTCATTTGACCCCTCTGAATCCAAATTGATCCTCATTGGCCTCTGTGTGACCCCATAGTAACTGCAGCCCTGCTCTCTCTGACCTCGGGTGAACCCTGTGCCTCCAGATGAAATCACATGAACTCTGCATGACCCCAGCCTTCCCCTCTGTGTCCTCTTTTGACCCCTCTGAAGCCAAATTAATCCTCATTGACCACTTTGTGACCCCATAGTGACTGCAGCAGAGCTATCTGTGACCTCATGTGCACCCTCTGCCTCCAAATGAAATCACATGAACTCTGCATAACCCCAGCCTTCCCCTCTGTGTCCTCATTTGACCCCTCTGAAGCCAAATTAATCCTCATTGACCTCTTTGTGACCCCATAGTGACTGCAGCAGAGTTATCTGTGACCTCATGTGAACCCTCAGCCTCCAAATGAAATCACATGAACTCTGCATGACCCCAGCCTTCCCCTCTGTGTCCTCATTTGACCCCTCTGAAGCCAAATTGATCCTCATCGACCTCTGTGTGACCCCATACTACTTGCAGACCTGTTTTCTCTGACCTTGTGTGAACCCTCTGATTTGCATTAAACCACATTGAACTCTCTATGACCCCAACCATGATCTCTGTGTCCTCATTTGACCTCTCTGAAGCCAAATTGATCCTCGTTGACCTCTTTGTGACCCCACAGTTAATGCAGCAGGGCTAGCTGTGACCTCATGTGAACCCTCTGCCTCCAAATGAAATCACATGAACTCTGCATGACCCCAGCCTTCCCCTCTGTGTCCTCATTTGACCCCTCTGAAGCCAAATTAATCCTCATTGACCTCTTTGTGACCCCATAGTGACTGCAGCAGAGTTATCTGTGACCTCATGTGAACCCTCAGCCTCCAAATGAAATCACATGAACTCTGCATGACCCCAGCCTTCCCCTCTGTGTCCTCATTTGACCCCTCTGAAGCCAAATTGATCCTCATCGACCTCTGTGTGACCCCATACTACTTGAAGATCTGTTTTCTCTGACCTTGTGTGAACCCTCTGATTTGCATAAAATCACATTGAACTCTCTATGACCCCAACCATGATCTCTGTGTCCTCATTTGACCTCTCTGAAGCCAAATTGATCCTCGTTGACCTCTTTGTGACCCCACAGTTAATGCAGCAGGGCTAGCTGTGACCTCGTGTGAACCCTCTGCCTCCAAATGAAATCACATGAACTCTGCATGACTCCAGCCTTCCCCTCTGTGTCCTCATTTGACCCCTCTGAAGCCAAATTAATCCTCATTGACCTCTTTCTGACCCCATAGTGACTGCAGCAGGGCTATCTGTGACCTCATGTGAACCCTCTGCCTCGAAATGAAATCACATGAACTCTGCATGACCCCAGCCTTCCCCTCTGTGTCCTCATTTGACCCCTCTGAAGCCAAATTGATCCTCATTGACCTCTTTGTGACTCCATAGTTGCTGCAGCATAGCAGTCTGTGACCTCGAGTGAACCTTGTGCCTCCAAATGAAATCATATGAACTCTGCATGACCCCATCCTTCCCCCCGTGTCCTCATTTGACCCCTCTGAAGCCAAATTGATCCTCATCGACCTCTGTGTGACCCCATACTACTTGCAGACCTGTTTTCTCTGACCTTGTGTGAACCCTCTGATTTGCATTAAACCACATTGAACTCTCTATGACCCCAACCATGATCTCTGTGTCCTCATTTGACCTCTCTGAAGCCAAATTGATCCTCGTTGACCTCTTTGTGACCCCATAGTTAATTAAGCAGGGCTAGCTGTGACCTCGTGTGAACCCTCTGCCTCCATATGAAATCACATGAACTCTGCATGACCCCAGCCTTCCCCCCGTGTCCTCATTTGACCCCTCTGAATCCAAATTGATCCTCATTGGCCTCTTTGTGTCCCCATAGTAACTGCAGCCCTGCTCTCTCTGACCTCGGGTGAACCCTGTGCCTCCAAATGAAATCACATGAACTCTGCATGACCCCAGCCTTCCCCTCTGTGTCCTCATTTGACCCCTCTGAAGCCAAATTAATCCTCATTGACCTCTTTGTGACCCCATAGTGACTGCAGCAGGGCTATCTGTGACCTCATGTGAACCCTCTGCCTCCAAATGAAATCACATGAACTCTGCATGACCCCAGCCTTCCCCTCTGTGTCCTCATTTGACCCCTCTGAAGCCAAATTAATCCTCATTGACCTCTTTGTGACCCCATAGTGACTGCAGCAGGGTTATCTGTGACCTCATGTGAACCCTCTGCCTCCAAATGAAATCACATGAACTCTGCATGACCCCAGCCTTCCCCTCTGTGTCCTCATTTGACCCCTCTGAAGCCAAATTGATCCTCATCGACCTCTGTGTGACCCCATACTACTTGCAGACCTGTTTTCTCTGACCTTGTGTGAACCTTCTGATTTGCATTAAACCACATTGAACTCTCTATGACCCCAACCATGATCTCTGTGTCCTCATTTGACCTCTCTGAAGCCAAATTGATCCTTGTTGACCTCTTTGTGACCCCATAGTTAATGCAGCAGGGCTAGCTGTGACCTCGTGTGAACCCTCTGCCTCCAAATGAAATCACATGAACTCTGCATGACCCCAGCCTTCCCCTCTGTGTCCTCATTTGACCCCTCTGAAGCCAAATTGATCCTCATTGACCTCTGTGTGACCCCATAGTAACTGCAGCCCTGCTCTCTCTGACCTCGGGTGAACCCTCTGCTTTCAATTAAACCAGTTTGAACTCTCCATGACCCCAGCCTTCCCCTCTGTGTCCTCATTTGACCCCTCTGAAGCCAAATAAATCCTCATTGACCTCTTTGTGACCCCATGGTGACTGCAGCAGGGCTATCTGTGACCTCATGTGAACCCTCTGCCTCCAAATGAAATCAAATGAACTCTGCATGACCCCAGCCTTCCCCTCTGTGTCCTCATTTGACCCCTCTAAAGCCAAATTGATCCTCATTGACCTCTTTGTGACTCCATAGTAGCTGCAGCATAGCAGTCTGTGACCTCGAGTGAACCTTGTGCCTCCAAATGAAATCACATGAACTCTGCATGACCCCAGCTTTCCCCCCTGTGTCCTCATTTGACCCCTCTGAATCCAAATTGATCCTCATTGGCCTCTGTGTGACCCCATAGTAACTGCAGCCCTGCTCTCTCTGACCTCGGGTGAACCCTGTGCCTCCAGATGAAATCACATGAACTCTGCATGACCCCAGCCTTCCCCTCTGTGTCCTCTTTTGACCCCTCTGAAGCCAAATTAATCCTCATTGACCTCTTTGTGACCCCATAGTGACTGCAGCAGAGCTATCTGTGACCTCATGTGCACCCTCTGCCTCCAAATGAAATCACATGAACTCTGCATGACCCCAGCCTTCCCCTCTGTGTCCTCATTTGACCCCTCTGAAGCCAAATTAATCCTCATTGACCTCTTTGTGACCCCATAGTGACTGCAGCAGAGTTATCTGTGACCTCATGTGAACCCTCAGCCTCCAAATGAAATCACATGAACTCTGCATGACCCCAGCCTTCCCCTCTGTGTCCTCATTTGACCCCTCTGAAGCCAAATTGATCCTCATCGACCTCTGTGTGACCCCATACTACTTGCAGACCTGTTTTCTCTGACCTTGTGTGAACCCTCTGATTTGCATTAAACCACATTGAACTCTCTATGACCCCAACCATGATCTCTGTGTCCTCATTTGACCTCTCTGAAGCCAAATTGATCCTCATTGGCCTCTGTGTGTCCCCATAGTAACTGCAGCCCTGCTCTCTCTGACCTCGGGTGAACCCTCTGCCTCCAAATGAAATCACATGAACTCTGCATGACCCCAGCCTTCCCCTCTGTGTCCTCTTTTGACCCCTCTGAAGCCAAATTAATCCTCATTGACCTCTTTGTGACCCCATAGTGACTGCAGCAGAGCTATCTGTGACCTCATGTGCACCCTCTGCCTCCAAATGAAATCACATGAACTCTGCATGACCCCAGCCTTCCCCTCTGTGTCCTCATTTGACCCCACTGAAGCCAAATTAATCCTCATTGACCTCTTTGTGACCCCATAGTGACTGCAGCAGAGTTATCTGTGACCTCATGTGAACCCTCAGCCTCCAAATGAAATCACATGAACTCTGCATGACCCCAGCCTTCCCCTCTGTGTCCTCATTTGACCCCTCTGAAGCCAAATTGATCCTCATCGACCTCTGTGTGACCCCATACTACTTGCAGACCTGTTTTCTCTGACCTTGTGTGAACCCTCTGATTTGCATTAAACCACATTGAACTCTCTATGACCCCAACCATGATCTCTGTGTCCTCATTTGACCTCTCTGAAGCCAAATTGATCCTCGTTGACCTCTTTGTGACCCCACAGTTAATGCAGCAGGGCTAGCTGTGACCTCATGTGAACCCTCTGCCTCCAAATGAAATCACATGAACTCTGCATGACCCCAGCCTTCCCCTCTGTGTCCTCATTTGACCCCTCTGAAGCCAAATTGATCCTCATCGACCTCTGTGTGACCCCATACTACTTGAAGACCTGTTTTCTCTGACCTTGTGTGAACCCTCTGATTTGCATAAAATCACATTGAACTCTCTATGACCCCAACCATGATCTCTGTGTCCTCATTTGACCTCTCTGAAGCCAAATTGATCCTCGTTGACCTCTTTGTGACCCCACAGTTAATGCAGCAGGGCTAGCTGTGACCTCGTGTGAACCCTCTGCCTCCAAATGAAATCACATGAACTCTGCATGACCCCAGCCTTCCCCTCTGTGTCCTCATTTGACCCCTCTGAAGCCAAATTAATCCTCATTGACCTCTTTCTGACCCCATAGTGACTGCAGCAGGGCTATCTGTGACCTCATGTGAACCCTCTGCCTCGAAATGAAATCACATGAACTCTGCATGACCCCAGCCTTCCCCTCTGTGTCCTCATTTGACCCCTCTGAAGCCAAATTGATCCTCATTGACCTCTTTGTGACTCCATAGTTGCTGCAGCATAGCAGTCTGTGACCTCGAGTGAACCTTGTGCCTCCAAATGAAATCATATGAACTCTGCATGACCCCAGCCTTCCCCTCTGTGTCCTCATTTGACCCCTCTGAAGCCAAATTAATCCACATTGACCTCTTTGTGACCCCATAGTGACTGCAGCAGGGCTATCTGTGACCTCGTGTGAACCCTCTGCCTCCATATGAAATCACATGAACTCTGCATGACCCCATCCTTCCCCCCGTGTCCTCATTTGACCCCTCTGAATCCAAATTGATCCTCATTGGCCTCTGTGTGTCCCCATAGTAACTGCAGCCCTGCTCTCTCTGACCTCGGGTGAACCCTGTGCCTCCAAATGAAATCACATGAACTCTGCATGACCCCAGCCTTCCCCTCTGTGTCCTCATTTGACCCCTCTGAAGCCAAATTAATCCTCATTGACCTCTTTGTGACCCCATAGTGACTGCAGCAGGGCTATCTGTGACCTCATGTGAACCCTCTGCCTCCAAATGAAATCAGATGAACTCTGCATGACCCCAGCCTTCCCCTCTGTGTCCTCATTTGACCCCTCTGAAGCCAAATTAATCCTCATTGACCTCTTTGTGACCCCATAGTGACTGCAGCAGGGTTATCTGTGACCTCTTGTGAACCCTCTGCCTCCAAATGAAATCACATGAACTCTGCATGACCCCAGCCTTCCCCTCTGTGTCCTCATTTGACCCCTCTGAAGCCAAATTGATCCTCATCGACCTCTGTGTGACCCCATACTACTTGCAGACCTGTTTTCTCTGACCTTGTGTGAACCTTCTGATTTGCATTAAACCACATTGAACTCTCTATGACCCCAACCATGATCTCTGTGTCCTCATTTTACCTCTCTGAAGCCAAATTGATCCTTGTTGACCTCTTTGTGACCCCATAGTTAATGCAGCAGGGCTAGCTGTGACCTCGTGTGAACCCTCTGCCTCCAAATGAAATCACATGAACTCTGCATGACCCCAGCCTTCCCCTCTGTGTCCTCATTTGACCCCTCTGAAGCCAAATTGATCCTCATTGACCTCTGTGTGACCCCATAGTAACTGCAGCCCTGCTCTCTCTGACCTCGGGTGAACCCTCTGCTTTCAATTAAACCAGTTTGAACTCTCCATGACCCCAGCCTTCCCCTCTGTGTCCTCATTTGACCCCTCTGAAGCCAAATAAATCCTCATTGACCTCTTTGTGACCCCATGGTGACTGCAGCAGGGCTATCTGTGACCTCATGTGAACCCTCTGCCTCCAAATGAAATCAAATGAACTCTGCATGACCCCAGCCTTCCCCTCTGTGTCCTCATTTGACCCCTCTAAAGCCAAATTGATCCTCATTGACCTCTTTGTGACTCCATAGTAGCTGCAGCATAGCAGTCTGTGACCTCGAGTGAACCTTGTGCCTCCAAATGAAATCACATGAACTCTGCATGACCCCAGCTTTCCCCCCTGTGTCCTCATTTGACCCCTCTGAATCCAAATTGATCCTCATTGGCCTCTGTGTGACCCCATAGTAACTGCAGCCCTGCTCTCTCTGACCTCGGGTGAACCCTGTGCCTCCAGATGAAATCACATGAACTCTGCATGACCCCAGCCTTCCCCTCTGTGTCCTCTTTTGACCCCTCTGAAGCCAAATTAATCCTCATTGACCTCTTTGTGACCCCATAGTGACTGCAGCAGAGCTATCTGTGACCTCATGTGCACCCTCTGCCTCCAAATGAAATCACATGAACTCTGCATGACCCCAGCCTTCCCCTCTGTGTCCTCATTTGACCCCTCTGAAGCCAAATTAATCCTCATTGACCTCTTTGTGACCCCATAGTGACTGCAGCAGAGCTATCTGTGACCTCATGTGAACCCTCAGCCTCCAAATGAAATCACATGAACTCTGCATGACCCCAGCCTTCCCCTCTGTGTCCTCATTTGACCCCTCTGAAGCCAAATTGATCCTCATCGACCTCTGTGTGACCCCATACTACTTGCAGACCTGTTTTCTCTGACCTTGTGTGAACCCTCTGATTTGCATTAAACCACATTGAACTCTCTATGACCCCAACCATGATCTCTGTGTCCTCATTTGACCTCTCTGAAGCCAAATTGATCCTCGTTGACCTCTTTGTGACCCCACAGTTAATGCAGCAGGGCTAGCTGTGACCTCATCTGAACCCTCTGCCTCCAAA
The DNA here is from genome assembly GCF_011386835.1 of Chrysemys picta bellii. NCBI lineage: Eukaryota > Metazoa > Chordata > Testudines > Emydidae > Chrysemys > Chrysemys picta. Next base: position 19,271,564 of record NC_088795.1, read on the forward strand.
TGAAATCACATGAACTCTGCATGACCCCAGCCTTCCCCTCTGTGTCCTCATTTGACCCCTCTGAAGCCAAATTGATCCTCATCGACCTCTGTGTGACCCCATACTACTTGCAGACCTGTTTTCTCTGACCTTGTGTGAACCCTCTGATTTGCATTAAACCACATTGAACTCTCTATGACCCCAACCATGATCTCTGTGTCCTCATTTGACCCCTCTGAAGCCAAATTGATCCTCGTTGACCTCTTTGTTACCCCACAGTTAATGCAGCAGGGCTATCTGTGACCTCATGTGAACCCTCTGCCTCCAAATGAAATCACATGAACTCTGCATGACCCCAGCCTTCCCCTCTGTGTCCTCATTTGACCCCTCTGAAGCCAAATTAATCCTCATTGACCTCTTTGTGACCCCATAGTGACTGCAGCAGAGTTATCTGTGACCTCATGTGAACCCTCAGCCTCCAAATGAAATCACATGAACTCTGCATGACCCCAGCCTTCCCCTCTGTGTCCTCATTTGACCCCTCTGAAGCCAAATTGATCCTCATCGACCTCTGTGTGACCCCATACTACTTGAAGACCTGTTTTCTCTGACCTTGTGTGAACCCTCTGATTTGCATAAAACCACATTGAACTCTCTATGACCCCAACCATGATCTCTGTGTCCTCATTTGACCTCTCTGAAGCCAAATTGATTCTCGTTGACCTCTTTGTGACCCCACAGTTAATGCAGCAGGGCTAGCTGTGACCTCGTGTGAACCCTCTGCCTCCAAATGAAATCACATGAACTCTGCATGACCCCAGCCTTCCCCTCTGTGTCCTCATTTGACCCCTCTGAAGCCAAATTAATCCTCATTGACCTCTTTCTGACCCCATAGTGACTGCAGCAGGGCTATCTGTGACCTCATGTGAACCCTCTGCCTCGAAATGAAATCACATGAACTCTGCATGACCCCAGCCTTCCCCTCTGTGTCCTCATTTGACCCCTCTGAAGCCAAATTGATCCTCATTGACCTCTTTGTGACTCCATAGTTGCTGCAGCATAGCAGTCTGTGACCTCGAGTGAACCTTGTGCCTCCAAATGAAATCACATGAACTCTGCATGACCCCATCCTTCCCCCCGTGTCCTCATTTGACCCCTCTGAATCCAAATTGATCCTCATTGGCCTCTGTGTGACCCCATAGTAACTGCAGCCCTGCTCTCTCTGACCTCGGGTGAACCCTGTGCCTCCAAATGAAATCACATGAACTCTGCATGACCCCAGCCTTCCCCTCTGTGTCCTCATTTGACCCCTCTGAAGTCAAATTAATCCTCATTGACCTCTTTGTGACCCCATAGTGACTGCAGCAGGGTTATCTGTGACCTCATGTGAACCCTCTGCCTCGAAATGAAATCACATGAACTCTGCATGACCCCAGCCTTCCCCTCTGTGTCCTCATTTGACCCCTCTGAAGCCAAATTGATCCTCATCGACCTCTGTGTGACCCCATACTACTTGCAGACCTGTTTTCTCTGACCTTGTGTGAACCCTCTGATTTGCATTAAACCACATTGAACTCTCTATGACCCCAACCATGATCTCTGTGTCCTCATTTGACCTCTCTGAAGCCAAATTGATTCTCGTTGACCTCTTTGTGACCCCATAGTTAATTAAGCAGGGCTAGCTGTGACCTCGTGTGAACCCTCTGCCTCGAAATGAAATCACATGAACTCTGCATGACCCCAGCCTTCCCCTCTGTGTCCTCATTTGACCCCTCTGAAGCAAAATTAATCCACATTGACCTCTTTGTGACCCCATAGTGACTGCAGCAGGGCTATCTGTGACCTCGTGTGAACCCTCTGCCTCCATATGAAATCACATGAACTCTGCATGACCCCATCCTTCCCCCCGTGTCCTCATTTGACCCCTCTGAATCCAAATTGATCCTCATTGGCCTCTGCGTGACCCCATAGTAACTGCAGCCCTGCTCTCTCTGACCTCGGGTGAACCCTGTGCCTCCAAATGAAATCACATGAACTCTGCATGACCCCAGCCTTCCCCTCTGTGTCCTCATTTGACCCCTCTGAAGCCAAATTAATCCTCATTGACCTCTTTGTGACCCCATAGAGACTGCAGCAGGGTTATCTGTGACCTCATGTGAACCCTCTGCCTCCAAATGAAATCACATGAACTCTGCATGACCCCAGCCTTCCCCTCTGTGTCCTCATTTGACCCCTCTGAAGCCAAATTAATCCGCAAAGACCTCTTTGTGACCCCATAGTGACTGCAGCAGGGCTATCTGTGACCTCGTGTGAACCCTCTGCCTCCATATGAAATCACATGAACTCTGCATGACCCCATCCTTCCCCCCGTGTCCTCATTTGACCCCTCTGAATCCAAATTGATCCTCATTGGCCTCTGCGTGACCCCATAGTAACTGCAGCCCTGCTCTCTCTGACCTCGGGTGAACCCTCTGCTTTCAATTAAACCAGTTTGAACTCTCCATGACCCCAGCCTTCCCCTCTGTGTCCTCATTTGACCCCTCTGAAGCCAAATAAATGCTCATTGACCTCTTTGTGACCCCATGGTGACTGCAGCAGGGCTATCTGTGACCTCATGTGAACCCTCTGCCTCCAAATGAAATCAGATGAACTCTGCATGACCCCAGGCTTCCCCTCTGTGTCCTCATTTGACCCCTCTGAATCCAAATTGATCCTCATTGGCCTCTGTGTGACCCCATAGTAACTGCAGCCCTGCTCTCTCTGACCTCGGGTGAACCCTGTGCCTCCAAATGAAATCACATGAACTCGGCATGACCCCAGCCTTCCCCTCTGTGTCCTCATTTGACCCCTCTGAAGCCAAATTAATCCTCATTGACCTCTTTCTGACCCCATAGTGACTGCAGCAGGGCTATCTGTGACCTCATGTGCACCCTCTGCCTCCAAATGAAATCACATGAACTCTGCATGACCCCAGCCTTCCCCTCTGTGTCCTCATTTGACCCCTCTGAAGCCAAATTAATCCTCATTGACCTCTTTGTGACCCCATAGTGACTGCAGCAGAGTTATCTGTGACCTCATTTGAACCCTCAGCTTCCAAATGAAATCACATGAACTCTGCATGAGCCCAGCCTTCCCCTCTGTGTCCTCATTTGACCCCTCTGAAGCCAAATTGATCCTCATCGACCTCTGTGTGACCCCATACTACTTGCAGACCTGTTTTCTCTGACCTTGTGTGAACCCTCTGATTTGCATTAAACCACATTGAACTCTCTATGACCCCAACCATGATCTCTGTGTCCTCATTTGACCTCTCTGAAGCCAAATTGATCCTCGTTGACCTCTTTGTGACCCCACAGTTAATGCAGCAGGGCTAGCTGTGACCTCATGTGAACCCTCTGCCTCCAAATGAAATCAGGTGAACTCTGCATGACCCCAGCCTTCCCCTCTGTGTCCTCATTTGACCCCTCTGAAGCCAAATTGATCCTCATCGACCTCTGTGTGACCCCATACTACTTGCAGACCTGTTTTCTCTGACCTTGTGTGAACCCTCTGATTTGCATTAAACCACATTGAACTCTCTATGACCCCAACCATGATCTCTGTGTCCTCATTTGACCTCTCTGAAGCCAAATTGATCCTCGTTGACCTCTTTGTGACCCCACAGTTAATGCAGCAGGGCTAGCTGTGACCTCATGTGAACCCTCTGCCTCCAAATGAAATCACATGAACTCTGCATGACCCCAGCCTTCCCCTCTGTGTCCTCATTTGACCCCTCTGAAGCCAAATTAATCCTCATTGACCTCTTTGTGACCCCATAGTGACTGCAGCAGAGTTATCTGTGACCTCATGTGAACCCTCAGCCTCCAAATGAAATCACATGAACTCTGCATGACCCCAGCCTTCCCCTCTGTGTCCTCATTTGACCCCTCTGAAGCCAAATTGATCCTCATCGACCTCTGTGTGACCCCATACTACTTGAAGACCTGTTTTCTCTGACCTTGTGTGAACCCTCTGATTTGCATTAAACCACATTGAACTCTCTATGACCCCAACCATGATCTCTGTATCCTCATTTGACCTCTCTGAAGCCAAATTGATCCTCGTTGACCTCTTTGTGACCCCACAGTTAATGCAGCAGGGCTAGCTGTGACCTCGTGTGAACCCTCTGCCTCCAAATGAAATCACATGAACTCTGCATGACCCCAGCCTTCCCCTCTGTGTCCTCATTTGACCCCTCTGAAGCCAAATTGATCCTCATTGACTTCTTTGTGACTCCATAGTTGCGGCAGCATAGCAGTCTGTGACCTCGAGTGAACCTTGTGCCTCCAAATGAAATCACATGAACTCTGCATGACCCCATCCTTCCCCCCGTGTCCTCATTTGACCCCTCTGAATCCAAATTGATCCTCATTGACCTCTTTGTGACCCCATAGTGACTGCACCAGAGTTATCTGTGACCTCATGTGAACCCTCAGCCTCCTAATGAAATCACATGAACTCTGCATGACCCCAGCCTTCCCCTCTGTGTCCTCATTTGACCCCTCTGAAGCCAAATTAATCCTCATTGACCTCTTTCTGACCCCATAGTGACTGCAGCAGGGCTATCTGTGACCTCAAGTGAACCCTCTGCCTCGAAATGAAATCACATGAACTCTGCATGACCCCAGCCTTCCCCTCTGTGTCCTCATTTGACCCCTCTGAAGCCAAATTAATCCGCATTGACCTCTTTGTGACCCCATAGTGACTGCAGCAGGGCTATCTGTGACCTCGTGTGAACCCTCTGCCTCCATATGAAATCACATGAACTCTGCATGACCCCATCCTTCCCCCCGTGTCCTCATTTGACCCCTCTGAATCCAAATTGATCCTCATTGGCCTCTGCGTGACCCCATAGTAACTGCAGCCCTGCTCTCTCTGACCTCGGGTGAACCCTGTGCCTCCAAATGAAATCACATGAACTCTGCATGACCCCAGCCTTCCCCTCTGTGTCCTCATTTGACCCCTCTGAAGCCAAATTAATCCTCATTGACCTCTTTGTGACCCCATAGTGACTGCAGCAGGGTTATCTGTGACCTCATGTGAACCCTCTGCCTCCAAATGAAATCACATGAACTCTGCATGACCCCAGCCTTCCCCTCTGTGTCCTCATTTGACCCCTCTGAAGCCAAATTGATCCTCATCGACCTCTGTGTGACCCCATACTACTTGCAGACCTGTTTTCTCTGACCTTGTGTGAACCCTCTGATTTGCATTAAACCACATTGAACTCTCTATGACCCCAACCATGATCTCTGTGTCCTCATTTGACCTCTCTGAAGCCAAATTGATCCTCGTTGACCTCTTTGTGACCCCATAGTTAATTAAGCAGGGCTAGCTGTGACCTCGTGTGAACCCTCTGCCTCGAAATGAAATCACATGAACTCTGCATGACCCCAGCCTTCCCCTCTGTGTCCTCATTTGTCCCCTCTGAAGCCAAATTAATCCACATTGACCTCTTTGTGACCCCATAGTGACTGCAGCAGGGCTATCTGTGACCTCGTGTGAACCCTCTGCCTCCATATGAAATCACATGAACTCTGCATGACCCCATCCTTCCCCCCGTGTCCTCATTTGACCCCTCTGAATCCAAATTGATCCTCATTGGCCTCTGCGTGACCCCATAGTAACTGCAGCCCTGCTCTCTCTGACCTCGGGTGAACCCTGTGCCTCCAAATGAAATCACATGAACTCTGCATGACCCCAGCCTTCCCCTCTGTGTCCTCATTTGACCCCTCTGAAGCCAAATTAATCCTCATTGACCTCTTTGTGACCCCATAGTGACTGCAGCAGGGTTATCTGTGACCTCATGTGAACCCTCTGCCTCCAAATGAAATCACATGAACTCTGCATGACCCCAGCCTTCCCCTCTGTGTCCTCATTTGACCCCTCTGAAGCCAAATTAATCCGCATTGACATCTTTGTGACCACATAGTGACTGCAGCAGGGCTATCTGTGACCTCGTGTGAACCCTCTGCCTCCATATGAAATCACATGAACTCTGCATGACCCCATCCTTCCCCCCGTGTCCTCATTTGACCCCTCTGAATCCAAATTGATCCTCATTGGCCTCTGTGTGACCCCATAGTAACTGCAGCCCTGCTCTGTATGACCTCGGGTGAACCCTGTGCCTCCAAATGAAATCACATGAACTCTGCATGACCCCAGCCTTCCCCTCTGTGTCCTCATTTGACCCCTCTGAAGCCAAATTAATCCTCATTGACCTCTTTCTGACCCCATAGTGACTGCAGCAGGGCTATCTGTGACCTCATGTGAACCCTCTGCCTCCAAATGAAATCACATGAACTCTGCATGACCCCAGCCTTCCCCTCTGTGTCCTCATTTGACCCCTCTGAAGCCAAATTAATCCGCATTGACCTCTTTGTGACCCCATAGTGACTGCAGCAGGGCTATCTGTGACCTCGTGTGAACCCTCTGCCTCCATATGAAATCACATGAACTCTGCATGACCCCATCCTTCCCCCCGTGTCCTCATTTGACCCCTCTGAATCCAAATTGATCCTCATTGGCCTCTGCGTGACCCCATAGTAACTGCAGCCCTGCTCTCTCTGACCTCGGGTGAACCCTCTGCTTTCAATTAAACCAGTTTGAACTCTCCATGACCCCAGCCTTCCCCTCTGTGTCCTCATTTGACCCCTCTGAAGCCAAATAAATGCTCATTGACCTCTTTGTGACCCCATGGTGACTGCAGCAGGGCTATCTGTGACCTCATGTGAACCCTCTGCCTCCAAATGAAATCAGATGAACTCTGCATGACCCCAGGCTTCCCCTCTGTGTCCTCATTTGACCCCTCTGAATCCAAATTGATCCTCATTGGCCTCTGTGTGACCCCATAGTAACTGCAGCCCTGCTCTCTCTGACCTCGGGTGAACCCTGCGCCTCCAAATGAAATCACATGAACTCAGCATGACCCCAGCCTTCCCCTCTGTGTCCTCATTTGACCCCTCTGAAGCCAAATTAATCCTCATTGACCTCTTTCTGACCCCATAGTGACTGCAGCAGGGCTATCTGTGACCTCATGTGCACCCTCTGCCTCCAAATGAAATCACATGAACTCTGCATGACCCCAGCCTTCCCCTCTGTGTCCTCATTTGACCCCTCTGAAGCCAAATTAATCCTCATTGACCTCTTTGTGACCCCATAGTGACTGCAGCAGAGTTATCTGTGACCTCATGTGAACCCTCAGCCTCCAAATGAAATCACATGAACTCTGCATGACCCCAGCCTTCCCCTCTGTGTCCTCATTTGACCCCTCTGAAGCCAAATTGATCCTCATCGACCTCTGTGTGACCCCATACTACTTGCAGACCTGTTTTCTCTGACCTTGTGTGAACCCTCTGATTTGCATTAAACCACATTGAACTCTCTATGACCCCAACCATGATCTCTGTGTCCTCATTTGACCTCTCTGAAGCCAAATTGATCCTCGTTGACCTCTTTGTGACCCCACAGTTAATGCAGCAGGGCTAGCTGTGACCTCATGTGAACCCTCTGCCCCCAAATGAAATCACATGAACTCTGCATGACCCCAGCCTTCCCCTCTGTGTCCTCATTTGACCCCTCTGAAGCCAAATTGATCCTCATCGACCTCTGTGTGACCCCATACTACTTGCAGACCTGTTTTCTCTGACCTTGTGTGAACCCTCTGATTTGCATTAAACCACATTGAACTCTCTATGACCCCAACCATGATCTCTGTGTCCTCATTTGACCTCTCTGAAGCCAAATTGATCCTCGTTGACCTCTTTGTGACCCCACAGTTAATGCAGCAGGGCTAGCTGTGACCTCATGTGAACCCTCTGCCTCCAAATGAAATCACATGAACTCTGCATGACCCCAGCCTTCCCCTCTGTGTCCTCATTTGACCCCTCTGAAGCCAAATTAATCCACATTGACCTCTTTGTGAGCCCATAGTGACTGCAGCAGGGCTATCTGTGACCTCGTGTGAACCCTCTGCCTCCATATGAAATCACATGAACTCTGCATGACCCCATCCTTCCCCCCGTGTCCTCATTTGACCCCTCTGAATCCAAATTGATCCTCATTGGCCTCTGCGTGACCCCATAGTAACTGCAGCCCTGCTCTCTCTGACCTCGGGTGAACCCTGTGCCTCCAAATGAAATCACATGAACTCTGCATGACCCCAGCCTTCCCCTCTGTGTCCTCATTTGACCCCTCTGAAGCCAAATTAATCCTCATTGACCTCTTTGTGACCCCATAGTGACTGCAGCAGGGTTATCTGTGACCTCATGTGAACCCTCTGCCTCCAAATGAAATCACATGAACTCTGCATGACCCCAGCCTTCCCCTCTGTGTCCTCATTTGACCCCTCTGAAGCCAAATTAATCCGCATTGACATCTTTGTGACCACATAGTGACTGCAGCAGGGCTATCTGTGACCTCGTGTGAACCCTCTGCCTCCATATGAAATCACATGAACTCTGCATGACCCCATCCTTCCCCCCGTGTCCTCATTTGACCCCTCTGTATCCAAATTGATCCTCATTGGCCTCTGTGTGACCCCATAGTAACTGCAGCCCTGCTCTGTATGACCTCGGGTGAACCCTGTGCCTCCAAATGAAATCACATGAACTCTGCATGACCCCAGCCTTCCCCTCTGTGTCCTCATTTGACCCCTCTGAAGCCAAATTAATCCTCATTGACCTCTTTCTGACCCCATAGTGACTGCAGCAGGGCTATCTGTGACCTCATGTGAACCCTCTGCCTCCAAATGAAATCACATGAACTCTGCATGACCCCAGCCTTCCCCTCTGTGTCCTCATTTGACCCCTCTGAAGCCAAATTAATCCGCATTGACCTCTTTGTGACCCCATAGTGACTGCAGCAGGGCTATCTGTGACCTCGTGTGAACCCTCTGCCTCCATATGAAATCACATGAACTCTGCATGACCCCATCCTTCCCCCCGTGTCCTCATTTGACCCCTATGAATCCAAATTGATCCTCATTGGCCTCTGCGTGACCCCATAGTAACTGCAGCCCTGCTCTCTCTGACCTCGGGTGAACCCTCTGCTTTCAATTAAACCAGTTTGAACTCTCCATGACCCCAGCCTTCCCCTCTGTGTCCTCATTTGACCCCTCTGAAGCCAAATAAATGCTCATTGACCTCTTTGTGACCCCATGGTGACTGCAGCAGGGCTATCTGTGACCTCATGTGAACCCTCTGCCTCCAAATGAAATCAGATGAACTCTGCATGACCCCAGGCTTCCCCTCTGTGTCCTCATTTGACCCCTCTGAATCCAAATTGATCCTCATTGGCCTCTGTGTGACCCCATAGTAACTGCAGCCCTGCTCTCTCTGACCTCGGGTGAACCCTGCGCCTCCAAATGAAATCACATGAACTCAGCATGACCCCAGCCTTCCCCTCTGTGTCCTCATTTGACCCCTCTGAAGCCAAATTAATCCTCATTGACCTCTTTCTGACCCCATAGTGACTGCAGCAGGGCTATCTGTGACCTCATGTGCACCCTCTGCCTCCAAATGAAATCACATGAACTCTGCATGACCCCAGCCTTCCCCTCTGTGTCCTCATTTGACCCCTCTGAAGCCAAATTAATCCTCATTGACCTCTTTGTGACCCCATAGTGACTGCAGCAGAGTTATCTGTGACCTCATGTGAACCCTCAGCCTCCAAATGAAATCACATGAACTCTGCATGACCCCAGCCTTCCCCTCTGTGTCCTCATTTGACCCCTCTGAAGCCAAATTGATCCTCATCGACCTCTGTGTGACCCCATACTACTTGCAGACCTGTTTTCTCTGACCTTGTGTGAACCCTCTGATTTGCATTAAACCACATTGAACTCTCTATGACCCCAACCATGATCTCTGTGTCCTCATTTGACCTCTCTGAAGCCAAATTGATCCTCGTTGACCTCTTTGTGACCCCACAGTTAATGCAGCAGGGCTATCTCTGACCTCATCTGAACCCTCTGCCTCCAAATGAAATCACATGAACTCTGCATGACCCCAGCCTTCCCCTCTGTGTCCTCATTTGACCCCTCTGAAGCCAAATTGATCCTCATCGACCTCTGTGTGACCCCATACTACTTGCAGACCTGTTTTCTCTGACCTTGTGTGAACCCTCTGATTTGCATTAAACCACATTGAACTCTCTATGACCCCAACCATGATCTCTGTGTCCTCATTTGACCTCTCTGAAGCCAAATTGATCCTCGTTGACCTCTTTGTGACCCCACAGTTAATGCAGCAGGGCTAGCTGTGACCTCATGTGAACCCTCTGCCTCCAAATGAAATCACATGAACTCTGCATGACCCCAGCCTTCCCCTCTGTGTCCTCATTTGACCCCTCTGAAGCCAAATTAATCCACATTGACCTCTTTGTGACCCCATAGTGACTGCAGCAGGGCTATCTGTGACCTCGTGTGAACCCTCTGCCTCCATATGAAATCACATGAACTCTGCATGACCCCATCCTTCCCCCCGTGTCCTCATTTGACCCCTCTGAATCCAAATTGATCCTCATTGGCCTCTGCGTGACCCCATAGTAACTGCAGCCCTGCTCTCTCTGACCTCGGGTGAACCCTGTGCCTCCAAATGAAATCACATGAACTCTGCATGACCCCAGCCTTCCCCTCTGTGTCCTCATTTGACCCCTCTGAAGCCAAATTAATCCTCATTGACCTCTTTGTGACCCCATAGTGACTGCAGCAGGGTTATCTGTGACCTCATGTGAACCCTCTGCCTCCAAATGAAATCACATGAACTCTGCATGACCCCAGCCTTCCCCTCTGTGTCCTCATTTGACCCCTCTGAAGCCAAATTAATCCGCATTGACATCTTTGTGACCACATAGTGACTGCAGCAGGGCTATCTGTGACCTCGTGTGAACCCTCTGCCTCCATATGAAATCACATGAACTCTGCATGACCCCATCCTTCCCCCCGTGTCCTCATTTGACCCCTCTGAATCCAAATTGATCCTCATTGGCCTCTGTGTGACCCCATAGTAACTGCAGCCCTGCTCTGTATGACCTCGGGTGAACCCTGTGCCTCCAAATGAAATCACATGAACTCTGCATGACCCCAGCCTTCCCCTCTGTGTCCTCATTTGACCCCTCTGAAGCCAAATTAATCCTCATTGACCTCTTTCTGACCCCATAGTGACTGCAGCAGGGCTATCTGTGACCTCATGTGAACCCTCTGCCTCCAAATGAAATCACATGAACTCTGCATGACCCCAGCCTTCCCCTCTGTGTCCTCATTTGACCCCTCTGAAGCCAAATTAATCCGCATTGACCTCTTTGTGACCCCATAGTGACTGCAGCAGGGCTATCTGTGACCTCGTGTGAACCCTCTGCCTCCATATGAAATCACATGAACTCTGCATGACCCCATCCTTCCCCCCGTGTCCTCATTTGACCCCTCTGAATCCAAATTGATCCTCATTGGCCTCTGCGTGACCCCATAGTAACTGCAGCCCTGCTCTCTCTGACCTCGGGTGAACCCTCTGCTTTCAATTAAACCAGTTTGAACTCTCCATGACCCCAGCCTTCCCCTCTGTGTCCTCATTTGACCCCTCTGAAGCCAAATAAATGCTCATTGACCTCTTTGTGACCCCATGGTGACTGCAGCAGGGCTATCTGTGACCTCATGTGAACCCTCTGCCTCCAAATGAAATCAGATGAACTCTGCATGACCCCAGGCTTCCCCTCTGTGTCCTCATTTGACCCCTCTGAATCCAAATTGATCCTCATTGGCCTCTGTGTGACCCCATAGTAACTGCAGCCCTGCTCTCTCTGACCTCGGGTGAACCCTGCGCCTCCAAATGAAATCACATGAACTCAGCATGACCCCAGCCTTCCCCTCTGTGTCCTCATTTGACCCCTCTGAAGCCAAATTAATCCTCATTGACCTCTTTCTGACCCCATAGTGACTGCAGCAGGGCTATCTGTGACCTCATGTGCACCCTCTGCCTCCAAATGAAATCACATGAACTCTGCATGACCCCAGCCTTCCCCTCTGTGTCCTCATTTGACCCCTCTGAAGCCAAATTAATCCTCATTGACCTCTTTGTGACCCCATAGTGACTGCAGCAGAGTTATCTGTGACCTCATGTGAACCCTCAGCCTCCAAATGAAATCACATGAACTCTGCATGACCCCAGCCTTCCCCTCTGTGTCCTCATTTGACCCCTCTGAAGCCAAATTGATCCTCATCGACCTCTGTGTGACCCCATACTACTTGCAGACCTGTTTTCTCTGACCTTGTGTGAACCCTCTGATTTGCATTAAACCACATTGAACTCTCTATGACCCCAACCATGATCTCTGTGTCCTCATTTGACCTCTCTGAAGCCAAATTGATCCTCGTTGACCTCTTTGTGACCCCACAGTTAATGCAGCAGGGCTAGCTGTGACCTCATGTGAACCCTCTGCCCCCAAATGAAATCACATGAACTCTGCATGACCCCAGCCTTCCCCTCTGTGTCCTCATTTGACCCCTCTGAAGCCAAATTGATCCTCATCGACCTCTGTGTGACCCCATACTACTTGCAGACCTGTTTTCTCTGACCTTGTGTGAACCCTCTGATTTGCATTAAACCACATTGAACTCTCTATGACCCCAACCATGATCTCTGTGTCCTCATTTGACCTCTCTGAAGCCAAATTGATCCTCGTTGACCTCTTTGTGACCCCACAGTTAATGCAGCAGGGCTAGCTGTGACCTCATGTGAACCCTCTGCCTCCAAATGAAATCACATGAACTCTGCATGACCCCAGCCTTCCCCTCTGTGTCCTCATTTGACCCCTCTGAAGCCAAATTAATCCTCATTGACCTCTTTGTGACCCCATAGTGACTGCAGCAGAGTTATCTGTGAGCTCATGTGAACCCTAAGCCTCCAAATGAAATCACATGAACTCTGCATGACCCCAGCCTTCCCCTCTGTGTCCTCATTTGACCCCTCTGAAGCCAAATTGATCCTCATCGACCTCTGTGTGACCCCATACTACTTGAAGACCAGTTTTCTCTGACCTTGTTTGAACCCTCTGATTTGCATAAAACCACATTGAACTCTCTATGACCCCAACCATGATCTCTGTGTCCTCATTTGACCTCTCTGAAGCCAAATTGATCCTCGTTGACCTCTTTGTGACCCCACAGTTAATGCAGCAGGGCTAGCTGTGACCTCATGTGAACCCTCTGCCTCCAAATGAAATCACATGAACTCTGCATGACCCCAGCCTTCCCCTCTGTGTCCTCATTTGACCCCTCTGAAGCTAAATTAATCCTCATTGACCTCTTTCTGACCCCATAGTGACTGCAGCAGGGCTATCTGTGACCTCATGTGAACCCTCTGCCTCGAATGAAATCACATGAACTCTGCATGACCCCAGCCTTCCCCTCTGTGTCCTCATTTGACCCCTCTGAAGCCAAATTGATCCTCATTGACCTCTTTGTGACTCCATAGTTGCTGCAGCATAGCAGTCTGTGACCTCGAGTGAACCTTGTGCCTCCAAATGAAATCACATGAACTCTGCATGACCCCATCCTTCCCCCCGTGTCCTCATTTGACCCCTCTGAATCCAAATTGATCCTCATTGGCCTCTGTGTGACCCCATAGTAACTGCAGCCCTGCTCTCTCTGACCTCGTGTGAACCCTGTGCCTCCAAATGAAATCACATGAACTCTGCATGACCCCAGCCTTCCCCTCTGTGTCCTCATTTGACCCCTCTGAAGCCAAATTAATCCTCATTGACCTCTTTCTGACTCCATAGTGACTGCAGCAGGGCTATCTGTGACCTCATGTGAACCCTCTGCCTCGAAATGAAATCACATGAACTCTGCATGACCCCAGCCTTCCCCTCTGTGTCCTCATTTGACCCCTCTGAAGCCAAATTAATCCTCATTGACCTCTTTGTGACCCCATAGTGACTGCAGCAGAGTTATCTGTGACCTCATGTGAACCCTCAGCCTCCAAATGAAATCACATGAACTCTGCATGACCCCAGCCTTCCCCTCTGTGTCCTCATTTGACCCCTCTGAAGCCAAATTGATCCTCATCGACCTCTGTGTGACCCCATACTACTTGCAGACCTGTTTTCTATGACCTTCTGTGAACCCTCCGATTTGCATTAAACCACATTGAACTCTCTATGACCCCAACCATGATCTCTGTGTCCTCATTTGACCTCTCTGAAGCCAAATTGATCCTCGTTGACCTCTTTGTGACCCCACAGTTAATGCAGCAGGGCTAGCTGTGACCTCCTGTGAACCCTCTGCCTCCAAATGAAATCACATGAACTCTGCATGACCCCAGCCTTCCCCTCTGTGTCCTCATTTGACCCCTCTGAAGCCAAATTGACCCTCATTGACCTCTTTGTGACTCCATAGTTGCTGCAGCATAGCAGTCTGTGACCTCGAGTGAACCTTGTGCCTCCAAATTAAATCACATGAACTCTGCATGACCCCATCCTTCCCCCCGTGTCCTCATTTGACCCCTCTGAATCCAAATTGATCCTCATTGGCCTCTGTGTGTCCCCATAGTAACTGCAGCCCTGCTCTCTCTGACCTCGGGTGAACCCTGTGCCTCCAAATGAAATCACATGAACTCTGCATGACCCCAGCCTTCCCCTCTGTGTCCTCATTTGACCCCTCTGAAGCCAAATTAATCCTCATTGACCTCTTTGTGACCCCATAGTGACTGCAGCAGGGCTATCTGTGACCTCATGTGAACCCTCTGCCTCCAAATGAAATCACATGAACTCTGCATGACCCCAGCCTTCCCCTCTGTGTCCTCATTTGACCCCTCTGAAGCCAAATTAATCCTCATTGACCTCTTTGTGACCCCATAGTGACTGCAGCAGGGTTATCTGTGACCTCATGTGAACCCTCTGCCTCCAAATGAAATCACATGAACTCTGCATGACCCCAGCCTTCCCCTCTGTGTCCTCATTTGACCCCTCTGAAGCCAAATTGATCCTCATCGACCTCTGTGTGACCCCATACTACTTGCAGACCTGTTTTCTCTGACCTTGTGTGAACCTTCTGATTTGCATTAAACCACATTGAACTCTCTATGACCCCAACCATGATCTCTGTGTCCTCATTTGACCTCTCTGAAGCCAAATTGATCCTTGTTGACCTCTTTGTGACCCCATAGTTAATGCAGCAGGGCTAGCTGTGACCTCGTGTGAACCCTCTGCCTCCAAATGAAATCACATGAACTCTGCATGACCCCAGCCTTCCCCTCTGTGTCCTCATTTGACCCCTCTGAAGCCAAATTGATCCTCATTGACCTCTGTGTGACCCCATAGTAACTGCAGCCCTGCTCTCTCTGACCTCGGGTGAACCCTCTGCTTTCAATTAAACCAGTTTGAACTCTCCATGACCCCAGCCTTCCCCTCTGTGTCCTCATTTGACCCCTCTGAAGCCAAATAAATCCTCATTGACCTCTTTGTGACCCCATGGTGACTGCAGCAGGGCTATCTGTGACCTCATGTGAACCCTCTGCCTCCAAATGAAATCAAATGAACTCTGCATGACCCCAGCCTTCCCCTCTGTGTCCTCATTTGACCCCTCTAAAGCCAAATTGATCCTCATTGACCTCTTTGTGACTCCATAGTAGCTGCAGCATAGCAGTCTGTGACCTCGAGTGAACCTTGTGCCTCCAAATGAAATCACATGAACTCTGCATGACCCCAGCTTTCCCCCCTGTGTCCTCATTTGACCCCTCTGAATCCAAATTGATCCTCATTGGCCTCTGTGTGACCCCATAGTAACTGCAGCCCTGCTCTCTCTGACCTCGGGTGAACCCTGTGCCTCCAGATGAAATCACATGAACTCTGCATGACCCCAGCCTTCCCCTCTGTGTCCTCTTTTGACCCCTCTGAAGCCAAATTAATCCTCATTGACCTCTTTGTGACCCCATAGTGACTGCAGCAGGGCTATCTGTGACCTCATGTGAACCCTCTGCCTCCAAATGAAATCACATGAACTCTGCATGACCCCAGCCTTCCCCTCTGTGTCCTCATTTGACCCCTCTGAAGCCAAATTAATCCTCATTGACCTCTTTGTGACCCCATAGTGACTGCAGCAGAGTTATCTGTGACCTCATGTGAACCCTCAGCCTCCAAATGAAATCACATGAACTCTGCATGACCCCAGCCTTCCCCTCTGTGTCCTCATTTGACCCCTCTGAAGCCAAATTGATCCTCATCGACCTCTGTGTGACCCCATATAACTTGCAGACCTGTTTTCTCTGACCTTCTGTGAACCCTCTGATTTGCATTAAACCACATTGAACTCTCTATGACCCCAACCATGATCTCTGTGTCCTCATTTGACCTCTCTGAAGCCAAATTGATCCTTGTTGACCTCTTTGTGACCCCATAGTTAATGCAGCAGGGCTAGCTGTGACCTCGTGTGAACCCTCTGCCTCCAAATGAAATCACATGAACTCTGCATGACCCCAGCCTTCCCCTCTGTGTCCTCATTTGACCCCTCTGAAGCCAAATTGATCCTCATTGACCTCTGTGTGACCCCATAGTGACTGCAGCAGGGCTATCTGTGACCTCATGTGAACCCTCTGCCTCCAAATGAAATCACATGAACTCTGCATGACCCCAGCCTTCCCCTCTGTGTCCTCATTTGACCCCTCTGAAGCCAAATTGATCCTCATTGACCTCTTTGTGACTCCATAATTGTTGCAGCATAGCAGTCTGTGACCTCGAGTGAACCTTGTGCCTCCAAATGAAATCACATGAACTCTGCATGACCCCAGCCTTCCCCTCTGTGTCCTCATTTGACCCCTCTGAATCCAAATTGATCCTCATTGGCCTCTGTGTGACCCCATAGTAATTGCAGCCCTGCTCTCTTTGACCTCGGGTGAACCCTGTGCCTCCAAATGAAATCACATGAACTCTGCATGACCCCAGCCTTCCCCTCTGTGTCCTCATTTGACCCCTCTGAAGCCAAATTAATCCTCATTGACCACTTTGTGACCCCATAATGACTGCAGCAGGGCTATCTGTGACCTCATGTGAACCCTCTGCCTCCAAATGAAATCACATGAACTCTGCATGACCCCAGCCTTCCCCTCTGTGTCCTCATTTGACCCCTCTGAAGCGAAACTAATCCTCATTGACCTCTTTGTGACCCCATAGTGACTGCAGCAGAGTTATCTGTGACCTCATGTGAACCCTCTGCCTCCAAATGAAATCACATGAACTCTGCATGACCCCAGCCTTCCGCTCTGTGTCCTCATTTGACCTCTCTGAAGCCAAATTGATCCTCGTTGACCTCTTTGTGACCCCACAGTTAATGCAGCAGTGCTAGCTGTGACCTCCTGTGAACCCTCTGCCTCCAAATGAAATCACATGAACTCTGCATGACCCCAGCCTTCCCCTCTGTGTCCTCATTTGACCCCTCTGAAGCCAAATTAATCCTCATTGACCTCTTTGTGACCCCATAGTGACTGCAGCAGGGCTATCTCTGACCTCATGTGAACCCTCTGCCTCCAAATGAAATCACATGAACTCTGCATGACCCCAGCCTTCCCCTCTGTGTCCTCATTTGACCCCTCTGAAGCCAAATTAATCCTCATTGACCTCTTTGTGACCCCATAGTGACTGCAGCAGGGTTATCTGTGACCTCATGTGAACCCTCTGCCTCCAAATGAAATCACATGAACTCTGCATGACCCCAGCCTTCCCCTCTGTGTCCTCATTTGACCCCTCTGAAGCCAAATTGATCCTCATCGACCTCTGTGTGACCCCATACTACTTGCAGACCTGTTTTCTCTGACCTTGTGTGAACCTTCTGATTTGCATTAAACCACATTGAACTCTCTATGACCCCAACCATGATCTGTGTGTCCTCATTTGACCTCTCTGAAGCCAAATTGATCCTTGTTGACCTCTTTGTGACCCCATAGTTAATGCAGCAGGGCTAGCTGTGACCTCGTGTGAACCCTCTGCCTCCAAATGAAATCACATGAACTCTGCATGACCCCATCCTTCCCCTCTGTGTTCTCATTTGACCCCTCTGAAGCCAAATTGATCCTCATTGACCTCTGTGTGACCCCATAGTAACTGCAGCCCTGCTCTCTCTGACCTCGGGTGAACCCTCTGCTTTCAATTAAACCAGTTTGAACTCTCCATGACCCCAGCCTTCCCCTCTGTGTCCTCATTTGACCCCTCTGAAGCCAAATAAATCCTCATTGACCTCTTTGTGACCCCATGGTGACTGCAGCAGGGCTATCTGTGACCTCATGTGAACCCTCTGCCTCCAAATGAAATCAAATGAACTCTGCATGACCCCAGCCTTCCCCTCTGTGTCCTCATTTGACCCCTCTAAAGCCAAATTGATCCTCATTGACCTCTTTGTGACTCCATAGTAGCTGCAGCATAGCAGTCTGTGACCTCGAGTGAACCTTGTGCCTCCAAATGAAATCACATGAACTCTGCATGACCCCAGCTTTCCCCCCTGTGTCCTCATTTGACCCCTCTGAATCCAAATTGATCCTCATTGGCCTCTGTGTGACCCCATAGTAACTGCAGCCCTGCTCTCTCTGACCTCGGGTGAACCCTGTGCCTCCAGATGAAATCACATGAACTCTGCATGACCCCAGCCTTCCCCTCTGTGTCCTCTTTTGACCCCTCTGAAGCCAAATTAATCCTCATTGACCTCTTTGTGACCCCATAGTGACTGCAGCAGGGCTATCTGTGACCTCATGTGAACCCTCTGCCTCCAAATGAAATCACATGAACTCTGCATGACCCCAGCCTTCCCCTCTGTGTCCTCATTTGACCCCTCTGAAGCCAAATTAATCCTCATTGACCTCTTTGTGACCCCATAGTGACTGCAGCAGAGTTATCTGTGACCTCATGTGAACCCTCAGCCTCCAAATGAAATCACATGAACTCTGCATGACCCCAGCCTTCCCCTCTGTGTCCTCATTTGACCCCTCTGAAGCCAAATTGATCCTCATCGACCTCTGTGTGACCCCATATAACTTGCAGACCTGTTTTCTCTGACCTTCTGTGAACCCTCTGATTTGCATTAAACCACATTGAACTCTCTATGACCCCAACCATGATCTCTATGTCCTCATTTGACCTCTCTGAAGCCAAATTGATCCTTGTTGACCTCTTTGTGACCCCATAGTTAATGCAGCAGGGCTACCTGTGACCTCGTGTGAACCCTCTGCCTCCAAATGAAATCACATGAACTCTGCATGACCCCAGCCTTCCCCTCTGTGTCCTCATTTGACCCCTCTGAAGCCAAATTGATCCTCATTGACCTCTGTGTGACCCCATAGTGACTGCAGCAGGGCTATCTGTGACCTCATGTGAACCCTCTGCCTCCAAATGAAATCACATGAACTCTGCATGACCCCAGCCTTCCCCTCTGTGTCCTCATTTGACCCCTCTGAAGCCAAATTGATCCTCATTGACCTCTTTGTGACTCCATAATTGTTGCAGCATAGCAGTCTGTGACCTCGAGTGAACCTTGTGCCTCCAAATGAAATCACATGAACTCTGCATGACCCCAGCCTTCCCCCCTGTGTCCTCATTTGACCCCTCTGAATCCAAATTGATCCTCATTGGCCTCTGTGTGACCCCATAGTAACTGCAGCCCTGCTCTCTTTGACCTCGGGTGAACCCTGTGCCTCCAAATGAAATCACATGAACTCTGCATGACCCCAGCCTTCCCCTCTGTGTCCTCATTTGACCCCTCTGAAGCCAAATTAATCCTCATTGACCACTTTGTGACCCCATAATGACTGCAGCAGGGCTATCTGTGACCTCATGTGAACCCTCTGCCTCCAAATGAAATCACATGAACTCTGCATGACCCCAGCCTTCCCCTCTGTGTCCTCATTTGACCCATCTGAAGCCAAATTAATCCTCATTGACCTCTTTGTGACCCCATAGTGACTGCAGCAGGGCTATCTCTGACCTCATGTGAACCCTCTGCCTCCAAATGAAATCACATGAACTCTGCATGACCCCAGCCTTCCCCTCTGTGTCCTCATTTGACCCCTCTGAAGCCAAATTAATCCTCATTGACCTCTTTGTGACCCCATAGTGACTGCAGCAGGGTTATCTGTGACCTCATGTGAACCCTCTGCCTCCAAATGAAATCACATGAACTCTGCATGACCCCAGCCTTCCCCTCTGTGTCCTCATTTGACCCCTCTGAAGCCAAATTGATCCTCATCGACCTCTGTGTGACCCCATACTACTTGCAGACCTGTTTTCTCTGACCTTGTGTGAACCTTCTGATTTGCATAAAACCACATTGAACTCTCTATGACCCCAACCATGATCTCTGTGTCCTCATTTGACCTCTCTGAAGCCAAATTGATCCTCGTTGACCTCTTTGTGACCCCACAGTTAATGCAGCAGGGCTAGCTGTGACCTCATGTGAACCCTCTGCCTCCAAATGAAATCACATGAACTCTGCATGACCCCAGCCTTCCCCTCTGTGTCCTCATTTGACCCCTCTGAAGCCAAATTAATCCTCATTGACCTCTTTCAGACCCCATAGTGACTGCAGCAGGGCTATCTGTGACCTCATGTGAACCCTCTGCCTCGAAATGAAATCACATGAACTCTGCATGACCCCAGCCTTCCCCTCTGTGTCCTCATTTGACCCCTCTGAAGCCAAATTGATCCTCATTGACCTCTTTGTGACTCCATAGTTGCTGCAGCATAGCAGTCTGTGACCTCGAGTGAACCTTGTGCCTCCAAATGAAATCACATGAACTCTGCATGACCCCATCCTTCCCCCCGTGTCCTCATTTGACCCCTCTGAATCCAAATTGATCCTCATTGGCCTCTGTGTGACCCCATAGTAACTGCAGCCCTGCTCTCTCTGACCTCGGGTGAACCCTGTGCCTCCAAATGAAATCACATGAACTCGGCATGACCCCAGCCTTCCCCTCTGTGTCCTCATTTGACCCCTCTGAAGCCAAATTAATCCTCATTGACCTCTTTCTGACCCCATAGTGACTGCAGCAGGGCTATCTGTGATCTCATGTGAACCCTCTGCCTCGAAATGAAATCACATGAACTCTGCATGACCCCAGCCTTCCCCTCTGTGTCCTCATTTGACCCCTCTGAAGCCAAATTAATCCTCATTGACCTCTTTGTGACCCCATAGTGACTGCAGCAGAGTTATCTGTGACCTCATGTGAACCCTCAGCCTCCAAATGAAATCACATGAACTCTGCATGACCCCAGCCTTCCCCTCTGTGTCCTCATTTGACCCCTCTGAAGCCAAATTGATCCTCATCGACCTCTGTGTGACCCCATACTACTTGCAGACCTGTTTTCTCTGACCTTGTGTGAACCCTCTGATTTGCATTAAACCACATTGAACTCTCTATGACCCCAACCATGATCTCTGTGTCCTCATTTGACCTCTCTGAAGCCAAATTGATCCTCGTTGACCTCTTTGTGACCCCACAGTTAATGCAGCAGGGCTAGCTGTGACCTCCTGTGAACCCTCTGCCTCCAAATGAAATCACATGAACTCTGCATGACCCCAGCCTTCCCCTCTGTGTCCTCATTTGACCCCTCTGAAGCCAAATTGATCCTCATTGACCTCTTTGTGACTCCATAGTTGCTGCAGCATAGCAGTCTGTGACCTCGAGTGAACCTTGTGCCTCCAAATTAAATCACATGAACTCTGCATGACCCCATCCTTCCCCCCGTGTCCTCATTTGACCCCTCTGAATCCAAATTGATCCTCATTGGCCTCTGTGTGTCCCCATAGTAACTGCAGCCCTGCTCTCTCTGACCTCGGGTGAACCCTGTGCCTCCAAATGAAATCACATGAACTCTGCATGACCCCAGCCTTCCCCTCTGTGTCCTCATTTGACCCCTCTGAAGCCAAATTAATCCTCATTGACCTCTTTGTGACCCCATAGTGACTGCAGCAGGGCTATCTGTGACCTCATGTGAACCCTCTGCCTCCAAATGAAATCACATGAACTCTGCATGACCCCAGCCTTCCCCTCTGTGTCCTCATTTGACCCCTCTGAAGCCAAATTAATCCTCATTGACCTCTTTGTGACCCCATAGTGACTGCAGCAGGGTTATCTGTGACCTCATGTGAACCCTCTGCCTCCAAATGAAATCACATGAACTCTGCATGACCCCAGCCTTCCCCTCTGTGTCCTCATTTGACCCCTCTGAAGCCAAATTGATCCTCATCGACCTCTGTGTGACCCCATACTACTTGCAGACCTGTTTTCTCTGACCTTGTGTGAACCTTCTGATTTGCATTAAACCACATTGAACTCTCTATGACCCCAACCATGATCTCTGTGTCCTCATTTGACCTCTCTGAAGCCAAATTGATCCTTGTTGACCTCTTTGTGACCCCATAGTTAATGCAGCAGGGCTAGCTGTGACCTCGTGTGAACCCTCTGCCTCCAAATGAAATCACATGAACTCTGCATGACCCCAGCCTTCCCCTCTGTGTCCTCATTTGACCCCTCTGAAGCCAAATTGATCCTCATTGACCTCTGTGTGACCCCATAGTAACTGCAGCCCTGCTCTCTCTGACCTCGGGTGAACCCTCTGCTTTCAATTAAACCAGTTTGAACTCTCCATGACCCCAGCCTTCCCCTCTGTGTCCTCATTTGACCCCTCTGAAGCCAAATAAATCCTCATTGACCTCTTTGTGACCCCATGGTGACTGCAGCAGGGCTATCTGTGACCTCATGTGAACCCTCTGCCTCCAAATGAAATCAAATGAACTCTGCATGACCCCAGCCTTCCCCTCTGTGTCCTCATTTGACCCCTCTAAAGCCAAATTGATCCTCATTGACCTCTTTGTGACTCCATAGTAGCTGCAGCATAGCAGTCTGTGACCTCGAGTGAACCTTGTGCCTCCAAATGAAATCACATGAACTCTGCATGACCCCAGCTTTCCCCCCTGTGTCCTCATTTGACCCCTCTGAATCCAAATTGATCCTCATTGGCCTCTGTGTGACCCCATAGTAACTGCAGCCCTGCTCTCTCTGACCTCGGGTGAACCCTGTGCCTCCAGATGAAATCACATGAACTCTGCATGACCCCAGCCTTCCCCTCTGTGTCCTCTTTTGACCCCTCTGAAGCCAAATTAATCCTCATTGACCTCTTTGTGACCCCATAGTGACTGCAGCAGGGCTATCTGTGACCTCATGTGAACCCTCTGCCTCCAAATGAAATCACATGAACTCTGCATGACCCCAGCCTTCCCCTCTGTGTCCTCATTTGACCCCTCTGAAGCCAAATTAATCCTCATTGACCTCTTTGTGACCCCATAGTGACTGCAGCAGAGTTATCTGTGACCTCATGTGAACCCTCAGCCTCCAAATGAAATCACATGAACTCTGCATGACCCCAGCCTTCCCCTCTGTGTCCTCATTTGACCCCTCTGAAGCCAAATTGATCCTCGTCGACCTCTGTGTGACCCCATACTACTTGCAGACGTGTTTTCTCTGACCTTGTGTGAACCCTCTGATTTGCATTAAACCACATTGAACTGTCTATGACCCCAACCATGATCTCTGTGTCCTCATTTGACCTCTCTGAAGCCAAATTGATCCTCGTTGACCTCTTTGTGACCCCATAGTGACTGCAGCAGGGCTATCTGTGACCTCATGTGAACCCTCTGCCTTCAAATGAAATCACATGAACTCTGTATGACCCCAGCCTTCCCCTCTGTGTCCTCATTTGACCCCTCTGAAGCCAAATTAATCCTCATTGACCTCTTTGTGACCCCATAGTGACTGCAGCAGAGTTATCTGTGACCTCATGTGAACCCTCTGCCTCCAAATGAAATCACATGAACTCTGCATGACCCCAGCCTTCCCCTCTGTGTCCTCATTTGACCCCTCTGAATTCAAATTGATCCTCATCGACCTCTGTGTGACCCCATACTACTTGCACACCTGTTTTCTCTGACCTTGTGTGAACCCTCTGATTTGCATTAAACCACATTGAACTCTCTATGACCCCAACCATGATCTCTGTGTTCTCATTTGACCTCTCTGAAGCCAAATTGATCCTCGTTGACCTCTTTGTGACCCCATAGTGACCGCAGCAGGGCTATCTGTGACCTCATGTGAACCCTCTGCCTTCAAATGAAATCACATGAACTCTGGATGACCCCAGCCTTCCCCTCTGTGTCCTCATTTGACCCCTCTGAAGCCAAAGTGATCCTAATTGACCTCTGTGTGACCCCATAGTGACTGAGCAGGGCTATCTGTGACCTCATGTGAACCCTCTGCCTCCAAATGAAATCACATGAACTCTGGATGACCCCAGCCTTCCCCTCTGTGTCCTCATTTGACCCCTCTGAAGCCAAATTGATCCTCATTGACCTCTGTGTGACCCCATAGTGACTGCAGCAGGGCTATCTGTGACCTCATGTGAACCCTCTGCCTCCAAATGAAATCACATGAACTCTGCATCACCCCAGCCTTCCCCTCTGTGTCCTCATTTGACCCCTCTGAAGCCAAATTGATCCTCATTGACCTCTTTGTGACTCCATAGTTGTTGCAGCATAGCAGTCTGTGACCTCGAGTGAACCTTGTGCCTCCACATGAAATCACATGAACTCTGCATGACCCCAGCCTTCCCCTCTGTGTCCTCATTTGACCCCTCTGAAGCCAAATTAATCCTCATTGACCTCTTTGTGACCCCATAGTGACTGCAGCAGGGCTATCTGTGACCTCATGTGAACCCTCTGCCTCCAAATGAAATCACATGAACTCTGGATGACCCCAGCCTTCCCCTCTGTGTCCTCATTTGACCCCTCTGAAGCCAAATTAATCCTCATTGACCTCTTTGTGACCCCATAGTGACTGCAGCAGGGCTATCTGTGACCTCATGTGAACCCTCTGCCTCCACATGAAATCACATGAACTCCTCATGACCCCAGCCTTCCCCTCTGTGTCCTCATTTGACCCCTCTGAAGCCAAACTGATCCTCATTGACCTCTGTGCGACCCCATAGTGACTGCAGCAGGGCTATCTGTGACCTCATGTGAACCCTATGCCTCCAAATGAAATCACATGAACTCTGCATGACCCCAGCCTTCCCCTCTGTGTCCTCATTTGACCCCTCTGAAGCCAAATTGATCCTCATTGACCTCTTTGTGACTCCATAGTTGTTGCAGCATAGCAGTCTGTGACCTCGAGTGAACCTTGTGCCTCCAAATGAAATCACATGAACTCTGCATGACCCCAGCCTTCCCCCCTGTGTCCTCATTTGACCCCTCTGAATCCAAATTGATCCTCATTGACCTCTTTGTGACCCCATAGTGACTGCAGCAGGGCTATCTGTGACCTCTTGTGAACCCTCTGCCTTCAAATGAAATCACATGAACTCTGCATGACCCCAGCCTTCCCCTCTGTGTCCTCATTTGACCCCTCTGAAGCCAAATTAATCCTCATTGACCTCTTTGTGACCCCATAGTGACTGCAGCAGGGCTATCTGTGACCTCATATGAACCCCCTGCCTTCAAATGAAATCACATGAGCTCTGGATGACCCCAGCCTTCCCCTCTGTGTCCTCATTTGACCCCCTGAAGCCAAATTGATCCTCATTGACCTCTTTGTGACCCCATAGTGACTGCAGAAGGGCTATCTCTGACCTCATCTGAACCCTCTGCCTTCAAATGAAATCACATGAACTCTGGATGACCCCAGCCTTCCCCTCTGTGTCCTCATTTGACCCCTATGAAGCCAAATTGATCCTCATTGACCTCTGTGTGACACCATAGTGACTGCAGCAGGGCTATCTGTGACCTCATGTCAACCCTCTGCCTCCAAATGAAATCACATGAATTCTGCATGACCCCAGCCTTTCCCTCTGTGTCCTCATTTGACCCCTCTGAAGCCAAATTAATCCTCATTGACCTCTTTGTGACCCTATAGTGACTACAGCAGGGCTATCTGTGACCTCATGTGAACCCTCTGCCTCCAAATGAAATCACATGAACTCTGCATGATCCCAGCCTTCCCCTCTGTGTCATTTGACCCCTCTGAAGCCAAATTAATCCTCATTGACCTCTTTGTGACCCCATAGTGACTGCAGCAGGGCTATCTGTGACCTCATGTGAACCCTCTGCCTCCAAATGAAATCACATGAACTCCTCATGACCCCAGCCTTCCCCTCTGTGTCCTCATTTGACCCCTCTGAAGCCAAATTGATCCTCATCAACCTCTGTGTGACCCCATACTACTTGCAGACCTGTTTTCTCTGACCTTGTGTGAACCCTCTGATTTGCATTAAACCACATTGAACTCTCTATGACCCCAACCATGATCTCTGTGTCCTCATTTGACCTCTCTGAAGCCAAATTGATCCTCGTTGACCTCTTTGTGACCCCATAGTTAATGCAGCAGGGCTAGCTGTGACCTCGTGTGAACCCTCTGCCTCCAAATGAAATCACATGAACTCTGCATGACCCCAGCCTTCCCCTCTGTGTCCTCATTTGACCCCTCTGAAGCCAAATTAATCCTCATTGAGCTCTTTGTGACCCTATAGTGACTGCAGCAGGGCTATCTGTGACCTCATGTGAACCCTCAGCCTCCAAATGAAATCACATGAACTCTGCATGACCCCAGCCTTCCCCTCTGTGTCCTCATTTGACCCCTCTGAAGCCAAATTAATCCTCATTGACCTCTTTGTGACCCCATAGTGACTGCAGCAGGGCTATCTGTGACCTCATGTGAACCCTCAGCCTCCAAATGAAATCACATGAACTCTGCATGACCCCAGCCTTCCCCTCTGTGTCCTCATTTGACCCCTCTGAAGCCAAATTAATCCTCATTGACCTCTTTGTGACCCCATAGTGACTGCAGCATGGCTATCTGTGACCTCATGTGAACCCTCTGCCTCCAAATGAAATCACATGAACTCTGCATGACCCCAGCCTTCCCCTCTGTGTCCTCATTTGACCCCTCTGAAGCCAAATTAATCCTCATTGACCTCTTTGTGACCCCATAGTGACTGCAGCAGGGTTATCTGTGACCTCATGTGAACCCTCTGCCTCCAAATGAAATCACATGAACTCCGCATGACCCCAGTCTTCCCCTCTGTGTCCTCATTTGACCCCTCTGAAGCCAAATTGATCCTCATCGACCTCTGTGTGACCCCATACTACTTGCAGACCTGTTTTCTCTGACCTTGTGTGAACCCTCTGATTTGCATTAAACCACTTTGAACTCTGCATGACCCCAGCCTTCCCCTCTGTGTCCTCATTTGACCCCTCTGAAGCCAAATTGATCCTCATTGGCCTCTGTGTGACCCCATAGTAACTGCAGCCCTGCTCTCTCTGACCTCGGGTGAACCCTGTGCCTCCAAATGAAATCACATGAACTCTGCATGACCGCAGCCTTCCCCTCTGTGTCCTCATTTGACCCCTCTGAAGCCAAATTGATCCTCATCGACCTCTGTGTGACCCCATACTACTTGCAGACCTGTTTTCTCTGACCTTGTGTGAACCCTCTGATTTGCATTAAACCACATTGAACTCTCTATGACCCCAACCATGATCTCTGTGTCCTCATTTGACCTCTCTGAAGCCAAATTGATCCTCGTTGACCTCTTTGTGACCCCACAGTTAATGCAGCAGGGCTAGCTGTGACCTCGTGTGAACCCTCTGCCTCCAAATGAAATCACATGTATTCTGGATGACCCCAGCCTTCCCCTCTGTGTCCTCCTTTGACCCCTCTGAAGCCAAATTAATCCTCATTGATCTCTTTGTGACCCCATAGTGACTGCAGCAGGGCTATCTCTGACCTCATCTGAACCCTCTGCCTCCAAATGAAATCACATGAACTCCTCATGACCCCAGCCTTCCCCTCTGTGTCCTCATTTGACCCCTCTGAAGCCAAATTATTCCTCATTGTCCTCTTTGTGACCCCTTAGTGACTGCAGCAGGGCTATCTGTGACCTCATGTGAACCCTCTGCCTCCAAATGAAATCACATGAACTCTGCATGACCCCAGCCTTCCCCTCTGTGTCCTCATTTGACCCCTCTAAAGCCAAATTGATCCTCATTGACCTCTTTGTGACTCCATAGTAGCTGCAGCATAGCAGTCTGTGACCTCGAGTGAACCTTGTGCCTCCAAATGAAATCACATGAACTCTGCATGACCCCAGCCTTCCCCCCTGTGTCCTCATTTGACCCCTCTGAATCCAAATTGTTCCTCATTGGCCTCTGTGTGACCCCATAGTAACTGCAGCCCTGCTCTCTCTGACCTCGGGTGAACCCTGTGCCTCCAAATGAAATCACATGAACTCTGCATGACCCCAGTCTTCCCCTCTGTGTCCTCATTTGACCCCTCTGAAGCCAAATTGATCCTCATCGACCTCTGTGTGACCCCATACTACTTGCAGACCTGTTTTCTCTGACCTTGTGTGAACCCTCTGATTTGCATTAAACCACATTGAACTCTCTATGACCCCAACCATGATCTCTGTGTCTCATTTGACCCCTCTGAAGCCAAATTGATCCTCGTTGACCTCTTTGTGATCCCATAGTTAATGCAGCAGGGCTAGCTGTTAGCTCGTGTGAACCCTCTGCCTCCAAATGAAATCACATGAACTCTGCATGACCCCAGCCTTCCCCTCTGTGTCCTCATTTGACCCCTCTGAAGCCAAATTGATCCTCATTGACCTGTGTGTGACCCCATAGTAACTGCTGCCCTGCTCTCTCTGACCGTGGGTGAACCCTCTGCTTTCAATTAAACCACTTTGAACTCTCCATGACCCCAGCCTTCCCCTCTGTGTCCGCATTTGACCCCTCTGACGCAAAATTAATCCTCATTGACCTCTGGTTGACCCCATAGTGGCTGTAGATGTGCTGTCTGTGACTGAGTGTGAATCCTCGTCCTTCTAGTTGAGCCTCTCTGAAACTGTATGACCCCAATGTTGCTGTCTGTAGCCTCATTTGACCCCTGTGAATCCAAATGGATCTTCATTGACCGTTGTATGACCCCCATTGTATGTGTAGCCCTTTTCTCTGTTACCCTTTTGCCTTCAAATTAAACCACATTGAACTCCCAATTACCCCAGCCTTGCTCTCCGTGTCCTCATTTGACTCCTCTGAATCCAAAATGATCCTCATTGACCTTTCCAGGACCCCATACTACCGCCATCCCTGCTGTGTGACCTCATGTGAACCCTCTTCCTTCAAATGCAGCCTCCATGACCTTTTCACGACCCCAGCATTGCTTTGTGTCTCGTCATTTGACCCCTCTTTATTCAAATTAATCCTCATTTAGCTCATTGTACCTGAAGCCCTACTCTCTGTGACCTCCTGTGTACCTTCTGTCTTCAAATTGAACCTTTGTGCTCCCTCAATGACCCCTGCATCGCTCTCTGTTTCCTTATTTGACCCCTCTGCATCAAAATTGATCATGATTGACCTCTGCCTGACCCCACACTGCTTCCCACTATGCTGTCTGTGACCTGTTGTGAACTCTCTGCATTGAATTTAACTTCAGTGAACTCTCCATTACTCCAGCCTTTGTTTCTGTGTTGTTATTTGCCCGCTCTGGATCCAATTTGATCCTCATTGACCTCTGTATGAATCTCTGCTCTTTGTGTCATGTGACCCCACGGAGGCTAAAATGATTCATAGTATCCTCTGTGCCAGCCCTCATAGTCTCCAGCTTACACTCTTTGTGACCCCACTGCCTCCGAGGGACCTCTCGAAGGCCTCCACTACCTCCAGTCTGGTTTGCTGGGGCATCATTTACCCCAGTGCCTCCACATCTATCCTCATTGATATCTGCATGACCCTCTCTATCTTGAGCCTTTTTCTCTGTGATCCCCCACCCCACCCCCAAGATTGCCTGATTGAACCCCAACTCCTACCAAGCTTTTCATCAGTGATCCCTGTCCGTCTCTGTTTCCTCCAAACTTGCTCTCCTTGACCCCTGTGACCCTGACAGCCTCCCTATGTGCCCTGCATGACACAATTAACTCCAGACTCACCCTTCTAGGCCCTCTTTGCCTCTAGGCTCTTCTGCCCTTACTCCTGCATAGCCTATTGTCTCCTGACCTGCCATCATAACCCATGCATAGTAAACAGAAACAGGCTAGTGAGGTGACCGCGTCACAAATGCCTACTCCAGCACCTGAGAATGTGGGTTTGATTCCACTGGAGGCTCCCTTAGTTGAGGCTTTGCAAAGGACTTGCTTTGTTCCCTCACTGCCAGAACCAGGGGGCGCAAAAAAGGCAGCATGAGACAGGCTGACTAAAGAATGCAGACATCTATCACACTACTTTTTGCATGGACGGGAATGGCTCTATCATTTGGACTCAGACCCTTGACCGGAGACTGTCCCCACCACTCCCATGTCATACCATAGGCCACAAAGTTCCCTTGGCAGCCTGTTGCTCCTTTCCAAACCTCCAGGGGAAGCATGCTTCTTGTGTGCTGAGTAGAGTGTGGAGCTAATAATGCCTGTGTTGTGGGTTTGACTCCCCATGGCGGTCACTTGGTGCCTGTGTGCCTGGAGAGGGTGGTTTGGGCTCTTTTGCCTGAATGCTATAGGGAGAGGGGGCAAAAAAGGGGAAGGATGTGGGCTGGCGACCTTGGAGGGACTCGGGGAAAGTCCTTGCCCCACTATCTGGAGGGCACAGGCATCAATCCCCTTGCTGAAACAAGCAGGCTGGAGAATGCAGGCCTCGATCCTGCTGCCACTCACATGTAAAGTGAGCATTTAACCACTGGAGCTAATTCCCCATGCTCTCAGCCATTGTCTGCTGTTGTACGGCGAACAACGGCCACAGCTGAGCAGCTTTCTAGCCCACTATGGCTTGCTTCTTAGGAGGCCAAGTGGGGAAAAGGGCCACTGGAGATGCTCAGCCCCCTGGCTGACAATACCTTCTAAACAGAAAGAGCAAAAGGCCTGCACCCCACCCTGCCAACCTCCTGGCGTGGCTCAGGGGCTGGACTAGGTTACCTGCCGAGGTGCCTTCCAGCCCTACATTTCTATGTCTATAACTCTATAAATATGGATTGCTGAACTGTGGTGTGATGACACTGATCAATGGGACCCCATCAGACCTAGGTATAATCTATACAGGAAGGGCAGATTAGGTCACATGGGGGGGGGGGGTCTACATCTGAAACTAGAGATTAGATGGAGAACTCCATATTCTGAGAGCAAATAGTAGTTATGTCAACAGGCAAAAGGAGGTGGTGGTGCTCCTTCTGAGTAGATGGTCAGCTTACAGTAGTGTCAGTACACTCTGACCTAAGCAAGTAGAGATCAATATTTATGATCTCTCCCCCTGTTTAGGAGGGGAAAAAACCACAAAGTTTGAATTAGTTAACTTTAATTTCGATCCCGATACATTTACACAAACTTTGCAGTAAAGATCACAAGAGAACATGAAAAGCAAGAAGCAATTAGAAAACCAGTTTCCTGCATTTAATGAAATGTTACAGTAACAGAAGGTCATTATTCAGTTTGAATGGGAAATCCATGCTAACAAAAGTGTTCCTCTTTCCACCTGATAAATGCCTTCTCAGATTACATCTTTGTTTCAGTAGAAGCCCTCTGTGTATCACACTCAAGTTATGTGCCGTTGGTTGCAGATTGGTTGGTACTTGCTCTTGACCAAATTGTGGATTCCAGAAAGAGGCAGAGGAGCCTTGATTAAAAAGCAACTACAAGGCAGCAGACAATGGACCTGAGGAACATACTGGGAGAGGTTCCACGAGAGCTATTGTAATTACTTGATGGAACGGTTAATTTAGTTTAATTCCAAATAACTTGGAAGCAGATCCATCAGGATAACCACCTTCCTACATGCTCTGCTCTCTTTCACACACCTCGAAGCTATGGACGGAGGTTTGAATTCTTAATCCAAAACAAAAATGATTCCTCAATCTATTCCGATGTTTCCAGGTTCAGAGAAGCCCAATTTACACAGCTCTAGAAGCAAAGATTGTAAAATCAACACACTAATAAAAGTTTTGACTAAGGGGAAGGAGTCAGACAGGTGATTCTGGAGGAGAAGCGCTGTGCTGCTCACACCCCACTCCTCATCGCTCAGGGGCTTAAAACAACAGGATGCTGCAAATACTGAAACAGAAAATAGAAGAATTAACATGTTTGCCAAACAATGCTCCATGCACATCAAGATGGACTTCGCACACATAAATCATGCCCTATATTTCCAGAGAGAACAATCATCCATACACTGACATTGGATATCTATTACAACAAGCCCATTCTCCTCCTTCAGTTATTTTCACAATTCCATTCTGTGTGCTATGGAACACGTAAACTGACCACAGAGACAGAGAAGTAATCCTTGTCCACAGAATAAGGATAATTTCTCCTAAATCTTCATGTGTACTGTATTGCCAAATTTTCAGACTTAAGTGCCTAACATTAGGCACCTAAATTAAGTATTTAGACCCTTAAATAAGTTTCCTGATTTTCAGTTTCCAAGCACTCAGAATTCTCAAAGTGACAGGCCACTGTCTTTCTATTTACACCTTTTAAATGACAGATAGACCCGAGTCATGAGGTTCAGATCTTGATCTCAGATTTCTTCAAGTCTCAGGAATGACTGGACTCAGGATTCTTGTTTAAAATCCGTATTCAGATACACACAAGCTTCAGATACAAACATTCTGAAAGTTTGTGAAAAAAAGGGGTCTGGATCAGTTTCCATTTTGAATCCATCTCTTATCTATCACAAAAACTGGTCAAGAAATGGCAGAATCTTTCTCTGGAAATTCCTACATCAGACTGAGTCACAAAAGTGTCATTTAGATGAATAAATAAAATATCTCACCTTTTCCCTGCTCACCGCAGTTCGAATCCTTCATTGAGGCAAAGTGTGGGTTATTAATGCAGCTGGGTTACACTGCTTGTTCATGTAATCAGACACCTGTTTAGGGAGAGTGTCCTTCAACTTCCACCCTTAAAAAAACCAAACACAGACAAACAAACAAACAAGCAAAAACTATAACAGCAGCCTATCAGAAGAATGTGACATACATAATGCCCATTCAAGAAGGTAGAAGGGGAACAAAAATCATGTTCATAAGATGAAGATGGCTTTAGCTGCAGATGTGTTTACAGTAATAATTAATTCTGCTTCATAAGGATACATTGGCATTCAGGGCTCAAATCAGCACCACAACACCTTAGAGCTGTAATGAAGTAACCAGACTGTGATTGTGAGGCCCCATTTAACTCTTCGTGTTTTGTTTCCAGAATTCTTGCTAATGAGACAAGTAGCATCAGTGCTTCCATATCAGGAAGGATTGATTTAAATGAAAACTATTTAAATCACTGATTATAATCATGATTTAAATCAGCAAGCAGGAAACCTTAATTTTAATATTGTTTTCATTTGTATTTTTTTGTGATTTTCTAAAAAAAAACCCCAAAAGTCGATACTCAGTGGCTGGTAGACATTAAAACATGTTGATTTGCAACTAAATATAGCCTTTACACTAAATCTGGTACTTCTTTTGCTAAACAGGAGGATACACTACAGCTATACCCATTTATTTAACTTAACATATATTTATTTAGATTCTTAATTTTTAAAGTTTTATGTTAGAAGATGGTGAATGATGTATTTCTTATTTACTAGATGATAATTAATTTTTCACTTGTGATAGGTGTTAAGCTCTATTTGGATGGAAACTGGAATTCAAATAGAAATGTGCGAAGATGGCATTTTTAAAAATTGCATAAATGTGCTGGGTACATGAGAATTTCTTTTTTCCAAAAACATTTTGCTTTTAAAGCTAACTGATTTATTAAACTGTAGTTAGTGAATTGAAATGGTTCTTTCTAGTTACCATGTCCTTCAAGACTTTAGAACTAGGAGAATTTCATCTTCTCACACCTAGTTTTTATTCATTGATGGGAAGAGGAAATCAAGCTTTTCTGCTTTATTGATTTCTTAACTTTGAATGAACTAGTCATTGAACTGAATTAGTTGAATAAATGGATATGGAATATGTATGATCCTTGCACCTGTAGAAGAGATTACTGCTGTCAAAAGATGGATTAGCAGTTCAACACACTCTGGTTCCAGGTGCTTAGCCAGTGACCTCTACTAATTCAGTGGTTTGGCTTTCTTTAAAACTTCAGCAGCAAACATATACTGCTTCATATTTTTTTATTTAGTGTAATTATTTTACGTAAGTTGTCACACTCTAAAATGTAATTTTAAACAGGTTTATTTTTAAAAGAAAAATATATTTGATTTAAATAATAAAGTCCAATTTAAATGAAAAAAATCTCTTATTTTTGATTTATGTTTAAATCATCAATTTTTATCCACCCTGTTCCATACTATACAATGTCTATGCAACTTGTAGCTTCCATCTCTGCTGTGAAGGTTACATTTCCATCTCTGGCTGTTCTCCTACAGCAGGACCTTTTCCTTGCACAACCATGAGATCAAGAGACTGAATATTCAAACTCTGAATTTCACAAGTACATCAAAGCACTAGGACTGCACTTCCGCTTAACTCCTTACCTCCAGTCAAACTGGCCTTTTATTGACACCCAGTGAACAGCAGTATAGGGTCAAAGGAGATCTGTAATCCTTAAGGGGGTTCTCCTACCAGCACACAAGTTCCATAGCCCAAGTGGCAGGATAGCAGGGCAGCCGTCTGTTTTAGAACACAGACATATAAAGACGGCAGGAAGGTCATGGGATTGCCACTCTTACTTCTGTGCTGCTGCTGGCGGCGGTGCTGCCTTCAGAGCTGGGCAGCCAGAGAGCAACAGCTGCTGGCCGGAAGCCCAGCTCTAAAGCCAGTGCCACCACCACCACCAGCACAGAAGTGAGGATGGCAGGAATCGGGGATGGGTTACCATATGTCTGGAAAAGGAGCTGCCAGCGGAGCGGGGAAAAAAAAAAAAAAAAAAAAAAAGCCGCGTCCTGCTTCTCCCCCCTCCCTCCAGCGCTTGCGCCGCCATACAGCTGATCAGCGCAAGCCTGGGAGGGAGGGGTGAGGAGGAGGAATGTGGCATGCTTGGGGAAGAGGCGGGGCCAGGGCAGGGATTTGGGGAGGGATCCAATGGGGCAGGGAGGGGGCGGAGTCGGGGCGAGACAATTTGCATCTCGGCATGGGGCCCCGCACCTGCTAAAGCTGGCCCTGGACGTATTGGAGCATGAGATTTCGTGGGTGAATACCCACTTTGTCGGATGCATATGTCTGGGTTTTCCCAGCAGCCTTCCGACTGGGCTGGAGGGATCACAGCTGGGGCTGCAACTTCCCCGCCTGGGTCAGGAGGCTGCCAGCTAGGGCCGCACCCTCTCTGCGTGGGGGGAAGAGGTGACAGATGGGGCCACAGCCTCTCTGCGTGGGCAGAAGGGGGTGACAGCTGGAGCTGCAGCCTCTCTGCATGGGGACAGAAGGGTGACAGCTGGGGCTGCAGACTCTCCATATGGGGGGAAGGGAGAGACAGCTGGGGCCGGAGCCTCTCTGCATCGGGGGAGGGGGTGACAGCTGGGGCCGCAGCCTTCCACGCAAGGTGGGGCCAGACAGCCACCTTCACTTTTATGCTGCCTTCAGAACTGGGATCCCAGCCAGCAGCCGCAGAGCTTCCTGCAACCCAGGGAGGTTTCCGGCAGGAGGTCTGACCCAGCTCCAGGAGTGGCCCCTGCAGGGGAAGAGGAAGTCCCATCCCTCCCCAGCCTGGGCTGGGACTAACAGTTAGAGCCCATCCCATAGTAGGAGCCCCCAGGCAGAATGCCCCCAGCCCTGCCCCCTCTCCAGATTTCATGGTCCGTGACATGTTTTTATGGCCGTAAATTTGGTAGGGCCCTACCAATTACCTTTGGTGACACCTGGCTAAAGGGATCAGCTTGTTCTTTATTTTTGATATTTTGTTTTGCATCCTGTGAGGGAGTAGAGAAACTGCCATCCAGCACACTGGGGGTTAAAGAAAACCTTTGGGTTCAGCAAGCCCCACCCTGCTATACCTGTAGCCAGTGGCAGGCAAGGAGGGGGTAGAAAAGAAGGGAGCCTGGCTCAGTTGAGTGCTAAGTGGTAAGGGGGCAGGTGTTCTCTATCTGCCTGAAGGGATGGCTCAGTAACCCACCAGCTAGTACAGGCACTTGAGGTAAGTAAGGGCTCTTCTGCCAAGGGGAGGCTGCAACTAAGCCCCAACACTTGGGGCAACTAAACTAGTGGGACCATGACCAAAACTGAAGAGACTTGCAGGAAGTAACCCAGGGAAGTGGGTCTTGACTCCCTGCTTGGGATTGCTTGTTTAGGGATTGATCTACACAGGGCCCTGAGCTGGGGGTGGGGGGTAGAGAGGGAGGGTCAGGGTTCCCTTACCACCCCATCTTGCGTTGCAGACTGAAAGACCAGTGATCTAACCCTTAGGTTGCTTGGCCATGGAAGACCCTATCACACCCTCCTGCAGATTGGTCTGGTAAATGCATTTCAGCTTATGTTCCTAACTCTTACTATGTGTTTTGTACATACATTTCACCATGATATTGGCTAGCAAGTTATTAGTTTTTAAATGATAGCTCACAAAGCATATTTTGTGCAAAGATTCATACAATAGTATGTAGGGTATGACTATAGGGGTGCATTTAGATCACAAGTGATTTCAACTTCATTATTGAATGGGAAGGAAAGAACTTACCAGAGTTCACTCAGCTCTGCTGCTGTGGCTTCAGTGAAGAGCTCTGTTACATCCCAACAAAGAGCTGTCTCATCATCTGCAACAAGCTCCCAGACAGAGCTTTGATGTATGTAGTCTCTGAGTTGTTTTAAATGTTATGGTGACCCCTGAAGTGTCACTGAAGGAATTCTGGGTATAATGATTATGCAAATGAAGTTCTTTCTGTAGCTCTGCTTCCCCAGTTCACCAATAGATGGGAGCAGAGTGCTCCTTCCCCTTTGGTGCTTTAGACCACAGACTTTCCATTATCATTATTTAAGGTTTATATTACAGTAGCTCCCACGGGACCAAATCATAATTGGAGCTCCATTGGACTGGGTGCTATGCAAATACTTATGACAATACAATTCCCTGCCATGAAAAGCATACAACCTAGGAAGACCTACATATTCCATATAAAAGGGTGAGAGCTAAAATATCTAATCCATGTAGTTTTATACACCTATAAAACTCTTTTGCTCATTATAAATATATGGAATAAGTATCAACTGTGTCTATTGGCCCCTTAAGCTATTAGGTGGGTTTTGAGGATGCAGTTGCAGGATCTGATAATGATACTGATTCTGGGAGGATAGCAAAGGGATGAATGAGTGAAAGGGAAGCTAGAACCCTATTGTTAGCACCCCCTGAACACTAAGGGCAAGGGTCTGCACCACCTGAAACACTAGACTTTGAAGTGGTAGGGGTGTAGCCACAACCCCATTTTCATTCCACACCCAGTAGAAGCTGGAGGCTAGTCCCAGAGGAAGCGTACACTGCACCTTTTAAATGGCTGTGCTGTAGATACCACCTCAGTGTGTATTCTCCAATGTGACCCAGGAAGCAGTCTGTTTGCCTGTCTCCTCTGTATTCCTAGTGTTTCTGGCAACTGCCTCAGCATGGGGCACCTCGAACAACCTAAGGCAGATCTGGCTTAAAAAGCCTCAATATAGCTCAACGTGTTCAGCTAAGTGTTCTTATTTGCGGGAGCATACCCAAAAGAGAACTTCAGAGTTTTTTGGGGTCATTCTCTCACCGCTTTTAAAGCTTTGTCTTTCTATTTTTATAATGCTATAATTTTGTCATTAAAATTTCATGTCTGAGGGTATGAGTTTATTGATCATTTAAATATAAAATGATCCGACATTATAGACGTGATACCATCTAGTCAGGACAGGCAAGTTTGCAGCTCCAGCAGAAAAGCAACATGGGTACCGAGCTAAAATATAACAAACATTGCAACTTCTTCGAAGTAGCAAACAATCAGGCATTCAAGAATGGATCCGTGTGTGCCCATAAAGCTGAAGATGTACTTATTTGCTGGTTACAGCACGTGGCAGTGCATGCATAGTAAGAGGGAGGTAGATAAAAAACCTGAATGTAGAGATACCATGTCATGCCTGTGTTATATGATCATGTGCAGTATAGTTTGTCTAAATGTTGCTTTCCAGGACTATATCATAATATAACAGTCTGGTGCAAGTCTCAAAAATATTAGGCTATTTACACTGAGGTCAAGAGCTTCTTAGCTTTTGATCTGTGCCCTTTATAGCGGTATTCATTTTAACTCTTCTTAACAGATGTTTTTCTGCCTCAAAAGAACTGCAGCTATATCTAACTGCCTAAAATTGTAGGCTGTGTTGTAAATGATGCATGGGATAAATTGTCAATACATGCTGTCCAAAGTGTAATGACAGTATTTAAATTTTTTATGATTCTTCCAATGTGCTATTGGAAATTGAACTCTGGAATGAGAACAATTTACTAGATGAAGAACAAAAAGAATCTTTTTAAAAATGAATATTTAATTCATGTAGTTAGACATATAATTGTTCAGCCTCAGTTCTACCATGTTTCACTATTTTTCCCCCTCAAGTTTAAATCTAACCTGAATATATTAAAATAATGGGAGGCTGTCAGTCATATTCTGATCCTCTAGGAATGCATATATGTGGAATGGTTGGAATGCTTAACTCAACCTTATTCCATATATACCTGTGAACCTTCTGAATGACGAGTGAAATACAAGACCGACTGGATCCATAGTATTTAACATAGAAGAATTTACTTGTGAGGGATATCTGTCAAGTATGAATATCCAAATTTACCAAGTATCCCTAAAATCAGAACTTCAGGTTTTGGCCTTATTATAAAGATACAAAAACATAGCACAAATGTGGATTGTAGCAATCTCTAGAGCAGTGGTTCTCAACCTTTTCAGACTACTGTAACCCTTTCAGGATTCTGATTTGTCTTGCATACCCCAAGTTTCACCTCACTTAAACGACTTACTTATAAAATCAGACATAAAAATACAAAAGTGTCACAGCACACTACTACTGAAAAATCACTTGCTTTCTCATTTTTACCATATAATTATAAAATTGATTGGTCTATAAATACTGTATGTGTATTTTAGCATATAGTGTATATAGAGCAGTATAAAACAAGTCATTGTATGAAATCGTAGTTTGTACTGACTTTGCTAGTGCTTTTTATGTAGCCTGTTGTAAAACTACACCCTCTGGAAGACCTGTGTTCCCCCCCCAGGAGTATGTGTATCCCTGGTTGAGAAGCACTGACCTGGAGAATACTATGTAGCCCACTGGCAAGGGATGCTACTAGGACTGGCTGGAACACAATTCCATTTCATGAAAAATGTTGATGCATCAAAACCAAATTCATTCATATTCCAAATAAAAATGTTTTGAAGTCTCATGAACAAAACAAGGGAGAATGACCCACCCAAAATTAGCCAATAGACTGATGGTTAGAACACTCAGCAGGCATGTGGGAGAACCAGTTTGAAGTCCCTGCTTCTGAAAACCAGGGGCTTCAACCAGGGTCTCCCACATCCTTGGTAAGTGCCCTCATCACTGGGCTTTAGCTATTCCGGGATCTCTTCCCCCATCCTGGATCTTTATATATAAAACTTTCTCTACAACATTTGGTTTTGACAAAATGGCATTTTCTACAGAAAAGAGTTGTCAAAGTTTGACTAGCTCTAGACACTACAGTAACATAACTATCCAGCAGATCATTTTACATTTTTCCCTGTAAAATCTGTCAAGATTGGTCAGAACAAGTCACTGAAGAGTCAGCTAGCAGGACTTGGTGATACAGGAGCAGAATTAGACCAGGATCTCAAAGCCACAGCTATCAAGGAGAAGTACTAGTGGACCATATCAGCATGTATGAGTT
Organism: Chrysemys picta bellii; assembly: GCF_011386835.1. Classification (NCBI taxonomy): domain Eukaryota; kingdom Metazoa; phylum Chordata; order Testudines; family Emydidae; genus Chrysemys; species Chrysemys picta. The sequence goes on from NC_088795.1 coordinate 19,311,473, forward strand.
TTCTTCAAGCCTCAACCTAGCATCACCTGAAACCGAACCATAGAAGCAAATAACTGCTATATGGCCCTGATACAAAGCCCATTGAAATCAATGGAAAAACTCCCATTAACTTCAGTGAGCTTAGAAACCTATTCTATGTCAATATGTAAAGTATGGAGGCTTTTAGTAAGCCTGCTTAGCTACCAAGTTTTCTTATTAAGCATCAGCCATTCTGCCTATCCAGCAGGGCTTCAGAAGACTGTCCTGATAACCAGCAACCTGCTCTTTAAAAAGAAGTCACTGTTAATTAGTTTCTGGTGGCCCTTATTTAAGCAGCTATTGCAGACTGTGAATCAAATTCAGTGTTAGTAGAAGAAAACAGCTCTGCTGGAATCAGCAGAGTACTACCCCACTTATGGGCCCTGTATCTTAGAAGAATACAAATGTCTTGCCATTCTCGTTGGTGGCTGAGTGTGGGAATCAGGTTTTGTGCACTTACAGTGATCATGAGAACTAAGTAAAAAGACACTACTATTGACCACAAGCAAGTTATAATGGAAGGAAATTTTCCTTCCTTCTACCGTTTAGTACGCTTACAGTATAATCTTGCCTCAGGATCGGCCCAAGTTTTTCCTTCTCAGAGCACAGGCTTACAATATTTCAATGATTTTGTTATCAACATGTATAGTGCTCATATGGGCCTGTGAGGTTTAGGAACATTAATAAAAATCTTTCTAGGAAAGTGGCCAATAATAGTGCTTCAGCAAAAGACTCAGACTTTCCAGTGTCCCTGAGTCATCCTGGTAATGTCTTTCATACACATTACAATGGTCTGTAGAAAACTTTACTCCTCTCCCTGGATGTCTCTCTATGGAGAAGAAAAATAATAATTGTTTTAATAAATCAAAGTGTAACGTCGCTACCATCCACAGCTCTGCTCAAATAGCAGCAGTATGACTGTCTCTCCCTTCAGCTAAACCAGACACTCTCAGGGATTGCATCATGCACTGTAGCAGAGCACTGTGTATAAGTGCAAGGCAAACAGTGCTCAGAACAAGACAGAGGAGCTCAATCCTGCTTTAATGAGTATGATCTGTCTAGTCCACTTTCACCCACACCCAACAATCAGTGCTCCATGGCTTGTGAATCTGTGCAAGACAAAGGAGCACACTAGGGGAATGCAGGTTGGAGCTCAGGGCAGATAAGTAATATAGCCTGAGTTTGTGTTACTAGTCCATGACCCTCCTTATCCGTTGGGATCCCACTTTCAGAGGGTTCACTGGGGCAGTAATGGCCAGTAGTGTTCCTAGCAGTGTGGCTCTACTGGAGCCAGGCTGCCAAGGAGTGGGATTAGCACTACAGTGGGCCAGAGGAATTAGGCAGATACAGGCCTAGGAATTAGGCAGATACAGGCTATAGCCCCTGATTGCCTTCTAAGCCTCTGTGGATGGGCCCAGCAGCCTGTTCTGTCACAAAGCAGGGTAAGCTCCCCTGCTCTGGAACTATGGGGAAGTGTCTCAGCAATAAGCACCTTTATGGGATTTCATCTCCTTTGTTTTCCCACAGAAGGGGACAATCAGGAGTGTATAGCTTTATGATGAAACGTATTCAAATGCTCAGCCATGCACTGGGGACTTCACAAAATGAGGCCATATCCAAAAGTAGGTCAGAGTCCTAAATCCATATTTTGAAACCGTAATAAAAGTGGCCTGATATTCAGAGGTGCTGGGCATAAGCAGCTCCCATTGACTTCAAGGATTTGAGCCTAACTTTAGGCATCCAAATTTCAAACTTTAGCCATGGGCCCTGTGCTGAAGAATGCATCTACATTTAACAGGACACAACAAGAGAAGGTCATAAAAAGCCTCCCAAAGGTGGAGGGGGGAGGGGGGGAAGGAGACACAGGACTGGGAGAGAATAAGATCACATTGTTACTCAGCAAGGCATACACATTTTGATGGCTCAGTTCCTTTTTATGATAGTGATTATCTGTTTATCTATCCTCCCTCTCACTTTCCATAGATGAGACAGCATAAGCAAGATTTCAGGAGAGATGTGAATGAATGAACATGTATTTGGCAAGCATTCAGAGCAGTGCATTAAATAGTTTGGGACTTGCACTAAAAGTGGATATAGTGGAGTAGAAAGTAATTGGGTTTCACTGTACACAAGAATGCTTTATTGAAAGTGTTGTCAAATTTGCTACTCCGAACTCCAGTTTTCAGAATTAAAAAACCTAGCTTTATTTTACAATTGGTTCCACGTTGCCTTATGAATTCCTAGCCTGGTAAAGTAGAGGGACATATGAGAAAGATTCAGACAAACTGAAACCCATTAAACATCCTTTTTTCCATCCCAAATGCTTTATCAGTTTGGGCTCTTCTTGTTCTAATAAGCAGATTTTCATTTTAATAAAATCTCTGCAAGTAACAAACTCTTAATATTCAATGGGGCTTTTTATGTGTGTATGTTTTTAATTGCAACCAAAGTGTTGAAAGATTGAAAAATCAGGCACTGTGCATGTGTTAATACCTTTAAGACATGAATATGCATATCCATATTTATTAACAGCTTCAGACAAATGATACAGCATTTTTATGAGGCCTGATTTCAGTGATCTGCATAATGACTAGACTGAAGTAAAGCCGTACTTCTCTGATTTAACAAAAGACTGTGCAGAACTATATGTACATCTCCTGATGCATTTATAGCATGCCCATTGTCCTGGTATATGGGAGCAGGTTGATTTGATTAACCCTGGTTGAAGAGGCTGCAGTACCACAGCCAAGACTAGAACTAGGTGGACTGGGTCAAAGAAATGAGTTGTTTTGCCACAACCTTATCCAGTATTATCCTATCAGCCAATCGTCTGCCAAAACTCTCTCTACGGTGACATCCATGCCAATTCCAATAAGACAAACTCAGCCTCCCCATGAGGTAAGATGAACATTCTCAATGCTTTCATATATTTTGGCTTATTGAATATTCCTTTGCCTCTGTAAAATCCATGATCTTGGCTTACACTCACAATAATGGCATGACCCTGGGAAGTGCTGAGAGCCTTCAGCTCCCATTGACTTCAGTGGGAGATAAGGATGCTCGGCATCTCAAAGGATTCTGCCTATGTGGATTCTGCAGTCAAGAGACACTTCTGCTTCCCTAGTGCATTTAATTGACCCTCCAAAGTTAATTTTGCACCCTGCCAGGGATATGGCCCCTTAAATACACATGACAGTGGATAGTGTAAGACCTTCTTCTCCCCTCCCCCAGGAGTTAAAAATGCTACATAAGAGGAGGAATGAAGAATTGCCATGCGAGTACAGAGAAAAGGTGTGGCAAGAGGTGAGAGTGAATTCAAGGGTAGATTTCACCAAGACTTTTAATGAAAATAAGTGATGCCAAAAGTAGAGATGTGACTGGAGAGCTGAAAGACTAGAGAATTTCTTTTAAAAAATGGTTGTGGGAAATTAAAGGACATGACCAAGCGTGCTAACAGCTGAGAAGTGGGAAGGTAACATAGAAGGTCAACAGGAGAACAGTGGAGATATAGGACATCTACAGTAAATGAAGACAAGCTATCTATTTCCTAGAACTGGAAGGGACCTTGAATAGGATTATTTAAAAAGCGCATGAAGTAATATATTGGTTAGATTTTCCACTGGTGTAAATCAGCACAGATGTGTTACTTGATTTACAGCAACCAAGGTTCCATCCTATTGTATTTATTCTGACATATGACCAGTGTAATTTCACTTGCAACTCTGCCATGGGGGAAAGCATCAGTACTAACTTAAAAAAAAGTAATGATTAATATTGAATTTTAGGCAGTTGAGTAATTGCCACTATCTTAGTACAAATTAAATGAGAGAGTCAGCAGGACTGCTCATGCACTTAAAGGTGAGCACATGCCTAAGTATTTACAGGCTATTGAGATCTCAGACTGCCATCTGATCTTGTAGCCCAAAGACTTGCAAGGGAATGAAGTATCAGACTCAGTGTCTAACCATTAATGTCCCCCAAAATGCACTAAGATGGTATTAAATTGACTTTTTTTTTCTTTAAATTTTATCTTGTGATGTTCCACTGAATAAATTCTTACTGGGAAGGAAAACTATAAGTTGCTTGACTAACAATCCTTTTTTATCAATCGTGCAGTTAACATTTTTGATTTGAAATAATCAAGGTTTTCATTCATAACAAACAAGAGTCTTCAGTTGTTTACTGTTTCATTGCTCTGGCTACTTATTGTATAGAGCCAAATCCTCATCTGGTGTAACTTGGCATAGCACCATGAAAGCCATGGAGGTACAGTGATTTACACCAGCTGAGGATCTGGCCTGTCTGTAGACTAATAACACTTACTTTACAAATATGTATCACATTGAATGTGGGGGTATGAATTTCATTTTCTTTCACTATTGGCTATTTAAACACAAGTTCATTGCCAGATCCTAGCTTTTAAAAAAGAGAAAATGAAGACACGTGCATGACTTTTTTAACAAGAATCTGTTATGCAGCTTTACTCAAATTAAGTCATTCCTAATGTGTCCAGAATTAAAGAAATTAGGGATTAGGTTAGTGGGAGCAACTATCACATGCTTCCACTACACCAGCCTCCACCGACTACATGTCTTTCCAGCATTGTGCTAACGTATCATATTTTCACAGAAATGCTTGTTTGTTTCTTTGTTAGTGGACTCCTCTAAAAAGAAGTAAAATTTGTCGTTGTCTTGATTTTTAGAATGTCAGACTTTTGTATTTTAATATACTCCCCTGATTGATTAGAATTGGCAATGACTAAGCATGCAGCATGGTTATTTCTATTTTAAGTATGTATACAGCCAAGTCCTTGAAAAAATTTAAAAGCCCTTCAGTTCTGTCTGGTTAATTCTACAGATCTTGACCATTACAGTTCAGGACTGAAGTGGTTAAGTTTCAGCAGACCCCTTCCCTCTCCCCCTCTCCCCAAAAAAGGGTTGGGGGAGGGTGATTTGAACTTGAAGAGCAATAAGAGTCCACTATTGCACTAAATGGTTATCATAGCTATAGAGTGATTTATTACAAACTGAGCTGCAAGGTACAAATAACCTTCAAATGTTATCAGAGGAGGAGATATCGGAGAAAAATGTGTCTTGGTGTCTTGAATATGTCCCCAGACCACCAGCAGATTTTTTTCCAAGCGCCCCTCAAGACACAATAGGACTCAATGTCAGGCAGTAACATCCAGTTTGAAGAATGACTTTGTAAGTACAGACTGTTTTGCAGCTGCTTACTGTGCCATTAATACCCCCTCCCCCCAACTCATGCAGCAAACTTGAAATAGTTAACATGACAATTAAGGTCTTCAAACTCAACTATGAAATAAAGACTATTGCTGTTGCATAGTTGAGTTTAGACAGTAGTTGGAAAGATTAAAGGCAGAGAAATGAGTTCCTGGTGACTGAGACAGGACAGAATAGCTGCAAACTTGCTTTTTTTTTTTATTGTTTTGAGTCCAGGTGCTATGCAGACGCAGAGGATCTTTCGCAACAAGCGCATTGATTGTTATGACCGTGGCATGTACCCAGAATGACAAGGTAATTTCAGCACACCGCGATGCTGTCATTTCAATAAGCAGAGGTAGGAGTACTAAGACAAACACCTACAGCATGTACTGACCCCAGAACCAATTTTTTGGAGGTCTGATCACATCACAACGCTCATGGTGATTATTTCTGACAATGAGATGACCAACAGATGGAGAAGAGGGGCTTATATTTGTGTTGCTGCTAAGTATTCATCTTTTATATCACTGTGTGAATTTCAGGCCAGGGAACCCAAATTATCTCAAAAATTCAGCCTACTTTCATTCAGGTTTGGGCTAAACTGATGTGCCGATTTTTATTGCTCATGAACTAAACAAGCCATTACTAAACTTTTAGTACTGAAGATACAAGCACAGGCAAAGGGTAGTTGGGTATTTTTGAGAAGATTTATAACTTAAAATTTTCAGATACAAATACTTAGTGTTAGGCCTGGAAGGCCATGTGCAAGCACTTACACAGAAGGGTTTTTATGTGCTCTAATATGGGATGGAGGAGCCTAATATCAAGCACCCAGGTTTGAAAAGGTTGGCCTGCATATTTTTTGTATACACACACAGCCTTTTGACAAGTTTCCAGCATGGCCCTCTGTTACAATTTTTGGCAATCCTGACTTAAACTTCATAAGGACAAGGAATTGTAGAATGTTTGTTAAAATTCAGCCTCCAGAACTGTCACTCCAGCACAGTTCTTGAAGTTGGAAGTTCTCTCCTCTACAGAACCAGTAAAGCTTGCGTAGCGACAGTGTAAACTTCATGACACTGCCCTGCCAATGGTGAGATGAACTGAGTGTAGTTCGGCCTCCATGCCCTATTTATCTAATCTAGCTTCGCTTATAAAACACCCATCATTTTGGACTTTCAGGAGAAACTGCTACATAAAGGTGCCAAAGAATGGCAATTTGTGACTGGTTTTGATGATATGGAACTGGACACTGGAGTTAGGCTTCTCCCCAAACTTGTTTCACACAGGCCACTGATTAGATGGCAACAACATGTGGTCACTATTGCCCTGACCAGATTTTTTTCCAGCAACCTTATCCCATTAGCAATCTCGTCTGGTCTCATGGTGCTATAAATCTTCTGATGTAGTAATAAACCAATCTAATATAGCTGTACATATTAATAACCAAAAGCAGCTGGTGGTTGTTATGAGCTCGCTATTTTCCCTGCTGCTTTAGCCACCATAGTATAAAGTTATAAGCAAACTTCAAGGAAATGAACAGGATTTTAATTTTACTACCAGTAAACTAAAATAAACTAATCTTTCATAACAGAAGATTGTCATTGAAATGGAAATTATACTCAGTGTAAATGTCATTTCCTTGCTTATAGTTGAAGTTCAGCCCTTGAACAGCATTGTCTATTCCCATTATTACTCTCTACACTCCTGACAGTTCTTGTATTAATTGCACCAGATTGCTTGCCTTATGCTTTTTCGTTTGTTTTTCTCCCTCCTCCCTAAAGGGTGTGTGGGGTTTTTTTTTTTTTTTGAAAAGTTGGCATCCCTTCAAATATGGGTCAGGTAAGGAGAGGGAAAGGGAAGCTAAACTTTGGGCAGGCTCTTTACTGACAGAACCAAAAGCTGGATATCCCCAAATCCTTTCTCAAGGTAATTCGTTACAAGGTCTATAGCCCTAATTACAGTGGAACTCACTTATAGCAAATCTGGCTATTGTAAGACCTCATTTACTGTATTGATTGGCCCAAGATATTAATTTCAAAACCAAATTTAATCTGTTTACCAAAAGGTTGGAGGTGTTTGGCTCTGTGGTTTTGTTTTCAATCCAACAGACCTGAACCAGCTGTGAATTTCAGATTTCAAAGTATGGGGATGTTCATATCTGTTGTGTTGGATTAGGCTTTTTTCTATTTTGTGAAGGAAACTGACCGCGCCAAATAGGTGTAGCTTAATGCATAAATCTCATTGAAATTCAATGCCATCTGAGTGTCTAATTTACTTAGGCTCTTAGAAGTGAGATTTTTTTTCAAATGTACAAATTATAATTACTGTTCTAAATTTCTGTTCAAAGTGAGGTTTTGTGTGTGTGTGGGGGGGAATGATTTCACACACTTCTCTATACAACACAACTTGCTTTTTCTTTGTTTCTGTATTTAGAATGGATAGATTTAAATGTAGGCAGAAGATGTTACCAGGATGACATAGCGTGTCCACTGCATGGTTTGGTTATGTTGACGTCAAAGGACTCCTTCTACAATTTAAAGAAGTTCAGCTGTTAGCTTTGAGAACTTGTATCCGTTAAAGGAACCTTCCTTCTTTTTCTTTGCCTCCCCTTTCCTCCCCCAATGTCTTTGCTCAGCAGATGCTGCCCAGGACATCCTCCACATCATGCTATTTATAGTCCTATATTGACAGGCTACAGCACCTCAGGTAGTACTGTTCAGGTCTGCCAGTTCAAGAGTATGAACCGTATGCTGAGGAGAAAGGTGTAAGGTAAATTAGCATTCAGTCAGCTGAATTTGGGTAATGTCAGAGGAGAAATGAAAGGGCAGGAACCCTCAACTTAAAAAAAACCATAGTATTGTTTTCAAGGTGCTGGCTGAAGGGAATTTTCCAGTTGGCTGGCTTTGTGGCCGGACTGAATTGGTGTTTAAGGAACTATCCTTTCTTCAGTTGCTACTGGTCTAATTATACTAGCTTACAAAAGCTGTTGTAAAATTAAAAGAAACACACGTGCTTGGGGAATTAAGATGCACTCCACAAACAAGTGCACTGCCAACATCAGCAGACACAACCTGATCCCAAGTCCACTACAGTCAGTGGACAGATGCCACTGAGTCAATGACCGTTGCCACAGGGCCTTAGTGCATGCCAGCAGCTCAGAACAACAACAAAAAAGCATTTGTGAAATGGCTCCTAAGACATTCATTCTAGAAGACATGTGGGGCATCTTAGTAAGCACAATGAGGTACTTTTAAAGAAGCATTGGGCCAAAATCTACTCTGCTACACCCATGATATTTCATCAAAAGTTGTAGTTGCAAAGCTACAACTGAGGGCAGGATTTGACCCTGTAGTTCTGAAGGTATTTACATAGATGACTATCTATTTGACCTTGACACAGGTAATAAAAAGCATTGGAATTTTAATAAACCAAAAAGTATTGTCAAACTTAGATTAGGTATAGTTTCAACAGTGATATCTGAGGATATTCCACACACAAAACCTATGTTAGGGCTTTGAAAAATTCTCAAAATCAAATCACGTGGAGACCAATGGCCACTGCCAAAAGAACCATGCAGTCTGTTAGATGCTGCCTGTTCTGGGTCTCCCAATCCCAGACTCTCTACTCTGAAATGTTTTTTAAAGTGAACAATAAACCTGTGTTCTGCAGGCCTCTCATGTTCATTACAAACAGGGCAGACAGAAGTGTGGTAGCTGTCCAGTTCTGTTGGTGTACTATTGTACACTGAGCCCCATTGTTCAACTATCTGTGTTCCCCAGAAAAAACTCCAGTCTAATTTACATCTTTTGTATTCCGGTCATTGTCTTTTCTCTTTGCTAATGTATTGATGTTCTCCAGAACTCGTCCTCCATACGCAGCTCATTCAGTCTCCTCTTTTTAGTGAGTTCCAAGTAATTGTTTAGATTTACATTCATCTGAGTCTCCTCTCACTTCTTAGTCAGTGCACTTAAGAGGATGAAGCTGATTCTGAGTCCCAGAGGTGAAAGATAGATGCTTTATCATATAAATCACAAACTGTTGTCATTCTTTTTGTCCCATTTCAAGAGACAAAGGGATACAAAGTGGAACCTTTTCAGAGCTAGGCAGTGGTGAAAGCTGTAACCCTAGTTGTAATTAGTCATACATAGAAGCCTAATTTAGTGAAGGACTGGAAGAGTATGGCGTTTTTATTGTTTCAGACTAAAATGTATATTGAGTATGAGTGGAGATCTTACACTTCTGACACAGGAAGAAATCCACTAAGAATACATATGTTCTGAAAAGTACAAGGATGAATTTGAATTATGAAAAGGAAGAGACCTATTATAATGGCATTAAACCAATTAAAGAGACAACTGAACTACAACAATGGCCTCTTTCCACTTAAACCTAAAAACACACACCTTCAAATCCAGTATGTGTGCACTTTACTTTACACTGGCTTTGAAAAGAGAAAATAGTTTGCATAGAGCTGGGAGAAAAATCTGAGATTTCTCCACATCTAAAATGAACACACTAGGGCACATTCTACTTTCTGTGCATGCAAATTTCATTAATGTGAGTAAGTGATGGGTGTGTACTGAAAAGACAATAGGCTCCATTGTGTCCCTCTGGTCTGTGAACTGTGGGATAATGTTTTCATTGCTGGGACAGGCCAAAGTGCAGATTTGGTCTTTCCTAGGTACTCACTGCTTTTAGAAGTGCTCCTTTATGATTGGAAACTATTTAAAAACTGGTCTTTGAGGTGCCTTGTGATCAAGATGTGGCATAGAAAAACTGATCTGTCCTTCCCAGCACTTACTTTACTCTATCAAATGCTGGGAGAGAGGTGGGGAAGGTTTCCACCTGGGGCAGCCTCTGAGGAGCAAAGTAAAGGGGATGGTCATTGACTCTTGAAATCATTTGAAAGAACACAGGCATATTTTCACTGTTTGGGGAAAGAAAAGCAGCAGAGAAATAAGGCAGAAAGGAAGGTGGGTGACAGGTTAGCAGCACCTAGATACCATGTTTCAGAGTAGCAGCCGTGTTAGTCTGTATCCGTAAAAAGAACAGGAGTACTTGTGGCACCTTAGAGACTAACAAATTTATTAGAGCATAAGCTTTCGTGGATTACAGCCCACTTCTTCGGATGCATACCATGCTAGATACCATGGTGATTGACACCAGAAAGACAGTACATGGATGGATGTTGGGAGGATAGGAGTGAATCAGTGAGGGGCCATACATTAGCAGAGATTTGATAAAACTAGCTTCTCTCAAATGTACATGCTGCTCAGCATGTACAAGCTCCAAGGATCTTTCTACGGTAAGGACCAGATTCTGCAGCATGCTGAGCAGCACTTACTCATGTGAGTAATTTCATTGACTTCTAATGAAACTACGAGAATGACACACAACTCTGTTGGCAGGGGACAGGCATTCTACATGCTTGAACCATGAAATGAATTGTATTGCAGGCGCCAAGCAAGGGACCCCAAATCAGAAGAATTTATATCCTAGCACACTGTGAGTGTGCAGAAAATAGTGGAACCTGACATTTCTGGGTACTGCCAGCTTTCTGATGTTGGCAGGTCCATTGAATCAAAGTGATTTTCATCTATCTCAGCTCCCCATAGCTGAAGACAAGGGTAGGAGATACTTCAGGAAGCCCTAGTGCCCTGATGGGAACTGTCACCTTAGCTCTGAAATGATATGACAGGACGTTGTGTCACTAGCAATATTAAAGGGAACAACTAATGGAATGTTAAAACAGATATTGGTGGCAGTACTAGGAGTGTAGGTTTTTTGACAAGCTAGGAATATTCTCTCCCCTCCCTGCCCCCCTACTATAGTTCCCCTGGGTGTAAATATTAAATAACTTCATAGTCAGACTGTATTTTCTCCTTACTTGTATTTGATTTTAAAGTGATCATTTGCTAAATATTACAACACATTATTTACCTTTGTCCACAGCTTTTCGGGCCTTCTGCTTTTGCAGGAGTGGCACAGAAAAGCCAAGTCAAGATAAGGCACAACACAATGTCCTTTTATCTATCATGGTGTGGTGAGCTGAACGCTTAAGCTATTTTAATATCATTCTAATTAAGTTTTTTTTTTTTAAAAGCTGAACAGTCATGTAATACAGGAATACATTAATGGCTCTGTTCTTTTTACAAACAGTTTAAGACCTATTACGATGCAATTCATGATTCAGCTGTGTGGTGTATCGTCTATTATAAAAAATATTATAGCAGAGTTGTAGTAATCATTAAGAAAAAATGAAGTGTAGTTAAGTGTAAGCTTGATAGAACCGCAGGGCCTGGACAGGCTAGAGAAATCCTTTACCCTAGCAGCAGAAGAGTGGAAAAGGGCAACTGAAGACCTTAACTCTTAAAGATGACACAGGCAGCATAACTTGGCTGTTAGAACAGGTGAGAGCCATTCAGTACTGCTGAGTTGTGTTCCCAACTCGACTCTGTATCACAGTTTAGTCGTCTGTAAAATGGTTACAATAACTTATACACCATACAGAGATGGTGTGAGGTATGTTATAAACAAACTGATTCTTACAATTCTCCCAAGAAAGGAGCTATGCACAATACAAAGTATTAATATTAAAAGCAGAAATGGGATAGAACTTATTCTGGAAGCCCTCATTCAAGGGGGAATCCATTGATCAGTACCCCTCATATCCAAGTTTCCAGCCTGCAAGTCTTTCCCTGGCAGAGGAGAGGGCATGACAACTATTACTGTGTAAACATGGATTACTTAAAACAATGTGTTGCAAGAATATAATGCTTTGTCATCTATAGACCCCAAAGTACTTTACAAAGGTGGATAAGCACTATTCCCATTTTACAGATGGAGAAACAGAGGAACAGATGAATGGAGCAATTTGTTCATGATCCTGCAGTCAGTGGCAGCCTGTGACCGAACCCAGCTCCCCTAACTGCCAGTCTACAGCTTAAACCTCTCCATTACAGCTGCCCTGGACAAGAATGGTAATTGGGGTGGGGAGAAGATAATGTGCTAGTAGGCAGCTGGGTGGGAGGAATAATTCAATCCTCTCTCATTTCTCATAACTAGAGTGCCATTTGATTTTCTTTTTTTTTTCTTTCATGTTAGTATGACTTAGATGCACTGCAACTCATTAAGGGTAATTGAGTTAAGTCAATTTGTTATCCAAATAATAAAGGAACAGTGTACTAAAAATGAATTTGCACCATATCACTCTACTTCAACTCTGGGAACTAACATGAAGCAATTTATTCCTCTCCAGTTTTCCTGTTAGGGAAATAAATACTTTACAGAGCAATGCCCAGTCCCCTTTCACTTCTTATCAATCATCTTTATGCTGGCATAAAAAAACCCTGCCCCACTGGTTTCAAACATCTGAATTGATACACACTGTCAGTGAGTTGGGGCACTGGGATAAACAGCACTGGGATCTGACATTGAGCAAAAGGCTCATTCATGTATCTGTTTAAGAGTGTTTAAAATAAGAGCTTTGTCAATTAAGGTGGATATCCTTAGTACTCCTTTGGCTCAGTGTCCTTTTATATAGTGAGCATTGCATCTTACAACCAGGTTGCTGGGAAAATATTGTAACTGTATATAAAATGTTGAATTTAGTTTTTAAGATGGACATTTCAGTATGCTTCTTAGTTAATCTATATCTACCGATTCAAATATCTGAGAAGACTACAGTACTTCACTTTATTATAATAAATAATACTTTTATGTACATCACTTCTCATTCATAGATCTGAAAGCACTTTGTCAAGGAAGATAAGGATCATAATCCCTATTTCATAGGTGAGGAATCCCTGGGATACTGAAAGATATATAATAATGGCGCTACTGTGTCAGACCAAAGGTCCATCTAGCCCAGTATCCTGTCTTCTGACAGTGACCAGTGCCAGGTGCCCCAGAGGGAATGAACAGAACAGGTAATCATCAAGTGATTCATCCCTTGTCACTCATTCCCAGCTTCTGGCAAACAGGTAAGGTTACTTGTCTACACTCACATTGCAGGTAACTGTCCTATATATGGGGTGATGAACTGGAACATCTCAGCACCTCTGGATCTTCCCATTACTTAGATGCCCTTAAATATCCTATTTATTGCTCAGTTGAAGATACCTCTAACTTGTCAGAGGGACCCAGGATCTCAGTTTTTCATCTACATGTAGGAGACTAGGCCAATTCTAAAACTTTTAGAGCTTGGATCCATTATTCAGGGCGAGCCTAGTGCAGCAGAGACAATGTAGTCTGCAGAACTGACTTCTTTGCACTTGTTCATCAGAATGCAATGTTCTATTTGTTCAATAATTTCTACAGTAGAACCCAAGTTACAAAAACCTTGGAAATGGAAATTGTTCGCAACTCTGAACAAAATGCTATGGTGGCTCTTTTTCAAAAGTTTACAACTGAACATTGGTTTGATACAGCTTTGAAACTTTACTATGCAGAAGAAAAATGCTGCTTTTAACCATCTTAATTTAAATGAAACAAGCATAGAAACAGTTTGCTTACCCTGTCAATTTTTTTAAAACTTTCCCTTTATTTTTTTAGTAGTGTGTGCGTGTGTGGTTTTTTTTTTAAGCAAATAACTTTGCTGCCTGATTGCATACTTCCAGTTCCAAATGAGGTAGGTGGTTAACCAGCCAGTTTGCAACTCTGGTGCTCATAATTCTGAGGTTATACTGTATTTTTCTGTGGAACTGCAAATCCAAACCCCTTCAAGCACTGGAGATTCAGACTGGTTTTGGTTCCAAGTCAGATCCACATGTGGAAGGAATGATCTGTCTAGTTCTAGTTTGGATGTGGTTAAAATTTCCTGAAAATAGCTTTTCTTACAAGATTTTGGTAATTTGATTTTGAATCTGAATTCCAATCCAATCCTTGTCTGGATTCAAAAGTGATCCCAAATTCTATCCTAATATGGATTTAAACACCACTTTTTCAGCACATCTGATATTTAGCTCTGTTTCTATTGCTCCCCCGCCCCCCCCCCCTTTTTTTTTAAATTCGGACAAAAGTGTTAAAACGGTATGAGTCTCGCCTTTGCACTTGAGTTTTACTTTCCACTCACAGGTACTGAATGTATATTTTTGTTTTTAATAAAAGGTGTTAAAGCACCAGTTCATTATTTTCTGACAAGCCTAAATAGCAATCATTGTTATGCAGTGCAACCAATTAACATGAATACAGGAAAATCGGTTACTTTAATTTCACTTCTACGTTCAGGCATAATTTGCCAAGATTTAGCACAAAAATGTAAGAATATTAGACATGGGCCTGAACTAAACTTTCAGATGTAAACACCCCTGAACACTGTGGAAGCTCAGATCTGGATCCAAACTTTGCAGCCTGTGTTCAACTCTTTATAAAACAAACAAAAAACTCTGTGGATGAGCAGCGCTAGAGCTCAAAAGCATATACAATGATAACAATATTTCAGTCCTACATAGTGCTTTTCACCCATAGACCTAAAGTGCTTTACAAAGGAAGGTATATTAAATAGGTCCAACATGTTAGCCCTATGATGGGGACAAATATATAACTAGAGATTATCTTGCTCACTTAAACTTATTGGATCAGACTTCAACGGAGCTGCACCATGTTATATCCGCAGAGGTTCTCGCCATTATTTTAAACACTTTGGCAGCAATAAAGATTGATTGCTGATATTCTCTTAGGCTGAAAACTAGTTGCTTTTAGCACTTAGCTGAAGAAGCATCTATACATTTTCTTAATACTACTTGTGGCAGATTAGAAGCTTTACTAATTACAGAGCATTGTTTTGTTGTTTTACTGTACAGCTGGAAGAGATTTCATTCCCTGTCTCTGTCTGGAAACGAAACACTGATGGGCAGAGACACACGAGTAAGGGAGGGAGTATTTTATTCCAGCCCTGTTCATCCAATGGATCAATGGCCCACAGCAAGCAATCTCAACCAGAGCTGCTTGGCAGCAGGGTCTCAGCAGGGATGGTCTCAGCAGGTTCTGCACTGTTGGCCTTTGTCCAATCACTTGGTATACTGGCCTTGCACCTCATGTCACTCATTCAGCCTTCTTACATTTTATATTACTGATGCAAAGATAATGACTTTTTTTTTTTTAAAAAGGACTGGGCCAAATCTGTTCTTAGTGTAACTCCATTGACTTTAGGGATGAATCCAATGATTTCACACAGTTTACAGAAGACCAGGCCAATCTTTGTTTGATTACCCCACCCAAATGAGTTAACCACTCTTAATAGGAAAAAAAAATCCCTTATTCTAAAATCTTTCATGGCTCTCCTGGCAGTTATAATTGTCTTTTCACCAAGAAAGAGCAGCAGCAGGACAGAGCCATAAGCCACTCTAATTTGGAGAGGATATGAGTGTAACACTGCAGCCCTCTTTTAGTTTGAAGGGGAAGTAAGCTAAAAGACTGAATTCTGACCTTTTTCACACCCTGGCTTCTTTAAATAATAAAAAAAAGCTGTACAAAGTGTAAATCCAAAGCATAATCTGGCCCTGAAATAATACAATGTGGCTTTCAGGTTTGCACAAAAGAATATACTTGGAACAGTTTACAGTAGTGGTTTTTTTTTTTGGGGGGTCAATAACGGCAAAGATGAGCACACTATCCAGCTATCCAGGAAGGTGTGAAAGAACGTCATGGGTAGGAGGAGACAGAGGGAGTGATGAGAATCTAGGGCTTGCTCGTATAGTCATTTACATTGTGCAAAATCCAAAGAGTGCTATCATTGGCACTCCTTTTGAACAGCTGTAAGTGACTGTGCCAGGCACAAGACAGTGGAAAAGCAGACCCACAGGAGTACAGATCTGTCCTGACCGCACAGCCTCCTCCAATCTCTCCCTTTTCTGGCCTGCCCCTGACATCCTCTCACCCCACCTCATCCATTGGCCCATCCCAGAACATCCTATGCCAGGACATGCTGTTGAGACAATTTAACCTCTGCAGTACAACCCCCCTGCACAAGGTAATCCCTGCTATGGGATCCTTTTCTGTGCCCTATGGCTCCTTTATACCTACCTAGCTCATGCAAGGGTGCCACAGGCCAGTGATTAATAGGACTCATTTTAACCTCTTATATATGGAGGTGTGACCCTAAACGGTACACACCATATCCTGCCAAGTTATCCCATGTCCCTGTGGAAGACCCATTGGCATAGCCAGGCTTAGCATTTAGGGCAGGCCTATAAAACAATTTATTTTTATTGCCCTTCTCCGAGAACCATAACTGTATCCCTATCTAAACCCACTAGCTTATGCTTCCAAGTCAGAGTTGAAAACACCCACACTGCCTGGCCAGTGTAAGTTTGCCCTGCCACTGTCTGTGCTACATTGGCTCTGGGATGGAGTCTGCACTCTCTTCCTACTTAAAATTGCCATATGACTCCATTGGAGTTATTGGTGCACAAATGCAGGATAAATAGATGACTTTTGTCTCCAGTGTTCTGAATCTGATAGCTCTCATCACTATTAACATCACTGAATCACACAAGGTAAAATAAAATAAAACTAACTGCAACTCTGCAAAATCAGCCAAGAACTGAAAGCTGTGATGTAAATGTTCTTTCTACCTCTTATAACACAGATCCTGGAATCACAACTTGGGCCTGATTCAGCAAAGCATCTGCTTAACGTTAAGCATGTAAATAAACCTCATTGATTTATTTTCCAACTGAAGTCAATGGGACTAATCTCATACTTAAAGATAGGCATATGTGGAAGTACCATGCTGAATCAAGGACCTTAGCTGCTAATGCTGTCTTCACAAGGCATAACAGAATACAACTTGCTCTGCCATAGCTGAAACTACTCTGGAGAGCAAAGAGGAGTGAAACGATACTTTTGTAAGTACAAGGACACACCGCAGATGTGCTGGATGTGAAGGTGCCATTTAAACAAACATTTTAATGTTCACAACTGTACTTGAAATTCACATTTACAATAAGTTAAACAAATCCACAAGTAAAACCAAATAAAAATAAAGTGTTCTGAATATAAAAATAAATACATTAAAAAGATGAACAACAAAATCTCCACAGCACTGGAGACCAAGGGAGTGCTAAAGAGCACAGCTTTTGATACTGCCTCTTTACTAGTAATTAGTACAATAGTCAATATACAGGACCCCAGAGTCCAATGTTCTCATTCTTTCTATTGTAAAGGTACAAGATACAAACAATCATTCAAATGGCACTCGTTCTAAAATGAAAAATATAATTGTTACTTAACTCTCTCCCTAAAACTTTATTTATGTTAGCACAGTAACCTGGGGCCTCACGATTCCCCCCACTAGAAAATGTATGGAGGTGATCTTTGCAATAGATCTCGCCAATGGTGGAGTCAACCAATACAATGGCAGTGTCACCCATGCTTTGTGAGGAGCCCTCTGTAGAGCTGGGGATCTGCCATATCAGAGGTTAGGCAAAAGGGACCCACATGATTTCCCCCTCCAATCCTGTGGCTTCCATATGACTGAAGCCATCCAGGAAGAAGCCCCATGTTCTCTGTGGTGGCCTTGGATCTGTTGCCCACTGGTGCTGAATTCACTGAACTAGGTGGTTCCACATGGTTGGGGAAGATCTGCATCTTTATGTGCCTTAGACACCCTTACAAATCCATGTCCATGTCTCTAGTTTTCACAAGGGTCATATCACAAGATTTCACTGTTTGACTTTTTGCAAAAACACCTGCATAATTAAGTGATAAATTCTTAGAAATGTCTGAATTTATATTCTTTGACACTTTGTTTCATGATTTTGCAAGTATTTTTTAAAAATGTGGATTATGCTTTATAATATGGTGACATCAATGACATTTTTATACAGGTAACAATGTAATTACATCATTTTAACTTTCTGATAACTAATCAGCAGTAATTCATATAACTGGAAGGTTAATATATGTAAATTGAGTTATTACCCTTTAATACATTAATGACATTTATTTAAACTGCAGTTACTCATAGTTAAGGATTCAGTTACATGAATTAATGGGAATTACAGGAATCAAAGTATAAGAAGTGTAATTACAATGTAATTACAGTATAGATAGGGCATAATTACAACTCTGATACAAATATTAAGCAATTTGATAAATGTATTTTAATTGCTAGCACTATCTTATTTCAGGAATTTATCTAAATCCTCATATTAAAGGATGTTAACTGTATTCCAGATGAGGTCACCCAATTGATTTATGTGAAGGCATAAGTTTTCATACTTTGCTCCCGGGGCAAATGGATTGACAAAGAGACACACTGATAAGTCTCTGCAATGGAAATGCTTGTGCAATCTTAACTCTAGACATCCCTAGATGACTGCGTAAGTGTCATTTTTACAGATGAGTATGACAGATATGCATATCTGAGGCCAAATTCTAAGTCAAAGGTAAGTCTACTTAAGTCAGTCAAGTTACTCTAGATTTGCCTTGGTCTCACTAAGTGCAGAATTTGGCTCCTGACTTATGATTTTGTCTCTGAAATAATATCAAGTTTTCTTAGGTTGGGACAGCAAGAGGGAGTTAAATTGTCTACAAATTTGTTTAGTTAATATGCTCAGACTATTTTCAGCTGAGATGTTTTGGTCATTATTAGAAAGATTAAAAGATCGGTGGTGATTATGAACACCTGACAGGGATAATCCAGGTTCTTGATTGCTCAAGGCTCCCAGGATTTTTTTTTCTGAAGATACTTGGGTGAGAATCACTACTCCTGGAATACCTGAACCCCATAACATCCAATCCATCTTTCTCAGGAAGATGAAGAATGGGGTGGACAATGCTAGGGTTGGAACCTGCAATGGCATTTGATCCAGGTAGTTCTAAAATGCGGTTTGCACCACTCTGCCAACCTGGATGATACTGTAAGATTCTGAGGAGTTCAGGAAAATGAGCATAAATTCCTTCATTGAGGGAGAGAAGAGAAGGTTCCCTCTTTTCCCTCCTCCCCCAAGTGTTCATCTAACAATACTAATGATACAAGTGGAATAGCTGTAAGCATAATAGTCCATAGTGCATAATCCAAACACTGATAGCTTTTGTATCATGTTAGTGAAATGGCTCCCTGGAGTAGTCTAACCTCTGTCAAGAACATTCCATGCAAACTACTACCAGAAAAGCCTTTCATTTTCTCACATTAAAATACAATAATAGTCACACAATTTTTTTTCCAGTGGAAAATATATAAATAGCTCTTAAATTAGAGACCAGATCTAATCACTTTTTTTCCTGTTGTGGCTTACAATAACAACTAGTTTGAACGCTAGGCTCCAGTTAAGCAATGTTTTACTAAATACAGAGGGCTAGATGCCATAAAGCAGTATATCCCTATTAACTTCAGGGAGGCTATGCAGATTTACCCCAGCTGAGGGTCTGGTTCAGAGACTTCTTTTAAATAATTGCTTACAATAGAAGTGTCAAATAGGCAGCCAGTAGGCCAGATCTGGCCCTCATGATGTCTATACGTGCCCCATGTAGTAGTTAGATTATCCAGAATCTCAGCTTTCATTTAAAAAGAAATCATTTCTACCCCTCATTGGTTACAAAGAACCTTTAAAAATGAACCAACGATGAAGTGACACACTGTCTGCAAACAGCTTGATTTAACAAAAAGGAGACCCACCAAGGTAGAGTAAAGGGAGAGGAACTGAAAGAATGAATGGAATAGAAGAGAGGCAGGAGAAGTAAGAAGAGCACATTTTCTCATAGAGGGATTCTGAATGTGACGATCAGAGTAAAGAAATGATAGATAAGTTGAGTTTCTATATAAAGGCTATATCCTCCCCTTGTGCTCTCTGTAATCCTCCCTGTGATATCAGTGAGACTCTGCTGTGGACTGAAGGGAGTATGAAATTCTGACTTTATATCCACAGACCCTAATTAAATGTGCAATCCAGCTCTTCCCACCAAGGGACCTTGACACCATTGCGCACCCATTTTCTCCCCCCCCCCCATTTTTAAAAAAAAACTTTTGCTTTGTGACTGTACTTGGGGTGGTTTTTTTTTTTTTTTCAGAAGAGCTCAACAACAATTTAAGCACCCAATTAAATGAAGAAATTTTCAGAGGTGCTCAGCATATTGAGTGCTGAGGCCTTTTGAAAATCTTGCTCCACTTGTTGGTTCTAAACTTGAAAATCTGCCCTATAAAATAGCCAGTTATGTGAGCATGTCAAATAACCTCTATTTAAAGGGCAATGGTAGCAGAAAAAAAAATGTTTAAGTATAAAAAATGGAATAGAAAATACTGAATACAGATAAACATTCCTACTAATCCACAGAAAATGCAATATTAGGAAAAAATAAGCATAAGGTTAATGGCATTGTTTTTAGTGATAGGAAATCAAGTAACTGAATAGTAAACAGGTCCTTTTTAATTGCACATGCAATATTCCCAACAAGTCTTCCTGTAACATACATACTGTATTTGAGAGCATTATTTTTGCTTGCAGACCTCCCTACCTTTGTGTACACAAATAAGTACCTACACACAATTACCTGTTTAGTCTATGCAAAACACCTTTTACAAGAGCAAATCCAGAATTTTACATATATGAACAGATGCATTTGCAAATATTGGAGGCATGGTCCAAGAGATCTGTGAAACATTTATCCCAGGAAGATTTTAATGTATAACTTACCAACACTATCTCATTTCTAAATGCATAACATTTTTGCTCAGTGGAATTCAATTTGGATTGGGGAGTTTTTTTCAAATAAGTATCAGTGTTTATGGCCATTGTATGTAGATTAAATCTTTCTGGTCTTTAGTGTTATTTCTAGTGGCACTCCTGGTGTTGCACAGCTGTCATCTTGGGTAAATGAAGAAACTTATTATATAGTGAAAGTTAAATTATTAACTTTATTAAATTTAAATGTTTTAGAGAATTTCAGTTTTGGCTGTCTCACTACCCAGTTCACATGTCAACCCATTGCCAAGTCTGTTAGAGGTGCTGCACGTCTTCAGAAGGTGCTCAGCATTTTAAAGGATTTGACTATGTGTTAGTAGCCTTTTCTGCTCAGTTCATCTAATCTTCAAAAGCCAAAATTGGCTGTATCACATTACTTTCTCCTCTCCTGATCTTGGATTTACAGAAGGGTTGATATATAAGAGTGAACATAATGTTGAGTGTTGATGATGATGATAATAGTACCTTAATCTTCCGTACAGTTATTCCATTCATCTAAAAGGATCCCCAATCTAATGAATAGATGTCTAAACCGAGAAGACTGGACTGTCTGGTAGGTGGGTGAGCTGTCTGAATTCTCTGGGTGGACACACACACAATGATCATTTTTTAATGTCTCTCCTGTCACAGTATTTTTTTTTTTTTTTTTTTTTTTTTTTTTGGTGGGGTGATGAAATGTCTCCTTTGGCTGTCTTATCTGTATTGGTCACTTTGAAATCTGGCATGGAACTGAAATCACACAAAGGGAATGTGGTCAGGCTTTCAACTCTGTGGGAGGAGGAGGAACACCCTTGCCTTGCAGTAAGAAGAAAAGGATTAAATATAGGTTGAAAATTTTCAACTGTTCTTGTAACTAATACTTTGCTTCCTTCCCACCTTCGCTCCCAGAAAGGGCTTAATAGAAGTAGAACATTTCCAGCTTCTGTTCATTCATGGAATGTCAAGCAAATCAGGCATTTTTGTAGTGTGTGTGTGTGTGTGTGTGTGTGTGTGTGTGTGTGTGGCAGCTGCATATTTTTGAAGGAGGTTTTGGAAATTGTTTGAGCAACTGGAAAGCAAAGCATTTTTCATATAAATAGGGAACATTTTTTTTAAAAAAATAGGTTCTGGGCACCTAGTGCAATTGTACACATCCTTTCTATGCTTAGAGGAGTTATAATTTGGGGTCAGAACAGGGGCAGATGTAGCATCCTGATTCATGAGGTGCACAATACTAAACTGCCAAAGGGGCACCAACCAACCGCCGCAGCCCCCATGGACCAGCACAACTACCCTAAGAATGGCCCGGTGTGGAGCAGGAAGTCCCAGTGTAGGAAGGAGGGGTGCTGGAATGAAAGCCTGCCCCACACTCACCGTGCAGGCCTCAAATTTGGGCCTGGCTGAATCTTTACTGAAGTGAATCCATAGCTTATCTTGTCTTGTCAGATACTAACAGGCCTCTACTGTATTCTGTTTTTCTAGGTCTCTGCTTTCCTACACAATATAACATTATTATTTGTTGCCTGGCCCCATCCCCTTTTTCTTTTCCTCTTCTTATTTTATTTTTTTTATTTTGAGTCAATTCAACTGTTTGGGGGAGGGAGGAACCTATGCACCCATCTATATTACCTTTTTTTAAGATGAAGCATAGGTTGCTAAAGAACATGCCTGACATCCTACAATGTTTGTACTTATCGGAGGGGGAGGGGAAAGGTGCTATTGACCTTAATTACAAAATAGTGTGTTTTAATCCCTCTAGAGGACACAAGATCACAGTGGTAAGAATCTATTGACTTACTGGGGCAATAGCCTTTCCCCCTTGAGCCTTTACCCATGTCCTTCACATCCCGTCATGTCTTCCCAAACCTTACCCATTTCACAGACCCTGTTAGGTGTGGCCCTGTATTGTGCAGAAGTCAAAAAAAAAGTCAGGCTTCCATAATTTGCACATCTGGGAATGCTTTAGAAAATTCTGTTTAAGGGGTATACATACATACATACATACATAATTCTTGTAGGGCACCTTGGTACTTGGCCTAAGTGCCCACATGATAAAACAGTAAGGTAAACAAACCCTCAATAAGCAAAGCAGCCTGGGTGTATCCTGATGGCATAATTTTAAGTCAATTAACAAATCTTAAATCAGAACCTGATCTTCAGCTGCTGTAAACGGGTGTAGTCAGTGGAGCTATGTGGGTTTACATGGGCTGACTCTCTACCCTGAGAGGCTTAAGAACTCAAGAAAGGAATGTTGACCATGTTTGTCTGGAATAGTGAAACTTTGGGAAACTGTATAGCATTCAATGGCCTCTCACACAAACCTTACTACATGTGTGGTGATTTACTGCTGTTGTACTGAGTACTATAAAAATACTAACAGGGCGAAAAGGTTAAAGGAAACTGTCCTTAAATAAGATAACTTTTCAAAAATGCCAGAAAAAATGGTTTGTGTGTTTTTGGTGTGATATATATTTTTTTTAATTAAAAGCCTTAAAAGGTGGTGGCTTTTTGTTGAAAACTTTGCAAACCACTAAAGCTGAGAGAAGGAGACAAATGCCTACAAAGTCACTTATCCAACAGAATATGGAGAGAGAGATTTCAACACTGTCTTGGGCAAAGGGCAGTTTTCAAGGGCAAGAATAGTTAAATAGAGGAAAAAATTGACATTATGTAAAAATGACCCTTGCTGCTCTTCACTGAAACCAAGGAGGGGGTGGGAGGGAACATCAGCAGAATAGAAAACGTTTGTCATTAAAGCCCATGGATGAAGCCTTGTGAGAGATCTTTGGATGGAAAATTTTATGGCCAGTTTTTTTCAAAAGTGGCCACTGATTTGGTTGTCATCAAAACAAGTGGCTTTAAAGGTTTGTTTTATTTTCATATGGAAAGCTTTTTGTGTTCTTGCAGTTGGCAAGAGCCAGCACTTGGCTTTTGAGGAATCCATGGAGAGGGGTCACAGCTCAAGGGGCCCATCCCATGCCAGGAGTAGCTCCTCATCTCACAGCCTCAGAAACCCACTAAAGTCCTCTGGCTCAACTTTGGGCTTCTCCATCTCTAAATGAACAAAACAAAAAATGTAAAAACTAAATAAATTGGGGAAAAAAAGGGAATACAAGAGATCTAGACGTAGGGATGATGTTGGATTAACCAAGGAAAGAAAGAGTTCCAGGCATGAAGGTCATTGTGAGCAGGTGTGAGGATTCACTGTTGTACTACAAGCAAAAAAATAAATCTACTTTTCTATCACCACCCTAGCATAGTGGTTTGGGATGGGGGGGAAAAGAGAAGAAAGCCAGTTGGAAAAACTCTAGTGCACAAGTGAATCCAAAATGTCACTGCTCTAGGGTAAGATTCTCAACGTTTTTCCTAACAATAGAATGACCATCTTAATAATAGCTATGCATTTCAGCAATGGGGAGGAAGGAGACACCTATTTTTAAGTGGCACTAAACAACTGTATTAGAAACAAAGGGCAAGTGATGCCAAGATGGTTACAAACTAGATATCTGAATCATCTGAAATTTCTTTGAATTATGCTACTGAGTATTATATTCTCTCCTTCCTGCCAAGAGAGAGGAACCAAACTGAAAATGACAGACGTAAAATCTTTATTTACAGCCTATGATGAAACGAGAGGGTGCAGTAGAACTCTGTCTTTAATCTTGCTAAAAAAGCAAACTGAAATGGCCAGCCAGAAAAAGAAGGGCTCCACAGGGAAGGAACAACAGAGTGGTACAAAAGTCCCACAGCCATGTCTGAAAGCAGCAGAAAAACAAAGGATTCCAGAATTTTTATGTTTTATAATTATAAAGAAGTGCACAGAAGCCGCACAGACCCATCAGAGATGGGGTATGGGATATGAATCCCCACCTGTAAAATGGGGATAGCACCATGTAATTATCTGCCTCAGAGGATTAATTAGTGAATGTTTGTACTGTGCTTTGAACATGAAAGGCACTATAGGAGTGCTAAGTATTATCATTAGCAAGAGGGAACATCCAGGTTCTGTTAAACCTCAGCTCACATAGTTTCCAATATTTTACATTCCTGCTAGATAATCTGTAATCAGACTGACATTTGCTACCACTTTTGGGCCAGCTCCTCAGCTGGGATAAATCATTGAAATCAAGGGACCTGCACCTATTTATGCCAACTGAGAATATGGCCCTCTCCTATATGCATTACCAATACAATTGGGTTTAAAAAAATATGGGAATAAGTTTCATCATGGGGTCTGCTACAGAATAAGTGTTAGCAACCTTAAGACAACTGTTGTTCACATAACAGGCAACACTGTGGGAGAAATTTTCAAAAGCACCAAAGAGCGAGAAGCACAAGTCACACTAAAAGTCAATGTGACTTGTGCTTCAAACTCCCTTTCGTGCTTATGAAAATCTCCCTCTACAGGTTTCTGGAATTTTTATGGATGTGATTGTATGAAATAATTAACCTTTCTATAAATGTGTATTCTGAGGAAATGCTTGTCTGTATCTGGATTAGGTATATAGATGTGTAGAATACAAAACAAAATGAAAACAACCTCACCTGGTTTAGGGTTTATAGTCAACTTTTAAAGTCAACCCAACTTCACTAAGATGTTCATGAAGGTTTGTAAGCCTTTTGCTCAAACCTGGACTAATTAATTAAAACAATGCAAAACTTGCAGTTTCTCATGACTTCAATGTAAACTCCAGTTGAAACATGGAGATTTTGACTGACTTTTCACTTTGAGTTTTTGGGTGTGCTTGAACTGGAAATTTGGAGCAAAAGTAAGTAAAAATCTATGTGAACTGAAACTTTGGAGAACCAGAACTGCCAGACTGTCCAGAGTTCTAATTATTTGCCTAAACAAAGGAAACACTTCTGCAATTCAAAGAAAGTATGTGAAAAACACAATTGAAAAGAATGCAGTACAAGGGAGGATATCCGTCAAAGATGAACATTTATTAACTATGGCAAGGGCCCAATGATGTATGTTGTATTCTAGCAAACATAATCTGTGTAACTAACTTTCCATCATACGAAGTAAGAAGAGAGCAGGAAAAGGAACCTAAAGATTAAATCTGACTTTCCTTAATCTAAAAAGGAAACAGTGGAAAAACATACTGGCTGAAATCCTGGCTCCAGTGAAGTCAATGACAATATTTCCATCAAATTCAGTGATGTCAGGACTTCATCCATTGTGTCTAATCAATTTTTGGTGTAATTCCACTTCATGAAGAGGAGTTACACTAGAGATTAAGAATGAGGTATGTGATATATGCCATCATGTGCCAGCAACGCCCCTCTGCCATGTACATTGGCCAAACGGGACAGTCTCTACACAAAAGAAGAAATGGACACAAATCAGACGTCCAGAATTATAACATTCAAAAACCAGTCGGAGAACACTTCAACCTCCCTGGTCACTCGATTACAGACCTCAAATTCACAATACTTCAGCAAAAAAACTTCAAAAACAGACTCCAACAAGAAACTACAGAATTAGAATTAATTTGCAGACTGGACACCATTAAATTAGGCTTGAATAAAGACTGGGAGTGGATGGGTCATTACACAAAGTAAAACCTACTTCCCCATGCTAATTTTTCCCCCTACTGTTACTCACAGCTTCTTGTCAACTGTTGGAAATGGGCCATCCTGATTATCACTACGAAAGTTTTTTTTTTTTTAATCCTGCTGATAATAGCCCACCTTAACTGATTAGTCTTGTTATAGTTAGTATGGCAACACCCATTTTTTTCATATCCTCTGTGTGTGTATATACATCTTCCTACTGTATTTTCCACTACATGCATCCGATGAAGTGGGTTTTAGCCCACAAAAGCTTATGCTCAAATACATTTGTTAATCTCTAAAGGGCCACAAGTACTCCTCGTTCTTTTTGCTGATACAGACTAACACGGCTACCACTCTGAAACTAGAGATTAATTTGACCTATTGTGTTTAGTAAAGTCTTCCTGGCAGGGGCGGCTCCAGGCACCAGTGCCTCAAGTGCGTGCCTGGGGTGGCAAGCCGCGGGGGGCAGCCTGCCGGTCACCATGAGGGTGAGAGTCAGACTGCCTTCGGCAGCATGCCTGCGGGAGGTCCGCCGGTCCCACTGCTTCGGTGGCAATTTGACGGCGAGTACGCCGAAGGCGTGGGACCGGCGGACCTCCCGCAGGCATGCCGCCGAATCCACGTTGCCAACTGGACCTCCCGCAGGCATGCCTCACTGCCATGGTTGGGGCGGCAAAATACATAGAGCCGCCCCTGCTTCCTCGATCAAAGAGGACTGTGCTTACAAAGTTGGAATTTCCTAAGACTCAGGGCAGAACTCTGGAACACCACAAGGAATTTATCATTTTCCTCTAGTCTACCAGGACCAATGAGGTAAGGCTGCGTTTTCGGCCAGAAAGACATCTTTGCTTTCCAAAAGGGTGAGATGCTTATGGTGACTTTGTGGAGTTGACATTACACTGTTCTCCTTTGTATCTGCCCAGAGAACACACGCTGCACCAGCTCCTAGTTTGCCAGTACCATCACTTCAGTGTGCTCTTCCCAGGAGCTGCCTACAGGAATTTTGACTGAGGCAATGATCATTCCTCTTAGGAGACCAAGCCCTCTACACTCTCCACCTGTGCAGGTAATGTCTGTAAATCATAATGCAATCCATAGTACATTTCACACTTGTGCTAGCCCCACTGAATATACTCCCTCCCCCCCCGCCCCAACCCTATGATTTCGTACAGTTCCCAGTACAAATGTCAGACTAACGTGGGTGAAAGGAAGATTAGCAGAAACAGTCACGTTATTTCACACCTAATCCCATCTACCAGAAGTGGGTCATTATCCATATAGTATTAGAATATGGCATGGCCTTAAAGTTATATGAAACTCATGATCAATTATATCCACAATAAAAGCAGAAGAATTTCTGCATGGTGTATTTCTGTACACTTTCATTCAGTGTTTCATTAATATTTCTTTGGGGGCTAGTGCAAGGAAGAAGAAAGGGTTAAAAATCCCAGTCTCTCAGTTCCTCTTGCTATTATGGACTGCAAGTAGAGAAGAGAGAGGAAGGAATATTTTCAAGCAATCTTTGTGAGTTACGCTGCTCTAAAGCCACAAAAAAGCAAAGACAGCGCTATGATGTTGAAATAAAGCCTCATACTACCCTATAGTACCTCTACGTTTCTGCAGATAAAGATTTTCATGAGTCTTGGTAGAGAAAATATACTTTTGGATTCAAATGATATTTTTATTTATTTTGCCACAAATGCAGATTTAGAATTTCTATCAGGAACATGCCAAGCACATCAGTCCGGGTGAAAAATCTTTGTTCAGAAGTGATTAGAAAGCCATACATTTCTGGTTCTCTGTATAGATTGTTTATTGGTCAGTTTCTGTTTGAATTGTTATCTAAAAATTAAAAGACCAATTAGTTTGAATTTATGCTGTACTGGATTACAATTGCATTCTTTTAAAACAGGTTTTTTCCCCCCTCTGACAAGATGTCCCACTTTAGTGCAATCAATCTGCCTCCTTGCTGCTCCCATCATATAAGAAGGTATGGAAAAGTCACTATGAGGTTCTCTTTTTACAGCTGTCCACAGCAACCACTGTCATGTAGCACACATGGAAAGTGAGAACTGCTGGTGTGTTTCTGACTTCCTTCTGTCTCATAGCGTTTTAATAATTTGACTACTAGTTATCATGGCCATGAACTACCCTCAGAGGCAAAAATATGCCCAGGCACATCATCTCAGTGGGATCCCTTTGTTTAAACATGTTAAAGACATAATTTAATAACATTTCATAACCGATCCTCAGCTGGTGTATGTCCACATAACTCCATGGACATCAATGAAGCTACACTGATTTACTCCAGCTGAAGATCTCTCTTTGTTCATGAATCTGGTAGACAAGAGCTATTGTTTGTGCAAAATACAGGAAAAAACCAACCCTCCCAGAGAGTAATCTCATTGTGTGCCACAGTACTCAGAGTTCTCACATCTAGGCTGAGGAAACACAATTAGAAGAGAGGCTGCATTTACAATAGGTAAATTAAGGTTTGTAATTCACCACCCTCAGACCAGAGTGATTTGACACTGTGATAAAAATGCATGACCTTATATACCACCTTGGGTACCAACCATTGGAGCTGTGTTGGTAATGAATGATGGGTCCTAATTTCCATTGAATAGGAAAGGTCAAGAAGAAGGATGGAAAGGCTGTCACAGAGCAGGAAAAGTGATCAGGAATTTAGAACTGGGGAAGCAAAAGAAACATTACTATGGGGCTGGAAGCTGAAGAAGGGAGGGAGAATAGTGGGCGTGGAGTAAGGAGTAGCTGGAAGCAGTGGGAATTAGGAGCTGGAAGAAACGGCATTGGAGACTACAACAGTGCAAACACAAACACACAAAATGAAGAGTGACTGTGTAGCCCAATGGTTAGGGCACTACTCTGTGATATTGGATTTTCAAGTCCCTGCTGTGCCCAGGTCAGAAATGAAAATCTTTGTTTTGAACCAGGAACCTTGCTAGTTGCTGTAAAATGGAAGCGTCCTCCTCAGGACAGCTCTGGCATGGCTTTGTGTTCCACTGGCAATATTTTGCATATCCCTAGCGGAGAGTCAGGGGAGTGAGACAGGTGGCAGGAAGTAAACAGAGAGGCTGGGGGTTACCAAAAGATGTGAGTTGTTCATGGGACACTGGTGGATTTGTGGGCAAATGAGTTGGGGATGTGTGCCAGGACCTTAGGATAAAAAAAAAAAATTAAATACAGACTTAGGCAGGAAGTTTGATCTAGTAGGGGGTAGGGCATGTGCACAGGCCTGGGGAGACCTGGCTTCGCTTCCTTGCTCTGCTACAGACTTACTGTGTGACCTTGGGCAAGTCACTGCAGGCCAGCTTTTAAAGGGATTTAAGCACCAAAGATGCAGATAGTCACCTAGTGAGATTATAGAAGTGCCTAACCTTTCAGTTAGGCATGTAGGTGCTTTTGAAAATCCCATTAGATGTATATCTGTATCTTTAGGTGTCTAAAAACCTTTGCAAATCTGGTCCTTGTGCCTTGGTTCCCCATTTGTAAAATGGCAGCGGCGGTAATAGCACTTCCCTACCTCACAGAGGTGTTAAGAGGATAAATATTTTAAGATTGTGAGGTGCCCAGATGCCATGGTAATGGGGAACATACAAGTGCCTAAGATAAATAGGCAGACAGGGAGTCTGAGAACTGCAGGTAGATACCGGGGGAATGCTTTGCCTTCCTCACTACCAATACTTACACTGCAGATAATGATTTCAGATTTCAATCATAATAATCAATCAATGTAAGATGACCTGCCATATACAACTAGCGCTCATAGGAAAGGTTTTCCATCAGCTCATTGATTGCAATGGGCAAAGCTGAAAAAGGACAGGCTTGTGTTAACACCTATGTTTGCGAAGGGACCACAAACCTGGATTTGTATGGCATAAATGAGATATCTATTATTGGGCTCGAGCCACTGTTATTTTCAAAGAAGGACCCCTAGATATTTTGAACTCGGCCCTTGTTGCTCCAGTCAACACTTGGCAGGATGATTACATCCAGACCAGCCTCTGAATAGGTCCTGCAGAGTCTGACAATGCTACAACAACTTCAATTATCATAGATAGGAAATATGTGATTAAAAGAGAAGAAAACACACTTTTTCCCCCTCCTGTGATGGCAAAAGTCCTGTAGCCAAACACTGGCTGTTCATGCTTGAAGACAAAGAAGTTAATGCTGGCTTGGCTGGGTATCTATTCAGCTGAGGGATTAAGTTATGAGACAGAGGAATGGAGCTGGAGAAATGACTATACAATCCTACACGTGCTGCTCTGACTTACCCTAGCGCAGCAGGCTGCAAAGCTCTGTAAATCACAGTAAACAAGTATGCTGATCGATCATATGCTGCTGGACATACCATGTGTGGCTGATACTATGCAGGAGATAAATTGAACTTCTTTCCAGGATTTTATATTGCCCCAACACATTCTAAATGCAAACCAAAATTCACTTCCTTACAGTATTAAGTCTCAAATTATTTTTTTGCATGCAAGCCATGCATAATGGGCACTGTGAAACAAAGCATGGAGATGATCATGGGAGAAGCAGGCAGACAAACATTTCAGGCTAAGATCCTTGGCAGAGCAAAGAAGCTGAGGGAGGTTCACATTAAGAGTGGGACTTTAGCTGAAGAATGGAAGAAAGCAAGGGGGGGGCTGGAATTGATATGGAAAGCTGGGAGCTGAAGGGAAGAACTTCAACGTGGGGAGATGCTGAGAAGGGCAAGGATTCTCGGATGTGTGTGGAAGAGGACATACTTGGAAGTTGGGATTTGTTTTGTGGTTTGTGGGTTTCATTGGTTGTCTGAGAGGAAAGAGGGGAGAAATAAGTACTGTGACGTGAGAGAGCACTGCCACTGCTTGTCTTTGAGGTAGCCTGGGGCTGAAGAGTAAGGAAGGAGTTCAAAGAAGCATTAAATCAAGTTATTTGCTGGGCAGATGGCTGGTTTCTCCAGCAGTGGGTCCAATTTTGAAGACCCGTCTTTGGCGAAACTCCTATTGACTTCAATAAAAACTTCACTGCTACATCCATGGTGTCCAACTGTGAACTTGCTTACACCTGTGAGAATCAGAAGTACCTCCACTGACGTCAATAAAGTTACACTGGTGTAAAACTAGTTACGGGAGGAGAATCATGAGTCTGTGAATGATCAAAATGAAAACACATTAAAAAAGGTACAATCCATACTTCTAATATCTTTTTTGATACCCACAGTCTGAGGTATATTGCACATCATGCAATATTGTAGATGTGCATGATCAAGATTCTGCCACCATTTTGGCCATGATAAATCAGGACATCCTAGGCTATGTCAAAACTTAAGAAAGTCAGATTTAATTTAAAAAATAAAACAAATTTCACTCTGATGCTTATGAGGTGGGGTTAGAACAAAGTTAAGCCTGACCA
The DNA here is from genome assembly GCF_011386835.1 of Chrysemys picta bellii. Taxonomy (NCBI): domain Eukaryota; kingdom Metazoa; phylum Chordata; order Testudines; family Emydidae; genus Chrysemys; species Chrysemys picta. Next base: position 19,343,364 of record NC_088795.1, read on the forward strand.
TGATGTTGAAAACTCATTTCCACATGAACGGTGTCCCTCTTACATCTACATCATAAGTTCAAGAGTTGTACACGTGCTACCACCAGCTATCAACTTCCAGTTAGCAAAGCTCTGAATTACTTTAGCAAAATGGCGTGCTCATGTGAGTCACAGCTCACGCTATTGTTCATTCAGTTATGTCTCAGTAATTTGAACTAATTGAGTCAAATAATATAATGTCACAGAACTTGGGTGTAAACAATTTCTGCTTCTGCTTTAGGTTCTCATCTTCAATTATCAACTCACACTAATCACCATTACTGTCAGAACTGACATCAGAGTCTACAGCAGTATTTAACTTATACCCAGTTCTTATTTCAATAGTCTCATTTACATATTTTATCTATTTTCCACCTTTATGTCTCATTCTTGGTATTCTGTCTAAATTAAAAGTGAGCTCCCCCATACTGTACTTATCTCTTTTCAGTATTTGTCTTATTCCCATTGCATTTTTTTCTTTTTAGTATCAGTCCTTTTATTTTCAGGATTGTATCTAACCCTGTAAATTCCCTGTTTGTCTCTTCCCCCCCTTCTGCTCCTAATGACTCATTATCATAACTTGTTTCTTCTCACTGACTCTCTGAATGACTGCTCTGCGCATGTGTCTAATGAAGGGTATTGCAGACAATCGAAGGCTCTCAGCAAGAGAGTGCCAAACTGCCAGACCCTAAATCATCAACACCCTGTGTGAGCTCTACCGGAGAACAGTGGTTTTAGCTTGCCCTAATTTGAGATCCATAGTTATATGGTGTTCAGTGTACAGAGAGCCACTTCTGCTGCTGCTGTATTATTGGAACGTTTTTAGAGCTACACTGTATCGATACAATAAATAACATAAAACATGTTCCTTTTATTAATGATGCTTAATAACAGGCAAACAAAATATTATTTTAATCTCCATTGTGTTTCAGACTTTTATATATTCTCCTACATCTTACAGCTCTATCTTTTCTCCTAACCTTTTCATTTCTGTTATTATTCTTTGTTTGCCTCCTAACTATATCTAGCCTTCTACAAGGTCTCCCTTCATTTCAAACCCCTTTTTCTCTGCACACAATATGTTGGGATGCCAGGATCCCCACACTTTTATACCTCTCTCTCTCTCTGAGCTTCTCTCTCTGTTTCTATGTAACTGCATATTTCTCCCGTATCTTATTATGTTTACCCCTTCCGTTCCCTTATCTCCGTGTATCTTGCCTCTTCTTTCACATGTCCTTCCACTATTCATTCTCTCCCCCTTGCTCTCTATTCCCATTTCCTTATTGATTTTCTCAACATCTAATCATTAACCTTTTCCAACTCGTAATCCACCACAGGTCTTTTTTTCTTTTAAACCTTCCCACTAAGCAGAGCAATTTGAATTGAAACTTGAATAGAACACAGGTCAGGATTTGAGTGCAAATATGACTGTGATTTGTTCAATTTAAAAGGTTATATTGCATTTTGGATGCTTGGTCTGTTTCATGGGGTTTACTAGACAAGCACGTAATATAGTCAAATCTGAGATAAACTAACATTATCTAGCCAAATGAACAGAACAGGATTTGAGTCCAATCTCTGTGCAAAAGGTGAACTATGAAAAATAATGGCATACCATAAGAATAGCGCTCCATAACAACTCTATTTGCTTTGGCAAATCTGAAAGTGGCTTATGGTTTGGGCTGAATTTCCATATTAAAGCCTTAATCAAATATGATCAGAGTTTAACCCATTCCCAAATCCATCTATTGATACTTACACTGTTTATTTACTATGAGGCTATGCCATCATTTCAGGAATAATAAGAAGAAACCATAAGACAATGTAAGAATATTTAGCTGGAAGAGAGGAAGATGCAGGAAACAGCATCCAGTGTCAAAATGATCACTTTCAGGCTACAGCTACCAGAAAGATGGCATGCCAGGAAAAAAAAGTTTCACTAAGAAGAGTGAATCATAAATGAAGGGACTCCAGGGCAGAGGGCTGCTTCAGCATGCTGTAGACCACTACTACCATTGTGTTTTCCATGTGCTTCATTTTGGCTGTCTATTCCAGAATTGGCTCCCTAAGCATGTCTTTACTAATTGTAACACTGATTGTCCCAGTAAAAGGAATTAATATTGTATGAAACATAAATGCTATTTGGGTGGAATGGCAGAGTTCAGCAGCATAGTCCTGTGGTGTGTATGGGAAGAAAATACGAGAGAGAGAATATCTATCCCTAGGTCTTATATTTCTTGCAGGCTTTCATGATTACAAATTCTGTAAAGCCTAGCAATACCATGTACCTGACCAAGATCTACTGCAAGGTTCTTTTATAGTACTTTGTAGCAAGTGTCTCACTGAAGCAATAGGTATTGTATATCAAATGCGATACATTTTCAGTTCCATGCGAGACATGCCACAAAATACTGTATTCTGTACTTTCAATTGAAATTTGCAAACCAGGCAGCAGTATGTCTCAGCCAGGAAAAAAGTCTTTCACTGTGGCAATATGGGGCTGACCCAATACAATTTGCTGCATGAGATGGAGGTGTAGTAGACAGGATTTGGGGTGTATGTGCAGAAAGACCACCTCCCTTATGAGCTTTGGAGCCTAGCTGCAGGAGGACTTCTTTTATGTCCTCATATGAAGGCCACAGCAGTGTTCAAGAGGCTAGGGAGGAGTAGGGATGAGGCCATAAATTCACTGCTACCTTAATCTGCCTGGACATTATATCCCATCCAGGGAGCAGGTGCGCAACAACAAAAGGAGTTACTGCAGCCGCCTCTTCATTGCCACTGCCCCGAGAAGCCTTTCTGTAATCACCACATCTGCTTGAACGTCATCAGTGCAATGGTGTTGCTGTTGTTGCAAGAAATATAAAAAGCATATGCTATGGTGTGTTGGTGAGATAGAAAAAAATTCCCCTATTCCCCATATTCAATTGTGTCACAGTTGTATTGAAAGCATGATTGTGATTCTAACTGGCATCTTGACAACAGTCTAAATTCCATTCCAACTCATTAATTAACTCACTTGTGCAACTCCCAGACAGATTCTACATGCTCCTTGCTTGGCCTACTGTCAGGAAGTCTGACAACATAATATGAGTTTAAAAGACTGACTGAGAGAGAAAATATTGTCTAGTCTGTGCAAGCAATGAATCAAGTACATCTTTTTTTCATACTCGGAAATTACCTAACAATGGCATTTTTTCCAGTCTTCCTTCTACCCTTAGACTGTCTATATTTTACTTCAAAATTCTATTGATTATGTAGGTATTCTGAGGTCTATAATTGAAAGAATACACAGATCCCAAGCTGCCCATGTAAGATGTATTATAACTTAGCACTTATGATTTTCAGAGTGGCCTATCCTCACAGGTTGTTATGCCCTCTACACTGCTTATCCACTCATTGGATCTGTATCACTCCTCCTCTACAAGACCAACAATGGACTAACAGCTGACTGATCACCTTTATTTTCACACCTAGAAACTTATGATTCATAAAAATCTGTACAACAGAGAAAGGTCTGGGGTGAAACTATAGAACCCAACAGCAGGACAATTTCCATGAAGGTTTCTTGACTGTGTAGCTTCCTACTAGGGAAGATTAGAATGAGAATCTGTCTCTCTTCTTGTAGATCACAATGCAAGACACACCATTTGGTGCAGACCTTCCCCCCCCCCGGTAAAGGAAGTTATAACATGAATGATGGGATTCTCCTATAGAATGACCCACAGCTATTCAACCTAGCCAAGGTAGAAGTTGAGAAAATGGTCTGCTGCAAGAAAGGATCTTTTGGCCTAGTGGATTGAGCACTGGACTCATACTTGTGAGACTTGGATACTAGGCCTGGCTCTTCCACTGGTCTGTGGAGTGATCGGGCCAAGTCATGTCACCTCTCTGTGCCTCAATTTCCCCATCTGTAAAACGAGGACCTCCTTTGTATTGGATTTTTAAACTCTCCTGATGAAAAGTGTTCTATAAATACTATAAGACATATATTATATTGTTATTATTATTGCACTATCGCTTTGAGCACCTAAAACTATGGCATTGTACATATTAGAAATGCTGATAAAGAGATGAATCTCTTGTAAGACTTTCAAACAAATATAAGTGTCACTATTTACACATGGGGAAATGGAGGCAGAGAAATTAAGTGATTTGCACAGAGGGAAATGCTGTCAGAACTGGGATCTGAATATAAGAGTCTGTGAATAACATGCTCATTTTCAAACCGAGTCTATATTTCTCATTCTAATTTATTTGGAAGTTTTGGAATTTCTATCAGCCAGTCAATTTGTTTCCTCATTCACAGTCCATTTAAATAGCCTTAGACTAGATAGTTAGTGGCTGGCTGACTGTCCTTCTCAACCATAATGAGATGCTGATGCATTGGTGAAACTTACCAGTTTTCTGCATAGAAGAAAAACAACTCACTGGAGTTTGACTTACAGGTGAAAAGTTTAGCAACCCCCAATCATTATCTCTGCTAGCACAAGTCTATAGGGGAAGGTGACTATATATATCATGACAAATATTTTTCATATATATTTCATGGATTTTGTAAAATAAAGCAACTCAGTGTAGTAAGTGTCAGACCATTAGTTTGTAGGGTCACTAGTACAAAAGGTCAGAACTGCAGCAGAGGTTAAATCATTTCTTGGCTGTATGAGTTTCAAGGAATAAGATAAGCAGGTACTGGACATTTTTTATTTAATTACTCTTTCCCTCAACTACATTTCCAACCACAAATGTATTGGTTTTGTCTTTTATGTGTATATTCTGAACTTTGACTTATTCAAGGTTGTTAACTCCAACAAGGGGGAAACTAAAAGTGGCCCCACAGGAAGTTTTATAAAGATCTAGGTTGATAGGGTGATGAACAGAGAAAATAACACCTCACTGTTAAGATTTAAACTACAGCAGTCCAGAGGGAGGCCCCCTCACAGGAATAAGAGATGCATCATAGACATATCCCCAGTACAGCACAGTGAGTTACACGCAGAAGTGTCAATCTCATTTCACATAAGAGGAAACGAATTCCAGTATGAGGACTTTCTATGGCCGCATCTGTGTGTGTGACGGAAGGAAGGGATGTCTTTACTTGTCAAGACTGCTATCAATTTTATTTTCCCAGGGTGACCTCTACAGCATTGAGAGCTCCAGCTTGGGCTTGAAACACTAGTTTTGATACAAACACCTGTATAGTTAAATGACATATAAAATAAGGTAATTTATAAGTACATAATACAAGAGACCATTATAGATCACTATACTTCAAAAGGAAATTCATGGATGTACATTTCTGACATATCAATTTGGAACACATGCCTCTGGATGACTTTACCCCTCCCTGCCTGTCTGTATGTTAAAGGAAGCCATAATAAAACTAATTTCTATCATCACCAAAGGCACTGAAGATGAAAAATGAGAACAGAAGTTGAAATGACCATAAATATTAGATGCCAAAATATATCACTGTTCAAAATGCAGTAGGGACTGGCTGTTGTGCAAGCCTGTATACATTCTGCACCTTGAGACAGAGTCATTTCTATTTCTTTCAGAATGATAAATAGGTCACAGAGTTGAACCACATAACCAGTTAACATGTACAGGATATAAACCACAATGAAAAGTGTTGCATTTTCTCTCCTTATATCAATCGTTGCGGTACCAAATAATAATCACCAAAATATCCTAAATTTAAACTACAAATTTGCCACTGCACTGGAGCCTTAAAATTTCTATTCCCCCCGCTTGAAGATTTTCCAACGAACAACAGTGAATTCCTGTAAAAAAATGAGGACAGGTGGAATTTTAGAGCCTGTTTTCATAAGGATTCAGCACCCACAATTCCAACTGGAGCAAGGGGCTTAGTCCTACAAGGTGCTGAGTGACTCTGGAGGTATGCCTTACGCTATCATTGAATTTGATGCAAGATGACAGAACTCAGTACCTGGCTGGATTGGGAGCTTGTGGGTGTTTAGCAGTAGCATTCTGAAAATAAGGCCCTTTCTCCAAGGCCAGATCTCAGCTTCAATTGCTGAAAAATTCAATGTAGCTAAGCCAATTTGTGGTCGTAGGACCACACACCTTTGTCTGCCAACAATTTTCCTATCTCCAGCTGCTAGAGAAGTATCTGTGTTTAAAAAAAAGATTGCAATTAAAAACAATAGTAAAATATATTTTCTCTTTTCTGCTGAGGAAACAGATATGCATTCTGTGGGGAAATATATGTATCTCATAACGGCTTCCTGTCTTATTCTACTCTAGGCTAACAAGTACTCTGATATGTTTGCCTTATTCCCTGAGTGATGCTAAAAAGTTGGAAAACAGCTGAGAGCGTTGTCTGACCTGGAAACAAACCATTTTTGTTTTCTATAATCTGAGTTTACTTAACTGCTTTCAGAACAACACAGAAAAAGACCAGAAGAAAGGATTTGGATATGTGAATAATGGCTCCCACACTCACTAGACTCAGACCAGTGTTGACATATTATTGCTTTGATGCCATTCATAATAGTTAGTATTGTGGAAGTTATTAACCTGCAAGGATGACCTGCCTGTCACTATATCCACATTGATATTGGGGAGTGGGTCCACCAGGTGTGTAAGTACCTTGTTATCATTTATTGTACTGATTTTATTATTAATAAAGAGCTTTAGAAGATTAAAGTTTGTGAAAGATCAAAAGGGAAAGCATGAAAATGGAAAAGAAAGAAAGAATTGCACATATCCTCTGATAGTCCCAGGCTTGGGAGATACTGCACAGCATTATCATACTATCAAAGACTTTTTTTTTAAATCACATTTTGTTGTAGGTCCATAGCATACACGCATAGCCAACGTCCCAGTGGGTCCTACTGGCTCTGCCTCTTTCATGTCCTTTCCTTTGTGTGACAAACTAGCTTCTCTGCATCTTCATTTCTATTTTATTTGTCCTCCTCCTCACTGTTTAACAATGTTTAGTCAATCCTTTATCCATCTATATTCAGAGCCAATCTTACAATCATTCTAGTTATTTTCTGCCTTTCTCTGCCAATCCTAAAATAACCTCAAATACACTGGACCACATTGAAATGTTAAATGTTTCCCTTTAAAGTATTCTACCTATTCTTGTTTACGCATTTCAAGTGAAGTTTTTGTATAGACTTGGTCCAGGCTGCTATTCCTGAAAGTGCATATGGTGTTGTGCGTTCAGGGAAAACCAATTTGAAAATCTCTGGGGAGGGGAGGAGATAATTCATGATAACAGCCAAGAAAATAGTAAAGAAATGCTGTCCTTTGACGACAGTCCTAAAAAGATCCACCAAGTAATCCAAGGCTTCTCTGTCATTAATAAGCTGTAAGGACTCTGTGTCAGATTTTTAAAATGTATTTAGGTGCCTAAAGATGCAGACAGGCACCTAGTGAAATTTTCAAAAGTGCCTAGAAACCCACCTGAAAGCTTAAATGATCTCTAGTATCCTACTAGGTGCCTATCTGCAACTTTAGGTGCCTAAATACCTTTTAAAATCTGCCCCTTAATAACTAGATTCTGTCACCATTTCCCGAGCTGAGTAGTACTTTATTCCACGTAAAGTCCCATTGAAATCAGATGAACTACTTAGGGAGTAAGGTTCTAGTCAGTGTCAGGAGGAGCAGCAAAATTTGGCCATTAGTTATGGTATGTAATATGTTTGGGTGACCTACTAACAAATTCACCCCAAATTTCCACTGCTGCTGCCCATGCTATATTGGTTCTGCGGATAATGACTCCAGTCTTCAAGGCAGTCAGTCTAGAGCCTTTCACAAGCTTTCAAGTCACTAAAAACAAGAAAGCTATTCAAAGAGAAGTTGTATAAATGTTACATGACCTTTTTCACTTTATGAAAGGCTGTCTCAACCAATTCATTTAGCTCTACTTTCCAGGTAATTAATATATATGAGAAAGAGAGAGAGATTCAGCAGGAGTCCTAAGGACTGAGAATAGTTTTATACAAAAGTAACATATAGCTTTAAATACATGGAACATAAACCATTCTAGAAGCAGTGATGTAATGGGTAAATGATAGATACATGAAAAAGTATGACTATTAATGTGCAGAAATTTAGGCACAAAATACATTAACCTTAAAAACACCGATCTCTAGCTCACAACTTTATCAACCTCATTCAAAGATATGTGAAACAGATTTTTAAATAATTTGAGATATAGCTGTTTAGAGATGGATAATTATATTGATAAGAGATTGGAGAGACTTACATATGAGTGACTGGAAAGAGTGAGACTGTTTAGAGAGCTGATGAATAACAGAGGGTGTGACAGAGCTATACAAAATAATGAGTGATAGGAAAAAGCTAAATTGTGAGCTTCTATTTGACCTCTTGTAACACAAGAGCAAGGAGACGGTCAATTAACTTAAAGAAGGCAACAAATTAATACCGATTAAAGAAATACATTTCTACACAGCACATATGTAACTTGTGGAATTTACTTCCACAGTATATCACTGTGCATTTTGTACTTTGAAACTAGAAAAATGCTATAAATAGTGGTAATCACTAAGGTCCTGAGCCTGCAAACATATACATTATTAAGTTTAAGCATACAAGTAGTCTACTGAAGTCAATGTTACCAGTTGTGTCCTCAGTTTTAACCATGTGCTTAAGTGTTTGCAGGATCAGGGTCTATATTAGCTTTGTGTACATATGCTAAAAACACCCTCACACGACTCCCGCACATAACTTTGTTTCACAAATATAGAATCAGGAAATGATCAGTGGTTCTAAATAAACCATCAGTCATCACTAGTATCCTCACCAAACACTGACCTGTTGCCAGCTTCTACATTGTGGGTATATTCACTTGGAAGATAATGGTGTCCAAGCTATGACAGCATGTAATCTTTCAGATGATCTGGGCCCCTCATAATTGTAATTTAAATTGGGCCACAGCATGGAAATAGCCCTAGTGGTGATGGTGGATGACCTTTTCCTGGCCATGGACAAGGGACAAACACCTAGGCTCATGCTTATGAGTCCATAGCCTCAGCAGTGTCTGAGAATATCAGTCACAAGGGGCTGCTGTCACACCTACAAAATCTAGAGGGATTTGATCATTATTTCTTGACAGATCTCAAAGAGTCATGATGAGCAGATTCTCCCATTATTACCAGACAGAAGGGAGATGGAATTTCTTATTGTGAGTATTCTGCAGACATACACTCCTGCTAACACCTGGACATCACAGCAATTGGTGCCTGCTAGCTGCCTGATTGGAACACACGGTTATTTTCACACTGATGTTCAATCATGACAGGGTGCTATTATTCCTTTTTCTCCATTGTAGAAGCAATATAAACATTTTAACATTTCTGCTACACCTCCTGGGGCATCTTGCAGCTCATAGTCAGTGCGGGAGCTCAGCCATGAGGCAGAAACATTTCTTGCACCTGCTACTACAGTAGGAGGAGCAGACCACCTCCAGGCCCCTCCCCCACCAAAAGAAGACTTTAACTGGATTTGGACTGCAGCACAGCAGCCAGGTTACCCAGGCATTGTGGTTAGCTCTGGAGGAATGTCTATCGAGAGTCTGGAGACGTGGAAGAGGAGAGATGAGGGCCCGATGATGAAAAGGAACCAGGAGGAGGATTGTAGGCCACTGCCTTACTCCAGGTGAAATACATGAATGGTAAGGATGTGTGTGGCGGGGGGAATGAGAGCAGATATCACAGGACATCTGTGTTAGAGGGTTGGACTAGATGACCTCCTGAGGTCCCTTCCAACCCTGATATTCTAAGACCTACATTTTGGGTGGGAGAAGGGAGGGAATCTATGGGAGGACGTGCAATCCGAATACTTTCCCATTGTTATTCACTTATATACTTTTCTGGGCTGTTCATCATTGAAGAATCTGAATGCCTCAAAGACATTAATACATTTTATCCTCCCAAGAATCCTGTAAGGTAGGGAAATATTATTACAGAGGGAGAACTGAGACTCAGAGAAAAGATTAAAGCCAACGATTTTCAAAATGGCCATTGATTATGAGACACCTTGGGCTGCATTTTCAGAAGTCCTGAGTATCCACAACTCCACGTGAAGTCAATGGGAGCTGCAGGGACTCAGGACATATCAAAGCTGGGCTCAAGGTATCACGTTGCAGACCCAAAATAAATTGCCATTTTGGAAAAATTGTCTTTTGGTAACTTACCCAAGGAAGTCTGTGGCATTAGGGACCAATTTTCTGAGTCCCAGTTAAGTGCCTGAACTGTAAGATCATCCATCCTCTCAGCTCAGGACATTTAGTGGCCTTTATTTAGACAACTATGCAGACTTTTCAGCATTTTTTAAATTTAGATTGCACATCCTAGTGCATATGTATATTACTTAGACATAAATCTGCTTCAGTAAAAGAAAGAAACATGAGATTATTTAATGATAGTTCTTTCATTCTAAGAAAGAAGGAGGAATCCCTGCCTTGCAGACAGTTCCTATATTTTGAAAATAGTAATCATAATATTCTGCAGTCAATATATTTGCGCCAGGCACTTTATGTAGGTTGCCCCCAGGTAAGTACAAGAGGTTGGAAATCTGTGATAAATTATTATATTCAGAGACTCATAGTGGAATTATTTAAAAGAACATTATTTGGTTGTTCATTTTAGGCTTCCCTTATAATGCAAGATTGCATTCCTTATTTACAAGAGCATCCGGAGAGATGTAGAGGATTATTGCACTATGGAAACAAATCAAAAGGTAGCCAGACAAGTTAAACTATATTCACCATTATTATTTGTATTCCAGTAGGTTCCCATTGAGATCAGTGCCCTACTGTAATAGGTGCTTTATGTACATGTAGTAAGAGACAGATCTTGCCCCAAAGAGCTTACAATCTAAAAGGACAAGACTTTTTAGTAAAAATGAAGCATTATTATCCCTATTTTACAGATGAGAACCCCAGAGATTAAGGGTATGTCTACACTGCAGGTGGGAGACACGATTCCCAGTGTGCGTAGACAAACTTGTGTTAGTCCAAGTAGAGCTAGCAGCTAAATGCAGTAGTGGTGATGTAGTGGCATGGGCAATGGCTTAGACTAGCCACCCAAATCCAAGCCCGCCTGACCCCTGGGTCTGATCTTGGGGGGCTAGCCTAAGCTGCTGCCTGGGCCACAAATTCCACACTGCTTTTAGCCCACTAGCTCCACTCAAGCTAGCGCAAGTCTGTCTACATGGCTTGGGATTCACACCTCCCACCTGCAGTGTGGACATGCCTTCAGTGACTTGCCTAAGATCAAACAAAGTCTGGCAAAGGTAGAAAATGAAACCATCTCCCTAAAGTCCAGCTTCTCAAAAAGACCATCCTTCATTTCAATTTATTTCAGTCCTAAACATTATCTCAAATCCACTTTAAATCCTTTAGGGTGGCTAGTCTGTAAGAAGAAGAGAAAGATAAAAACACTTGCTTTCTTTTAGTGAAAGAATATTTTTTAAAGCTTTCCCAAATCACTTCCTCCTCCCACCCACTCCCTGTTGCAATAATAGCAAACAATGCTGGGAGGAAAATGAAAGAAGAAAGTAGGAGTTAATACAAAGGTTTAATTTATATACTAAATCATTTTTTATCACTGCTAGAGAGTAAGAACAAGCAGGAGGAGGAAGGTGGCATTGTCCTGTTTTAATCAAATGGTTCCCAACCAGGGCTTACGGACAAGGTCTATATCCAGCATCTTGTTAGTATCTCTTCCCCATCCTTGGCTTCCTGGCATTCCAGAGTTTGTATAGTTACAGTCAGTCTTATCTGAAGAAACAATTTGCTACAGTGGCATCTGTTTTGCGTACTGAAATCATGGAAGGTGAAACTGTCATGGACTGAATAGGAGAGATGCATGGCCAAGCATAGAGTGGAAGCTGAAAAGAGAACTAGTGTCCTTGATAACGTGTGGAGTGATTTCCCACAGGATAGGTACTGCAGTATGATAAAAATAACATTGTTTTAGTAACGAAGCGAAGGTCGGGGGGGGGGGGGGGAGAAATCAGCAGCAGGATAAAAAAAAGAAACCTTTCTGGATAAAAAAAAAAATGAGGGTTAAATAATCGTGGTACGGAGATTAATTCTGGATTCAGTACTTCACAGTGGATGCTCCCTATTCCCTGGCCTTTTTAAGGCAAATACAGTATGATCCTTACCTGCTGCTCTGAGCTTGCTCTGAGGACACCTACCGACTTTCCCTTGTCCTTCAAGCAAGAAATGATGTGCACGCTCTTCAGAGATCAGATGCTACTGAAACCAAATAAATGAATATTGTAATTGCATCAAAGCTACCCATGGAAAGACATTCATATCTGAGGGAATTTAAGAGGGGAGTGCTCTTTTAAAAATATTTGTATTTGGTTAATAAAAATACATGCTTTTACAGATCCATTATTGTATTGGGTCAGTTGGCAGCTATTGCAACGGATCTTTTAGTTCATTGGAGTTTTACTCTTTGCAATGTGTTTCTGCTGAAGGTGTAGATCTTTGTGCTGCCTTTAACCTTCTATGAACTTTGTGTGCAGAGACAACAGCTATTATGTTCCAAGACTTGCTGTTGCTTATTACTGAGGAGGTACACATTGTGCTCTCTCATTGTTTTCCTTAGTCCAAGCTAACCGTTAATATATACTGAAGTATGTGTTTTCCATTGGTGTATGGGGAAACATAAAACTTCCTTTAATGACCATTTAAAAGAATCTCACTTGTTTTCTGCATATTTTATGTTTTTGAGTCACAACCCTAAAGATCTGGAGCCACATGCATTGTGGATTGACATACCAATATAAGCAATGGCACATGCACAAATAGTCCTCATGTAAGTTGGATAAGCAGACTTAGCCAGAAAAGGAGTATTCTGAACCAGCACCTAATATGTTTCATTGTTCTTGCACAGGCTGGACAAAGGGGTGGATAGGTCAGTGGAGAGTTTTGAAAAATAAATATGGTCAAGAGGAACTAGCAGCAGACAAGTGTCCTGAAAAGTTTAGTTTACTTTAAATTAGATCCACCACTCCACAGGGGCAGAGTCAGAACAGAATAGATGAGCAACGCAATAGTCAGATTCCAACAACAGGAGAAAATATGGCATCTCACAGGCGAATAAAGATGCTTGAAGTATACATTATCTAACATCATTATTTTCTTAAATGCATTTGGCCACTAGGATACAGTCTGTATGTTCCCAGAGGGACTGGAAGGATTTTTTGTAGTAGTTCTATTTAGGAACTTGATGTAAGTGTGTCATACTTTTCATCGGAGAGGACACTGTAGAGTATTAACAGTATAAAGCCTGCATTTTTGACTAAGAAGAAACAAACTCAATAGTCCACTTTTTCTATTTAAGCCAAATAAACTACCACCACTGTGTCAAGTGCATACAAGTATGAAATTAATATAGGACATTTAATGCATTTTAATTGCATATCTGTGGCACAATCTCACCTTTCAAGGTTAATGCAAATGAAAAAGGTCCAAATGAAACCAGACATGTGTCAGTAATAGCTCATATTAGTACATTCAAATGAGAAAATAGGGCCTGATTTTCATAGCTTTTGCACAATTACTAATGCCTTTTGGAGTGTCCAACTATGATCCTACAGTCAAACATAATTGATCACTATGAATTATGTATTCATAATGATTAATTGTGATGACTAACCACTGGTGTTCAAGTCAGCGACAACCATAGTTGTCATTATTATATTAATTTGCAACACTGAAAATTATGATGAACCAAACTGACTTCATTTACTTAACATAACCTATACTCTGTTTTAATTACTGTGTGTTTGGACAGTGTCTAGTCAGAGACGATGCCAAGATTTATTTTACTGGTATACTATTAGTAAAAATAGTTTAATCAAGGTCAAGGGGATTGCCACTCCAAATATTTATACTGAGCAATATATTATGCTACTCTATTATTAAGGAGTAAGTTGCAGACTGGACACAGCGTCACACAAAGTCCCTCAGTGATTAGCAGCATCGTATGGCTGGATGGAAAATATTCTCAATGTACACAACTATGGGGATGTTTTTGCTAATCTTGAAAATATCAGGAGATTCAGAAGACAGAATAATTTACTATTTACCAGAAACTTGAAGTACTCATTCGGTAGAATGTAATAGTTTGTATGTACTAGAGCCAGCTTAAGCAAAAAACCAACAAAACCCCAACCCCTCAGGCTCTCTGCAAAGCCACTGGATTGGACCCTTCTGCTGCAAGTCCAAAGATTCAGGTTTCTCTCCTGCCCTCCATCTAGTCCAAACTGCTCCTCTGTGCCTGCTGAAGTTCAATCTCCTGAGAGTGGGGGTGGAGGATGAGAACAGATCACATGTACAGAACTGGAGTGTGACTTTGTGCAGAGACTTAGGGGAGCAGTGGACAGAGATTAGACAAGGATACTCCCCAGCAGGGCCACAACAGTTGGTGTGACATCGTGACTACCATGGAAATCAAGCTATCGCCAGAGCTGTATGAAGCAGCTCATGCTCCGTAGCAGACAGTGGAACACAAGCAATAAACATCTCGCAATTCAGCCTTTCTGGTATAAGGTGGATCTCGTAGGACCTGGGCACTCTCTGCTGTTTCAGGTTGGGCACTAGCTGCTGGAGCTGCTCTGATAGTCACCAGATACTCCAGGAATGAGAGTTGCATGATGAAGAACAGCAGAAAACTAAGTGAAGGTTATGGGACCATGCAGTCATACTGCAAGTTTGCGCTGGTCATAACATTTAGGATTCATCCTGCAAATCTTTATTTGAATATTTTTATTGGGCCTGATTCACCTCTCACCTACACAGGTGTAAATGAGGAGTAAGCCCACTGAAGGCAATGAGAAACTCAGGATAAAATCAGTGGAAATTGGAGGACAATTAAACTTCTTGCTTTCAGTTGGACTACTTGCATGAACACAGGGCCGGTGCAAGGATGTTTCGCACCCTAGGCGAAACTTCCACGTTGCGCCCTCCCCTCCCTCACCTCCGCCCTGAGGCGCACTCCTCCCCCCCCCCCCCCCACGGCAGCTCCTCCCCTCCGCCCTGAGGCGCCCCCCCCCCCCGCCCCAGCTCACCCCTGCTCCGCCTCCACGGCTTCACTTCTCCCACCTCCCAGGCTTGCGGCGCCAATCAGCTTAGGCAGGGCAGGGGTGAACTGGGGCAGGGAGTTCCCCTGCATGCCGCCCCCCACCTTACTTCCTGCAGGCGGCCCCCGCCCCCACACTGCACTGCCCCAGCTCCCTCTGCCTAAATGCCGGCAGCGACCGGGGAGGCCAAAGATCCGGCCGCCGCAGTCACTGCCAAAGAAAATGACGCCCCCCCAATCCTAGCGCCCTAGGCAACCGCCTAGGTCGCCTAAATGGTTGCACCGGCCCAGCGTGAACACAGACCACTCAGAGAAGCAAAGACTTGCAAAGTCAGGCAATAAAACTGAAATATTTAAAATGAACGAAAAAATGTTAATTTTCCAGGCTGCTGGATGACCTGCAGTACTTTTGTACCTTGACATTCTGCCAATTGTCATGGGCTTTGCCTCCTTACTTGATGGCAAAGCTTTCTGGTGGTACAGCTATTGAATGAAGGGTAGCAAAAACTACTGATTAAGGTATCTGTCAGCTTCTCAGTCAGTTTACAACACAATCCCAAACTCAGGTAAAAGCAACATGCAAACAAAAAGACAAAGCCACCAGTGATAATACCATGCTGTTAAAACAGCAGCCCCCCTCGTGGTCAAAACACCAGTGTAAAGAACTGACTCCGAAGTATCATGCTTCCTCTCCCTCCCCCCTCAAAATCCTTGACAAATACACAGAAAGAATCTAACAGTAATACAGGCCATTTTCAGTCCTAAACGGCAGTTTTCAGCTACAAGCCTGGAGCTGGGGTTCGATTCCCTGTTCTGCCAGACTTTCTGTACGACAAGGCAGGCGAGGTAATATCTTTTATTGGACCAACTTGTCTTGGTGAAAGACACTTATCTTTTCCACAGAGCTCTTCTTCAGGCTTCCTGTGTGACCTGGGGCAAGTCGCTTAATCTCTCTGTGCCTCAGTTCCCTATCTGTAAAATGGGGAGGATAGCACCTCTGTGAAGTAGAGAAGTGTGGTGAGGATAAATACATTAAAGATTATGAGGTTCTCAGATACTATGGTGATGGGGTTGTATAAGTGCTTGGTCTACACTACAGAGTTAGGTCGACATAAGGCAGCTTATGTTGACCTAACTATGTCAGTGTATACACTACAGCCTTGCCATATTCGGTGCCCTGCTACACTGACATAACTCCACCTCCACGAGAGGCGTAGGGCTTATGTCAGTGTAGTTAGGGCAAAGCAGTGTCTGTTGGCTATCTTGTCAATTTCATGGAGCAGGGGGCAGCTGGGCCTAGGTGCCAACTCTGTGGGTGTGCCGGAACACCTACTGGCAGGCCCCACTGATCAGCTCCTTCCTCCCCCAGTGCCAGCGCTTCCTGCCTGCTGCAATCAGCTGATCAGCAGCAGGCAGGAGGCGCTGGACGGGGAGGGAGCGGACCAGAGCAGGAGGAGGCAGGGTGAGGGCAGTGCGGGCGTGGAAAGAGGCAGGGCCTTGGGGGAAGAAGTGGAGTGGGGGCAGGGACTGGGGAGGAGCAGGGGTCAAGCCCCCCTGGGAAAATGACACTAGGTCAGTGCCTGTGCAGCTGAGCTCCCAGTGGGCTTAGTCCCCCACATTGCCCCCTTCCATTGGAGGAAGCTCTCCTTGTGGGGACGCGCACCACCAACAGAAGGAGGGTAGTGTGGACATCAGCCACCGTAGTAATTACTGCAATGCCTGTAAGTTACCTAACATAGATCGACCTGTGATTGTAGTGTAGACATGCCCTTAGATAGATTAATAGAGCTATTTGGAGCTGAGGGCACCCAGCATCCCTTGTGAAGTGGTCAGCACCTTGCAAGACTGATCTCAAAATACTGAATAATTAAAGACATAGGAGCCAGATTTCTCATAGTGCTCAGCACCTAACCGTTTCCACTGTGAGTTATGTATGGTCAGATTTTTCCAAAAATTCCAGGACCAAACATGCTGACCTGTTTTAAAAATCCAGCCACGTATTTTGGTGCCTAAATGGGAGTTGAGCTCTTTTAAAAACTTGTCCTATCGAGTCCAAAATAATTCTTGAAGTTCTGGGATTTTCATATTTTGTTCTGCAGTTCAGAGCATCTGTAAACTTTTTCTAAAGAGCATCCACCAAACATGGAAAAAACAGTGATGTCTGCTGTTCCTTTGTCCTGCGTTTATTATCAGACTGTACCTTGAAGTGCAGCAACATACCTGGAATTGAATCCAAAACAAAAGGACCATTTGAACATTAATTCTCAAATATCTACAAACTGCAAAATAAAATATAATGGGGAAGCTATAAATGGAAAACATAGGCCTATTAACCAGATGCTTCAAGACTAGTAAGTGTCTGCCCTTCTCATCAGTACTTAAAGGGGAGATCTATGTTCTGATTTAAATAACTATAGCTTTAGTGCCTTTAAAATGCCAAACAAGAAAAAAAATTTAGAAAAATTAAACCAACTATATTGGCATTGAAAACCTTAATGAACATTCATTGCTTGCTTTCATTACAAAATAAAGCTGCAGTGTAATGCATAATGCTGAACATGCACATTCCTAATTTACCATCAACTACAGGCTTGTCTTCACTGCTAAAGAGATGCATATTTTTAGCTCAGGGTAACTAACATGCATGAACTATTCTGAGGTAAAAAGCACAGTGAAGACCACACACTTCAGTTTTGCTGCAAGGTAAACTCACCAAGGTCAACCCTATACCCCCACCTGGGCTTGACCTCAGCAAGTTTACTTTGTGGAAAAACTAAAGCCTCCTGACTGTGTTTTTAACCTTGTGACAGTTCAGGCACCCTTTTTAGCACAGAAGCTCAGTAAGCAATACACCTCTACCCCAATATAACGCTGTCCTTGAGAGCCAAAAAAAAAAAAAAATCTTACCACATTATAGGTGAAACCACGTTATATCGAACTTGCTTTGATCCAACGGACTGCACAGCCCCACCCCCCCGGAGCGCTGCTTTACCGTGTTATATCCGAAAACATGTTATATCAGGTCGCTTTATATCAGGTGTGACAAAGTTCCTCCTCTATCTTGGTGGGTCCTGCGCTTATTGGCAGATTTTCTTGCTGCAGAGATTCACCATGTGGGTTGGGGAACAGCCCAGAGACCTTCCCCTCTGGAAGAACCCACAGTCCAGGTCAATTGGGAGGTTTGGGGGGAACCTGGGCCCACCCTCTACTCCAGGTTCCAGCCCAGGGCCCTGTGGACTGCAGTTGTCTATAGTGCCTCCTGTAACAACTGTATGACAGCTACAACTCCCTGGACTACTTCCCCATGGCCTCCTCCAAACACCTTCTTTATTCTCACCACAGGACCTTCCTCCTGGTGTCTGATAACGCTTGTGCTCCTCAGTCCTCCAGCAGCACACCCTCTCAGCTCCTTGCACCTCTTGCTCCCAGCTCCTCACACCACAAACTGAAATGAGCTCCTTTTTAAAACCCAGGTGCCCTGATTAGCCTGTCTTAATTGATTCTAGCAGCTTCTTCTTAATTGACTCCAGGTGTCCTAATTAGCCTGCCTGCCTTAACTGGTTCTAGCAGGTTCCTGATTACTCTAGTGCAGCCCCTGCTCTGGTCACTCAGGGAACAGCAAACTACTCATCCAGTGACCAGTATATTTGCCCTCTACCAGACTCCTGTAGCTCACTGGTCTGGGTCTGTCACACAGGGTAGAGGTGTATATGTTAAAGTCACCAATAAAACATGGACATTTTTGCAGTCTGAGTTTTTCCAATCAACACGTTTTCTTAATTCTCTTTACAAATGATCCATCTCACCTTCACTAAATCTTAGCCTGAGATTTTGTTGTGCCTCTGTAACAAACACAACACACTGCTGTCTTTGCTTATAAGCTCAGAGAAGTGGGCTGATTTACTGCCTTTTACATATTCTTCTGGATATTGACTGCTGACCACCTCTTACCCCTGCTTCATAGGGTTACATTATCTGGTCACATGAAGAGAGGGTAAGGACAAGTAGAGGCCAAGTACACTGGATCTGTGCTCCATCCACCACTGTCTCTTGCAGAACAGAAGCGCAGGCAACACAGAAACTACTGAAATATTAGAAGCGGCCCGGAAGCAGCTCTGTCAGGTGTCCGGATCCCACCAGAGAGATCTCAAGCCACACAGTCTGTGCCTCAGGCCGTGTGATGACCAGAATGTGGGACAGTGATGTTCTTCCATCCAGTCATTAAACCTGCAGGATGAGTCTTTCATAATTGCAATTTCCAGTACCTAATATTTCATTTCCATTTTCTGCAGGACACATAGCACACTGCTCTTATAGAATACTTTCCTTTGTAACGTTTGTGGGTTTTAAGATGAAGTACTTTGAGGATGCTATTTTTAATAGAATTCTCTGAAACAAGATAGCTTAGCACTGCAGAATATTAATATTCTGAACATCTTTGTAATGTGCATTAAGATCTCTTGGTATGATAAGGGAATGGTACGTACACACACACACACACTCTCACACAAATAATTTGATATTATTGCTGATTCCAGAGACTCCCATTTACAAAGAACAGATACAGTGGCTCTTGCTTCATTTTTTACTCAGTCTTTACTCAGCCAACCCTCCCAAGGAGGCCAGCATACCAAATGCTCATATTCTTACTAAAACAAGCTATAATTTAAGTCAATGAGCATTTGCCTGTTTAAGAAGAGGATAGAGGAATATAATCTGTGCAAAGGCCTCTGGATTTGGCCCAATAAAGTCATTGGAATAAGCTAAATTATCTTTTAATGGGATTCACTCACTTCCAGGTATCAAAACCCTTCCAGACAAACTGTCCGGACGCCGTCTCAGGCAATCAACCGTGCCAATTCCAAGTCCAGGCCACTTTCCCAGTGGCTGATAGGGGAACACAAGCCTTCCTGCTACTCCAGGTTCCAGCCCAGGGACTCTATCATCAGTAGCCAAAGTTTACACAATCACAACTGTCATTGCTCTTTCCCTGGGCTTCTTCCTATTCTGCCTTCCACAAGCTTTCTTCCCTGCAACTCATCTAGGTGAACCCTTCCTGCACAGGTAGGATCCCAGGGCTTTTTGCCTCCCTCCCCCACCCCCGGGTTTCTGCCTACCCACCTCTCTGTGCCCAGTGACTGCAGACTCTCTCCCTGCAGCCCTCTCCTGCTCCCTCCTTTGCTGGCTGTACACAAGCTCAGCCGGCCTCTGATGCATAGAGGTGCAGCCTATATGATTAATTGGCCCCTTCTGAGCCATCTTGGCCCTTCCAGGGGTGGTGTGGGTGACCACCCCATTCTGTGGGGGAAAGCCTTCCAAGCACAAATCCAGTAGTGTAACCCCAAGAAGCTGAGAGAGGAGATCAAACTAAGAATAGTTTGCCCTGCTAGCCTCGCTGTGGGGTGAGTAGCAAATTGTTCCCTCCTCCTCGGGTCCCACAACCAGAGAAGGGGATCAGACTTGGCTGTAAGTGATCGAGTTTTCACAGGATGTGGCCCTTCAAATGGGAGGTGTCTGAAACGGTCACTCGCTTTGCTAGAACTGAAGGTCAGTACTGCCCCCCAGATGAGAATAACGTGAAAGAAATGGGGGCTACAAACATCACTGAAAAGGTTTTCTGGGGGAAGTTTATTCAGAGAATGAGATGTCCATTGAAGGAAATGTGATGAAGAATCCTGAAGTTCTGAGGTTGAATCCTGGCCCACAGTACTCAGATGCTATCGCTTATTTTAAAATATACTATTATATGTGCATGCACAGGAAAGGGCAGTATGGAGTCACTTGTAGAAAACCAGGCAGGAGTAAGGAAATCTGGGGCTGTAGGCATAACTGTGGGTGGTTCT
Source organism: Chrysemys picta bellii (assembly GCF_011386835.1). Classification (NCBI taxonomy): domain Eukaryota; kingdom Metazoa; phylum Chordata; order Testudines; family Emydidae; genus Chrysemys; species Chrysemys picta. The sequence goes on from NC_088795.1 coordinate 19,364,320, forward strand.
GGCCCTGCCCCTGTGCCAGGACCCCAGCTCTGCTTGGGGATGCTATGGCAGGGGCCACCCGCAAAAGAATCATTTGCTGGGCTGATGGGAGGCCTCCCACCCTCATTCTTAGGCAGGCTGGGACCCCCTCCTCTGGAGCAGTGCTCACTGCATTAGGGGTCTGTCCTGGAGGAAGGAGAACTCCCCATCCAGTCAAACAGTCATGTGTTGATGACTCTGTTGACACCACCCCAGAAGAATCATGAAGAGCTAGTGGCAGCAGGTTACAAAGTTAACGGGACATTGAGATGAACAGGGCAGTCCAAACCTCACTGGTTGTTTCCAGTTCTATGGAGACATCAGTGCATTGGTGATCTTGGGTCATGTTTTCAAGTTTTCCTTGGCAACTATGAGGGCTAGAAACACACATTTTTAATAAAACCCCAGATGCTGATGTCATGATGTGTCTTCTGGAGCCAGGGCCCTGGATGGGTGCCTGTGTCCTCTCTACAAGGGCTAGACTAAGCTGTAAGTGGTAGATGTAAGAGGTAGATCCTCAGAAATGTGATACCAGTAAAGTAGGAACTCTTCTTGTCCTTTGAAAAATGCTACTTGTACCTCTTGTTAATGTTTCAAAATGAAAGAGAGGTTCTAATGTCAATAAACTTCATCCTGCATGGATTTGAGTTCCTTCCCATAATTATTTCCAGAGTTGTTTCTGATCTACTCCAATACCTTTTCCAGTAAGAACTTTCAAGTTAAAGTAGACAATCTTGCAACAAGGAAGAGGGAAGAAAAGGAGTGGCATTTTTCATTCCAATCAGTGCTTTTGGACAAGCACTTGGAAAGTTAACTGGTCCTGAATGTCTCTCTGCTGGTCAGCCAAAGTATTTCTGGTGCTTGCGGGTCATGAAATATCAGATCTTAAAATCATATGATTCTGATTACTGTCCTGATTCCCCACACACTTAGCCTGATTTTATTAGTAGTGAATAGCTTGCAAAATACTAGAGAAAGGACTCTTTAACATAGTGATTCTCAAACTGTACTCTGTGGATCACAAGAAGTCATGATGGGTCACAGAATGAAACACTTGGAAACAAGCAATGGAAAACTGGAAGACTGGAGAGTTGGGTGGGATTTCTCACTTACTAGCTGATTTAAAAGAAGGTAAAAGTTGGGGAACCAGTGCTTTACTGTATTTGAAATCTCATTTTTCATATTTGAGTGGTTCTCAAACAGGGAGCACCAAAATCATGTGAGAATTTGCATAAACAAGAAAACAATATGTTAAACAGAATGATGTGATTTTCAGGTCTAATATCTTGTGGCCTGTCAGGGTTAGAAAGGAATACAGTATACAACTGGTTCCTTCCAGTGATATATTTTTTTCCAGCTCTAACATGTCATAAGAAATTGAACTTTATAATTATCATTGTTTTCTCAATCTAGAAATACCTTTGGGGCACTGATCCAAGACAACGTATAGCAAGTCCTGGACCTCAGAGCAGTATAGGTTTAAGATCACTAGAAGAGGGGAATGACACTTTTATATTGGATTATTAAACACAACAGTATTTAGAGTGCCAGGTTTTGGATCTTGTTCCAAACAGCCTGTAACACTCTCCCTGACCTTGACTACCACACTTCCTGCCTCTCCTCCTGAATTCTTTCCTTATAACTTATTTCTTGTAAAAGGACTTTTCTACTTCGGTGCTTCCTCAGCAACCTGTCAACTAGTAACCACAGATGTCCGGGGGTTCTTTAAACATTTCCAAATAGAAATCATTAATCTAAGAAAAAGCACACCAAAATATCACCCTCCAAGTAAACAGCATTCTAATTAAATACTGATTCACCTCTGCATCACTCCAGTGCTGCACTGGTATAACTCCACTGGAGAGGCAGTGGTGAATCAAGCCCCAGGGGGTTGATTTTTTACCTGTGATATACTGTAGCTGTTTTACAAGCATGATTTGCGATCATCCTAGTGGAGGAATGTGTAGGATGCTTTGTGAATGAAACGTGGCCTAGGAGTCAAGAAATTCAGATTCTATTCCCTTCTCTGACATTCACTTGCTGTGTGACCTTGGGCAAGTCCGTGCTTCAATTTCCCCATTTGCAAAATGGAGATAATAATCTGTCCTAGTTTGGAGAGTCATTACTATGTAAAATGTAAGATAGACTGTGAGTAAACTGCTTTTCCTTCTCTTTATGGAAATTGCTATCGTACCCAGTTCTCAGCGCTGACTTGCTCATTAAAAGTAACTCACCAACTTTAGTTGTAGTATTTCAGGACCAGGCTGACCAGACCCTGAATGAGCATACCAGAGAGGGAGAGAGCGCAAGAAGCTTCTCTTCCTTACACTCCTCTACAGACCTTGCCCCCACCTGAGCACAAGCATTGGGTCTGGCTGCCACTGCTAGTGCTAGTAGCCAAGCACCCCTCCTATAAAATGAGTGAGGAGAGGCAGGGAAGAAGCAAGGTCACAGGCCCTCCTCTCACTCCTCACCAGATAGGTAGGCTGTGGAAGGGAGAGCTGGCAGCACTCCGTTAAGGCACATAGCAGCAGGTGCACTCCCTCACTTTGGGCTTCCTGGAGTCCTCCCTGGGGCAGTGCACCTTTGCCTCACCCCCTTGGGTGCCAGTGCTGAGAGTACTCAGTTGAGCCCTGCATTCCAAAATCGAGTCCTAAACAACTTTTTGAAGCATGTGGAGAATTCAGCTTCTGACACCCTTATAATAATGACACCACTGTAGCTCCTGAGGATAGAAACTATCATTAATAGTGCATTGGGTTTTTTTGGAACACGGAATACAGAAAGCATTTCTAGCAGTTCTGAGATTATTAGCAGCTAAAGAATGTTGTTATTGTTTTGCCACTCGGCAATACTTTTTGCCCTCTTTATGATCTCTCACACCAAGTGTTCCTTTTCCTTGCATTTATAATATTTTCAAAAAAGATAATAACTGAGAAGCAATTAAATACATGGTCCAGGGCACTTTTTAATGTTCAGAGACCCTTTTAACCTAATTCCACAAGAATATTTAGATACAAATAATAGAAAACCTGCATTAAATTATGTATATTCAAATAAGTAATGGTAAGCACCAGGGATTGAAGAAATTTCAGCAAATGGTAGCTTTACCCAGGAAATCTGATAATAGTTGCACTTAGGGTGACCAGATGTCCCGATTTTATAGGGACAGTCCCAATGTTTGGGTCTTTTTCTTATATAAGCTCCTATTACCTTCCACTCCTGTCCCAATTTTTCACACTTGCTGTCTGGTCACTGTAGTTGCACTAGGATGAAATGAATAACAAACTGAGATCTTTTGTGACCCCAAACCACTGTATTTAAACATAGGTTTAAATATCTATTAAGGAAAGAGACTATCTCACATCTCTTCAGTACCTACCTTGCTATTTTATATTATCATTATTTATTATGAATAATAAAAATCAGGTATATTGTATTATAAATGCATACAGTTCTTTACAGACATAAGTGATCACACATTCCCTGCTTATAACAAACATATATCTAAATTCCTAATAGAGACTATATAGTATTCCGTATATGGACAGGATATGCTGTATAATTAACCTTCATTTCGGTTATAGGCTTTGGATTTTAAATCAGGTCACCTATACATCCATAATCCCAAAGCCTTGTTTAGTCATTTTTTTTCCCCAAACATTTTTCAAGGTACAAGTGATTCTTGATATTTCATGACCATTAACATAATGATGTCAGAACTGGCTGGCAGCCAGTCGCAGGCATGAAGTGAGGTTTATGGCAGCACGGTTGCCATTTCAGGCAATTGAGTGAAGTTGTTAATGGACAGATTTATCCTTGACTTAAAATTGAAAAAGCTCAAACAATAACAACTATGTTTCCTCCCATAAATATTAAGGGCCTGATCCCACTCACACTGGTCAAATTCTGTCCAGATTTACACATGGGGCAAGCCCAACAAATTCAGTGGGTTTACAAAATGTGCAAATCAGGGCAGAATTTGGCCCATTGACCTCAGTGCTATTACTCCTCATTCACTCACTCATTACTCCTAAAATCAGAATCTACCCCTGGGTTTCCAGATATAGGGCTAGGTTGTGCCATTTACACAGTGCCTGATGTAGGGGGTGGTGCAATTCTGCAATATCCCTGGGCATAGTCTCTCCGGGGGCTACTCATTGTGCATGCCGGGTGCATATTCTGTAAGAATGCCACATTTATTGCTCCCGCAATGCAAGGCCCCTATTCTATAGGTCACAGCTCAGGATAAGGCGATCACCCATAGTGATTTCTGGGTGATTGGAACCCTGGAGGGAGCAAGGTTTATCCTTATGATTGGCTCTTCTTAAGCCACACAAGAGGGTAAGTAAATTATTGCACATCTCCTCACCCACATGCCTGTTCAAGAACCAGTCACAACCTGGCCCATATACCCTTGTTTTCAGAATCAGTAAGAGAATTATAAATGATGGTGATCAAGAAAAACATGATATTCACTCTATTGTCAGCTGAGGATTTATTGACATTCTTTGCTGTCTAAGTCCTGCAAAGACAACAATGAAGCAGGAATTTTAAAGTTCATGCAGTTCTGCTTGAAAGAGCAAGTTTGTAGGTAGTTTGCTATTCTGGTTCAATAGCAAACTACCTACACACAGTTGCACCTATTTGTAAACCTGACCATCTTGTCCTTCAGCTCAGCCACCCTATTCTCTATGAGCTCATTCACGCTGAACAGCAGGTAACCATCAATACTGCTGATGGAGTACATTACAATGAACTCTTAGAAGGATAAAGAGATTAAATGAAACTGAGCCTATGTTGTCCATAATTCAGCTATTTCGAGGAATGCATAGTCACTTATTTCATCTGTATTAGTTTGCTTTGGGCATTATACAAATTCATTTTTCATGCAAAGGTTCTTTCTGTAATAAAAAGACCAAGATGAATGATTTTTACACCTAGATGGAAATCAGAAAATGCTTAGTTTCATTGGCTCATTTTATTCTGTTGTAAAGTTATGGTTGGTGTTAACATGCCTGTATACGGTTCTGTCAAGCTGCAACAGTGCAGAGTAAGACAGAAAGCTTAACTCATAAAATATTGCTGCACGTCCAATCAAGTATGAAGCTGTCATTGTTACCTCTCCTGAGACGTAACAGGACACATCTTGAAGGTGTTGTGTCCTTCTGAATGCATGCACGTTTGTGAGTGCAGTTGTGTACTGTCCCAGATGACAGAATTCATAGAATCATAGAATCTCAGGGTTGGAAAGAACCTCAGGAGGTCATCTAGTCCAACCCCCTGCTCAGAGCAGGACCAATCCTCAACTAAATAATCCCAGCCAGGGCTTTGTCAAGCTTGACCTTAAAAACCTCTAAGGAAGGATATTACACCACCTCCCTAGGTAACCCATTCCATTGCTTCTCCATCCTCCTAATGAAAAAGTTTTTCCTAACATCCAACCTAAACCTCCCCCACTGCAACCTGAGACCACTACTCCTTGTTCTGTCATCTGCCACCACTGAGAACAGTCTAGATCCATCCTCTTTGGAACCCCCTTTCAGGTAGTTGAAAGCAGCTATCAAATCCCCCCTCATTGTTCTCTTCTGCAGACTAAATAATCCCAGTTCCCTCAGTCTCTCCTCATAAATCATGTGCTCCAGCCCCAAAATCATTTTTGTTACCCTTCATTGGACTCTTTCCAATTTTTCCACATCCTTCTTGTAGTGTGGGCCCAAAACTGGACACAGTATTCCAGATGAGGCCTCACCAATGTCGAATAGAGGGAATGATCACGTCCGTCGATCTGCTGGCAATGCTCCTACTTATACAGCCCAAAATGCCGATAGCCTTCTTGGCAACAAGGGCACACAGTTGACTCATATCCAGCTTCTCATCCACTGTAACCTATCCCTAACCTCCAGCGTATCTTCCACTCCTCCCAGTTTAGTATCATCTGCAAACTTGCTGAGGGTGCAGTCCACGCCATCCTCCAGATCATTAATGAAGATATTGAACAAAACCAGCCCCAGGACCGACCCTTGGAGCACTCCGCTTTATACCGGCTGCCAACTAGACATGGAGCCATTGATCACTACCCATTGAGCCCGACGATCTAGCCAGCTTTCTATCCACCTTATCATCTATTCATCCAGCCCATACTTCTATAACTTGCTGGCAAGAATACTGTGGGAGATCGTATCAAAAGCTTGGCTAAAGTCAAGGAATAACACGTCCACTGCTTTCCCCTCATCCACAGAGCCAGTTATCTCGTCATAGAAGGCAATTAGATTACTCAGGCATGACCTGTCCTTGGTGAATCCATACTGACTGTCCCTGATCATTTTCCTCTCCTCTAAGTGCTTCAGAGTTGATTCCTTGAGGACCTGCTCCATGATTTTTCGAGGGACTGAGGTGAGGCTGACTGGCCTGTAGTTCCCCAAATCCTCCTTCTTCCCTTTTTTTAAAATGGGCACTGCATTAGCCTTTTTCCCGTCATCCGGGACCTCCTCTGATCGCCATGAGTTTTCAGAGATAATGGGCATTGACTCTGTAATCAGATCCACCAACTCCTTTAGCACCCTCGGATGCTGCGCATCCGGCCCCATGGACTTGTGCTCGTCCAGCTTTTCTAAATAGTCCTGAACCACTTCTTTCTCCACAGAGGGCTGGTCACCTCCTCCCCATGCTATGCTGCCCAGAGCAATAGTCTGGGAGTTGTCCTTGTTCGTGAAGACAGAGGCAAAAAAAAAGCATTGAGTACATTAGCTTTTTCCACATCCTCTGTCACTAGGCTGCCTCCCTCATTCAGTAAGGGGCCCACACTTTCCTTGACCTTCTTCTTGTTGCTAACAAAGCTGAAGAAACCCTTCTTGTTACTCTTAACATCCCTTGCTAGCTGCAACTCCAAGTGTGATTTGGCCTTCCTGATTTCACTCCTGCACGCCTGAGCAATATTTTTATACTCCTCCCTGGTTATTTGTCCAGTCTTCCACTTCTCGTAAGCTTCTTTTTTGTGTTTAAGATCAGCAAGGATTTCACTGTTAAGCCAAGCTGATCGCCTGTCATATTTACTATTCTTTCCTCACATCGGGATGGCTTGTTCCTGAAACCTCAATAAGGATTCTTTAAAATACAGCTAGTTCTCCTGGACTCCCTTTCCCTGTCATGTTATTCTCCAAGGGGATCTTGCCCATCAGTTCCCTGAGGGAGTCAAAGTCTGCTTTTCTGAAGTCCAGGGTCCGTATTCTGCTGCTCTCCTTTCTTCCTTGTGTCAGGATCCTGAACTTGACTATCTCATAGTCACTGCCTCCCAGGTTCCCGTCCACTTTTTCTTCCCCTACTAATTTCTTCCGTGTTTGTGAGCAGCAGGTCAAGAAGAGCTCTGCCCCTAGTTGGTTCCTCTAGCACTTGCACCAGGAAATTGTCCCCTACACTTTTCAAAAACTTCCTGGATTGTCTGTGCACTGCTGTATTGCTCTCCCAGCAGATATCGGGGTGATTGAAGTCCCCCATGAGAACCAGGGCCTGTGATCGTCTGTTAGTTGTCGGAAGAAAGCCTCGTCCACCTCATCCCCCTGGTCTGGTGGTCTATAGCAGACTACCACTACAACATCACCCTTGTTGCTCACACTTCTAAACTTAATCCAGAGACTCTCAGGTTTTTCTGCAGTTTCATACTGGAGCTCTGAGCAGTCATACTGCTCTCTTACGTACAATGCAACTCCCTCACCTTTTCTGCCCTGCCTGTCCTTCCTGAACAGTTTATATCCATCCATGACAGTACTCCAGTCATGTGAGTTATCCCACCAAGTCTCTGTTATTCCAATCGCATCATAATTCCTTGACTGTGCCAGGACTTCCAGTTCTCCCTGCTTGTTTCTTAGACTTCTTGCATTTGTATATAGGCACTTAAGATAACTCACTGATTGTTCTGCTTTCTCAGTATGAGGCAGGAGTCCTCCCCTCTTGCGCTCTCCTGCTCGTGCTCCCTCCCAGTGTCCCACTTTCCCACTTACCTCAAGGCTTTGGTCTCCTTCCCCTGGTGAACTGAGTTTAAAGCCCTCCTCACTAGGTTAGCCAGCCTGCTTGTGAAGTACAAACCCTAATTTTCAAGCATATTTTTCAAATCAAGCATAAATGGGTTTCCATTTGTAGGTTCTATTATTACTATGCATAAGTGGCAGTGTGCTATAGAATGCACACACAAATGATGGTGTGTACAAAGTTGCATGCATATGAATCAACTTGCATCTCCAGTTCCACTCCAATGTGGTTGTATATAGAAAGTCTTGGCATGTGGGTTCAGTTCCCAAAGAAGGTAGTTTTTAAATTTCATTCCTTGTGTTTATATTTTTTATAGTTCAGAGGCGGAGGGAAGAATCTCCCTCTCTGCCACACCCACCAGACCATTATATAGAAGCCATGTGCAAGAGCCATACAAGCAGGTAGGAGCATTAGGGTCTGGGGTGCTCTTCCCTATGAGTGGGAGCCAGAAGCTGAGTGGGCCAAAAGGAAGTCTGAAAGGGATGGAGTAGCACAAATCCTCATGTACTGGACTTGGAGGGCCGTGATGTGAGTGGTCCTGTAGTGGTCAGAGGAGTAGCTGACTATCCCCTGTTGTGGTTCAAGTCTGCGAGTCGGCAGAAGTGCCTAGTGGCTCAAGTCTGTGGATTGGCGGTAGGGGAACCCGGGCCCTTCTGCTCCACTGGGTTCCAACCTATGGCCCTGGGGCTGGCAGTTCAGGTGTGCAGCCTTGGCCAGGGTATCACCAAGCCAGCACTCTTGGTGACTTCCTAGTTTACCTACTGCCTCTCCAGAGGCCCAATGGGGTGGGGAACTGACTTGCAATAAAAGGGGTCCGGAGGCTCCTCTCCCTCACTCACAGGTAGGCACTCTGCTGTCTCTCCCGTGGCAGCCGGCAGTTCTGCATTGAGGTCTGGTCCAAGTAGCATGGGGCTCCTGCTGTAGCCCTGAAGAAGAAACCAGCACAGTTCTGCTCCCTTGCACTGACTGAGCTCTGCTGATCCTTCTAAGTTCCACCTCCACTGTGAGCACACCCAGCAGACGCCTCCTGGGCCCAGAGCTGATCCTTAACCCTCTGTTCCCCAGTGTGGGGTTTGTACACCCCATCCCAGGGGTGTAGGAGTAAGCTGGAGGGAGAAAGCATCCAACTACTACATTAGGATCTTTATAGTAGCACTGAGGGCAGGTATCAGAGTCATCCAGTGTTAAAAATATGCTGATAATCATTATTAGTAGTTCATGAATCTTTCAAGCAGAGTGGTCCAATTAAAAAAAAAAACAGGTTTGAGATGCTTAATTTAGAATTAATTCCCCTCAATTTGTCCAGTTTTGAAGATTCAAATGCAGAGAAGTTCAAGAAAAGCAGTACTGAGTATTACCCTATAGAACTTCAACTCCAGGAAGGAATGGTTACGGGACACAGAACACAGAATGGATGATTGTATAGAATGCTGCACATTTATGTCTTTTTAAAGCCTGCACTAGCAGAAACAAGTCTAAATAATCAAACACTGCTCCATAATTATAACAATTGAGGACAGTTGGATCAATTAAATCAATGCTAAATATTACCTTTGTAAAGCACTGTACAGTATTTCCAATGTCTAACTACAGTAAAATCATTGACATTGCATGAACCGATACATATGATTCCCTGTAATTACACTTCACTATCCAAGGGTAGCCTTTGTGATTAGTACACAGAAAAGCAGCATGCAATCAGTTTAATGTTTTATAATTAAAAAAAGATCACCGTGGGATATGATGCATGCTAATAGAACACAGCCTTCCTGTTATCTTCTCATTTACATTTAATGACCACTGTCCCTTTAAATGATGGGACGTTCCCTTCCTTTGCGGATGGGTGTCCTTTGATAAGGTTCTGCTTAATTAGCAGTCAGGGAGAGACAGTGTTGGTAAGCAACTTCAGACACTGCAGTACCTACATTATGGCCCCAATCTTTCACAGCTAAAGACAATGAGAGTTTTGTCATTGTCTTTACTGAGAGCAGGCCTGAACCCTGTAGTTGTGTTGCCCTCTTAGAGAACTGGTCAGGATTGTGCAGAAGATACTTTATATGTCGATGGATAATAAGACTATCCACATTTACGTTACAAAGGGTAAAGAATAATGAAAAGAAAAAAAACCCATATGCTTCAGGGCATGAACCACCCTCTAACTGACATAGGGCCATGAAGAAGCTTTCTCTATGAGCAGGTTCCGTATTTGTCCACTGCAAAGTCTCTTGCACCGTGCTCAAAATCATCTGGCCATAGTCAGAGTTAAGATACTGGACTGAACTAATCCAGTGTGGAAACTCCTACATTCCTATGCCCCTATGTACTTCAATTTAGCCATAATGCAGGATTCAAAAAGGGAAAATTATTTATCAGTAATTAACTGTTCCATTTGTCATAGTTTTCTGTCCATTCTAGAACAGTCTTTAAACCGAGAGTTATAGCGCCACCTCTAAGGAAACAAGGTGTCAAAAGTACCATAATCAAGGGACAGTATCATAGAATATCAGGGTTGGAAGGGACCTCAGGAGGTCATCTAGTTCAGTGGTTCTCAAAGCTGGTCTGCTGCTTGTAAAGGGAAAGCCCCTGGTGGGCCAAGCCGGTTTGTTTACCTGCCATGTCCGCAGGTTCGGCCGATCGCAGCTCCCAGTGGCTGCGGTTCGCCGCTCCAGGCCAATGGGGGCTGCGGGAAGTGGCACGGGTCAAGGGATGTGCTGGTGCCCTTCTGCAACTCCCATTGGCCTGAAGCAGTGAACCGTGGCCACTGGGAGCTGCGATCAGCCGAACTTGCGGACATGGCAGGTAAACAAACCAGCCGGCCTGCCAAGCTGCAAACTGGCTTTGAGAACCACGGATCTATTCCAACCCCCTGCTCAAAGCAGGACCAATCCCCAGACAGATTTTTACCCCAGTTCCCTAAATGGCCCCCTCAAGGATTGAGCTCACAACCCTGGGTTTAGCAGGCCAATGCTCAAACCACTGAGCTATCCCTCCCCCCATTTATACAGGTGGGCCCGATCGAAAGCTCCTTTGGATTTAATTGCTAATATCCTATTGACTTCAGTGAGTATTGGATCAGGCCCCAAAGGAGCTAGCACACCTATTTCCATTAGCTGAGTTCCTGCATACCTGGAGTTATTTGGGGGAAACTCTATGGCCTGTCTTATGCAGGAGGTCGGACAAGATGACCACAGGTCCCTCCTAGCCTTAGAATCGATGAATATATAGTAGGCATGATAGACTGTTCTTTGGTGATCAGGATAAATGTAAAGATTTGTTTGTTGGGAAAGAGGAGATATATAAGGGAACCATATATGTGATACCTCTCAGCTGGTGGCTTTGTACGATTAATTTCAGTAAACACTGTCTATCAACTTTCAAGAACCAGAAGAGTAAACAAACTGTAAAAATTTTCACTGGAAAATAGCTGTTTAAAACAGCTTCTACAGTGGGTGCCATTAAAATCTTGACATTTACCACTTCGTGGTATTTACCTTTATCATCTTATTTGTGGTATTCTCTATACTTTGAATGGGAAAATACCATGATAACTTTAACAACTCTGCACAGTGAATGTCAACATTTTAATGTATTCTATAGTGGGAGAGATGTAGCTGTCAGCTGTGGGGGTGTGTGGCTCTGTTATCTGAAACAGAAATGGCCACTCTGAAGATATTATTCACATGAAACAATTTTAAAGTAGCAGCCAGGGACCCTCTTGGAAGTGTCACTCCATTGTTAACTCACTCTGTTGTGCCTAGATACAGCCAACATGGGATACATGACACAAAGCACTCACTCATCTATCCTGGTATTGGTCTCAGCATAGGAAGTTAGATAGGTAGGTATGCCAGAATGCAGCACCTCGGTACCCCAGGCATTAAGGTTGGAATGTTTCTCACATTTGATTATAAGGTGCCTAGCTGAACCTCCTATGAGTATTTTTCTTTGTTTTGCTGAAACCCAAACTCTTAATTTATGTGAACATTTTCCCCTTTGTTTTTAATGTCAATGTCAACATTTTAAACTTGTTTTTTTAAGAACAGCTCCTAGTGACACTGTAAGGAATCGGCACTGACACTGTGGTTAAAAATACCTCATTCCAATAGCCTGATACATGGAATCAGCTCACTTTTTAAAGTAAAGAGCTGCAATAGGGATTCTTTGGACAAATGCATGGTGAGGTAAGGGGCAACAATGCAAGAACTTTTTTGTGCAGCCCACATAAGGGTTAGCCAGAATTCTAGTCCCTACACTCTGGGAATTGAAGCTAGCTCTTTTTCCCTACTCCCTTTGGGGTGCCCAGTGCCCCCAACACGGGGTGGCAAGGGAGGGGAGGAGTCAGGGTTGTGCTTCTGCCTGCCATAGGCACCAGCCACAAAAAAGTGTAGCAGTGGATGTGCAGCTCAGCACACCCAGGAACGTTCTGCTATCTCCCAACACTTTCCTGCTGGGCAGTGCAGCTCAGCACCACCCCCTCGCTACAGGTTGGGCCTACTCAGCACAATCACCTTCTTACTTTTTGGGAGTCAAATGCTGGCCTACCATTCTGCAGGGATACATGGTGCAGAAAATCCCTCTGTCTAATGTCATCCAGCTCTGTGCAACTCCAACCAGTCATGATCAATTCAGGGCTAGTGCAGGGGGTGCATGGTCAGTCTAGGGGAATGGAACTGCAGAACCACTTGGGAGATGGAGTGGGGATGGAGGTCTTGCAAATGAGCTCTCTGCTTCCTCCCTAGGAGCCTCCTCCTCTCTCTCTCTCTCTGAACAGGGTCTGTGGAGTTTACTACAGGCTTGGTACAGTAACCTCAGTGGAACTGGCACCGCAGAGAGAGGCTCAATACTAAGATCTTTAAAATACCACCAGCAAAAACCAAACCCAAAACACTTACTAGCTGTTTGTGGTGGGGTGATGGGGTGGGGGAAAGGTGGTCTTTCTTCTACATACTGCTCCCTGAGAAGGGAATCTTTACCCTAATAAACAGTGTGCCTCTCTTCGCTGATAGTTCCAGATGGGAACCCCATTTTGGATCCCTGCAGCTGTGAGTCAGCTTCTAAGACCTCCCATTCCAGCATCCCCCTTAGAGCTGTGGAAGTACAGTGCAAGGCCACTACCTCTCCAATGACACACCGAAGCACCCTGGGAACAGAGCTACGGATTGCACTCCCTGTATAGGACTGAGCAGCCACAGAGCCATCCTGGGCCTGCTTCTCCTCTCACTAACACAGGTGAGAATCAGGAGGAACTCCACTGAAGTCAATTGAGCGATATCAGTGTACAAGTGATCAGAATCCAGCCCTACTCAAAATTCCGACAACACTCCACAGGCATGGAGCCTGGCCAAGCCATGAAGTTTTGGCAGGACTTTGTGCTGCAGAGTAAGCGGGGCTAGAAATTGGCTCTAAACATTTAATCCTAAGAAGTAATTTGATTAATTTTAAATGCAGCTTCCTTTTCAATTATTTTTCATAGCAGGCATTCCTATCATTTCTGTCCTAAACATGAGCAATGCTGTTATGTTACTAAGCCTTGCCTGAGTAACCCTATGCAACTCGCATGCAGAATGCTGTGTTCAAGGCAAGAACCATTCGCCCCCCCCCATGTGTTTGTACAACACCTAGCAAAGGGGCCCTGATACTGACCTCTAGGTGCTATAATATACAACAAATATAAAATGTAATATACAAAATAATAATAATAATAATACTGATGCTGCAAAAGTAATTAGTAATCATTTTCTGTGAGAATGTAATCAGAAATTTGCACTAGATTCCCTTTCCCAAGCATCTTAATGAATGTCATGATATGGCAAGTGTTCTCAAGGGCAGTGCTGCAAACACTTATGCAAATTGTGGGTGCATTTCCTTGGGAGCCTTGGATGCCCAGCACGTCTGGAAATCAGGCCATTTTTAAAGTGCCTAAATATGACTGAAGTTGCTTAACTTTAGACACCCAAGTTTGAAAGTTTTGGGCTTTGACGCAACATGCCTCAGTTTCCCCATCCATAAAATGGGAATAGTTATGATTCTCCACTCTTTCAAAGGTCTTTTTAGCTCTAGAGCTTAAAAGCACTGTAAGCATTAAGTAGTATTATGGTGATAACAGTATGCACAATAGGATTTCATGTACATAACAAGTAATAGGAAGCTCTGGACTAATACAATACAATTAACAATCAGTGAGGTCTCAGTAGCCAACGAGATGCCAATGAAAGCAATACAATAGATACTGCATATCTTTGCACAAAATTCCATTAAAATAAGTGGATTGTGAAGACAATCTTTATATGAATTTTCGCTCCATAATACTGTCTTTTTGTAATTGATACAGTAAAATGATGCATAAGCAGAAGGTGTGAGAAACATTAGAAGTGAAATGCACATCGTGATTCAGAACTGTAAGGCCAACATATGTATATTAAGAAAAAAAAAATAGCAAGCATTATAAAAATCCAATGTAATTAAGATGTCTATTTTAATTTTACAAATATTGAGCTGCAGACATTCACCTGCATTAATTCACTTAAATATCTATTTGATCTTCACTGAAACTAGTCAAATGTGGATTATGTGCCACTGCAAAGAGAGAGAGAGAGAGAGAAATTCTCAAAGTGAAATTACTGGACTCACATTTGTTTTTAAATAAATTACCATTTATTTTTGATTGTGAAGTGCTTAGTTCCAATTCTTAATGCACGAACGCAATACTGTAAACCAATTGTTTTCAACCTTCCTCTCCCAGTGAACCCCAAACTACATGCAGCATCCAGTCAGGACTAACCTTTGGGCATACCACTGGGACAAAGGAACATAACCCCTTGTGGCCATAACCCATCATGTTTCAATTACTGTGAGAATAAGTGTCCAAAATAACTGCCTGCTGTAGTGAATATTTATTGCCATGGTATCTGTCAAAAGCAACAGAGGGTCCTGTGGCACCTTTGAGACTAACAGAAGTACTGGGAGCATAAGCTTTCGTGGGTAAGAACCTCACTTCTTCAGATGCAGGTAATGGAAATCTCCAGAGGCAGGTATATATCAGTGTGGAGATAACGAGGTTAGTTCAATCAGGGAGGGTGAGGTGCTCTGCTAGCAGTTGAGGTGTGAACACCAAGGGAGGAGAAACTGTTTCTGTAGTTGGATAGCCATTCACAGTCTTTGTTTAATCCTGATCTGATGGTGTCAAATTTGCAAATGAACTGGAGCTCCGCAGTTTCTCTTTGGAGTCTGGTCCTGAAGTTTTTTTGCTGTAAGATGGCAACCTTTACATCTGCTATTGTGTGGCCAGGGAGGTTGAAGTGTTCTCCTACAGGTTTTTGTATATTGCCATTCCTGATATCTGACTTGTGTCCATTTATCCTCTTGCGTAGTGACTGTCCAGTTTGGCCAATGTACATACCCCTCTGCTATGTACATTGGCCAAACTGGACAGTCACTGATTGAACTAACCTCGTTATCTCCACACTGATATATACCTGCCTCTGGAGATTTCCATTACCTGCATCTGAAGAAGTGAGGTTCTTACCCACGAAAGCTTATGCTCCCAGTACTTCTGTTAGTCTCAAAGGTGCCACAGGACCCTCTGTTGCTTTTGACAGATTCAGACTAACACGGCTACCCCTCTGATACTTGGTATCTGTCAAGTACATCAAGTGCCAGTTGTCACCGACAATTGGTATATGAAGGTATGGAGCTTGGGTGGGGATCAATAACATGCAATGGAAAAAGTTTTGGGGTGGGATGTGCCACCTGTAATGGGGATTTAGGGGGAAAGAGGTCACCTCCGATAGGAACTTGGGGCTGGAAGTTAACTGGGAGCTGGGGAGGGATCTGTCACCTGCAAAGTAAACTGGGATTTTAAGGGCACCACCACCAGCAGGAGGTACAACTCGTTATTGTTTGTCCTGTCTCCCAGCACACATCACACCACACTGGCTACATGGGAAAGCCCTGAGGAAAGACACTGCTTGGTTTATCTACGGTAATTTCCCCAACCCTTTCTTAGGCACACAAAGACAAGAGGCTGCAAATGTTTCACTTATAATCACATGCAGTTTTAAAATGAGATGCTAATGAGTAATTGGAAGTGGTTGGGAGAGTACAACTGGGTGAGTGGGCTTGATCCCAAGATGGGGTCTCTATCTTCATATACGCTGGAAGTCATATTACTCACACCAATGCTGGTCTGTTTCCCTCCGCACACCCGCCCAAACCAGAAGGCAGGAGTTCCCCCTCTCTGCCACTAAGGAATGTTAGATGCTTGAGAGAGGAGCAAGGGAGAGACCAGGGATTGGAAGTAGGGAGAATGATATGGAATGGAACTTCCTTCAATGTGGACAGATACATACAGCTCAGACAGAGAAATAGGGAGTGCCCAGAGGTTCCAATGCCTGCCTCTTCCTGCGGGGGGGCCACATGTGTCTTGTTAGATTTGATTTTAGAGATGGATATTTATTGGTATTCAACACCAATGACAGATAAGTGTATTAATCTCATCTTAATTTTAAAATAATAGGTGCAGCAGCATTAAAAAAAATATCACAACGAGAGATGTAGCAAGATAGGTGGGAAGTATATTACACATGTAGGTGAGCATCATGCCAATACAGAATAACAGGTGGATGAATTTGGAGGCATAGGAATTTCCCAGAATCTTATTTCTTTTGTCATTACACATAATAATAAACCAGAATGTAATTACAGGTACTGCCCTGAGATGACTGTGATTACACTATACTTACACTGGGGTTATACTCTATTATTCCATAATCAGCACTAATTCATATAATTGGAAGTTTAACTATATAATTTAACTACTTCTTACCATTACCCTCTTGGTTTCATACTTAAATACTCACTATTATAATTACTCTCAAGCTATACTTTGATACATGCACCTTGTACACCATCCTGTAACTAAAAGGTCAACTACCTAGGTTACGCTTTATATTCTAATTTCCATGTAACTACTGTATAATTAGAGCCCCTGTATTATAAAGCGTCATTGTATTTTTAACCGTTATGATTGCATACCCTCAGATCATCACTATGTATCTAGTCTTCTCTAAGACCCTAGCCGTTAATTTGTCATGGCATCATAGCACAGGGACATAACGGCCCCATAAGTTTCCTGCATGGCTCTCTCCCCTCCTCTGCACACTCTTGTACTGACTCCCAACCAGGACAACACCACAGTCTGAACCTTCAGCATGGCCACACAGAGCTCTACCCAGTATGTTATGTTGTTGCTCTGTGCTCCCCTCCCTCTCTAGATGCTGACATTCAGGGTGGCTTTACACGTAATGAAAAATCCACCTTAACGATTATTGGAGGGCAACAGCTATTTTCAATGGATATACTCTGCAAAGAAGTTTTGTTGCTGATCTGCACGTTATGTCTGAGAGTCTATTTAAGTTCTAAAATGAACATGTATTAACTCTCTCCCTCTGTCTCTAGCTTCCTATATGTGCCCGGAGCAGAGAGACCAAAACCTGAATCTCTGAAGCAACAATACAGAGCACCTCAGTGTGTGAGACTTTCTTCTTTTTACTCAGTTTAATTTTTCAGCTAGCTTAGGGAGATCAGGGCAACAGTGAAACATAATGCAAGAACTTGGCATGGGAGGGTGTGTGAGACGAGTCTAGTAGGTGTTTGTAGCTGAGAGGAGAGGGGGAAGGAGACTGGGCAGATATCTGTTGCCGACCTTCCCCTGCTTGAGACAATGTAACATGGGGCTCTTAGTTCCCAGAAAAAAACCTTCTTGCCTTCTATCAATTTCTTTTTAATTATTATTCATGAAATGAGGCGGTAATGGCTTGACAGTGTCCCTTTAAGTCCCACTGAGATACTGGGTCTTGTAGCTGACTGCACCCCTGTGGTTTGCATTACTTTTTTATGTGTTCCCGTTTTTTCTGGAGTGCTAAAAGGCTTAATTACATTTTACTGGTTTATTCTGCTTGCTCGCGCATATCTTCATTAATCAGGCACACAACATTTTCTTCTCTAAAATGAGAACACGTAATTTTTGTACGTATTTTTGGGGAGTGGGGGTTGTTGTAGGTTGTGGCAAGGGATAATATGAGTGAATGCACTGTTTGTTGAAAAATTATCAAGTGTATACCTAAAGTGTACAAGTCATAGACAAAATGAATAAATTGGGTCTAACTAAATTCTATAGCAGCACATTAGGATCCCAATGGATTGAATGTTTGGTTGTGCTGGCAGAATGGAAGGGTCTTATTTCTCAGCATCTTCTAAATCTTTAATTTACTTTTACACTTGGAGAATTCCAGTGTTTACTGTGGTGTCTGTGTAAACCATTGGGCAAAAGTTTCCATTTGGGGCCAGATTTCAATTGCCCTATAAGCCCTTGGCTCCAGCACAGGCCCCAACATACTAGTATAAGTCTGCCACTTCCCTTTCTCCCTCCCTTCCTCAGTAACTAGCACTGGTACAGGGGGTCTCTGCACATACTACATAGACAGCTACCCTCAGACCCTTTGCTGCAAGGGGCATTCTGGGGCAGAGAGATGGCAGGCCAGAAGGAGGCCAGGGAAGATTAAGGATGGAAGGCAGCATGGCCAGGGTGTTTCTTCTGACCTACTAATCTTCCACTGCTGCCAGCCTGAGAAGGGCTGTGGTAGTTGGCAGCACAATTTAGGGAAGTTCTCTGGCTGCCCTATCTTGCACCAGGGGATGAATTGGCCCCCACAGGCCCTAAATAAGAGAGGCCCAAAACACTGTCCCTCACTCCCTGGTTGGCTGGAGTGATGGCACAGCAATCAGTCTCCCCCTTGGCTTTTAGGACAGCATGGTCTTAACCACTGCTTCATGCAGTTCATTGCATGGATAGGACCAATGTTCACCTCAGCTTTGTAGATCGAGGGGAAGAGAAACTGCCCCTCTTGAGTGAAATTGTACACGGAGGTTAGCAGCAGCTCCAGCTTCCAATCCCATGGAGGCTTCTCTGCCATAAACCCAGGAACTGTGTCTTTGTCACTGGGGTGAGATGGAGCTGTAGAGAAGCAGCCACTCAGTCTCCTGAAGAAGAAGCATCCGAAGAAGTGGGCTGTAGTCCACAAAAGCTTATGCTCTAATAAATTTGTTAGTCTTTAAGGTGCCACAAGTACTCCTGTTCTTTTTTCAGTCTCCTGCACCACTTCTCCCCAGGGTAGTATTTGCCCTGTTTAATTGCCTTTCACTAACGTCTAAGGTGTGGTGGACATATATTCTTGGGAGATAACTAAAGTCAGCCAGCTTTTGAGCTGTGCATGATGAGAGACCAGGGAGTATTTCAGAAGGACATAGGATCTGCAGAGATGGAGTTCTGTGGCATCTCCAGGTTACACTCCCTGACACCCCTGCAAGGTCAGAGGCACCTGACTGCCTGATGAAAGGTTGCAGTGAAACCCTAGAGCCAGATACTGCCAGTAATAAATTTCAATAGGACTACTCAGAGAGTAAGGGACTACTCAGTGTAAGTGAGGCTGGCAGAATTTGGCCCTTTGTGTAGAATACCTTGCTGAGTTTTAACTGTCCCACCCCTGGCTTTTTTTGTAGGAGGGTAGGACATTCTCTCCACTTGTTTGTAACCATGTGCACTGTGTTTCGTTCAATTGAAAGTGACTTCTACACCCTATTGTATGAACAAATGTTATACTTTAAAGAGACACCACTAATGACTACTTATTTCCATCTGAAAAATTTCTACCTACTATTGTTACAAGTAACCTCTAAGGCTAAACTATCACGGAAAAGGGATTTACACTGCCCCTTTTCCAGACTTTCCTTTTCTGCATTTAACTGTAATTTGTGTATAGCTAGTTTTACAGTTCTGTTGAATGGTGCACTGGAAAATAGCGCTTCACTGGAACAGCTGCAGGAGAGCTGAAATTGAAACTGAGGGCTTGTCTACATGCTGAGTTACTGCACAGCAAACCAGGGTCTGAATCTACAGTACAACAGCTTGCTGCGCTGCAATTTCCCGTGTAGACACTTCTACAGAGCAGTGTAAGTCTCAGAGTGCGTCTTGGCTGCAGTAGTACTAAAATAAGCTGCACTCCAGGGCTTTCATTGCTCTGCAGTAGTGTCCACATGGGATGGTCTCATGCGGCAAGCCGGTGAGCTGTAGATTCACACTCTGGCTTGATGCACCGTAATTTGCTATGTAGACCTGGCTTGAAAGTGAACAGAGAGTAGGTAGCTGTGCACACAAAGAGAAATGGGACAGTGGCAGGGGTGGGTCTCAGCCTGTTGAGGGTATTGCTTTCAGTCCCAAGGACCCTTCAAAATATAAGCTCTTAATCTTCACTAAAGGATTTTTTAAACAAGCAAACAAAGCAAATATCTTACTACTTTAAATAGGCACTCTGTCAGAAAATTGAACTTTTTATATTAGTCAGTTAAAAAGATTATTTTAAATCTCAAATATTATGTTTCTACAGCATGACTCAACGAGCAAAGTGGACATGCTAATAGAAAAAATGACTCGCTATAGATTTAAAAAACATAAGTATTTCTTCATGAACTAACTTAAAAAGGAAATACTGTGACAATTTTTCTGTTTTTTTTTTACTGTATCCACTCCCCCCCCCCCGCCACATTTTTAAAACTTTGCTGTGATGAAACGTCAAAAATTTGCGTCCTTTCTTTAGCCCTGTTACATCAGAATGAAGTCTGGATTTTCGGAAGCAAAGATTTCCTGCATTGCTTATGAGCTAAGGCCCCAATACAGCAAACACTTACACACTTGTGTAATGATACCAGTGTGAATAGTTCTGTTCAACTCAACGGCACTAGTCACTTGAGTGAAGTTATAGCCATACTTGTTTGCAGGATCAAGACACAAGTCTAGTGAAACACATTCTTGACCCGCTGCCACAAATGGGTTAAACACCCAGTTTAACAATGACTCAAAGATATGCTGCAGTTCTACTCACCCAAGTCATCATGCAGCGCTTTCTGTTTACTCTTTATCAGAATGGATCTTAGCTCTAAATCAGTTGCCACTGAGTTGAGGGTAGGGCGATTTTAATGGCAGGATAGCCAAAGCAATTAGACGCAACAGATAGTTGTCCTAGTTGGCTTGAGAAGAGTTGCCTTTAGCTTTAACACATAGTAACTTCAACAAATAAATAATTCAAAAATAAAAGGGAAAAGAAATAATAAGGAAAATTATACACATTTCCTTGTAGAGAACCTCAGATTCAAATTCACTGCATGGGGTCAATTAGGAAAGAAAAGTAACTTTCTCTTCTTACACTTTGTTTCTTAAAAGATTTATTATAAATCAAAGTAGTTGCAATAGGGTTTTTTTTTTCATTTATAATTTAAAGCTAAACTCCATCATATGCTTAAGTTACAGAGGCCATTTTCCCCTACAAGAGGGAAACAGTGCAACCAAAGCACTCCAACAATTCAGTTTTCTATTAAATCTTTACTTTCTCAATAAAAAGTAAAGGAAAAGAAGAAAAATGAAAAGAGAAAAAATCAGAGCAAAGAATGGGAAAGGAGGAGGCAAAGAAAGAAGAAAGATGAGAGGAGAAAGGAGAGCAATACCTTCTTGTTAGTCACTTTTCCTGCTCACCTTCTTGCTTTCCACTGGGGCCTGAGTCATGATTCTTGAATTTTTGGGACTGGCAGAGGCAGATGTAACTGACTACCCAAGGCAGAGGAAAATTGGGCCCAGTAAGTGATACTTGTTTTCCATTGCCACTGAATACCAAAGGCCTCATTTCATTTCCACAAAGATCCCTCACACCACGCTGGCAGTATAGAGGGGCCTTACTGTACATGAGAATCAAACTCAACATCAGTGCAAATTACTTTTTACCCCGAGCCCCATTTTCTGACCAGCCTACAACTGACACGACATCGGCGTACATCACTCTTTATGTCCCTGTTGACCCAGAGACTTCTGAGATATTTGCACCCACTGAAATTAGATCTGAATTTGCATCTAGGGGCCAAATTAATCTTTGATATAAGTCCACTTTTGTTAGTGGAATTACACCAGGGATGAATTTAGTTCATTTTGTTCCAAGTTTTATTTCCTGTACAAAGGAGAATGTATTATCATTAGGTACAAAATCCCATTTGCTCTAACTCTTTGATCTGTGTTCTGTGTGCCTGAGTTATCATTATTATTATTATTTCACACATGCTCTGATACTTTTGGATTAGCACTTAATTAACTGGATATAAATAGAGAGAACAATTGGTGTAAGTCCCACTGGAGAAAACACTTGACTCTATGATGGATCCCAAAAGAAACCCTGGAAACGGCTCAGAAAAGAGACAGCCACCTGCTTTGGATCTGACATGAGTAGATGGACAGAGGCTTTTAGTCTCTTTCAGGAAGCTACCCTACATGGCAGGATATTAAAAACAGCAGCTGTGGTGTCAATGTGGTTATTTGGAGTACTTTCAAACCTTATTCCCACTCCTCGGAACTGGGCCATTGCAGAAACTAGGGATTAATTTGAACTTCAAGTAGGTGTTCTGTACATATATTTTTCTTTCTCCTTTATAATTACACCAATAATAAGATATTATTTTCAGGTATGGTATGCTAAAGTGTTGGGTACATATATTCTACATGCGTCTACTGGAATGACTTTCAAATGTGCTGTATTCTGATCATGAAACAGAGAGGATACTTATATTCTAGTATTCTTTTTTCTCCATTTGAAAGGCTAAACATGTATAGGCCTTTCACTATTGCCTTGTACCTTGTGTAGTCATTTAAATAACAAGTGTAAAGGGGTGTAAATCCCTCCTCTTCTAATTTTACACCCACTTTGCACTGGTGTACATGTCTAAACAAGATGTAGCTGTAATCCCTCGGTAAGTATGTGTTACAGATTCCCTCTCTGCTCCTATTCACAGAGAATGAGTCTGTCACAGCCTAGCCAGAGTTCTTTAGTTCGAGATATAGCAGTTCATCATGAAGTTACTTCTCGAGGTTCCCAGTTCAGTTCCCAGTATGTTAGCAAAGGAGGTGGCTGTCACACAGGACAATGGAGGCTCAGACCTGCTGTGCAGATCTAGGTACACTGAAGCTAAAGGGAGTTGATGGATGCTCAGTCCTTTGCAGGATCAAGCACCTCATCTACTAATCATGTTTCATTGAATTATGTCAAGAGGAGTGGTGCAGAAGCATATCAATTGCTTCCATCGCTATGTGCACCCCAGCAGAAATTGTGAGTAAAGCAGGACGTAAGTGGCACTCTGATATTCTGCTTCTGGTAGGATTTAGTTCTAGGAACAATCTTACAGCATAGTAGGGTTGTGAGAAATGTTACCAGTGGAACCCAAAACTAATGATTAATGCCTCATTACATAATCAAAATCCAGGTGTGTGAGGCTTAAAAGAATTGCATGTCTCTCAAATGGCTCAGGCAAATTTCAGCCTGTCATTTTGCTTCGAAAACCATGCACACTTCTATTTCAGTGCCAAAACAGGTGAAACTCATGGTGTTAAATCAGATTTGGAGCTCATGGAGAGGCAATACTCAAACCAACCCTCAGGGAGTATGAACCCTGACAACTCAAAACTAGTGAGAATATTTGCACAAGACCCTATGAAGTGAGCCCATCAGGTTTCAAGAAGATTTACAGAAAAATGGGAGGAGTAAGCATGTATAGGATAGTCTTGGGAGAATTCTTCGCCACTGCGCATGCACAGAATTTATGTCCCCCGCAGATTTCTTTGCTTCCCCAACTTTCTGACAGGGAAGCAAAGGGAAGCCACAAGAGCAATCATGCAACCCTCCCTAGCAGTATGTTTCGGGTGGCCAGGGCAGCCAGCAGAGAGGTAAATCTGCCTGTGGGCCAGGAGGCAGGATGGGGGAAGACCCAGCTAGTGGTTCCTACCTTGTGACGAGTCACCTGCTAGTCCAGGTTGGGCTGGGGAGGACGGGACTTCCTCTTCCCCTGCACGTCATCTGGGGCCAGGTCTGATCCACTTCTGGATTTCTCCCCCAGCTGCAGGAAGCTCTGCAACCCCCCCACCCCCGCTTCCTGCACCCATTGCTGCTCAGCTGCAGGGAGAGGGATCCCTGTACAGGGAGCTGCTCCCCCCCCATCCGCCCAACCCCTGTGCATCCAGACCCTCATACCCTTATATCAGACCCTCCCACCAAGCCTCATCCCCCTGCACTCACAAGCCCGCCCGTTGAGCCCACTCTTCCTGCACCTGGACCACCCTGATGAGCCACCTACACACCCACCCCACTGAGCCCCAAATAGTTGCACCTGGATCCCCACCCCACTCAGTCTCACTCCCCCAGCATCTGGACCCCCCACTGAGCCCCACATACCCAGACCCGCCTGCCGAGCTATATGCCCCTCACACCCAGACCAACCCCTGCTGAGCACCAACCAACTTCACCTGCAGAGTCCCATTACCATTGCACCCATAAACTGTGTATCCAGATCTCCTCCACACCTGGATCCACCACTGAGCTGCCTGCACCCAGATTGCCTCTCAATCCACACCTGGATCCCCCACACTAAGCCCCTCCACATTTGGATCCTGCTTTGCTGAGCCTGCCTCCCAAACCTGGTGCATCTGGTGTGGAGGGGCAGGGCTCTGGGGTGTTTCTGGGGCAGGCCCAGTCCTTGCACTGTGTCAGGGTTGGGTGCAATCTCACTGCAGAGTCCGTGTCCCAGGGGTGGGGACAGCTGCACAGTGATTTCCCACCTCTATGCAGCCAGTGGCCTGTGCTCCCCAATACCAGGCTGGAGCCTCCACATTTATTTGACAAATAAATTTTGCAGAATTTTAAAATATTGTGCGCAGAATTTTTATATTTTTGGTGCAGAATTTTTAATTTTTGGTGCAGGCTGCCTTCAGGAATAATAGGAGTAATCAGCTATTTTCTTGAATACCTGCACCTCTTCACCTATCTTCCATTTCTAAACTTCTTAACATCACACTAGTGATAATAGCTGTTGAAAGCATAACATGCCTTCCTGTGAAATTCAGGGCTGAACAGACATCTATCTAGCTATGCGTGCATGCAAATTCCCAGTCTTCTGTTCCCACATAATGTGGGCATACAGTTGCATTGATGCAAATGTAATTGTCAAAATCCGGCCCTTAGTTCACTAGGAGTGAGGGGTGCGATACCCACAAATGTACCAACAATAGAGAAGAAGAAGACAGAAAGAAATTGGAGAAAGGGGGCAGGTACTGCTCTTTCTAAGCTTTTGTCTTTAAGAAACATCCTATAATAGTTTTTCTCCTACTGTATTAAAAAGCTGGCAGTCAAAGCAGAACTAGATTTCAACCCTTCTGTTTGCTACATTTCATCAGGATAGCAATTTATCTTCCACAGTGCCTAAAAACAGCCTAAACCGATGAGCATCCTCA
This sequence comes from Chrysemys picta bellii, assembly GCF_011386835.1. Lineage (NCBI taxonomy): Eukaryota > Metazoa > Chordata > Testudines > Emydidae > Chrysemys > Chrysemys picta. The sequence continues at coordinate 19,389,740 of NC_088795.1, forward strand.
CAGAATTTGCCAAGATAGTGGATCATTCTGTGCAAAAATAAGGAGTTCTACATTAAATCAGGACATTTTGTCACTCACTTTATCTCAAGTTGCTAGGTTAGCGCTGATAAGGGGGCTTGAAACATTCCACACAGCACAGCATATAAATCAGAAACAATTCTTTGCTCATTATTTTTTCCCCCTAAATGAGTAATCAAATTAGCCACTAGAGAAAACAAAACTGTTTTGTTCTTGCATCTATTCACTTCTCCCCACAATCTGCTGGTTCACACATAAAATACAGGGGCATACACAAACAGGCGAAACACACAGGTACAGGCGTGGAAGTGCCGTCTGTCATTTCCATCTTGATACCTATCTTGCGCCAGGCATATCTGAGAAGTAACAATAGCCACGAGGTTGGTTTTCTTCCTTCCAGCTGGGGAGAGGAGGTGCAAAGGAGAAGAAGGAGACAGAAAAGGCTGGTTCTCATCTCCCCAGCAACGAACCTGTCACTTCTTTAATGTTCCACTTCAGTGGTCTGCCGGGACTGAGATGAGCCAGTCCATCCCCCACAGGGGCCTACTCATCCTTCCTGCTCCACTAAGCTGGCAACATGTTTTGCTTTCGCAAAGCTAAAAATTAAAATTGCAGCAAACTCTGTTTTAACTAAACTGAAGTAAATGGCAGATGTGAGTGTCTCAGACTCGCTTCTCGATATTGGAGCACTTAACCATCGTCACCTCAGATAAGAAAGGGTAGACAGCAAGGCTTTTTTTTCTCCCTTTGTGGGTTTGATCTTATTACAGAAAACAAGTTTGCCAAGCATGAATTATTGCTACAATTCTTAATGCTTCTCTAGGAGAAGAAAGTGAGCTTCAGATATTAGTAAATATGCAGAGCTATAATGAGAATGCCTCTCCTCAATACACTTTACTCTCCCAACTTTCAGTGATGAGAATTATTTCAAAAGATAAGCTGCAGAGAGAGGATCAATTAATCTGCTGAGTGAATTTTAGAATCCATTCTCAATGCTGTTGATAGCCACAGACCCCCTCCCTGCGTTTGGTAATTACCCCAATATTTCCTGCACGCTTGTTTAAACGGCTTACACTTGGGCTTCCTGTGAAGAAGAGCTCTCCCTCCGCTGATCTGAGGCATAAGAGAAAGGCAGCTTGCCTTATCTCTCTGCCTCATTCCATCTGCAGCCAGTGGGGGGTCCGACTAATCATTGTCATTGGGACAGCGGACGAGCAGTCTGGGGGACGCAGATAGATGTGACACTAAAGGAGACTGGGACTTTCCTACGGTGAGCTTGCCACAGAAAATTCATGCTCTCCCCATTTCAAAGGCAAAACAGGAGCCCCTTTAAACCAGAGGTCTGTCCCTTAATTATACAAATGCAGCAATCAAAGTTATTATCTGCCTTTACAAAGGCTGGGGCTTTAATTGAATGGTGCGTTGCTACCTTTGAGAGAAAGTGTTCAATTCTCATGGAGAGCAAAGTGACAGCGAGAAAAAGAGAAAGGCAGAGATGGTATTTAACAAGCAGACTGCTTTATATGGAAATGTAATGAATACAGTTGATAAAAAAAAGAGAGAGACAAAAGTTGTGAAGTTTCAAGCTGAGAAATAACTTCAAAGTGTATTCAAATGTCACATTGATTTTTCTTCAAATCTCTAAGTAGTAAGTTTTTCAAAAGAGGAATATGATCCCCTGTTTTATCCACTAATGTATTATCTACAAACCAGGGTGAAAAAGCAGTGTTTTCTTTTCACATGAAATAATCCCTATATTGGAAGTCTTTATCTCTCTTTTTTTTTAAAACCAAAGATTTTAAACCTTTGAAAATGGTGACGTCTTCACCACATTTGTATATTATATCTTAAAGTCCTAAGAATTTAGGGTCTAATACTCTGATCTACATTTAGATAAATGAGGGTGAGCCAAGCTACTGCATGACATCATTATCATATTATTCTTAGTTAATGTTAGTAATGCAATATTTCCATCTCAGAAGAGAACAGATGTTGCACCTTTGGGAGCAGTCACAGAAAGAGAGAGAAAACAAGGAGGCTTTGTACCCATAAAGAAAATATTAGGACAAAGCAGCATGATAAAATTATGCTAAATAATGTTAAGGCTGTGATGCAAGCCAATAAGAACAATTTAATTCGAAGTTGACGTTGACTGTCTACACCTAACCTCTCCCACTCAGACTACTTTATTAAACTAACCCTAATCACTGGGTAGTACCTGTTATATGCACTGGATACTGATTTTACATACTCGTCTTTCCAAGACTCTTACATTTGAGTGGAAATTCTGTATAGCACCTCCAGGAAGCACAGCGCAGCCAATGGTGGGGGGTAGGATAGGGGTAAGGCAGCTTTATTGTGAGTCTTGCAATATTTGCAGTTTTTCCCTCCCGGTTCCTGCAATTACGTGATTATCTGAGAATCACCGTGTTCATAGATACATGAAATAGTGGGCATGTAGCCTTCATGATTGTAAAGAGCGACTTGGAAACAACTCACCTAAAGGCTCAAGACTTACAAGGGAAAAAAGATAACTCCCATTTACTATCGTTAAAGATCTCGTGATTTTTAAGCCAGTCTCATGATTTGTGAATGTTCAGGGTTGGAATACTGCAAGGATGGCTTTAAACCACCTTTGTTACCTTGGGGCTGTTCGGGGAGCCCGGGGGCTTCCTGCATAAATCAGAGCAGTCAGGGGATGCTTTAATTTATGGCAGCCTCTTGAAGGGCACACTCCAGAGCAGCCCCAAATCCCTTGAACTGCTCCATGCTATGGCTCCACCCATGACATGCTCCCTCCTTTCTACTGCTTGCTCCCTGTGCCAGAGTTTGCAAGGGGGTGCTCGCAGGGCCGCCTTTGGAAGCACAACACACAATCACATTACTGTAACTTGCATCCTGCTACTGGGACCACCTTTATTGAAGGCACTGAAGCTTGGTAGGAGTACTGCCAGCCCCCAGCATTCACAAATCATGTGTCAGAGCCCCCAAAATCACGAGCTTAGCTTAAAAATCATAAGATTTGAAAAATAAATCCATGTGGGATTCTTTTTATGTGCCTGTGGTTTCTGAGCCTTCAGGGTTTATGTGAGTCATATTTCCCAGCTTTTCACAGCAGCCACGAGGGCTAGAAACTTACTTATTTTTTAAAATGAAATCTAAAACTGTTATGATTCCAGATGCTGAAACTTTCAGGAAAACACCAAATATCATGAGATTCCTGATAAAAATCACAAGACTGGTAACACTGATTGTGTGATGACTGCGTTTTGCATAAAGCTGAACGACTTTAGGCTCAGGATTTGGTGCTGACAGAGCATATGGGTAGTGCCCTGCATGGATGCAGATATCCATGGATATAAAGCAGATATTCACAGACCTGCAGGGCTCTACCAGGAACTGCAGCAGTGACTGCAGCAGCATGTCAGGCTGTCACTTGCATGAGCCAGCCCCCAGCCTGGGCGGGACCAGGGACAGCTGCAGGTGAGCCTGGTGCCCACCCCAGTGGTCAGGGCTGGGGTCAGTTCAGTCCAGCAGGCCAGAGGATGGATGCTGGCTTCTGCAAGCAGTGGCCCGACATGCTGCTACTTTTGCCGCTGTGGTTCCTGGTAGGGCTCTGCAGCATCACGTATATCCACTTTATATCCATAGATATCTGCATCCATGGATATAAATGTTGTATCCATGCAGGGCTCTACATATGGATTGCCTCTAGCTCCTCCAAATCTGCCTGTAACAGGATCCAGGTTTCTGACCTGTAGTACAGGCAATACACAAGTTTGATGGAAACTGAACTTTGTCTCAGATCAGACTTCATGAAGGAGGTGGTAAGACCTGTTGGTCAGAAGACATCTAGTTTGCTGGGACTGTTGGTTGCAGCCTAACTAGATAAATTCATCAGTGCCCTTCACCAGGGGTTCTGGTGGCCCAGATGCAAGGTTCTGGACCCACAGCGTGGGCAGCATCTAGGAAACCTTGAAGGGCAGGGTTGAGATTTGTTGACTTCTCTACAAGCAAAGCAATGTTGTTAGCATAGTCTTTGTTTGTAAACCCTTCCTGACAAACCTTGATTCTGACATGTGGAGCGGCAAATCCTAATATCCAGTCAATAGTTTGACAGAATAGGGCTGGGTCGAGAACACATCCCTGCTGTACATGTGAGGTTGTGCAGGAACACAGCAAAAGCCTTGAACAATGCATACTCTTGCACTGGGATGCCAAGTCCTCCCCAGCATGGTATTTGCCCACCCTCCTTGCCTCTGAGAGTGCTCCTACATGGAGGGAGATGTGGCAGGTGGCATAGACCCGGCACAGGGATCAAGGATTGAACCCACTGAGCCCGATTCTTTCTTTCCGAGGAGTGTCTAAATAAGTTCTCACTACGTTAATGTCAATAGAGTTATACCACTGCAAAACCAATGGGAGATGGGAATCAAGACCCAGTGGAGTTACACCAGTATACCATTGGTATGGAGGAAAATAAGCCCTAGTTTCTTCTACTAGTCTGAAGATTCAGACATCACAATATAAACCAGCTGCAAAAATTGTCTGTTGCTGCTATTTCTTGTCTGGAAAGATGAGAATACCTTTTCTCTTTGACCCTGTTCAGCTCAGCACGCCCAACTGGGGTCATTTAAATGCTAACATTATTGAACTCAGGCAATTTTTTTCTCCCTGGCCTCTCTTTTTATTATTTAAAAATAACAAGGAGATTATACAAAATAAATGAAATAATAAAATAATGCAATGTAAAGATTGAAACTGCAAGCTAAATTTTGTACTCACATAGGGTTAGGTCCCTACCCTCACCCCATTTAATTCTCATATAGTACAGGGAACAATATTCGCAGTCTGTGTACAGGACTTTATGAGATGAAATTGGAAGGTCCAGATTCTGTTCCCCACTACAGCAGTGAAAAAGTAGCAGGAAAATGTTAATTCCTCTTGTGTAGGAGAATCTTAGGATCGTATAGGGCATAGTAGCTGTTCCTATGTCCCTCCCATCTGGCATAGGAAGGCTGTGACTAGCTAACAGTCCATTCTAGGGAGTTGCTTCATCTGGAAGATTTCCAGATGCTCTCTTCGGGCAGCTGGGTGTAAGATAGAGCACCCTGATAGCTGCTGTATCTAATGGCAAGGACCAGTCAGCAACCATGGAGTAAGGTGCTGCTCAGCCCGAGTAAAGAGATCAGAATCTGGCCCTAATTGAGTAAAAATCAAAAACGGATTCCTGGGCTGAGGAACCTAGACAAATATTTCATACTACATTTTACTTCTAAAAGGAAGAATTTCTAATGAAGACAGTGCAGCCCTGATCCAAAGCCCTCTGAAGTCAATGGGAGTCTTTCTAAAGACTTCAGTGAGCTCTGGAGGAGGCCAAACGAAACCCTGCAGTGATGCAAGCAGCCACCGACACAATACAATGAATGCAAAATAAGCCCTATCTTGTTTCCTCCAGAGAAAGCCGTGTTATAATTTTGCGAGTACAATGATAATAAATATGCTCTCTGCTAAATAGTCAGGCTTTCTTTACAAATCCTGTAGAATCCTCACCAAATGTCCTTGCACATTAGATAAATGGAAAGAACAAGAACTGACTTACAGACTTCCCCAGTTTACTAAATAGTACAATGCCCAGAAGCACCAAAATAAAAGTAGACACTTCATGTGCACATTGTAATTCTTTGATGTATAGGATTTATTTTGCGGATGAATGGATATTTCTTTTAGAGCTGTCTGTTTCTCCACTGTCATTTACACAGCTCCCAGCAGTTGTCACCCAATGCACCTTTCCCTTCCTATCACAGCTTTCACTGTCTCCCGCTCACATTCTGCTTTTATCCCTAGCCCACACATCCCTCATCAGGGAGACGTTTCTCTCAACAGGTGCATCAAGCCCCAGGAATTCCAGCTAAGCTTCACAGAAAATCTGAGATGGGATCTAAACAAAAACAATGATCATTCTCCATCCCCATGAGAGAAAGTTGAAGTCTCTTTTTCCCGCCTTGTTAGGTCAACATGGACTTTTCTGGAACACAGAAATATGGTTGCCCTGGCCTTGAGAGGATTACATTTGTCACACACTAGTTACACAGAGAGGGTTTCTTTCTTTTTTTTATTTTAATTTCATTGACAAGTTACCCTGGGAAAATCACCAAACCAGAGCAAGACACATCAAATTTACAAGGAATTCACTGAGTTTTCGGGTTCAATACTCTCATCATTTTCATAGTATTGAAATATTGGACACTCAGTGTTTTTTTTAATTATTGGAAGACAAAAATCAAACACTGACAACCATCTCGCAAATACACATGATTCCCTGGTTGTCAGAATTTCATGGTTGGGCTTCCATACCAATAATCTTTACCATGTGATCTGCAAATAAAGGTGAGCACAAAAATGCTCTCCCTAAGGGAAATTCTGGCCCTACTGAAGGCAATGGGAGTTTTGCCACTCAATTGAATGGGGCCAGGATTTCACCCTCATTTTTTTTCTCATCCATGATTTTATGGACAGAAAAAGGGAAAGGCACTGAAAGTTCGGCAAAGCCAGGCTTGTGGTGGGTGAAGTTTGTAACTTGATTGTGAGTTTTGCACCAGTCCTTGACCGTTATTTCCACTACAAGCTCAGAAACCGTCCCTAGTTCCTCCCTCAGTTCTATCCTCTCCAAACCCCACAAAAGCTGCCAGACAGTCCCCTCACCACCACTCCTCCCACAAAGACCAGTATCTTTTTCCTGCCCACCAGATCCATCCTGATGATCTGTTCCTTCTCATTTCCCACAGATGCTTTCTTCCTCCCTCCCCACGAGGCTCTCCCCTACAGTTCACACACTGGTGCCATAAACCCCTGCCGAGCTCCCGCCCCACTAGTCAGCTCCTGTCTGCTCTGTGCCTCATCTCCTGACACTGTCCTGCTCTGTAGTCCTGAACTCCCTCTCTCAATGGGCCCCTCGTTCATCCTCAGTGGGATATCCCACAGGCCATTTCCTTTCCAAACGATTTCTAAAAACAAGATCTAAAAACAACTTTCCAAACAAGTTATAACCACCCAAATCAGATTTAGCTACAATGCTATTTTAGAGTAACATTTTTTTCAGCGATCTCTCATAGCTTAGGGAGCCATTATTTACCCTTGCAGGAGCTGTGCTGATTTGGCTCTAATGTATTTATCTAAGTGTTGTCCTATACACAGATTCTCCATAAATTTCCTTGGAGCTGAGATTAGGCTCATCAGGCTGTAATTCCTGAAATCACTGTTCTCCTCAACCCCCACCCCCACCCCCTTTTAAATACCGGCACCAGGTTGGATTTTCCAGTTTTTAGGGAACAGCTGCTATTTTTAATGATTTATATGCACTGTTTCGCACTTTATTTCCTTCAGAACCCCCCCCAATGAATACCATCTGGTCCAAATGATTTACTGCACTTGCATTTCATGAGTTGCTCCATGACATTCCAAATTAAGACAAGGAAAATAAAGGCTGAATCTCAGAAAAATCTTCCTGACACATTTATTAGACTGTGGCCTAATCTTCGAATGGAAACCTCATTGTCAGAGAAATTTATATCGAGACTGGAGAATGCACTGGTAAAATATACTGCAGGGGACAATTCTGAATTAGCAGAGGGATACCCTTTTGAAAATCTTTGCCTCAAGTAGCAGAAGTTATCACTCTTTGAAGACTGCCAGATCCTCCAAGGTTGTGAATGAAGGAGCAACACAAAACACCTGGAAGTGCTCCACAGACCACGCATAATCCACGTTGGGTAACCACAAGCCCAGGTGACCTATAGGTCTTCCCCTTCCAATCACCATTTTAAGTCCAATATTTTTCACAAAACTAAGGGAAGAAGGCTGTAAGTAAAACAGAAAAGTCCCTGAAATCTGCCTTAGTATCTTTCCCACCTCTAGTGCAGCAGCAGCTGCAGTAAGAAAACATGTCTCCTTCTACTACCCTGTTACTATGTTGTCAGGCCACTCTTGGCTCCACCCCTCCTCACAAGACCATCAAACCTCCAAACCTGCAGGGCTCACATATCCCTAATTCTGATCTTTCTTTTTTGAGCAGGATTTCCACATTTAAAGGGATTCCTTAGTAATCATACAAGATGAAGACACCCAATAATTAGCTGCCATGCTAAGCTCTATGTGGGTTATTTGCACCCAACCTCTAGTGCAGCAGCAGCTGCAGTAAGAAAACATGTCTCCTTCTACTACCCTGTTACTATGTTGTCAGGCCACTCTTGGCTCCACCCCTCCTCAAAAGACCATCAGGAATTTGAGAGAGAAGGTAGAACAGTGGCCCTGTTTGACAGCCCATCAGAAGAGAGACGACGTAGGAGAACTGCTCAGTGACCCCTTGAGGTGAAAGGAGCCCCACGTGACATCAAGAGACAGCAGGAGGGGTAAGGCGGTCACTGGGTCCTTCCTGGAGAAAGCAAGAGTGAGTAACAAGGTCCCTAGGCTCATTTTGCTGGGGAACAATTGGGGAAGAATGAGTGGGCCCTCGGTTTGGGGAGTAAGATGAGGATTCTCTGGGAGAATTCTCATTCTAAACACAAACATCCAAGCAAATATGTAAAGAGTGGTTTGCTCCAATCCCTTCCAACTGAACTGCAGGGTTAAGTTCACAAGACCATCAAACCTCCAAACCTGCAGGGCTCACATATCCCTAATTCTGATCTTTCTTTTTTGAGCAGGATTTCCACATTTAAAGGATTCTTGTTAGCTCCCATCTGTCTCCTCCTCAGCTTAGCCTTGTCACTTTATATTTTGCATGTGTGGAGCAGGGGGGAAAAGTGTTGCAATTCTTGGCCAGATTTGTTGCACAGACAAAGTTGATCTTAAGTGAGTTCTGCATTGTCCCCAGGGCCGGCTCTATGGTTTGAGAGCCTGGGAGGGAGGGGGAGACTCCGAGTGGCCGCGGCGTGCGTGCCGCTTCTCCCCCTCCCTCCTAGGCTTGAGAGCCTGGGGGGGAGGAGGCAGGGCTGGGGATTTGGGGAAGGGGCGGAGCTGAGGCGGGGCCGGGGTAAGAAAAAACGGGGGGGGGGGAATTGTTTCTGCTTGGGGCCGCAAAAATCTTAGAGCCGGCCCTGATTGTCCCCAACAGAGAGATGTGCCTTTACATCTACAAGCACGCCTTAACTTGGTGTTCTTAAATAACCAGCAGGATGTTTAATTCTAATTTTGCCATTTATCCTTGCACTTTCCTTGCTCTTTTAAAATCTGCCCTTTGTTGCTGAAGATACAGAATCCACTGATCCTACCAAGAGAAAACCCTGCAAGTAAAGAATGCAGTAAGGCCAAAGCTCTTCTCTGGGAGTGTGGGGTGAGAAAGTCTGAAGTCCCAAAGCTGCTTAGAGGGCATGTTCTGCAAAATGTTTTTCTCTTCCTGTTTACATGCATGCTTAGCTTTGTGGCAGAAGCACTGAATTAGCAAAGCATGCTGAATATTGGGTATGAAATTGATGATGTTTTCAGTTTTAAAACCAGGATTAAGCAAACTAAAAAAGCTCCAATCAAGAAGCAATCCTGGGACAGGATGTACACATCAAAGCACATGCGAGTCATGAAAATCTGAGTATACTTGTGGGGAAAACATAGTTTCATTAATATGGTCGTTTTAAGCTTAAAACCCAGACCTAATATTTGGAGAGCAACTTTGCCCACTCCTATTTTATCCCATCAGTGTCATTCTCTGCACAGTACACCCCCCAACTGACTAGCATTCACACTCAACTATACTTCTGTGTCAGCTGCAGAAAGTAGCGAGGATGTTACCTTCAGGTTACAAATGTCATCACTAACTGGGCACAGCGGAAGGGTCTAAGGCAGCATATGGCCCTAACACAACACTGTTCCAGTAGTCTACATAGGTGCAGCATTATTGAATCATGTCTCATAAAATACATCCATTAGAGGTCACCGGCTTCCTTTTGTCCTTTTCTTCTAATAGTTCTATTTCATCTTCATCCAGTACTGTCAGTGGTGTGAGACAATGAGATGGTGATTATATGTGGTCCAGCCAAAGCTGGTCAATTTTCTTGGCACTAATTGGGATTCTGAATATTTAATTTCAATTAATGAGGGTAATTTGTGAGTTGAATTTACCACCAGAAGCATAGGAATTGGATTCTATTTTTTCTCCCTGAACATATAGAGGTCAGAGCCAGCAATTGCCTCCTCATAACCCCCACCCCCACACTATATGCCATCACACTCAAAGTGCTTTACAAGAAGCTCCCAGTTACCATTATTTTCTGTAGAAACAAACTGATCATGCTTACCAGGGGGTAAAGTACCGTCGTATCAAATCCCATGCTAAACCTGACTTTCCCAAAGGTTCTGAAGCAAGACATTTTAGAAAGTGAAATTGCTTCCACTATTTGAAAGGGGGTTGGAATAGAAACAGAAGCGTGACACACGTACCATAAAGCTGTCTGTTTTTCAACTACTTTTGATATAGTCTTGTTTCAATACCCACTGAAGTTCATTATGAAACAAGACTTGAAAATTAAATGATCTGAATGGCAGTTATGGCTTGATAGCTTGCGGTTATAGAACAGTGATCACATGGGTAAGACATAAGTAACCCCATCGTCTTAACATTAGACAGAAAATCATTTCATCATGGAACCTGTTTTTTTAAAAGCCTCTCAGAAAAAGACAAATATGGAAAGGAAAAATGAGTGACTCACCAATTTTCAGATGTAATATTTTGTTCATGAGACATTGTTGAAGCAGAACATGCATAACATTGTAGCCAGTCTCATGAAAGAGCAAATGAAATTGTAGTACAGCTTCTAGTTTTCAAGGAGCACAGATTTTAACTTTCATTGTTTCTTTGACAAGCAAAATTGAGAGCATAAAAGCTCCTCAATTAAACATTAAAGGCACTATGGCCTTGACTATAACACTTTATATTATTTTATAGTATCATTCATAGAAAAGTATTGCATTGTTTCAAAGTGGAGTGCAGTGCACAAAATCTAGATTACAAATATCATACAGTGGAATCCATTTATGGTGAACTTGGATTTGGAGAAACTATGAATGGGACCAAATCCTGAAGTCTTAATTCAGATTTGTAGTAGAATCTGGGTAATCAGGACTGCATAATTTGGTTTATAATTGAAGCCTCACTCCTCTTGCATGGTAGGTCTAGACTAGAGGATGTGTTCCTGTTTTAATTCAATTAACTCAAATGAATAACCAATCAGATTAACTCAAATTAAAATAGGACCACAAACGAGTCATGACATTATACTAAAGGAATTTTATTGGTATAATAATCTTGGTTGGGGGGTTATTTTTACTGGTGTAGTTATATTGCTATAAGCCCTAGTGTGGACACAGTTCTACCAGTATAAAAGTGCATTAAGGATTGTCTACATGGGGAATAATTATTCTGCTTCCAAAGCATGTAGATTGCTTCCAAAGCATTATACTATAAGTTATTTTGCTTCCCAAACCAGTTATTTTGCTTCCAAAGCTATACCAGTATAAAAACTTTTATACTCGTAGAACTATGCCTACACCAGGGTGAGAGGGTTGCAACTTTATTTATACCACAGTAAACAAGTCATTAGTGAAATTTCACTCCACTATAAGAAGGTTTCACTGTAGTAATCTTAAAATATAGCATAGTATAGGTGTTAACTACTCAACTGGGCAGATATACTGGGGAAGGAGGAGACATACCACAGGTACCTGAAGTGACTAAAGAACAACTAAACAGCCATTGCATGTTAACAAATTTCAGTCACTACTGCCGTAGGCTGGATTTGAACTAGTGACCTAGAATTAAAAGGCTCTGTTCTGTAACCCATTACCAATCTCCTGAATCATCCACTCCCCTAGAATTAGACACTTTTTTGTAGAGAGTGTGAAGAGTCATGGGCCAAGCAGAAAGGATGGGTTTTGAAAAGAGTCAGGGAGTCAATTAGGTATAAAATGCTGTCCCAGATGGTGGAAGGAGCACGGGAAATTGATCTACCTACTCCCTAAAGAGTATCAATGAGAGAGCACAGAATGATGTCAGTACATTTGATGAGGGTATAGAATGGGCTGGAGAACAGGAAATGATGGAAGTCAGACGTGGGGGAAACAAACAGAAAGCATATCCATGGAAAACTTTGAAGAATACTAAGTTGATATTTTCTTTTGCATTCTGAAATAGTGCAGAGGATGAGGAGATGTGCCCCATTTTCAGGTGCGACAGAAGATGAGCCACCATATTTGGAGAAAAATGAAATCTGGAGAGTTGGGATTTGGAGAGATCATAAAGGAAGCAAGAAAGAAATACAGTGGCTAGGAGTTTCAGGAGCAGCACTGGCTGAGAAGCTAAATTCTTCCTTTGCACGTGAGGATATTGGGGTCCTACCCCACACCTTCTTCCCCCTTTGCCCGGATAATAATGAGGCACTGTCAGAGAAAGAAGTACTAAAAGAGGAACTGCTAGATAAAACAGATAAATTGTTACTCATTAGTTCCTCAGGAAGTGATGGTTTACATCCAAAAATTAAAAAAAAAAGGATATTTAAAAAATTGTAATTTAGAGGGCACAGTATATTCTGTAACACAGTTATACATTCATTAAGATCAATAGCACCAAAGGATTTGGGAGCACAAGTCCCATTGACTTTTGCTCATGAACTCTTTAGGCGCTTTTGAAAATCCCACCCTAAACAAGATTTAATCTCTTATTTTTAAACACAAACATTTTAAATCCACAGTAAGGCACTTGAGAACAGAGACATTTGTGAGGTATTTACAGTTCTGAGCTGGTTGAATTCACCCTCTGAATACAATTACAGAAGAACAACACAGCCTACTGTGCTTTATTGTTCAGATCTGAACACTCGTTTAGAACATGCACCTTGTTAAAAACAGAAGTCCTTGTTTTCCAGAAAAAAACTTGCAGAAAAAAGCCACTGTACCTGACAGTGGGTGTATATGTTATTGCTCATGCAAGTCACTATTAAATCATACTGCTCCTCCTTCTGGAGATGATGATGGGGTAAATGCTGTCTGAATTTATTGTGGAAGGTTTTTGGCATTAGTTGTCTCTCTTTAGTTCAAATTGATGAGACGGTCTAATTAGCATATTCATCTTACAATATAAAAATGTGTTCATATATATTAAAATGAGCAGAGGAGTGAGTTAGCTCAAAGATGTTAGCCACATATCAGGGAACTATGAATATTCATTATGTTGATTACTCTACAGTACTTTAAGTTAACCAATTATTTTTGTTTACTTATTTTATTATGTCAACATTGTCATCAGTTATTGCATACCCACTTGTAGAAAATGAGTTTGTGCATATTTTAAGCTAATAAGTAATATTCTTTAACATGTATGGGGAAGTTATGATATTTTTGAAAATTCTCGTTACTTTCTGGCGCTTCTGAACTCAGTGCACATTTGAAAAAGCATGAATGTTTGTGCTACTGAAACCATCAATGTGATACCCTATCTAGGGTGCAACAGAGAAACTTGCTCTGCCAGCACACATTGTATGTCACTAGACTTTAGATTCTCAGAACTCAGTATTGTACCTACTTAAACACCATAAGGGATCAATTTTTATCCAAGGTACATAAAAAACGTATGCAATAAGATGCTTATCTAATACATACGGAGTCATAATTGTCAAGACAAGGCAGCTGAGGTAAATGAGTGTTAGATATATGCATCTAACACAAAAGTGAAGATCTACCTTCATTCATTCATTCAAAAAAAAAAAAAAAAAAAAAAGACACAAAGAATCCCCTTCTCCATGTATATTTGCATTTTCCCCATCCCTGCTGTTATGATGGAATGAATTTACATGTCTGTCTTTCTCAGTGCCATGGAGCAGATGCCAGCGATGTATTCTAACATCCTGATCCTCCATTGCCTTGCACCTTATGAAATCATTTATACCCATGCAAAGTGAGTGTAAAAACACTGACATTTTGGTAGGGTAGCAGTTTACACCCACTTTACACAGTGGATTTTAATTTTCAGGCTTGGCCTATGAAAATCTAAAGTGAGCATCTTGACTTGCCCAAGAATATGCAACAGTCTTAATACTGAGAGATATCGTGACTGTAGCTTACAAATATCAGAATTGTCTGAATAATGACCACAACCACACATAACATTAAACCTGGACTTGTACACTACACACTGAAGGAGACTGTTGAACACTGTGGAAAATGCTGACTCTGACACACAAATATTTATCTTGTATGGTCAACAAAGTTACTCTGTGGTTGGGGGTCTATGAGTTGGTAATCTCAGTACAGTTCAAGGAGGCAAAAGGTTCAGGTAAAAAAACAACACCTCCCCCCACCAAAATGGTAGAATCTTCACTCCACAAAAACTACTGCCTTAATAGTAGTCATACGAGATAGGACAAGGATTAAATGGACATGGAGAATGGAGTACTGTAAATCTGCATCCCACACCTTCAAACTCAAGGTTGAAGCACATTGGTAAGAAGCCAGCTCTGCTGCTATCCGTACCGTACACATTTTGTGGATAAAATCAATTCTTCAGTCACCTTTCGTTTACACCAAGTTCACTATTAAAACATTCAGCAAAACAAATATATGACTTGAAGATCAAGAATGTGGTAAACTGAGCCAGCCCAATACCTCACATGTAATGATGTTCCATGCCAAAAGAAGATCTAGTTTTTTCTTGAGTCCCTGGTCTCTCACTTCCCAGAACATCAGATGCTGAGAACAAGTGAAGACAACATGTTTCATTCTCAGGAGAGAAAATGCTTCACATCATTGAACAATTAACCTCTCAGCCAATTAAGAATGACTTTTATGAATTCCAAATTGAGTCCAATCCAGTCTTCCTCAGCTGGAATGAGTGTATTTGCAACACAGGGCCTTGAATGCAGGAAAAGAGAGGGAAGTCAAGGCTGTATTTGTGCCAAGGAGAGGATAGAATCTGTTCCTGCATGAAGAACTGATTGTGGTAAATTAAAATAACATTTTCCATCAATTACATGAATTCAGAGAAATTTGGGCCCTGTTTCCAGATATAGTGGGATAAGAAAATGCTGAGATGTTTCAAAGAATGCCAGACCTCCATTACACCTAACCAGTCCTCTCCCTCTTTCCCACCTTTCCCTATTCATGGAAGTCTTCTATGTTATTACAGCTACTCCTACCCTAACATGTTATGTGTGTGTGGTATTGTCTGGTCTTTCAGCTTTGATATGATGTAAAATTGCATAATGCTGTTGGAGATCCCATCAAACATGTGGTACTTAGAAACATATAAAAGCTGTAAGTTATTTACCTGTTTATACTTTCCATTGCCTGTTTCTTTATGAAAAATCAGTAAAAAATGTATCACAAAATAACCTTTTCCTTAGAAGTCTAGATTAAAAAAATATATAGTTCCAAGAATCACCTTAACAATCCAAATCACATTATTATTTCTCACACCGTCACTACAGATTTTATTACTATTTTTCCAAAAGGATTAAGCTTCTTTGTCACTATAAATTCTAGACACATAACCAAATGGCAAAAGTGAAGTTCCATATTTATTATGCCAGAAAGGTAGCCTTATTTGTGTCTGTTATATAGGATTCCTCGTAGGTAGTGGAGATAAACGTTAATGAGTCATTTTAAGTTGTAAAAATAATAGACCTCAGGAAAGATAAAAGATTATGTTAAGTAGAGCACATACAATACATAATACGCTTTTGTCTGAGTTTTGGGATTCTTTCCAGAAATCCTCTTTAATTTATTTGTGGATTAGTGAACCACAAAGACTGTGCAACATTTCCTTTCATGACAGAGATCATCATAACATTTAGATACTTTTCTTTGCATTATGGAAACCAGGATCTGTTAAACCACTTATAGCTTTCCCTTATGTGTCTTAAGGCATTGTAGAACAAAATAGCATGTGAACATGTAATTAAAGACTGTATCATATGGCATATATGGAAGGAAACCAAATTAAGGTTGCACAGGTAACCTTAATTATGGCATCTCTTCACTTTTGAGTGCTAGACTTAATGAAGTTCCTTTAACATAATTTTGTGTATAATTGCCTACATTTGTTTTAATTAAAAAGAAGACAAAAATGCTCCCAGAAATTCCATCATTCAGCATATTGACACCCACCTGGGTCATCAATAGGGTTGGCATTGTTAGATCTACCACTCAGACCTCTGCCACTTGAGCTCAAGTAACTAATAGCAATAGCAGACTGTCTTGCAGGGTGTGGAAGAGAGGGTGAATAGGACACTTTGCAGTTGGGTTCCACAGCTATTTCCTGACAGCAGCGGAATGAGGAGACTCAGGGATCCTGGGCTCCACTCCAGGTTCTGAGGGTGTTCTAGTGGGCACAAACTTTTCTGCTCATTCCCCTGTTTCTTCCCCCCCCACCCCCAAACTGACCCCTTCTGCCAAAGAGTTTCCCAGCCCACTCATTCCCTGTTACCACCCTCCTTGCCCGTTCAGTCCCAGTTTTCTCCCAGCTCCATTCAGTCTGTCTTTACTCCCACTCCCAGCAGCCAGCCAACTGTCTCGTCCAACCTATATTCCCCATCCTCACTGGCTCCCTGGCCCAGATGATCTTCATGGTGTCCTTGTCTAATCTCCTCCCTACTCCCCAGCTCTTTGTCCCAATCTCTTTCCCTAGTAAGTCCCTTTTGCAGCTCTTCCTCTTCACCCTGACCTCTTGTGCAATCTGTGTCCTCTCCCATTAACTCCTTTCATCTGCTCCCAATGGTTCCCATCTTTGGGCTTGACAGACCACACAGGTACACTGGGTTGGGATTGGTTGTGCACAGAAGAGCTCTTTAACTCCTTCCTGATTGGGATGGGAATCTGCCCCACCACAGGCACACAGCAGCCCAGAGATTCAATTGCATGGAAAGTCCTGCTCATGTCCAGATTATAACACACCCAGTGCAGATGGAATGATTGGAATTTTTAGCTGCAGATTTTGGCAGCTTTTCCTGGGGATGGCAAAATGCATATTTCTGACAGAAAGGCCATTCCTCTACCAATTTTAAGTCCCTGCTCCAAAGCATAGGGGAGCTAGTGCTTTTCAAAGAATAAGACATCAGAATTTTTTAACATGGCAAAGCAATGTATTTTTCATTCACTAACCTCTTTCCCTCTTTAGGCTGAAATTTTCAAAAAACAAAAAACAAAACATAAAACCCAGAACAAAACAAAACAAAAAACCCACCCTGAACCAGACAGCTGGTATGTTAAATTTCAGCCCAAATGGTTCAAGTTTGGCAAAGTTATAAGCAGTTGAAAAGAGGGTCTTATAATGGGAATTGTCAGGCAACCTTAATAAAAGGTGGTGCTACCAGCCTATAACATGTTGTCTAGTTTCTGATATGAATATAATAGTATAAAGCAGTGTTACTTATGAGTTTATGATTCAGTCAAATTAGTCTATAACTCAATTTAAGGCAAAATATAGATATATGATATAGTTAATAATCTGCTGAAGTAATGAAACCTAGACTAATTGGACTAACAAAATAGCTGTAAAGGGCAAGCTTTCCTGTCACTGGAAGGAATACCAACAGATTCATTCCTTTTACAAATATGAACCAACAGACCTGACGCAGTTTCTGTTTTGCCTTCTATACTTGGGGAAAAAGCCCTGAATATAAATTCTGAATAATTTGTACCGAAAAGTTATTGTGCCTGCCTATCAGATGAAGCCAAAGGATGTAGAAGCCTTCTGATAGTATTTGGCTCAGACAAAGATTGTGATTGCTTTGTGAATAGTGAGGAAACACACAAAATGATTCAGGATAATTATATTTTGATGTGGCTCAACCTTAACAAACCACTTCATATGAGGAGGTTAAATTTTCAAGTATTAAAAGAGAATCTTTCCGAAGTAAAAGCTACAATGGTAATTTCCCTTCTTGTTAAGTCAAGGGTGATTCTGAAGGACATTTTCCTTGATTTTGATGAGAATGTTAAGTTCTTGCCTCCAGAAGCATCATCTTATAGGCATCTATAGGTCATGGAAAGTGAAAACACTGTGTTGACTATAAATACATATATTCTTACATTTGAATACTGAGAAATTATATTCTGAATTTCATAGGTTTTAATAACTAATTATACAGTAGTTGATAATTTGATGCTATAATATACCTCTTATAAAGCCCATTAACTGTGTTACTATTTGGTTGTTTCTTTATATATCTATATCTATCTATATATATCTATATATAGATAGATAGATAGATAGATAGATATTAATCTGCCTTTTTAAAACAAATCCTACAAAAGTAAATTTTAAAAGAAATATATAAAGGACTGATTTTACTGGAAAGAGTGTCTATAATTCAGGACAGCCAAGAGCGTGGAAATATCAAGAAACATAGTTAGACTTCCATTGCTGTTAACTGAATGTGGCCAGACAGATTAGACTGGAAAAAGATTCTAAATATGAAATGCACAAAATGTATTTTCCAATCCATTATACCATGACTTTCCAATTTAAACGGGAATAGGAATCTTTAATATTTAATTTCTTATTTTAAAGACATTTATAACCCATTTTATTAACTTTGTAGGTAAGCTTGCAGTAAAAATCCTGACAACTGCCAGTGTCCTGAAGTTACAGGAGAGAAGTCGAGCAGGTTTGTAACAGTGCTCTAGTTGCTAATCATATGGATTCATGTATGTCTCAGTTTCCCTATCTCTGGCAAGATAGTTTACACCTCCATTTAAACTAAAACTGGGGTATAACAGAAATCCAAAATAAAGCAAAAGCCCAAATGGAAGTCCAAAACTTTCACTCATTCTTTTCTCCTGGGTCACAGCTTTCCATCAAGAGCCTATCAAGCTTCATTCCCCTCCTCCTGCCAGGGCATAAGAGCAACACCCACCTCAGGTATGTCAGAATCAACAGCAAATGTATGCTCCTGCCTGTCTTCTATAATCTGCAACCTTGGGGCCCTTCAAATTGAAGTAGGTGTCAGGTCTGATCCTCAACTCTCTCCACTTCTCTTCCCTCAAGGCTGCTTTCTTCGCTGTGTCAGTCCCTTAATACCCCTCTCAGGGCTTGGCTTTTTAGCCTAAATAATGCCCCTTCCTCAGGATACCTTATCCAGCCATCTTGTTGTCCGTTAGGCTTCTTGTGGGACATTTTTCAATTGGCTTATTCAAAAACCTCTTGCAGGCTTTTCCTAGGTCCTTGAACTGGAGAAACCAACCCCGTCAGTCCTGCCACCTTGTCTTTCACTGCAATAAGCAAAAGGAATCTCTTACATTATAGCCTCCCTTCCAAGCACTCCTTGCTATGAGGCCTATTGCTCCCATCAGCCCAGGAGTCTACAGCTCCTAGAATTTCAATGTCTAAGGCCAGGTCTACACTACCCCCCTAATTCGAACTAAGGTACGCAACTTCAGCTACGTGAATAACGTAGCTGAAGTTCGAAGTACCTTAGTTCGAACTTACCTTGGTCCACACTCGGCAGGCAGGCTCCCCCGTCGACTCCGCGGTACTCCTCTCGCCGAGCTGGAGTACCGCAGTCGACGGCGAGCACTTCCGGGTTCGACTTATCGCATCCAGACTAGACGCGATAAGTCGAACCCAGAAGTTCGATCGCTCGCCGCCGAACTACCGGGTAAGTGTAGCCAAGGCCTAAGACTGAAACCAGGAACAAAGCCATGATACACATGGGCCCAGTCTTTAAAGGGCCAGCATGTGCTTTTACAGTCTGTACATCTGGGTATACTGCTTAGATTATCCACAAATACAAAGTTAGTTTTTAAAAGTCATATGATACATAGAGTACATAATCAGCAATAACCCAAATTTAGGTGAATAGATTTAACAATACAGTTTAGATATTAGAATCCGAATACTCGGGTATATCACTCATGAAAAGTTGTATGGAGATTTGGTTGTGGAAAGCAAAATATATCAATGAATGGAGATTCCCCCTCAGTAATTGGGAATTAGGTTGGTTGTCCATTTAAAAAACTACAATCCATGAGGAAAGTATTTATATCTGGTATATTCTGTCTGAGAAGAGTTAGCAATTCATTTGCTAACTCTTTCCTTTAAAACATTTTAAGCTGTGTGACCATAGGCACCCCTGTATTCACATACTACACACTACTGTAATAATATTTGTACAAAATAAGGCTTGAGAAATCAGTTCTTGGAAATTAGTTCAGACAAAATGCTGGTTTGCAGACAGGGATAAAGGTCTACAAATAAACACAGACATTCTGCGGTGCATTTTAGGAAGGGTAGTTCAATGGAAACAGTTACTAGAATTTTAGTAAATATTGTATTCCTAATGTAGTATTGGCATCATTTCATGAACTTAAATAAGGAAAGTTACATTCACCAAGAAATTCTGTTAATGAGGAAGAACATGCTTTCTCACAAAGTTTAAAGTGGGCTCTAATTACAAAATATCAGAAATGTGCTGATATATAATTCCAAGTTATGTATCCCTTTGTGATTATTATAGTAATTTAATTCACTCTCTCTATTAGGCCCCTTTCTCCTATTAGGGAGTCATTAATAACTTATGTATAATTTCATACTGTTTACCTTTCCCCCCAAAGGTTAGTTGATTTGCACACTAGCTTCTAACTAAAAGGATCTCACAGTTAGAGGGAAATAAAGGGAAAAAATACTGCCACCACACAATTACTTTCATCGAGATCAAAATTTCCTTCTCTCCAACATAAAAAGTACATTTAATTATGACTTAGTGATAGGCATAAACAAACCTAAAGAGTATGATCATCTTGAACTTTGTGGAGTGCTGTTTGGAATTCCAAATGGGATCAATTAGGATCTGAATTTTGTGTCTGACCCACAGTCCTATAGAGGGATAACCCAAAACACCATCAGAACACCCCAAAACCTGGGGTCAACTACTGAGATGTAGTAAGGAGGCTCAAATCTGGAAACATACACATTTTGCAGCATGGTTGCAACTGTAGTACAATTTTTTTTCCCTTAAGAAAAAACTTTGGGATAATTTTGGATGTGCATATGCCTGAATCAAGTTGTGTCATCTCAGAAATAGAGATGGGATTCTGAGTGCCAAATTCTGCACTCAGTTACAAGGAGAAAACTCTGGTGGAGCAGAATCAGGCCCTGGATATGCCTTTGAAGGTGTGCAGAAATAATCCAATTCCACTCAATTTAAGGAACTTGAAGTTAGGGAAAATTCAGATTTGGTCTATCTATGGAATCCAACAATGTAGGAGTATTTGGATATGGGGTTTTGGTTCTGCCTATTATAGAAATACTATGCTGAGGTTGGGGGTGGTGATAGGGTGGTTCTTTAGTGCTTTGCACAATATGTAGTAATTTAATCACAGTTTACACACACTTTTCCCTGACATAAATGACTATGCAAGATGCAGGGAAACAGAAAATCAGACCCAGAGTTTTACTTTGGGCCTATCTTTACTCCAATAGGAGGAGATTTGTTGGCCATAGGAAGATGGGAAATTAAAAAGTACTGTGTATAAATCAATATATTCCTTTATTGAGTCTAGTATTTTTATCTCTGCTCTGGGATCACCAATGGAGAAGCCTGTGGCTTGTTTGCTGTACCCTTACTAGCGATGGTTGTAGTGAAAGCATTGTATAAACTAAGAATTACGGAGGAAAAATAACTTACTAGAGGAAAATACATTTAAAACTTGTACAATATATAAAATCATAAACAATCACTTTGAGAAATATGGGTAACAGCTTTATTTTCATTCAGCAGAGTGACAGTTCCTATAAACATTCTGGCAGAAAGTCAAACTTACTGTAAATGAAAAGGAACAGACTCCACGGTGTCTTGTGGATTTGCTTCATTGGCAAAGCAGCAAATATTTCTCCATCTTTGACTCTGACCCACTTTGAAATTGTGGTCACAACACTCAACTTCACAGATCAGATTATTTTTGTAAAGCATCAGAGGAACTTCTAGGGTGCTATTCTGCTCTCAATCATATAAGTGCAAGCCCATTCAACTCAATGCAGTTGCAGCTGTATGAATGAGAGCAGAATTTGGCCCCCAGAGTCCAATTCAGGAGAAGAGAGACCTCTAGCTTTCTCTCAATATGACTAAAAACCCATTTCTGCCCTCCGTTCTGTGGATATGGCTCCCTTTGTAACTAAGGGCTGAACTGGGCTCTAAGCGAGTAGTTTAATATTGTGTTTGTCTGGTGTCTGAGCAAACTTTGCAAGCAAGTGATTTATGAGTCCAGGCTGGATCAAAAGTCATCTTCACCAAAGTTTGATTGTTTGACTCCAGAATCGTGTACAGATGTATTTCCTGTTTTTATAAATAAAATAATAATAAATAATAATAATAATATATGGAGATATCCTATCTCCTAGAACTGGAAGGGACGCTGAAAGGTCATCAAGTCCAGCCCCCTGCCTTCACTAACAGGACCAAGTACTGATTTTGCCCCAGATTCCTAAGTGGCCCCCCTCTAGGATTGAACTCATAACGCTGGGTTTAGCCGACCAATGCTCAAACCACTGAGCTATCCCTCCCCTTCATTAGGCAGTCTTGTTATGTATTATTTTGCCCACATGAAACCTATTTCCCATTATACGATGGCTGCCATTAAAAGTCAAAATTTGCCAATGATTACCATATAGCAATAGTTCCTATTCTAAGTAGAAAGGATAGTGTGGTATTTCTGATACCACTCTGATATGACCATTTCCAGAGCTTATGGCTGTGATGAAAAGCTTCCAAATGAGTATAACTCAAAGCCTATAAAGTTATCGTCTTGAGTTTGCAGTCTGAAACAACAACAACTCAAAGAAATGTAAGCTACCTCTATTCAGCTCAGGAAAGTGTTGACTCTTAAGCTCACAATGTCATCTTAAAGATTCAGGTTGTCACAGCATTTATATCAGTGATATGCAGACTAAGGCTCTTTAATGTGTTGCCTGCGGCTCTTTGCAGCACAAGATATTAAAATGCTGTGTGTTTTAATTATTAACCAATCTAAGTTATTAGCCAATCAGGATGCTTTTACTGGGTTATTAACCGATTGTAGTTGATAAAATAATAATACTTGGTCAATCATTTTGCTATGAAAATAATATTTTATATATATAAATAGTAAATGAAACAATGAATTCATACCACTGTGGCTCTTTTGGGTAATGTTGATCGCTAATTTTGCTTCTGAACCACAGAGGTCTGAGTATCATTGGTTTATATGCATAACTGTGCACCTAATTTGCACACTTATTGCAATCTTGTGAGAGAATCAGGTAACTAAACATACAAATGGACAACTGCACAAATGGTGGAAATAGGAGTTGTCTTAAAAGTAACTTCACTAACTACAGGTGTGATCACTATATAAGGGTAATTCAATAATTTTGTTAGTAAAGATGTGGTGACATAAACCTTCCTAGTTCTGTGAGCGTCTCAGCTGTATAAGTTCTCTCCCATATTCCCACCACCCATAAAGCTCTAACCACTTTAGGAACCTACATCAGATTTAGTTGTCTCAATCCCACAAAACTCCTGCTAGGCTGCTACCAAACCCTGTATGTGTCTAAACTCATTCAGCATCTAAATGTAATGGTAAAAGTTCCCTAAGCACCTAGGTTTCCGTCTCTGAACATGACTCATGCACTTAGGTGTCCAGATGCCTGTGTCTAGCCCGCTGATTAGAGCAGTCACCTGGGATGTGAGAGAGCCAGGTTCCATTGCTCCCTGCCTACCAAAGGAGGAGAAAGAATTGTAGAGGGATCTCCTACATCTCTCAGGAGAGTGCTCTGACCATTAAGCGGTGGGATATGCTGACATGGGTCTTCCTGAATCTCTCCTGTTCAAGCTGTTACACTTTGGATTAAACAATTAAAGACTCACTGGGCCAGAGAGAGAAAGCAACATCCGGTCTCCTTGCTGCTCCAATGACTCTTTAATTATTTATACAGAGTGGATCAACTTCAGCATGAAAATGAAGCAGGTTCCGAATTCATTCCCACAAGAAATGCCTCATGTGCCTAAGCCACCTGAGTCCAGGAGAGGGGTTCCAAGCTGTGGGTCTCTAGGAGAGCTAGGCACTTCTCTGCAGCCTGGATTTAGGTGCCTATCTCTGTGAGAGGGGTGAGGCTTATGACATACATCCCTGTTCTTAGCGTCTCCCATTTGCTAGCTTAGGCCACTCTCCCCGTATTGTCCACCATTTGTGGATAGCATTCTCAGGTGCCTATCCCCTCCCACTCCCCCCACCACACACAGACACTCATTCATCATATAGTAGCCCAGGAACTCAATTTAGGATTTGTGGATCACAGTCTTGTTCCTATGATTTTCTAGGTACATAAAAGTTAGGTGTTGTGACACTCAGCATCACAATGCCTAAGTCCTTTTGTGGATCCTGGCCTTCCTTCTTTTCTTAGAAATTCCCAGATTCCCTTGCCTCTCCCACCAAACACTCCTCATTCCCCTTTCCTTCTCTCACAAACATCTTCCCCACACATACCTCATGCACCCCAAGAGCCTGATCTCCCTGCAAGGATCTTCCTTAAGTCTGTGTATCCTCATAGCTTCCATACACAAGGTCTCATCTTAGTCCTGAGCCCCGCACTAAAGTCCCTTTTAAGCCTGCATCCCCTCCAAGAAGTGTCTCTCTATCCACTTAGCTCCAGTCCATTACTTCAGGCCTGAACTTCCTTAACAAACTGGGGGGGGGGGGGGGGAAGAGAAGGGGGTGGAAAGGAGGAGGACCTGGAGTTACTGTAGTTTCTGGAGAGCCTTATGTAACCACTCAGCCAACCTACCCTACACTTTGAGAAGGGGTCGGGCAGGCAGGGAAGGAGCTGTGACTCTGGAGAGCAGTGGCCTCTAGTATCAAGGAGACTGAAGCTGCAGCTGCCTCCTCCCTCACATGATCAGCTCAACAGCTCGTAGATGGGGAGAGTACGCTAAGCGCTGCTTTAAGCAGCCTCAGAGACCCCACCCTGTCACTCGCTTTGCAGCCTCCTTCCCCTCCAAGTGTGGGGCTGAAAACTTGAAGGAGGGAGAAACTTAATGATGTTCTCCCAATTGAAGTTTTGGGGAGATGTCCCCTTGTCATTCTATATAATTATGACCATGCACAAGGGACACATTCTATCCCCAGTGTTTGTGCCACTATCCCATTTTTACAAGTGGGAGGAGAATTGCTGTGTATAAGAGTAGTACAAGACCCTGACTTTGTAGTCAAGATCTAGCCATCCCCTCCGACCTTAAACTCTAACTCTATGACAACCCACAGATCATAATTAAGGGGTAGTTTAACTTTCTTTGCAGAAAGAGTTTGACAAGTATTGTCCTGTGTAAATCTGGATTACTGGACATTTGGTATAATCCTTGTTCCAAAGACTTATTTTACCTTTACTTGATAAAAAAGGAGTGGTAAAGAATAAGTTTTCAGCTCTGTCTAGAGCAATATAGTTTCCATTACTTTCAATGGAATTTCATAGATTCTAGGACTGGAAGGGACCTCGAGAGGTCATCGAGTCCAGTCCCCTGCCCACATGGCAGGACTAAATACTGTCTAGACCATCCCTGATAGACATTTATCTAACCTACTCTTAAATATCTCCAGAGATGGAGATTCCACAACCTCCCTAGGCAATTTATTCCAGTGTTTAACCACCCTGACAGTTAGGAACTTTTTCCTAATGTCCAACCTAGACCTCCCTTGCTGCAGTTTAAACCCATTGCTTCTTGTTCTATCCCTAGAGGCTAAGGTGAACAAGTTTTCTCCCTCCTCCTTATGACACCCTTTTAAATACCTGAAAACTGCTATTATGTCCCCTCTCAGTCTTCTCTTTTCCAAACTAAACAAACCCAATTCTTTCAGCCTTCCTTCATAGGTCATGTTCTCAAGACCTTTAATCATTCTTGTTGCTCTTCTCTGGACCCTTTCCAATTTCTCCACATCTTTTTTAAAATGCGGTGCCCAGAACTGGACACAATACTCCAGCTGAGGCCTAACCAGAGCAGAGTAGAGCGGAAGAATGACTTCTCATGTCTTGCTCACAACACACCTGTTAATACATCCCAGAATCATGTTTGCTTTTTTTGCAACAGCATCACACTGTTGACTCATATTTAGCTTGTGGTCCACTATAACCCCTAGATCCCTTTCTGCCGTACTCCTTCCTAGACAGTCTCTTCCCATTCTGTATGTGTGAAACTGATTTTTTCTTCCTAAGTGGAGCACTTTGCATTTGTCTTTGTTAAACTTCATCCTGTTTAACTCAGACCATTTCTCCAATTTGTCCAGATCATTTTGAATTATGACCCTGTCCTCCAAAGCAGTTGCAATCCCTCCCAGTTTGGTATCATCCGCAAACTTAATAAGCGTACTTTCTATGCCAATATCTAAGTCGTTGATGAAGATATTGAACAGAGCCGGTCCCAAAACAGACCCCTGCGGTACCCCACTCATTATGCCTTTCCAGCAGGATTGGGAACCGTTAATAACAACTCTCTGAGTACGGTTATTCAGCCAGTTATGCACCCACCTTATAGTAGCCCCATCTAAATTGTATTTGCCTAGTTTATCGATAAGAATATCATGCGAGACCTTATCAAATGCCTTACTAAAGTCTAGGTATACCACATCCACAGCTTCACCCTTATCCACAAGGCTCGTTATCCTATCAAAGAAAGCTATCAGATTGGTTTGACATGATTTGTTCTTCACAAATCCATGCTGGCTGTTCCCTATCACCTTACCACCTTCCAAGTGTTTGCAGATGATTTCCTTAATTACTTGCTCCATTATCTTCCCTGGCACAGAAGTTAAACTAACTGGTCTGTAGTTTCCTGGGTTGTTTTTATTTCCCTTTTTATAGATGGGCACTATATTTGCCCTTTTCCAGTCTTCTGGAATCTCTCCCGTCTCCCCTGATTTTCCAAAGATAATAGCTAGAGGCTCAGATACCTCCTCAATTAGCTCCTTGTGTATTCTAGGATGCATTTCATCAGGCCTTGGTGACTTGCAGGCATCTAACTTTTCTAAGTGATTTTTAACTTGTTCTTTTTTTATTTTATCTGCTAAACCTACCCCCTTCCCATTAGCATTCACTATGTTAGGCATTCCTTCAGACTTCTCGGTGAAGACCGAAACAAAGAAGTCATTAAGCATCTCTGCCATTTCCAAGTTTCCTGATACTGTTTCTCCCTCATCACTAAGCAGTGGGCCTACCCTGTCTTTGGTCTTCCTCTTGCTTCTAATGTATTGATAAAAAGTCTTCTTGTTTCCCTTTATTCCTGTAGCTAGTTTGAGCTCATTTTGTGCCTTTGCCTTTCTAATCTTGCCCCTGCATTCCTGTGTTGTTTGCCTATATCCATCCTTTGTAATCTGTCCTAGTTTCCATTTTTTATATGACTCCTTTTTATTTTTTAGATCATGCAAGATCTCGTGGTTAAGCCAAGGTGGTCTTTTGCCACATTTTCTGTCTTTCCTAACCAGCGGAATAGCTTGCTTTTGGGCCCTTAATAGTGTCCCTTTGAAAAACTGCCAATTCTCCTCCGTTGTTTTTAGAGCTAAAACTTCAGGTGTCCCTAAATCTTTGTTTTTTCTTCATTTTATTAATGTAATCAGTCCACCTTCTATGAGGTGAAATTAGTCTGAAGGGAGATTTTGTTAGTAGTTTGACTATACTTTACATGGGGAAAAAGTAATGGTTTTGATTTTATCCATAGAATAATTAAGATTAAAAGAGATCTCTAGTGGGTCATCTGATCCATTCCCCTGCATCAGGTGAGAGCAAATTTCATTATCTATAAATAATCCCTGATTGCTGGCTCTAACTTTTATATTTCTATTGATGGTGATTTCTCAACCTCCCTTGGTAGTTTGTTTTATTTCTCTACTGTACTTATAGTTACACATTTTCCTAATATTTAATCAAAATATTCCCTGCTGTACCATAGTCCCATTATTTCTTCTTCTGTCCTTATAGATTAAGGTGAATAATTCATCCTTCTCCTCTCCTTATCATCCTTTTATGTAATTGTAGACAGTTTTCACATCTTCCTCTCATTCCTCTTTTCTCCAGGTGGAAAATGGTTCCTTCTCAATCTTTCTTCAGAGGTCCTATTTCCAAAACTTTTACCATTTTTGTTTCTGTCCTCTGAACTGTATCTCTAGAAAGGTAGGACTAGGGATGCTGATACAAATAAGATAACAAAAACAGTCAATTAGTGACTGGTACCTTTTTTTGGAAAATGCCTTTGCTATCCAGTTATTTTAGAGAAGTAAAAGGTGTAGAATTTTGTATTTAAACACGGGGCCAGATTCTGCCACCCTTACTCATGTTGTGCACTGTGCTCTGCAAGTAGCCTCACTAAAATCAATTGCATTACCTATGTAGTAAGATACTAATCAGTATGAGTAAGGGTAGCAGAATCTGGCCCCAAATGATTCTAGGTATTGTGTCCCCAAGAGTGAGATGCCGCAAAATCATTGTCAACAATGGCACAGCATATTTATATGGAAACTGGAAATATTTTAATAGATAGATAGATAGATAGATAAATGCTTCTCAAGTTGTGGATCACCTTCAAGTGACTGCTGGTCTTTTATTAGCACCCCTGCACCAACAGAATACCACTTTTGCTCTCCAGCCTATGACTCTGATACACAGAGACATTTTAATTGCTCTACATTCCTGAGTAATCATTTTATGATGGGTTTATTGCCACCTCTCCCTTATCAGGGCATGGCACTGTTATGGACCCTAGCGATAAATTACCCTTTAGAGAGGAAGAAGACAGTGCCACTTTAACAAGTGCAATAAAGCACTTTTTATACAGGGAGAGTTCAGTGCATTTTCCATTCATCATACACCCTCAGTGATTTTACACAGATTTTACACTGTTGATTAGCTCATTAGTGGGGTTAATTGGATACATTAACTGGCAGAATTACAGCTTGACTATGAACCAGAGGCTGCAGCATTATAAATGACAGACAAACTACAGACATGCATGGGCAGCCTGAAGGAAGTTCTTCTCTTTGATTAACTTTCATTAGGATTTAATTCTTTCCCCTCTACTTCTATAATTGACTCTACATGAATATTTACTATAGCACAGAGTGGATAAGGAGATAGATTACATTAATACAAATTTTCTACAGATGCCTGGCTTGGTATTACAAGTATTCATAAAACTGAGATTAAAATAAAATACAGATAAACTAAAACACCAAGCAGGTAGAAATCAGCTAGTTAAAGCCACAGACGAAGGCCTTGCAACTGAATGAATAATATAATAACAGCAGGGCCCTGACTAAGATAAATATACCCTTGGCAGAGAGCAGTGCTCCATAGTTATTCTTTCAGGACCTAATTCTCTTCCCGGCACACACAGCCTGAGTCATACAGCATTAGGGTGTTATAAGGGGGAAGGAATCCATCCTCACAGGCTCTGGACTGACAGTGGAGCTCCTAAGTGGCTGCTCCATCAGCCTAAATTCTGCAGTAGAATCTGCAGCTGCTGGGGCGATGTAGCTGAAGATGTCTTTGTACCTTGTTGGGTCCTCTAGCCTCCCAAAAGTGGTCTCAGCTTATTTCCTTCTGGACTCCAGCAAGAGACATTGGAGTTTACTTGTCTGACCAAGATACAACTGGGATCACTGCACTCTAGTGATTTGTCATGCCAAGCTGACCCGGTGGCTACAGCAGTGTAAACCTGCCCTGGTCTCCTGCCAGTAAGTTCAATAAGCCTGGTAACATTGCTCCCATGAGATCTGCAGAGAGGAAGAAAGCCCTGTCAACTTCATTCAGTTCATTGGTTCAGCTAACTAATCAGTTCAAACTGGGCATGATATGCCTTAAATTGAGTTGATTTGAGTGCTAGTGGTTCTAGGTAGAGTTTTGCTGCTTGTTTCAGACAGAGAGCGTTGTTTCTCCATCAAGCTACTATTTCTTCTAACTACTACATCAGTACTTCCCTTGGCCATGTCAAGGAGGACCCCCCAATGCCAGAATATAAAACACCCTTTGAGGGCCCCACCTTTCTCTGACTGGGGGTTCTTCCTTCAGTTGCACACTTTCCCCAGGCTTGGAAGTAACGCTGCCCTGGCGTTGTAATTGCCTCCAAACATTTTTGTAAGTAAAGCATTTATTTCATCTAGTGCTGCAGACCTCCTCACAGGTGGGTGATGACCCAATCCCCCACATTTCATATCAATGTAATTCCCTATTCTCAGCTTGGAGGCAACAGATCCCATTTGCTTGTGCAAATGTTTACTTGTTTTTAAAAGTATTTGTGCATGCAAATGGGGGAGAACTTTGCATTAGCACCCACAGCCACAAATATGCCCCATAGCGACTGGAGGACAATAACTCAGGCAGATCCATTCAAGTACGTAAACAAGGGATACTTTCTTGTAGCCTCTCAAATAGCTTTTGTGCCCTGAATAAGCAGAAGGCTTCCAATATGTTAGTGTACGTTGGTTACAAGGTGTCAGTTGTGAGGTATTGGTTACTCTAGTACCAGGAGAAAATGTTTGTTGTGATTACTGGGGATTTATTTCTCATTAGCATGCATGGTTTGGTTTGTGACCTTTGTTTTCACTTCTGCTTGTCCATCTGGAAGGGAATATGTTCCTTTGTCTTTTTCATTTACTCAGTGTGATTCTCCATCATTGTAGATTATCTTAAGTTTTCTCATTGCAGCAAGACATTCTTTGGGAAGAATTTGTTTATTTTGAGCAGCATGTACTCAGGGCCTCTTTTACTTGCCTTTCTAATTTCTTTGTTAAATAATGCTGAGTTTGGTAGCCTCTAGGCTGATTTTGAGGCTAACACTGATAGAGCATTTGCTTAGTTAATGATGAG
This sequence comes from Chrysemys picta bellii, assembly GCF_011386835.1. Classification (NCBI taxonomy): domain Eukaryota; kingdom Metazoa; phylum Chordata; order Testudines; family Emydidae; genus Chrysemys; species Chrysemys picta. Next base: position 19,420,623 of record NC_088795.1, read on the forward strand.
TGGAGACAACATCAAAGCTCCCCTATACATTTCCTCTTGACTTCATGTAGAACATTAATTTTAAATGACTTTATCGAAATCAAAATAACTAAAAGCAATTTGAAAACTGAGTTTGAAATCTTCAGGTTGTAAAAGCCATGCCAACATCAGCATGAAGAAAATTAGTCTTGCTTTTGATTTGGTTCTAGCAGCCACAGTTTTTGAAGCTAAATAACCATTTTATGCTCAGAGATATACTAGATTTTTGAAAAAGGAATTCCTTAGTATAGAGGATTCCAGACTTCCCAGGTAAGCAATTTATTAAACAAATCAAATTTTATCTTGAAGTTTAATATGGTTATTCAGCTCTGAAAGCACCAGCAGCTAGAGCAAATCAACAACAAAAATGAGCATTTTTTTCTTCTTAATGGGGTGGAAGTGATCTTAAAACCTAAGGAACAGCTTTCAAAAATATTTGAGTTGATTATTTCTTCATGTAATAGTGAGAACAATGTCCTCTGTTTTTCTTGCCTATAATCTGGTTCCCTTTGGCCTTGTGGTTTATCCCTTTGGGAATAGGATTATTGTCTCATAAACCAGTGAGCGGTTACTATTATCCCTTAATTACTAGTAATGGTGTGAAACTGAAAAGTAATTTTGTGTTGCTTGTGATTTCAATGTTATTATGAACTGTACTTACTGACAGGGAGATTGATTCAAAATTTAATATTTCAGTGCTGTAAGAGCTAACCATCTCAGTTTGAAATTTATATTATTATTAAATATTGTTAGCCCAATTCTGACACCCTTACCCATGTTGAGTAGTACCTTGCTTCACAAATAGTCCCACTGAAGTCAATGGGAATATTTGTGGAGTCAGGTGTTACTCAGAATGTCTGACTCTGGGCCTGTGTTTGTAGACTCCTTCTCTGAAAATCATGATGTACATAAAGGACCAGAGATCAGGCACCTATTCATAGAATCATAGATTATCAGGGTTGGAAGAGACCTCGGGAAGTCATCTAGTCCAACCCCCTGCTCAAAGCAGGACCAACCCCGACTAAATCATCCCAGCCAAGGCTTTGTCAAGCCGGGCCTTAAAAACCTCTAAGATGGAGATTCCACCAGTATTCAGTATGATGCTGACTTTAAACCCATGAGCAGTCCCATCGATTTCAACTGGATTACTCACACACTGAGGGTATGTCCACATGGGAGCTGGAAGGTATAATTTCCAGCTCAAGCAGACATATCTGGGCTAGCTCTGATCAAGCATGTACTAAACATAAAAGTGTAGCTGCAGTTGGAGGGGCTAGCTGATGCATGTCCCCATTACATTAGTTCTAGACCTAAGCACCTAGCTGCATAGGGGATTCAGTGCACTTACAGATGTACCTGGTTTGATATTAGCTTCTTAGAACTGACTGCCAGAGATCAGGTTCCTTGACGATTTTAATATAAAGGACTCATCAATATGTTGCCAAGTCTACTAGTAAGAAGAATGATTGGCCTTTCTTCCACTCCTCATGTGCAAGTATGTATATTTGAAATTCGGGCGGGGGGGGGGGGGAGCAGCACAAGGTTGCAGCCCTGCAGCGCTCTTACATGAGGGGCTCTATCCCTGCTTAAGGAAAATATTCTGGGCTGGGGGTGGGGAGAAGTTGAGATGATGACTTTATTTGTAAGTTTCTTTGGGCAAGCTTCTACTCTTACAAAAACTGTCTTGGGGTCTGATTTGGGACCAGATTCCACACAGCTGGATAGAAACTCAGTAGAAATCCTAAGTTAGTCAGCAAAATCCTGCTTGGGTTTTAGGTTAATTTACAGTTGTTGGGCTTTGTTTTTAAAACTTGTTTGTTTGGTTTTTGTTTTTTCTTTCCTGGTACAAACAACACACACCAGTAACCTCTCTGGCCTTCATGAAGCTTAGCAAGCTGGAAATTTCAAACCAAATCACAGAGAATAACATAAACAGGGCAGCTCTCTGGAGCTTTCTGTCCTGGCTTCTGGTCAGGAAAATGTTGCCTGTTCTTTGTCCTCAAAGGAGTTTTGCTCCCTTTTAAGGCTCTGATCCTAACTAGATACAGCAGCAATTGTCCTGACAGCAAACTGGGATTGAACTCCAAAATCTCCATGCTACTACTTGGTTTAGCAGGCCGTCTCAGAGACACCACTGAGCCAAGCTACATTATGTCTGCAGAGATCCCTCTAGGAGGCATCCAATGACCTGTTCAGTCTCTCACAGGATCCTTGAGGGTTACAGGACAGACAGATAACATCAATTTCTAAATTAGAGCATACCTTCTAGAAAAAACTCCAATCTTGGTTTTAAATTGCCAGTGATGGAGAATCCATCACAACACTTGTTAAAGGGTTCCAGTGGTTAATTACCCCCACTGTTAGAAATGTGCACCTGATTTGTAGACTGACTGTATCTAGATTCAACTTCCAGACATTGGATCTAGTTATATCTTTGTCTGAGAGACTGAAGAGCCAATTATCAATGCTTTGTTGCCTATGTAGGTACTTATAGACTGTGACTAAGTCATCATTTAATTGTCTCTTGGTCAAACATTAGCTTTCATCCAGTCTTCTGAAACTTCCCCGATGTTCCAGGACTTATTGAAAATCAACATTAACATTCCAGAGAACTCCTCGGCCACCTCTTTTAGAACTGGTGGATGCAAGTTATCTGGACTTGCTGATTTTAAAATGTCTAGTTTTAGTAGCTGTTGTTTAACATCCTCCTGAGTTACACCTGGAATGGAAAGTGTTTCATCATCATCATCATGTGACGCAACTACATCATCTCTCATTTTCCAAAGACAGAACAGAAATATTTATTGAACAGTTCTATATTTTCTGCATTATCATTGGCAATTCTACCATTTCTAGTAATGGACCAATACCATTGTTAAGATTCTTTTTGTTCCTAATACATTCTAAAAAACTCCTTATTGTTCTTAACTTTGCTGATCATATATTTCTCCTTATGCCCTTTTTGCTTCCTTTATTGCTTTTCTATAATTCCATGCTTCTGATTTATATTATCATCAATTTCCCTTCTCCATTGTTATATATATTTTTATAATTGCCTTCACACCTCTGAATCAGGTTGTTTTTTTCAACCAGTATGACCATCTTTCTTTATTGTGGATTTTTTGGGCATCTATTCAAATGTTCTTAAACAATCCTCAATTACCAGTCACATTTTTCTGTTTGAATTCTTTCTCTCAACTGTTTTAGCTCTTTTTTTTCCCAGCTTTGTGAAAATGGCCCTTTTAAAACACTGGGAGTGTGTGTGTGTATATCTATCGAAAGAGAGAGAGAGATTTTACCAGTATGGACTTTATTCAGTTTGCACGTTACAAATATGATTAAGTCATGTATCTAAGCTATCACTAATTTATAGTTCTGTAATCAATTCCTCTTTATCTGTCAAGTTGAGATTTAATATAGAATTCCCTTGTGTTGGATACACCACTTTTTAATTAGGAAATTGTCATCTGTAATATTCAGAAATTCTGAGGATGTTTTAATATTGGCAGCATAAGACCTCCAGCATCCACTCAGCCTCCCTAACTTCCAATACGAATGTGTCAAATGTATATGCTTGGCTGTGTTGTCCATAACCGCAGGACCATACTCCGCTCCAGAATAAGGAATAGAACCCATGCCTCTTGATTCCTAACATTCTTCTGCTGTCTAGAACAGTAGGGGTGTGCAAGAGGATCATTGGGGGTGTGCGGCAGGAGGAGCACTTTTTTTTTTTTATTTTGCTTCGGCAGTTCGGGCGGGAGTCCGAGCGGCTTATTTATTTATTTATTTATTTTTGCTTCGGTGCGGCAGGGGGTGCGTGGTCAAAATTTTTTTACTGATAGGGTGCGCGATCAAAAAAGTTTGGAGACCACTGGTCTAGGAAATAGGCACCAGCAGTGTGCATGTCATATCCCTCTCTAGTGGCTGGTCCACATTGAGGATAAGAGTCTGCTACTGATACTAGCTATGCCTTTAGGTTAAGGTAGAGACTGTGCCGTGTATCTATATGCAGAGGGAAGAGGGATGTAAATATGATTCCACATGGTAGAATTCATTTTTTTTTCAGTTTTTCTTAAAAAAACCTACACATTTATATATAAAAATGATGTAAAAAGAACTTTAAGGTTGCAAAGTCAAGCACTCAAAAGTTAGGAAATTCATTAATTCAGCTTTCTTTTGTGTATGCATTAGGATAAAGTCTTTAATTACATGGATCTACAGGATCACTGCCTCAACAGATGGCTCAGCGGTGCTATAAGGAGGGCTTTGGGATATTTGACCACTGGGAGGCATTCATGGACAGAGAAACTGTTTGCGTGTGATGGACTCCACCTGAGAAGGGAGGGAAGTAGACTTTTGAGATGGAGGTTGGCACAACTGATTAAAAGAGCTTTAAACTAGAAACTCAAGGGAGATGCTAATGTAATCTCCATCCCTGATTTTAACATTGAGAGGGAGGAAAATCCAGTAAGAAAGGATACAGCAATGGGTAGGAGAATGGACATTAAAAGGAAAGATAGTGTCGATACCAATTAAGCTAACAGTCAGGAAGGCAATACTGGCAGTAGAATGACTGTACCCAATTGGGCAAGGAATGTGTGTGAAGCCAAGCAGCAACAGTTAAGATGTTTGTACACCAATGCAAGAAGCCTGGGTAACAGAATGAAGGAACTAGACCTACTGGTGCAGGACGTGAAGCCAGATATTATAGGGAAAACAGAAACATGGTGGAATAGTAGTTGTGACTGGAGTACAGGTATTGAAGGGTAGCTGCTGTTCAGGAAAGACAGAAATAAAGGTAAAGGTGGTGGAGTAGCATTGCATATTAATGATGAGATAGACTGTAAAGCAATTAGAAGTGATGGAATGGAGAAAACAGTCTGTTTGGGGCAACATTGCTATGGGAAAGAAAGCTACTAGAGGTTCCCCTGGGCTAGTGCTTCAGGTGTGTTAAAGACCCCCAAGATCCGATCTGGATATGGATAGAGACCTCTTCAAGGATTTTAATGAAATAAATTCTACTGGGAATTGTGTGATTATAGGAGACTTTAACTTCCCACATAGAGATTGGAGGACAAGTGCTACTAACAACAGTAGGGGCCAGATTTTCCTGGATGCAATAGCTGACAAATTTCTTCACCAAACAGTCACTGAACCAACAAGATGTGATGCCATTTTAGATTTGGTATTGATGTGTAATGAGGACCTCATAGAAGAACTGGTTGTAGGGGACAACCTTGGTTCGAATGGTCACGAGCTAATTCAGTTTAAACTAAATGGGAGGATAAACAAAAATAGATCTGCAACAAGGGTCCTTGATTTCAAAGGGGTTAATTAAAAAAAAAATAAGGGAATTGGTTAGGAAAGTGGACTGGACCAAAGAACTCCCAGATCGGAATGTGGAGGAAGTGTGGAACTACCTTAAGTCAAAGTAGCAGAAAATCTCTGAAGCCTGCATCAAAAGGAAGGGCAAAAAATTCGTAGGGAAGGGTTGCAGACTAACCTGGATGAGCAAACATCTCAAACAGGTGTTTAAAAGAAACCTAACAGTTTACAAGGAATGGAAGATGGGATGGATCAGCAAGGAAAGTTACCTCTTGGAGGTCAGAAAGTGTAGGGAAAAAGTGAGAACTGCCAAAAGCCAAGCAGACTTGGACCTCGCAAAGGGAATTAAAGCCAACAGTAAAAGCTTCTATCGCCATATAAATAAAAAGAAAGCAAGGAAAGAAAGAGTGTAACCATTGAGGATGGAAAGGAGATTAAAGAGAATCTAGGCATGGCCCAACACTTAAACAACTATATTGCATCAGGCTAATGAAGAGTTTAGAAGTAGTGGTAGAGTGGCTAATGGGAACAAGGATATGGAGGTAGAAATTACCATATCTGAGGTGGACGTCAGACTCAAACAGCTTAATGGGACTAAATTGGGGGGCCCAGATAATCTCCATCCAAGAATATTAGAAACTGGCACATGAAATTGCAAACCCAATAGCAAGGGTTTTTAATGAAACTGTAAACTCAGGGGTCATACCCTATGACAGGAGAATTGCTAATATCGTTCCTATTTTTAGGAAAGGGAAAAAAACTGATCTGGGAAACTACGGGCCTTTTAGTTTGTCCTCAGTTGTATGCAAGGTCTTAGAACACATTTTGAAAGAGAAAGTAGCTAAGGACATGGAGGTGTTTGGTAAATGGGATAAAATACAATGTGGTTTTACAAAAGAGAGTTCATGCCAAACCAACCTGATCTTCTTCTTTGAGAATATAACTGATTTTATTTAGATAAAGAAAATGCAGTGGATCTAATCTACCTGGATTTCAGTAAGGCATTTGATACAGTTCCATACGAGAAATTATTAGTTAATTTGGAGAAGATGGAGATTAATATGAGAACTGAAAGGAGAATAAGGAACTGGTTAAAGGGGAGACTACAACGGGTCATATGGAAAGGTGAGGAGGGAGGTTACTAGTGGAGTTCCTCAGGGACTGGTCTTACTTAACGTATTTATTACTGACCTTGGCACAAAAAGTGGGAGTGTGCTAATAAAATTTGCAGGGGACACAAAGTTGGGAGGTGTTGCCAATACAGAGGAGGACCGGAATATCCTACAAGATGATCTGGATGACTTTGTAAACTGGAATAATAGAAATGGGGTGAAATATAATAGTATAAAGTGCAAGGTCATGCATTTAGGGACTAACAACAAGAATTTTTGCTATAAGCTATCTGTTGGAAGTGACAGAGGAGGAGAAAGACCTGGGTATATTGGTTGATCACAGAATGACTATGAGCAACCAGTGTGAGGTGGCCATGAAAAAGGCTAATGCTAGTAGTCCTTGGATGCATCAGGTGAGGCAATTCTAGAAGAGATAGGGAAGTGTTAGTACCATTGTTCAAGGCACTGGTGAGACCTCATCTGAAATAGTGTGTGCAGCTTGGGTCTCCTATGTTTAAGAAAGATGAATTCAAACTGGAAAGGTGCAGAGATGGGCTACTAGGATGATCCGAGCAATAGAAAACCTACCCTATGAGAGGAGACTCAAAGTGCTTGGCTTTGGTTAGCCTAACCAAAAGAAAGCTGAGGGGCCATATGATTGCTCTCTATAAATACATCAGAGGGATAAATACAAGGAAGAGAGAGGAGTTATTTAAGGTAAGCACCAATGTAGACACCAGAACAAATGGATATAAACTGGCCATCAACAAGTTTAGGCTTGAAATTTAGACAAAGGTTTTTAATCATCAGAGGAATGTAGTTCTGGAACAGCCTTTCTAGGGGTGAAATGGGGGCAAAAAACCCTGACTGGCTTCAACGCTGAGCTTGATAAGTTTATGCAGGGGATGGTATGGTGTTACAGCCTACAATAGCATGTAACTGATCTGAAAGTGCTAGCAGCAAATATCACTAATAGCCGGTGATGGGACACTAGATGTGGAGGGCTCTGAGTTACTACACAGAATTCTTTCCCAGGTGTCTGGCTGGTGGATCTTGCCCACATACTCAGGATCTAACTCAGGGATCAGCAACCTTTGGCACGCAGCTCGCCAGGGTAAGCACCCCAGCAGGCCGGGCGGGTTTGTTTACCTGCCGCGTCCGTAGGTTCGACTGATCGCAGATCCCACTGTCCGTCGTTTGCCACTCCAGGCCAATGGGGGCTGCGGGAAGCGGCGTGGGCCGAGGGATGTGCTGGCTGCCACTTCCCGCCACCCCCATTGGCCTGGAGCTGCAAACCGTGGCTAGTGAGAGCCGCGATCACCTGAACCTGCGGATGCGGCAGGTAAACAAACCGGCCTGGCCTGCCAGGGTGCTTACCCTGGCATGCCACGAACCAAAGGTTGCTGATCCCTGGTCTAACTGATTCCCATATTTGAGGTTGGGAAGGAACTTTCTCGTGGGTCAGATTGGCAGAGATCCTGGAGGGTTTTCACCTTCCTCTGCAGTATGGGACACAGGTCACTTGCAGGTTTAAACTAGTGTAAATGGTGGATTCTCTGTAACTTGAAGTCTTTAAATCAAGATTTGTGAAGTTCAGTAACTCAGCCAGAGGTTGGGGTCTATTACAGGAGTGGGTGGGTGAGACTCTGTGGCCTGCAACATACAAGAGGTCAGAGTAGATGATCATGATGGTCCCTTCATTGCATAGTATAAAAAGATTGCATTGGGTTATAAAGAGAGAGAGAGCACATTTTCTTTTGTTTACAGGTTCTGTTCCTGGCTCTACTACAGACTTCCTATACAAGGTTAGCCAAAACTGTACAAACACTTACCATAAAGCAGCAGCCAAATTAGGATTGCAAGGGCAACCTTAATCCTCACATTTCCTAATGTCTGAGTCCTCAATTTTGCAACATTATTTTTAACACAGTAATTGAGTGAATAAAAGGACTGAGTGAAGTTCCTCTCCACCACCCATTGCACATACCCTGCAAGACTTGCACTCCAGGTTAACCCCTTGATTCTAATAATCCCCTTTAGTAGCATGTTGGGGCCATTCCAAAGGGTTTACAATGCTCTTAAAGGGGCCCACGGCCCACTCACACCCATGTGAGAAAGAAGAGTCCTGCTGCTACCTCTATTGACCTACAATCGGAGAGGGGTTGCTTGTGACAAGGCCCTTCTTCCCCACCTGCCTCCCAACCATCCTCCTTCAGAACAACTGCCCAACTACTCTCCCCTTCATTTCTAATCGTTCCAAAGAGAAAAAAACAAAAATTAGGCATGAAGGGGTTAAAATAAAATATCCCCACAGAATAGTCAGTTAATAGAAAAACAGACTCAAGTAAATATTTACCTACGATTAGAATCTGTTGGAAAACCTCAAATTATTTTGCTTATTCCTGCTACTATTTGTGTAACTTTTATTTACTTTTCAGGTCAAGACCCATGCTTCTTTTGAACAACAAAACAACAACAAAAAGATTAGAGTCCCAGAATATGCAAAGGAAGATACACAAAGTACTGGCTGCACATTTGCAAATAGAGTCAGTATGGATTGAGAGACTGAAGAGACAGATTTTCAAAAGAGCTCAGCTCCCATGTAGGCTAAATGAAGACGACAGATTTTCAGAATTGCAGAGCACCCAGCAGCTTCCGTTGTCCTCAGTGTTTTAAAAATGTGAACAAACTCTACTGTTGGGGCATTCTCAACTCTCTGAGTTTTCACAGCTCATCAGATCGACAGGGGGATTGGGGAAATGGTTGATTGGGACACTTCAGACTAGAGTGGGAAAGTCAATAGAAAATATACTGCCAGCAAAATGGACTAGATGACCTAATAGGGCTTGCCCAACTCTGATTCCTATGGGTTGATTATCCCCTGGACTACATGCTAGTGCAGGGCAGTAAGCAGGAGAGAGAATCCCTTTATGCGCCTGCATAGGCTACCCAAACCTCAAATCCAGCTCCACAGTGGTAGATGGGCCACAGCAGCTGTTACTCTCCTTCTACTGAGGAGTGGGCAGGGACGGATGACACGGGCAAGTAACCTTGGCTCTACCACCTCACTATGCCATCCCGAAAAGCTGAACCAGGGTGGAGTGGATTTATTAGCAGTTAGTATGGCGTAGCAACAATTGATTCCCTTCCCACAAATCCCCAGGAACAAGGTGGAAGCATAGTGGGAATCTTTCCCAGTACTGCTCCACCTTTCTCTGTATACTCAGGACCAGTGACAAAGTCCCAGTGCAGCCCTATGATTCTTAAAAGTCCTCATTTCTATTGAGCTGTTTTTCTGTTCTGGCAGATCTGAGTGATATGAAGTGGTTAGAAAAGCGATAGGAATAGACAACTTATTCTGTAGCAGGTTCTTTATAAAGTGCCCAGTCCTTTATTCCTTACTCACTCATTTTGCTCCCTCTGGTATTCCGTGATTCATATTCCATAATGTGATTTTAGCCACTTTCCTTCTCTCTGAATTGATGTTTCTTTCCATTGCTGTTAGCTATCATGTTATTCAAATTCAAAACATTATTATATTTCTCCCTTTTTTTATGATCAAACCTTATTAACATCCTGACTTCAACTCTTTCTACTTTTCAGTACCCTTAAAGTGTACCCAAATGCCTCCAAGCTTTAAGACGGAAAAGAAAGCCATACAATTAGTTTACAAAGGAAAGGCAGCTTACAGCCTTCTTTTTTTAAACCCAGAATCACAATTTTTACACCGTAACATTTTTATATAAAATACTGTAAAACCCTCTTTCTAGTGCACATATTCTTGGTTAGTGCCTCCCCCGCCCCACTACCACCACCTCCATAACCCTCATTATGGCATTTTCTCCTATCAAAATTTCACTCTGATACTTTGACCATTACAAGATACTTCCATCTCATTATATGGCCAGTTTTTAAAAGCTATTTTAATCAATTAAGCTAGTGTAAATGGCTGGAAGTATAATCTAGGATCATAAATCACATGACATAGTATATTTCTGGGTCCAGTAGGATGGATTTTATAAGCCATTGGTCCTCATAAAAAGATAGGGCCCTACCCACGGCACTTTGAGAAATAGCCACAATCTTGTGGTTTTAAAATATTGACCTTGATAGTATGTGAAGGTGGGTCACAAAAGAATTCTCTGACATTTCTAAGAACTTAAATTGTAATAATTTATTATGGAATTTATCAACTAGTGCCTCAGTTGGTTCTCCAGACACATGGTCTAGACAAACTGGAGATATGTAGGATGATGTAAGTAGGATGAAATTCAGTAAGGACATATGCAAAGTACTCCACTTAGGAAGGAACAATCAGTTGCACACATACAAAATGGGAAATGACTGCCTAGGAAGGAGTACTGTGGAAAGGGATCTGGGGGTCATAGTGGATCACAAGCTAATTATGAGTCAACGATGTGGTGTTGTTTTGTAACACTGTTGCAAAAAAAGCAAACATCATTCTGGGATGTATAAGGAGAAGTGTTATAAGCAAGAGATGAGAAGCACGCTGATTAGACCTCAATTGGAATATTGTGTCCAGTTCAGGGCGCCACATCTCAGGAAAAATGTAGACAAATTGGAGAAAGTCCAGAGAAGAGCAACAAAAACGATTACAGGTCTAGAAAACATGACCTATGAGGGAAGATTGAAATAAATGGGTTTGTTTAGTCTCGAGAAGTGAATATTGAGAGGGGACATAACAGTTTTCAAATACATAAAAGGTTGTTACAAGGAGGGAGAAAATATTTTCTCCTTAATCTTTGAGGATAGGACTAGAAGCAATGGGCTTAAATTGCAGCAAGGGTGGTTTAGGTTGGACATTAGGAAAAACTTCCTGTCAGGGTAGTTAAGCACTGGAATAAATTGCCCAGGGAGGTTGTGGAAACTCCATCATTGGAGATTTTTAAGAGCTGGTTACATAAACATCCGTCAGGGATGGTCTAGTCTTAGTCCTACCATGAGAGAAGGAGACTGGACTAGATGACCTCTGGAGATCCCTTCCAGTCCCACGATTCTATGGCTTCCTTAAAATAAAAGGGTAACAAGGTTTATATCCTTTGATTACCTGCAGTACACGCAGACCAAATGAAAAGAGTTTGGGTGCATGTTAAATAGGATGTGTGAGAATTCATGAGCAGTCCTATAGCTACTGTTTAGGCTGTGCTAAACTGTACCAAAGTAGGAAACAAATACTTAGGGCCAGACATCAGCTGCTATAAAGCAGCACAATTCCATTGAAATGGATGGAGCCATGCCTATTTTCATGAGCTGAGAGTCTGGTCCTTCAAATAAATTTCTGGAAGGTTGAAATTACAGCCTTTGCCTTCTGGCTCGTAGGTCCTGTATAAATTTGACAGGTGGGGAGAGTTCATAAGGGATTTGTGACTTCAGAGTTAGAAACAGTCTGTTTAGCTTTTCCATGTTATGTACTAATCTCCCTTTTGGCTAAGCACTTACACAGAACTCTTCTATTATTTCTGATGTTCTTCCTGCTGTTATGAGAGTATTTTGGCCCCTCCTCCTGCTCCTACCAACTCAAATAATCTGTATTATTTAATGAATTTACATTTTGGATATGCCTCTCACACTTGTGCTACAGTGCAGAGAAAACAGCTTAAACAAATACAAAATGCACTGATAAAATCTGGTCAATAGAACTTAAACCCTAACAAGACAAATGGACAAATTGGAGAGAGTCCAGCAGAGGGCAACGTAAATGATTAGGGGGATGGAGCACATGACTTATGAGGAGAGGCTGAGGGAACTGGTCTTATTTAGTTCACACAAGAGAAGAGGGAGGGGGATTTGATACAGCCTTCAACTATCTGAAGGGGGGGTTCCAAAGAGGATGGAGTTAGGCCGTTCTCAGTGGTGGCAGATGACAGAACAAGGAGAAATGGTCTCAAGTTGCAGTGGGGGAGGTCTAGGTTGGATATTAGGAAACACTATTTCACTAGGAGGGTGGTGAAGCACTGGAATGGGTTACCTAGGGAGGTGATGGAATCTCCTTCCTTAGAGGTTTTTAAGGCCCGGCTTGACAAAGCCCTGGCTGGGATGATTTAGTTGGGGTTGATCCTGCTTTGAGCAGGGGGTTGAACTAGATGACCTCCTGAGGTCTCTTCCAACCCTAATCTTCTATGAAGACAGAACTCCTAAAATACCGTTCTTGGCCACTAGCAGAGTAACTGTCCTGAAGGTCACCAAATTTCGGCTCTAGAAAATCAAGGCAATAAGTGATTTAATTGAGAATGCTTTGTTCCCAGCCTCCTCCCATTGATGTCAAGGCACTTAGATGATCTCAGTTGCTATGGTATCAGAAGGGACAGACAAATTATATTTAGTGCATTCTCACTAGAACTATAGCTGTTAAAAATGGGGAAGTCTTAGGAATGTAAACCCAGCAATTTCAAACTATGAATGGAAAGATGCAAGATTTAAAACAAAACCAATGATGCTATATTTTTGGGGTATGGTATCTTCAGTTTAGCAGCATCTGAAAGCTCATAGTCGGTGCATATTTCATGAATGATACACATACAAATTTCATTTTTGCTTCAAAAGTGGTGACTTGCAAAAGGCAACGTCATACCATATCATAAACAAAAGAAGAAAGAATTTGTTACAAAGTTTTTCTGTATTTGCACAAGTTCAAGCAGCAGCTGTAAGGCAAAAATATAGCCCATTAGGAACGGTGTTTGAAAAGGGCCACTTGCTTACACCAAATCAAAATTAAAGTATCCAGGTTCATTAATGTGGCAGTTAGAATACAGTTCCTTCCAAACCTGTCTGTGATTTTTTTGGTATTCAAGATATATAACCAAAATAAGTTATATGAGTACTCCATAGACTAGTTACATTATATAGTAATAGTACAAGTTAATTAGACCCTCACTATGGGATAATGCGACAATGCCACAGTGTAGGGCAATCTTTGGGGTAACATGGACCTTCACTTTGAATATTAACATAATGCATACAAAAAACCCGAATACTTGGGTCAGATACTTGGACCCTTTTCCAGGTTATTTGCATTGCTCTGGTTCTGCAGCAGGCAGTGCAAAGCATCCAGAAAGCTATTATGAACTAGGAGAATCCTCAGCTGTCATAAAGCCATTTTAGCCAGCTCTATGCCATGCCCCCAACCCCCACTGGCACTGCAGTGTTCCAGGCTGTGGCCAGGATGAGAGTGGACAGAACTAGATTATATTATGTGACAACAATCCACAGCCAATAAAGCAATCCCCAAGTAAGCTTTCCTGCCACTCTCAGAGCAGCCCATAGGCTGCTCTAAATTTTGCAGTGGCCATTGTGGTCCCCATGTAGTCCCACATTTCGGGGAGCAAAAATATGGCTTACCATCACCTTTCCTTTCCCCATCTTAAGTCCAGCACTAAGCATAGTTCCAACAGCTGGGGATCTAGCTCAACATGTCCAAAGCACAACTATGTTTTCTTATCAAACTACACTTCTGGGTGCTGGAATCAGAAATACTCATGTCATTAGCCTTGCATTAGACATGATGCACCTGATTCTTATCTATACCTGGTTTACAAAGGTATAACTCCACTGGCTTCATTTCAGTTACTCCTGATTTGCAGTAGTGTAGGTGAGAGGAGAATCAGGTCCAACATCTATGATAATTGGATTCCGAATTCCATCATTTGCTTTGAAAATCCCAAGCTACATTCCTCAAAACTGCAACTCTAACTGCCAATTCACAATATAGATCAAATAAAATATATATACCAGTCAAACCATTTGTGTCTCTCTCCACTTCATGACACCTACAGTTCAAGCTATAAACAGAAATCTACTGATAGAAGATCCTGGTCATACAAGCAGATTGCTTTAAAAATATGTATAATCTATTATACAGCAAATGTTATATTTGGCAGCAGCTCATTATTTGCCATTACACACATGTTCTATCATTGTTGAATTGGACATAAAGATGGTTCCTGTTCAAAGTATCAGGATGGCATCCAACATATAAATGAAATTTCCTGGAAATGGCTACACTTCACTAATTTTAATGATTTTGCTTGAAAGCACATACAAAAGGTTTCACTTGTGGAATAACTGTGTAAACTACATTGTTCTCAGTGATATGAAGAAGAACAAATAACCACAGTTTCCTCTCTCTCTGCAGTGATCACAGGGTTAGACCTCTTTAGAGCACAGGATGTACTAGTTCCACATATCCTGCTATTGGTCTTTCAGAAACTCCCAGTGATTTCTATGGGAAATCTACGTGAAGCACAATTAACCTGTTCCAAAGCTCAGTGAGCAAATGGAACTCTTTTAATGGACTTCAGTGGGCTCTGGATTGGACCAGTGGCAGAAGATGGCCACTATAGCATGTCAGTTTCCTGGGGTCATCTTTAACAGATGCACTTCTGGATTCCTTACATTTGTCCACTGCTTTTGAGTGGTGAATACATGGGATATGGGGTAACATTTTCAAAACAGGCTAAGTGATTTATGAGCTTATGTCCCAATTTCAAAGGTAATTTAGTCTCATAAATTCTTGAGACACTTTTAAAAATGGCATAATCTCAATAGGCACTTCTGAAAAATGTACTCAGGCTCTTTTGTACAAGCTATACCACCAACATTGTGCACATTTTCTACTCTACTTGAAAGATCAATACATGTCACAAATTAAAAGAGTCCCAAGTAGGGTTGGCTGGAAAACCACAATTCTATTGCGCAAAAAAATTCAAGGTTTCAACATTTGTTTTCATTGAACAAAACTGAAACCTTTCATTTTTTTTTGTATGGTGTGAGTGGGCTTTAAAAAAACACTAGAGACACCAACCTCAGAATAGCCAAGAGCCCAGTGAATGAGACACAGCATGCACCTGAACTGAATTTCCACATCCGAGGAGAAGGCCCTACCTACTGGATTATTAGCCACTGTGGTGGAGTATACTCCCTACATGGGCTCTGAGAGGGCTGAGGTAGGCCAGCCAATTAGGCTGCAAATTGGGAGAATTAAGGGTGGGAAGAAAGCCCTAATTAAGAGGAAACTCACCCGAGCAGAGGTGGGCTGGGCTAGTATAAACCCAGGAAGACGAGGGAACCCAGGGAAAGAATAGGACCCTGGGAGCCTTGCCTGGAGGGAAGGGCAGATCCTGAAGAGAGCAGGATGGAGAAGAGTGGGGTAGGAGGAAGGCTAGGGAGTACGCAGCAAGGCTGGGGTCTGACCAGATCTTGGCTGTGTGTTGTAGTGTCCCTGGGCTGGAACCCAGAGTAGAGGGTAGGCCTGGGTTCCCCTACCTGCCACTGGGGAAGTGGCACTGGTGGAGCAGTGAACTGGAAGACTGCCTAAATCACTATGGGAATGTCAGAGACTTTGAAGGACTATACCCCAGAAATGGGGAATGCTGAGTGACCTGCCAGAGGGCCGAGTCACAAAGAGGTGGCAGCATCTCTTGGAGCGAAAGAGGGGCTGTGGACTGAGAGTGAGAGACAGAAAGATGGTGTGCCATCACAGGATGGGGGGGTCAACCTCCCAGAGATAATCCCCAAAATGGCCAGGAGGAGGCATCATTCCAGCCTTGAGTAGAGCACTCCATCACAGCCAAACATATGCTTCTCCTTCCCAATGACTTTTTTTGTTAAAACTGATACTTTCCCACAAAACATATTCATTGCGACAAACTGGCATTTTTCCACAGAAAAAAGTAGTTTCTTCAATTTTTTTTCAACAAACTTTAGTCCCAAAGATCCAAGGAAATTACAAACACTCCAAGACTTGCAATACACTCATTTAAATAGCAAGAAATAACATTGTAAAATTACCACATTGCTCAGGTAAATAAGGAGAAGCAGGAAGCAGTATCACTCCACTTACACGTTCTGTGAATTCTGTGTTTAAAACCCCGAATGCATCATGCGGACTGAAAAACATGAACTGCACTTTAGGTAAAACACACACACACTCAACACAGTTGCATAGTTTCACTACGCAGAGTGGGGGCAGGATTGAGGGAACTCATGCTGGGGGTTTGCAGCAAGAATAATTTCTCCAGTGTGGCGTAGTAGGAGGGCAGGGTTTCTAAATCCATGACTGTGCCTACACCTGCCATCCTCCATGCAAGGGGCTGGGGTCTTGTAAGCTACAGGGGCTACTACTGCTCTGAGGCTGCAGTGAGATCACAGACCAGCTCTGCCACTGCACTGCTGCCATGAGAGGGGATTCTTCCCACCGCCACTTCCCCCACCAGCCCGGAGCATCTACAGAATCTCCAGGACTCAGGGTGCTAATTCAGACTGTGCATTGGTTTGACAATTTGGGCCTTCAGTGAGACTAGTTGGCTGATTATTCTTTCATATGGCAGACATCACTTTCACACGTCAGCTATTTATTTATACTTTGACAGCTGATTGAAAGGAATGGCTGTATGATAAAACTGAGCAGTATCTGCCGATCTACGATGGCTAAGAGATATGTAATAAGATAAGGACACAATTTATGTACTATGGTGTGACTCTCATGCCCCTTTTCTGACTGGTTCAATAAAGTTTACACCAGTGTGAGAAGAGACTGAGGCCCTATATAATCTACCATGTTTATTTTAAGGGTGGGTGTGGGGGGGAATCATAGCCCTTGGAATTTCACTGATTTCACATCTTTTGTTATGATTTCCCTCATTTCATTGTGTAAGTTTCTTCTGAGTGATATATGCATGATCCCCTTTTTATCACTGATACTTTTTAAAAATAAACGTAAGGTTAAACAAACAACGTTTAAACAAACTTAAAAAGCGCGACCCATTCATGTCAATGGGAATTCTGCCTGAGTTAGGTTACAGGATCAGACCCATTATGGGAAAGAATCCTGTTTCAGCAGCACAGTTGTCTTTAATCACATATCTGTTATGTTACAGACATTGATTTATGGAGCGCTCAACCATAGAACTCAGGTTGTATGATATATAACCATGGTTTTCATCTCAGAGTATAATTTGGATATAGCTATCTAATTAAGTGAGAATCACTCTAATGCACTCTGGTGACAGATAAGTAGACATTATCCTCCCATTTAGGGTTAATGGCATATTACCAATACAATTAGTATGGTATTTTCATAAAACACAGCATTTGGTGGAGGGCGTGTGTTTTCTGTTCTGTCTCCTTGAAGACATGAGGCCATAGGCTGCACCTTATGATGACATTCCATGTTGAAATGCTAAAATAAACAATGTCATAAAAGATTCATTCAATGATTTAATTTTTTGCCTTCAGGTAAAGTGCAAGGTCTTCCTATGCACACAGATGATACTTCAACATTTTAAATACATGTATATTGAAATGAAAAAGTGCATACAGATATTAGTTCCATGGACAATTGCTGTAAGTGTTCTGACCCGAAAAGGTAAAGCATTAGGAACACCGTGAGAGCCATATCTGATACTAAGAATAGTGCCTCCAAGCAGAAACTACCCTTTTCATTGTATTGCTTCAATTTAATTCAATATCCTTTAGTGTAATCAGTTATGACAGTGGTTTAACTTTACTTTTATAGTATTTATATTTATAAATAATATAAATAATCATAAACTACACTAACAAAACCAATGTGAAAGTACAATTAGTCAGTGACTTCTTTCTCTAGTGCAAGTGGAAATGAAAGGAGTAACCCTGTACTATTTTTGATAGGTTTAATAATCTTCAACTATAAGTAAACCAGTTTTCAGAGTAGCAGCCGTGTTAGTCTGCATCCGCAAAAAGAACAGGAGTACTTGTGGTGTGCCACAAGTAAACCAGTGTGTAGGTTATGTATCAGAGGGGTAGCCGTGTTAGTCTGAATCTGTAAAAAGCAACAGAGGGTCCTGTGGCACCTTTAAGACTAACAGAAGTATTGGGAGCATAAGCTTTCGTGGGTAAGAACCTCACTTCTTGCATCTGAAGAAGTGAGGTTCTTACCCACGAAAGCTTATGCTCCCAATACTTCTGTTAGTCTTAAAGGTGCCACAGGACCCTCTGTAGCTTTTTAGTGTGTAGGTTGAAATTATGAGGTTCAAATAATGAAGAAAATAAAGTCATAAATGTACAGGGCTGGTAGAGGTGAATATTGGTTCTATTTTTACTTTAAAAACTTTGCAGTAACAAGTAATCCAAATGTTACTCACAGAAAACTGCAAATGTAAATAAAAGTTGCTAATGACATAACTTTGGTGCACTAAAAATATCCTCATTTAGCAGGTTAATTTTGTTATGAGATCTCTATTAGATTTATTTTTAACAGGTGCATTCAATTTTCATGGCAAGCCTATTGCAATTTACCTTTTTCTTCTCAAGAATTGTATTGGTTCTGTTAACAGGTTCATTCCTGTATCTCAGAAGGGCATATTACATGTCTCGCAGTGTGTGATTAGATTTTTTTGCAGTGAAAATGTATGCTGTCATTTATTTGCTACATACTTTGGTGCTTTGCATAATATTTCAATCCAGAAATGAAAGGGTTAAAGAGTTTCAAAATGCATGCACTACATATAAGTATGGGCTGAAATGAATTCCACTTATGCTATTGTACTTTTACAGGTGAGAAGTGCTTGGGCATAGTGTAAAAGGAGATACAATTACGCAAAATTGTCTAGTCTAAATTGTTTGAGGTAGGGACTCTGTCTTCCTATATGTTTGTACAGCACCTAGCATGCTTCTGACACTGGTGTAACGGAGATAATAGTCTGCTCCTGCAGTATCTTGAGTTGAGTTTAATCTGGAGATCTAAGAACCGATAGGAATTTCTAGAAGTGGGCAATACAGATTGCTATATTGCTCTAAAATTCCTTAGATTTTTTTCAGTCTATGTTGCTTGTGCAACTTTTGGCAGGTCATTTTGGTTCAATCTTTTTTTTTTAAATGGAGGTGCAAGGTTGACACACAAAAATTGCAGGTTTAAAAGTTTACCCACCTTTTCACATAGAGCAACAACAACTGCACACGAAAACTAAGAAAATACACAAGCAAATGGCTATTTCCTCACTACTCAGTTTCTGACACAGTTACCTATTTTGCACATGCAATCACAATATATGCCAGTTACAAATACAAAACTATTATTGGTGGATGTGAAAGTTTTATGTCAGTGAGTTCCTGAACCTGCCGCACATCCTACTTCTCTCTCCTCTGTGCAGAAGAGGAGAACAGAGAGGGGAAATAGCCAGGTACCAGAACTGGTGTCCTCCCAAAGAAAGCGTTTTACTTCTTGGGGATTTGGGGTGAGGAGGTTGTTGGGCTGCTTGACCTCCCCCACGCCCCAATGAGTCTTTGCCTGATGGGCTTTGCCTGTGTTCTGGCTCAGAGCAGTTAGACATTTGCATTATTTAAGGGATGCTTGGTTTCTTTATGAATCTTAGTGGAGGGAGACTAGCAGCAAGCAATGGCAATCTGTGTTCTCCAGTGTCAGGGAGGCACTGTGCACATGGGATAATTATCAACTAATATCATCCTCAAGAGCCCGAGGGATGGATCCCATGCCTCTGTCTTACAGGCAGGGCATGAGTTGTTGCAGCGATGTAGAGTCTCCATGGCCACCACTGACGGGAAATTCCCCCTTCAGGATACCAGAACCACTTCGCAGGTGTGCAGTCAGCCTCAATAGGAAACTGTAACAACAGTTTGCAATACCTCCCTCTGAATCCCGCTGAAATTATAGCAAGAACCTTATTTTTTTATCCAATTGCCCTTCACCTCTCCCTATTGCTTCCTACTAATTTGATTCTTCCATATTAACAAACCTCATTGGACTCCTGCTGCCACGCCTGATTTCTCTGTCCAATCTATCAATTATGGTGGTATTGAAGTGTCACTGGCACTAGTTTAGTCTATGGAGTAGCTCAGTATACATCCTGTTATGGCTTAGACTATGCCTCAGACATTTTAGACTGTTCAACAAGGCCTCTCAGCAACTCCATGGGGGTGGTCATAGGACAGGCTTCCTGCAGCTCTGCATCTCCCTGGGGCAACATTACAACTGCGATATATCTCTTGGGATGACTCCTTCATTGGGGTGAAAGGTCATTTACCAAGGTATCCTATTTAAAACAATTTAGTATACTAAATTACACTGATGTAACTAAAAACCTGTACTGTGTTGCCCAATAAAAGCATATGACCAAAAGGCACTCAAAATCGGCCCTGATTCAAGTTAAACCTATATTAATGAAACAGTGCTTTGCATGAATTTTGTTTGTCGGCCAAATTTCTAACTATTCACCATTAAGATCCACAATTTCACGTTGTGGGTGCTTCTTCTAGTTTGCTTGGGAGAATTCAAGTAGAGAAAGTCATCCAGTATTTTATGGCTACTAACTCAATTTCCTGTTTAGATGAATCCAAACCTTGCCTGTAGGTTCACAATGAGATTTGACCACAAAGAATCCTTTCAAATGTAAGTGTTGTGTATGCATGCAAATAAATACTGACATGACCCCAAGTATTTGCATAGGTCTACACAGCAAAACTGTGATTCTTGATATAGAAAATTCTCCCAAATTCCACCATCTACATCTATAGAACATTGTTGGCTAAACTTTCTGCTCCAACTTCAGCTCTGCCTGCCTCCCCAAGCCACATATCGCATTAGTGAATACATTAGATGGAGCATGCTTAAGATAGCCCTGTGACATTAGTTTTATAAGAATGGGGTAGTAAATCTGACAGGCATTTAGACAGCTACAGTGCAAAGTAGAATTGCCTGAAATACATTGTCCAAGAACAAATATAAACCAAAGACTGCCTCCCCGACACCCTCTCTCCAGTTACCTAGAATACATTGTCTTCTAAGGGCTGAAGCCCTTAGCTCTGGTAGCATAGGGAGATTTATGTACATAATTGTTTTTGTTGGTGTACTACGTGGATAGGAAGAACTACATTATAATAATAGCACTTAGCTTTTATAAAGGACTCTGCATCGGTTGATCTGAAAATGCTTTATAAAGGAGATTGATATCGTTATCTCCATTTTACAGATTGGGAAATTGAGTGGTGAAGGTCACCCAGCGGGCCAGTAACAGATTTAGGAATAGAACCCAGGTCTCTTGAATCCCATCTATAAAGCCACACTGGCTCGCAAATAAAACGTTTTTATACTGCAGGTGTCTCCTAGAATGGAGAGGATAATATCCACTGCTGAGAGAGAGCTCATCAACCTGAACTACACGTTTTCCTGTGGAGTTTATTAGCTCCACTCCTTTACCGGAAAGAAAGGTCTACTTCTGTCAGTTGAGACATCTGTTGAATGGACAAGCCTTCTGATAAGGATTTTCCATGATGCAGGTTGGCACAGATCATTATAGCTGGAGAGAGCCCACAGTTAGGACATGCTCTTCATTTTTCCAGGTTAAAAATGGATTGGAACGAAAAGAATTACAAGGTTAATATAGATGGTACACGCTAAGTAAGGCTCTCACCCTGGGAAAGCATCACCCTGGATTTTCATCACAGGTGTGTCAAACATAATGTGCAACAAAATTATGATGAAGGCTAGCCAGATGACAGATCTCTGTGAGTGAATGTGACCAGGAGGGCAATAGCAACGAACACAGTGAAACACAGGCCACAAAAAAATGTATGTTGCTAAACTCCGTGGGCTAGATAGTGGTTTTGGCCCTGCCACGCAGAAGCATAAGGGGAGGAAGAACCCCACTTGTATCCTTGCCTGGGCTCCCTGGTCTTTGTTCTGGGTATGCAGGTGTAAGAAGGCACTGTGCACCTGCTATTCCTCATCTCCACAACAGGTGAGCAGGGAGGGGCAGACCCTTGATTCCATCCCTAACAAACCTGCTTGCAGAGCTGAGCTTCGTGGAGCATGTCGTAATTTGCCAGCTGCAAATTGCTATGAGCACCCCTAAACAAACACACATACATCTAGTGTGTGTTGAATACAAATATATACAAAAAAACTAAATCTAATCTATCTGTTTAAGGGCGCTCAAATCTAGAATGGTGATCATTTAAAAAGTCAGCATTTGCTGGTGTTTATGAAACAGTGGTATATGAGATGACCATACTTTTCTATTCTACTTAGAAGAAGAGAGATTATTCTATGGTAACTGTGTAGAAATTATATGATGAATTTTTAATATCTTCTGTTAAATCTATAGGTTGCTAATGCAGCCACCAGCATACTATAAAGTATGTGATACACACACACACACACACACACATTAATGAGCTTTTATATATCATCTACTACAATACATAGGATAACATTCAGTTTGACCTTTTAAATGAATCTTTGCTTAGCACAAGGTAAGCTGTTTTAGACAAGGAAAAAGTCTAAACATCAGTCACCTTTTGGATTCATTGCAGTAACCTGATACTGTCAAACATGTTATAATCACATAAGTTTGCTGCAAAAGGTTTCCACTGGACAACGTTTCACTAGTATTTCAATTTATAGTCTCACCAGATCATGGTTTACTCTAGCTGGACTCGATGTATCCTGTACACTGGTAAGGAGAGAACAAAAAGCCACTTGAAGAGAATTCCTTTGAATACCTACAGACAAACTGTTTTACTGAGGATTAGAGAACATTATGCATCATTTTTTCCAGAGTAATAGCAGATAGGGGGGTGGCAGGGCTAGAGGGGGACAGGTAATTTTCCTGCTATTAATAGTGAAAGGATGAGAAGTGCTGGACTAGGTTAAGGCAATCCAGGGACATAGACACACCTTGACACAAGGACCCCTTGGCCTTCATCCCACATTTGCAATGGTGATGGCAGGGAGCTCCATTCTCTCCACTAAGTTGCAGGGTCCTCTCTCTCCCTGAAAACAACGGGGATGGTGTCAGGATTTGCCTTTCCTCCACTACTTTCTCAAGCAGGAATAGCATCAGGGAATCTTACCCAGCATCCAGGTGCATTTGCTGGGCTGAGCCCACTGCACTCTTCACCTTCTGCAACACATGAAGGGCTCTCTTAAGGTAGTGTAAATGCAGCCCTCACAGAGCAACCGGGATTGGAGTTAACTCCCCTTTTGAAATGCATGAGGCAGTTCCCACTTATTGCAGCTATTGTTTCAATCTGTCTGCAAACTCAGGCAGATATCTCAGCACTGGTTATATTCTGGTAACAGTGTCAAGCTTTTCTTCACAACCATGAAGATTAGAAATGTATGTATGTCTCATATAAAATGAACTAACTATTATTC
Source organism: Chrysemys picta bellii (assembly GCF_011386835.1). NCBI lineage: Eukaryota > Metazoa > Chordata > Testudines > Emydidae > Chrysemys > Chrysemys picta. The sequence continues at coordinate 19,444,248 of NC_088795.1, forward strand.
AGAACTGATGGGGAGGAAAGACAATGGAGGACCTTTGTTTGTTTGATTTCAGTTTATGATTCATTTAAAAAATAATCATTCATCAAGCATTTAAAAATTAGGAGGATATTTTTAATGTATTTCTAATAGCTTTGGATGGCATTTAACATTTAGGATCCCAGTGTTGCAAAGATTTATGCACGTTTCACTTTACACATGTGAGTAAAACCATTGAAGCCAACAGGATGACTCACTTGTGTAAAGTTAAATAGTACCCAAGTCTATGGAGGTTCAAAGCCTTATTGTTCATCTACTGTGAAACATATGGATGTTGGAAAGAGTTATTAATATCTAAAATATTATCCTCATGAATAAATGCATTAATTTATTGTTCCCTGTTGTCTATTTCTAAGTAGCTAATTTTATTACAACCGTAGTCATGTAGTTCAAAGTCTGTATTTTGTATCTTAAAAAAATTCCCACATTACATTATTTATTACATCCATAATTATCAGCACAGTACATCTGTAACATTTCTAATGAACCCTGAATACTTTAACATAGTGGATTTCTCTACCAACAAAATATTTCCATCCACTGCTCTTTTTGTTGCATCTTTAGAAATGATGATATATTCTGTAAAATTCCACCAGGGAAGAGTGAACACACAGTTTTACCCTGAAAACCTTGAGAGCTAAGAGCCCAGGCTTGCAGAATAATGCAAAGAAGGGACAAATCATGGCACTTCTGCATTTTCTTGCTAATGATTGCATAGGAACTGAAGGTTAGTGAGGGCAGTCCTCGCTATCAGAGGACAACATTCCGTGTCACTGCAGAGTTTTAATAGACAATTCACGTCTATTAATAGGGGCACATCTGTTCTACAGGCCTGTATTATGCAGGTGCCTATTCCTCTTGTGTTTTTTGATTATACAGTAGATAATTAGTTAGACATGATTACCTGCAACCCCCGTTCGGACCACTTATCATATTATCAAAGGCTTTTGTTTCTAATGATGAAATATGAAACAAAGAAATTATATCTTTGTACCTACTATGCTGAAATGTGTGTTCTTTTGAAGAAATCGATGGGTCCTGATTCTCCTCTCACAACAGATATATACACTAGTGTAACTCCATTGACTTTAGTGGAGTTACTTTTGTTTTACACCAATATATGAGGAGAATCAGGCCTTCTATTGTCTTCTTTCTCATGCATTCTCATCTCTTTGCATTTTGAGTTCACATAGTGCTCTGTATCCTAATTTAAATTTGTCAACTAATTACAATCTAAACTCCACTAGAAGAGTATGCCATTCCCCAGGTCTGAAGGGCAAAGACCTCTTCTCATTAAACAAATTCAGCTACCATCTTTGTGTTGACAACTCACAGATTCACTTCTCTGCTCCAGACCTGACTCCTTCTGTCTCAAGTCAAATCTTGGCCTGTCTCTCTGACATCTTGTGGATATTTAGCCATCAGTTGAAGCTCAACATCATTAAAACAGAACACTTAATTTCTTCCCCTCTCACAACTGCTCTCGCCTCTTCCCTTCTCAATCACTGTGGACAACACTGCCATCTTGCCTATCAGTCAGGCCCATAACTTGGATGTCATCCTGACTCAGGTCCTCACATCCGTTTTATGGGTAAATCTTGCAGATTCTTTCTGCATAACCTCTCTAAGGATCGACGGGTAGAGATTGATCTAACGGGGATCAATTTATCATGTCTCATCTAGACGCGGATAAATCGATCCCCGAACGCACTCCCTATCAACTCCGGAACTCCAGCTCGCGAGAGGCGGAAGCGGAGTCGACGGGGGTGTGGCAGCGGTCGACTCGCCGCCATCCTCATGGCCAGGTAAGTCGACCAAAGATACACCAAATTCAGCTACGCGATTCGCGTCGCTGAAGTTGATTATCTTAGGTTAACACCCCCTCCCTCCAGTGGGCTGAGATAAGTCCATCCACACAGCTAAAACTCTTGTCTAATCTATCCTCATATCAGGTCTCCATTACTGCAGCATCCTTTTCTCTGGCTTAGACAAAGGCAATCATAACCATTCAGAATGCTGCTGCAAAGATCATTCTCCTAGCCTCTCACACCTCTCTTTGAATCCCTCTACTGGCTCCCCCTCCTTCATCGCATGAAACACAAGTTGCTTGAATTCACTTTCAAGGACTGTTATCTCTCATTCGCTATCAAAATGTCAGCTCCTGCCTCCCATCGCTGCATGACACCAGCCTCCATTGCTCTTTTGCTAAATTTTCAAAGAAGCACCCTGGTGCTTTCTCCCATGCTGCCCCTCACATTTGGGAGGAGCTCCCTGTAAATATCCGCAAAGCTATCTCATTATCCTCCTTCAAATCCCTCCTTAATAGTCTCCTCTGCTGTAATGCCTACATAAAACAAAGAAACAAACAACAAACTTGACAATGGCAAGGCTACCGGTGTGCTGAGACCACTGCCTATCATGCTGACCAATATTGTCTCATTGGTTCCTTGGACACCCCCCATCTACCTGTGTCCATCTGTTGTTTCTTGTCTTATATTTAGACTGTAAGTTCTGTACCATCTTTTTGTTTTGTCTTTGTACAGTGCCCAGCACAATGGGGTTCTGGTCCTTGATTAGTGCTCCTAGGTACTATTGTAATACAAATAATAAAATAAATTGGAGTTTTGTCATTGATTTCACCATCATCTTTTCTCAGGGTTCAATCCTACAACTCCTGAATTTAGTGGGTAAAATTTTCAAAAGCACTTAAACTAAGTGATTTAAGAACCTATGTCTCATTGACTTTCAATGGAAATTAGCTCCTGACACTTTCAAAATGGGACTTGGTTGCCTTTAAAAATTTTAACCAACCATTGTCACCATTCCAGAGCAGGATTAGATCCTCATGCTTGTGAAGTAAAGTATACAGAATATGGCCCATAACTGTTAATGAAAACAATGTTCTATTGCTTGCCACTACTATATACTATATACCAAGTGCTTTGCTCTGAAACGTTATGAACCTAAGCATCTCCCATGATGGCTCTTGTTCAGTGCACAGGATCACAAATACCAATGTCAACTAATCTGATAGGGAAAAACATATTCAAAGTTCAAATTAATTTCCCCTAATACCCTTCAAGGATTTAGGTGGATAAATCTTACTTCTACAATGAATTTCAAAGTACTAGCAAAGTGGAAGGAAAAAGTCAGAGGAGTTGCAAAAGTAATAAAGAACATTCCAGTTTCTAACAGGAAGACTGGAAAAGATTGAGCCACTTGATGAATAGCTGTAGGTTGGAATATGATGGGCATAATGTCTATGATAGGTGGAGAATGGGGGTGGGGGTATGGTGGCAAAAATGACAAGAATAAATGGATAAAATGGTAGTGTGGTGGTGGTGACTGGGAGGTAACTATATAGCTTATGGAACTTACTCCTTCCGCTTCCTCAATTCCTCAATATTCTTCTTTGCTAAGTCATGGGTTTCTTTACCAGCTTTTGAGCAATAATTTATTATTGTTATACTGTCAGAGTAAATTCCACTATATGCCAGTCAAGTCTATAAATTCAATTAAAATGACAAGAATGACATGCATGGGTAACTTTTGTGCAAAAGGAGGGAGCTCTTAAATGAAATTTAATTCTGATACTTCTACTGTGGGAAGGTGTTTTGGCAAGCACAGAAAAAATGGTGTTCCTGAGTTTCCTTCTCTGGAGACAGTTAACCAACAAAAGCTATAGCTGGGCTTGATTAACTCTGCATGTTTTTCTTGACCTCATTAACAAAGTCAGCTGATGGATTTCCAGATCAATTTGTATGCAAATGTAACAGAAATGAGGTTGCGGTATAACAACTGAGCTGTCTACATTCCCAGATTCCTTTTGATATCATCTCATCCCACTCTATGCAAAAGTGAGCAATTAATACAAGGTGAAGCATGCATGCATTACCAGTCTCTTTTAACAGACCCCTTACCAGAGTCTTGAAACAAGACAGTTCATACTTCAGCCTCACAATATTTTTTGAAATCCAATTTATCAAATACTTTTCACAAATACTCACCCCTTTCCTGGTGGCTTATATACAATCATTTCTCCAATTCCTCATGCATTAGAGTGCACTGTTTTGTATTTTCTGGAGAGACTAATCATTATATGCTTGTGAGCAATGTAGTCCTGGTGTCTCCTTTTTGCAAGAGCAGGTTTTGGACCTTGGTATTGAATACATGGTTTGGTGCAGGATTCATGAGGGAAGAAAACTAATACAGCCAAGTTTTAGAACAAGTAACCAGAAAGCAACAAGAAAATATTTACAATTATACCCTGGGCATAAATCAGAAAAGTTCCACTGACATCAAAGTTCTGCCAATATATAGGAATAAAACCTGAAGTTTTCCCTTTTCTCCTTACTTCTTTCTCAGACTATATTTATTCTGAAGATAATAAGAGCATTGATTCAACAAGGACTGAATTAAAAGTGAGTAAGAACTGCAGGATTTGTCCTGTGGTATTTATTATAACTAAACATCACTCTGTGTAACAATTTTCAACACTGCATTTTTAATGTGCTTAGGAAAATAAAAAAAAAGTGCTGTAATGTCAGAAAGGGCTAATTGCTCATTCATAAATGCACACGTAACCCTATGATTCATCAGATTTGCCTAAATGCAGGTCTGTGAGGCCCAGACTACCACTCAGTTTCACCCCTGCAACCTCACTTAAATTAACGAAAGAGATAATGGGGTAAATAAGGAGAGTGGGATTGGACAGGTATAACTGAGGGCAGAATGTTGTACTTAATGTCTTTTATTGATCGCTGCTTTAAAAAGCAAGCGCTTACACAATACCTATATTAGCAAAGCCTTTTATCAGGCAGAATAGTGACAAATATCCAGTGACTTTTTAAACGTTGATGGCTATACAGAATCTGCATATTGCTGGTGTTCTAGAAGAGATGCATATAGAAGTGCAGAATTTTAAAATGGCATAAACTTGACCTTTTAAACATCTAGGACCAGCTTTTTAAAAATAAATTAGGTGTTGCTCCACTCAGCATTGCAAGGCCTAAATGACTAGGGGCTTGTCTATATGTTACATTAGCCCACACCAGATCGGTGCAAGTTCTAGTGCGCACTAGCATGTCACTCACTAAATGACCCATGTGGACCCTGCTGGCATGCACTAAAAGTTCCCTAGTGCACATTAATGTAGGACTGTTTGAAACGAGATTATATTAATATGCATAAGAGAACTTTTAGTGTATGCCAGCAGGGCCCAGGCTGGTCAGTTAGTGCACAACTCACTAGTGTGCAGTAGAATGTACCTCCTTCTAGTGCAGACTAACACACTGTCAACAAGCCCTTAGATGGCTACGTCCTATTTTCAAAAGTGACTTAAGCACTTAGGATCCCAAGTCTCACTGAAAGTCAACCCCTAAGTCACTTTTGAAAATGAGAAATAGCCATCTAAATCCTTTAGGTCTTGCAATCCTAAGAAGGGCAACACCCATATAACTTTAAAAATCTGGGCCATAGACAATCACAGACATTTCCTGCACAAATTATGAGTACGCAATTCTGAAAATCTGGGTCACAGTAGTTTAGAAAAAGGAGCCATGGAAGGCCTTCTTTTGTTATAATATTGATCCACCATAGTGTACCTACACAGTTGCTCACAAATGTATACACCTACAGTTGACCCACTAAACTTAGAATATTGACCACTGTATTGGGAGTGGCTGGGAGTATGATCACCACCATGCAGGAGAATTACTTCTTGTTGGACAAGTCTTTGATGGTGGCAATGAATAAAAAGATTTAAAGGTTTGGAGTGGGATAAATGTCTGAAATTTATCTTAACATATTTAGAAATTAGGCTGAAAATATCAATCGTTCAGGAAATGTCTAGTATTAATTAAAAGACAGAAAACAAAGAGTAAAAACAGATGCTAAATTTTCAGCAGGGAAAGTGATTAATAGTGATTAATGGCCCAAATATCCATTCTTGGACAGATTTTTATATATATATGTATATTAGAGCAGAGAGTTTTTGGCCACAACTTTTTTTTTCCTGAAAAATGCAGACTTGGGTTGACTGCAACATTTAACGAATGTGTTTCATTAAATTGATAAAAAATATAAATTCTGAAATACTCATTGTTCCATTTCAACGTTTCAAAATGAAACATTTTGACTTTTCAGCTTGAAATTACCTTTTTTTTTCAAATGTTACTTCAATTTTAAGAGGGTAAAAAACCTTGAGAACAACAAAACATTTCATTTTGAGTTGAACACAGTGATTTGTATGAGAGAAAATGGATTTTTTTTTTGGTTCGGCCAGTGAACCAAAAAATCCATTATTTACACACTTCTAATATTTATTACTGGCATAAAGAAATGATTCAAAAATGAAGTGGCAAAATTTGCAGATGAGGCAAAATAATTTAAAGTAATCAAAACCATAGCAGACTGAGGAGCTCCAGAGGGACCTAATACAGCTAGGCAGCACAACGACAAATTAAATGCACTGTTGATAAATGTAGGGTAATATACGTGTGAAGGAACAATTTAGTCACATTGAGGGATTATGAATTAACTGTAGACACTAATTAAAAAGATGTGCTATCAAGGTACCCTCTCACCTTTAATACCATATTCAGTTATGGTCACCTAACTTAAAATGGATAAATCAGACATGGAGAAGGTCTAGAGAAGTGCACTGAAATTGATCAGAGGCATGGAAAGACTTCCATATGAATAGAGATTGACTAGTTTAGGATTGTTTAGTGTAGATAAGAGGAAGTGAATGAGGGGGACACTATCGGGGTATAACGAATGTTACAGAGATGTAAAGAACGCTATAAAGAAGGTCAATTGGATGCATCTGTATACCCTTCTTGTAATACAGCAATGGGGTTGCCAAGGAAAATGATAGGGAACATATTTAAAAATAAAAGGACATATTTCTATTTACACAACATAACTGTGAAATTCTCTGCCATGAGATATCATTGACACCAATAACTTAGTAGGATTCAAGACAGATTTAGAAGTTTATAAGGATAATAAGATGCAAATGCCAGGATGAAAATTAAGGAGTGGAAAACCCACCTACTTCTGGGCATAAGCCAATTGCTAAATACCTGGTATTGGGAAGAAACTTCTTGTAGGGCCAGATTATTATATAACTGGCCATTAAGGGGTTTCTTGCAACTTCTTCTGCACTTGACACTGTACCTGACAGGGCACTGGAGTAGACAGATCATTATGCTAATCCAGTATAGCAATCACTAAGTACCTAGGTACCAAGTTCTAATCACCAGAAAAAATATCTCTTGTCATTTTTATTTCTAATCCTGGCCAAAGCTAGAAAGTTCAGAGTTAAATTAAGCATGAATTTTTAAAAAAGCAAACAGACCATTAATAAGACTTTTTAGAACTTCAGAAGTGGTTTCATTGAGGTCACTTCTTATTTTATTTGAACCTATTTAAACATCCTGATCAAATACATGACTGGTGCTTCTGCATGGCGTGTAACCCAGAGCAGAATTTGGCATTTTCTGTTTACCCTTGTTCTTTGTAATTTACTATAAATAGAAAACAATGGTTAAAGAAAAATGTGGATAAAAATTTCACTCTAGGGTGAGAGTTTAGAGAGTAACTTTTGTCACTTGGATTAAAGCCAAAGAAATGTCACCATGTAGGTTAAGTGAAAACAATAAATAAATAAAGAAAACCCACATCAAGCAGTGGCACAGATATAGGCTTTAGCAAAATGAGTGCATTAGCCGAGTATCCCAGAACCCACCATCACACGAGAAAGAGGAGGTTTGTCATTTTCAGAGTTGAATTCTTGTCAGCGTTGGTGTGGATTTATGAGCCAATGCAATAATCCCTCATGATTATCTGTCCTGTTGTTTTCCATTACTGCTTCTTCAAGGAGGCTGTTTTGCTGTGTGCTCTTTGTGTCATGCTTAGCTGAAGTATAATTGACTGGAAGTCCACCTACACTTATGGTGCATTCATACACAAATTAATGGATGCCGGTAAAGTTGTACATCCATTAAGCAGAGCATTAGTTCTGATGTTATTCATTTATCTATCAAAGGTACTTTATACCTCATAGCTTTCTGAAGGCTTGTTTACTAAGATCATGCTTGAAGGATATTGCTACTGTCAACGAATTTTAAACCTTATGTGTAAAAGTTTGAAAAATGAGAACTCACATCAAATGTTGTTTGACATACAATGATCACAAACAAAGGTTTTTGCCAAGTTTGTTTTCAGGTAATGATTGCAGTACAATGAAAACTTGTGTCTGATTATGTCTTTTTTGCACACACACAAAAAAAAAAAAACCTGAGGAAAAAAACACCCCACAGCAACAACAAACAAACAACAACAAAACCATTACAAAAAATGAAAACAGCTTATTTTACTGTGGATGAAATTAGAACTTAAATAGGATTTAAGCAGTGCCTGGGACTTATGCTAGTCGTTTACACAAAGGTGAGTTCTAATTATTGTGTATCGGTGGGAAATGTTTTCTACGATACAAGTGTAAAATATACCTGGATTTTCAAAAGGTAAATCCATGAGTCCCACAAAATATTTCAGTTACTAACTAATGACAATGTGGTATAAATTCAAGAGAGCTTTGGTTACATAAAATATCTGCCCCCGACTCTACCCTTTGCCAAATCCCTCAAACTTCAAATTTACAAACATCAAGTTTTGTGGTGAATTCTGAGGACAAAAACTCATTCTTGTTTCAACTAGCACTAATATGTTGCTAATCTGAACAACGTTGATTTTATTTGCAAAGGAAATAATTAAATGAAAGTTAAAATGTTAACTGCAATAAGACAGGCAGTATATTTTCTGGTAGCAGATATTGAATCAGCATTTTCTAAAGCAGTCCACCATTGTATACATAGCATTTTATTTCATTAACAGATTGTGGATAGGATTTGAAAAGTGCATAAGTAACTTAATAGCATGACTTCAATTGAAAATCCAATACATGTGATCCTAAATCACTTAAGCACTTTTGAAAATCCCACCCTGTGAATATGAACCAGGCTATTCAGATTTAAGTTTTCTTACTCCATATTTAACTCTTGAAAGCTATTACAGCATACCTGAAGCAATGATTATATAATATTTTTAAACCTCTATAGCTCCATATGCTCATCTCACTTTTGTGAGTTTAACCTAATCTCTAATATCAATTTTCAGAGGGGGTATGTAATTTTATTTTAATAGAATCATGAAAGTAAAGTAAGATTGTCATTTTAAGTTGGTATGATTCTTCCTTTGAGATTTAAACAGGTGTAAAAGTTTTCGATGGAAATCTTACTGGGTCAATCCAACTTTTCCTATTGGCTTTGTGATGACTACAAAGAAGTGTCATGGTATAGGGGAGGAATCCTAAAGTCCTTACTCCCTTTTTAGACAGTCTTTCCTTGGGTAAAACTCCTTTTACGTTAAATAAGACTTTTACCTGAATAAGGACTGAATGAAAACTGAACGTGGTTAGGTCCAGTGCATCTCTGTGGAGAAATGCAGGTTATAGTACTCTCATTACCAGCACATCATCACTAACTTTGGTTATATTATATTTATAGCCAGAATTAGTAGCGAAGCCTATAGGTAAGGAGTAAATACTTTCAAAAATTCTTAGAGTAACTTAGGAGCCTAAGTCCTATTTTCAAAAGAAACTTAGGCCCAGATTTTTAAAAGTATTTAGGTCAGCTGTCAATGGGATTTTGGCTCCTAGGTGCCTAAATCCTTTTTGAAAACGAGATTTAGACTCCTAAATCAGTTTGGCATTACAACACTGAGCACAGCAATGCCTAAATACCATTAAAAGTCTGGGCCATGGGGCTTTTAGATGCCATGATAAGGGTTGCCAAGATAAGATTTGTTTTTTTGTTTGTTTGTTTGTTTGTTTGTTTTTTAGTGCTTCTAACATTGCCCAACTTCAGGCATTTGGGCTGAAATTTCCCATGCCTGGTGTCTGCCTCTGGCTGACTTTTTTTTTTTTTTTTTTTAATTTCCGAGCGAGGGAAAAATATGTTATTTGACCCACATTAAAAAATTCTTGCAAATGTTTAATTGAGAAGCTCCACAGGTGAGTTTAACTCTGGCACTTCTGTACTTAAGTGCGCAACTTTGCAACTTAAAAAAAAAAAGGATGTTGTTCATTTATTTATTTATTTTTGCACATATCAGCTTTTTTTGTCACAAGGGTATTGACACTTTCACTCAGGGCAGAGGACTAGGACTAGTGCTTAACTATATTGATGCACACATGTATTCTCTGTTCATTAGAGATGGTGGGGGGAAAAAGGCAAAATACATGAGTTTCTTTAATAGTATTCTTTTTTCAATTTTTTAAAAAAGAAATGTCATTGAAATTTTGACTTTTGAAAAATGTCAGTGGACACTACTGCTCACACTTGTGCCGGAGTGCAGCAGTTCAACACATCTTGCTGTGTGCCATCCAAAGGCTTGCAGGCTCAAAACCTTAAAATGCACAGTACTTAACAAGACAACTTCAAGCTGCTGTATGTTCAAATGATCGTCTATGAATTAGCCATCACTAATTAGCAATTACTTAAGTGTCTACCATCAAAGTTGTTTCCCAAACAGCAGAATGACCCTTCTCTCTGCCTCAATTGCTCGCTATTTATAAATCACTCAAAGATAACTTACAGAATCTAGGCTTATACTCAGGGGCGGCTCTAGCTTTTTTGCCACCCCAAGCACGGCAGGCAGGCTGCCTTCGGCGGCATGCCTGAGGGAGGTCTGCCAGTCCCGCAGCTTCTGCGTACCCACCGCTGAATTGCCACCGAATCCACGGGACCGGTGGACGTCCCACAGGTATGCCACCAAAGTCTGCCTTACTGCTGCCCACGCAGGGACCGGCAGGGCGCCCCCCATGGCTTGGTGCCCCAGGCACGCGCTTGGAGCGCTGGTGCCTGGAGCTGCCGGTGCTTATACTGTATGGACAAGTCTGACCGTCTTATCTATAGACAAAAAATTCTAGAAAGTTCAATCTTTAGAAATATCAGCCTCTCTTGTCAAATCCTAACCCCTCATATCAACTTGAAATATGTTACAGCACCAGTCATTTTACTACATACGCATCATGTTTATTGATAACTACAAGCTCAATGAATTGTCAGGAAAAGTATATTTCACACAAGCATGTAAGACATTGAGAGTTTATAGCTGCTGTTCTCAACTGAGTGGAGATATTTTAGCTTTACAATGCTTTTTCACATGCCTCAATAACAGTTTACTGCTAGTCCCCACTAGCCATGGATCAGAAATAGATACATAGACCTGGGACTAAAATAGACCTTGAGGCATTATTGTTTAACTGAAGAAATCTATTATAAAACAAAGTATTTATTGTTACAGACTCAAGGAATCATTCGTAACTTAAGTCCTGGAGACAAAGTTTGATATCTGTATGGGAGTGGTGTAGGGATGAGGTGCTTTTTAGGCATTCAGCGCCCTCCTTGGCACCATGAATCCTACAGCCAGGGAGGACCTAGGAATGTAAAGGAGACTCTGAGTTCCCCTGCGCCTCCTTGCAAAGCTAACCTTGAAAAAAGAAAACCAACCTGATGATCAAATTGCAAAGGCTGAAAGCTGGTCATGTTTTTTTCCTTAAAGATCACAGGTTACTTATCTACAGCCACCTAAAGCAGGCCTTTTGACTGTTGAAAAACATACTCATGGGTCGGTCCCTTGATGTTTCAAAGGGTCCCAGATCAGGATGCTGATTTTGGAGCGGTGCTGTCCAGGCTAGCACTGATGCCACAGCAAGCTCTTTCTCAGTCTGCAGCTAAACTGGTTGCGTTGCTGGACAGTCAGTGTGATCTCTGGCTGCAAGCAGGGGCAGGTCACCAGCATGAGAGGCAGCATGTTAAAATGGATTAAGAACGAGGGGGTTCTTGCATTCCAACCCCAGCTCTCACATGTATGATTAGCGCTGGGCAAAATTATTTTTTTGTCAAAAAATGCAGATTCAGGTTGACCAAAACATTTTGAAAATTGGGTTGAATTTGGGTGAATTGTTTTGGTTGGAAAAAAAAACGCTTCTGAAAATATTAAAAACTTTTGGTATGGCTGGCGAACTGAAAAATCAATTTGCACAGCTCTACTCATAGTATCTGCAGACCTTTTGTTAAGTCATAGGATAGTCTTCCTGCCTGAGTTCAAGACTCCTGGGTTCATTGCTGTCTTTGACACTAACATGCTGTGACATCTTGGACAGGTCATTTAAACTTTCAGTGCCCCGTCTATTTTAAAAAAAAGAGACAATGCCAGCTTCACTAGTGTGTGTGTGTGTGTGATGTTTTCATTAATTACTATTTGTGTCCCAGGGTATCAGGGCCTTGCTATGGATTTACTCTTTTATCAGTTGTTACAACCTTGCTAGGAGCTGCTAAAGTTATGCTGACTTTTGAGCAGATGTGGCTAATTAATTCCATCTGACATTCAAGGGATGTGAGAGTAGATCTCTAAAGAAAGGGCAGTAGAGAGCAAAGGCTGAAGAGGTCCTGGAGGGAAACCATACTGATCTCCAAGCTGAGGGAGATAGCTGAGGTTTGGACACTATTTCGGGATCTGGGTACTCTCCTATGGATGGGGCAAGGACTTAAGCCAGCGGTAGGCAACCTATGGCATGGGTGCCAAAGGCGGCACACGAGCTGATTTTCAGTGGCACTCACACTGCCCGGGTCCTGGCCACCGGTCTGGTGTGTGTGTGGGGGTGGGGGTGGGGGGGAGGGGCTCTGCCTTTTAATTTTAAATGAAGCTTCTTAAACATTTTAAAAACCTTATTTAGTTTACATAAAACAATAGTTTAGTTATATATTATAGACTTATAGAACGAGACCTTCTAAAAATGTTAACTGTATTACTGGCACGCAAAACCTTAAATTAGAGTGAATAAATGAAGACTCGGCACACCATTTCTGAAAGGTTGCCGACCCCTGACTTGGGCCATTCATGGTTTGTAAAATACTTGGAAAGTTTAGCATAAAAGATACTATGGCACTTTCCTTAGTGTTGGCTGAACTCTGCCCTCACTGAAGTCAATAGGAGTTTTACCATTTACTTCAATGGGAGCAGAGCTGGTTCAATCCTGAGGACTTCTGTATGTCCCATGTGAAATATACACTTGCAAAATTTTGTTATTTAAACAGCATCTTTTAAAAAAGTCCTGAATACTATCTGTTCGTCTTGCTCTCTTCTCACAGTTCCTAGCTCAGTTGTGACATGTTTAAGTAAACATATGGGTTATTCTCCCAGGTAACTCCTCATAAACATTGCAAAATATCAATGAAGGAGTTAAGAAAGCAAAAGGCACAAAAATCAACAGTCATTACATATTTAATTCACTGCTTTTTTCATTCTTTCCTCATTACAAATGTACTAAATGGCAATGTAATTATAACCTAAAGCACTCGGTAATTATATGCAAAGCACTATAATAGCAATGAAACACTAATGCTGGGAGAGAGAGAGAGAGAGAGAGAGACTGAAGGAAGCCAGAGTCAAAATACCAATAAATACAAGCAAATAATGGTTACCTCCTAAAATTGCTTGCTGCTGATATGTTCCCTGACCTGCAAATTACCTGCAAAAAATTCAGGTCAGGTGTATAGAACACAAATTAATGCCTGGAGATTACTTGCTGGGATTGTGCCAAGTATTGGCTCATCAGCATTCAGCACCATTGGAGAACAATACTGATTCATGAGAAGGAGTTGGAAAATCAGACAACAGAAAAAGGGGAAAAAACGGATTGGAGACTTCCCTCTTGGAGTATGTTTACACTGCAATCAGACACCCATGGCTGGCTCAGGGGCTCACGGGACTTGGGCTGCGGGACTGCTTAATTGCTGTGTAGACTTTGGGCTCAGGCTGCCGCCTGAGCTCTGGGACCCTCCCAACTTGCAGGGTCCTAGAGCCCGGACTCCAGCCTGAACCTGAACACCTACACCGCAATTAAACAGCCCCTTATCCCAAGCTCAGCAAGCATGAGTCAACCGGCACAGGCCAGCTGCAGGTTTTTAAAGCAATGTAGACATACCCGCTGTCTATGTCCTTCCTCTAGATCATCTTAAATGGCTGGCAAATACCACCGTTTGTTCTACAAATAGATCACGGTATATACTGTACCTATACAACCCCATTCTGTAGTGCACTGGGACAGTTTTGGCCTTTCCCACTGGTTCAAAGTTACCCTATGGTTAATCAGCCAGCCACTGGAAGCCTCTTCCAGCATAGAGGGATCCAACTGCTGTGACTGCTTGTATCCGTCAGCTGGCTGCTGGCAAAAGGGGCATGGCTGGGACTCTCTTATAGCTAGCTGATCCCCATATGCCAGAACGGCCCCTTGAGTATTTTGGCAACTGGCATAATCCTTCTGGGAACCAGGCCAGCATCATGAGAGCCCCAGAATTGAGGGGATGCCAAGTGGTTTGCCCACAGACTTGGATCTAGCCTATGGAATCTGGCAAGGTAGAATTTGAGTTGAGCTTATGTATGTCTTTGTCTGCCCTGCTCAGGATCAGAAAGGTTTGGAAGGAAATACTATGCAGTTTCTGGTACAATTTTCAGATCAGTAACCTAGTGCTGGAGGGATGAGACTTCATTGAGTCAGAGAACATGAAAAAAAATTGTGAATGACATGACAGGTTGCATTGGCAGCTTACGATAATGAAATACAATCCCTACATACTACATCTAGACAAATGTTCTATATACCATAGACAAGTTGGCTAAACCAAGAGAAAGAAACTTAACTAGAAAAGAATTACCACTCCCACTGCCTCATCTGCTGTCTTCAGCAAGTTCTGAACTACTCCCTCTAAAATATATCAGTAAGCAAAAATAATAATAGTACCAATAATGAGAGACTAGGATCAAGATTTATGAGCTAAATGCATACTTCACCACAACTGTGAACAGACTTCATTCAGAACACTTGCCTGCCTTTACTAAAGATTTTCCTAAACCTTTTTAATTTTAAGCCTCATCCTCCTCTCCTTCCTCTTCAAATTCCCCCTGCTCATCAGCAGTGGCATCTTGGTATTGCTGATATTCTGAGACCAGAATAGTTACTGCTAAATGCAGTAACTGAATCAAAGATTATCTGAACTGGCCACCTGTCCTACCACAGAACTGGGGATAGCTACTATCGTGAATGAGAGAAATCAAGGAATTAGCACTGCTACAAATGTTCCATCTACTCTCGATCTAGTCTCCTCTTCTGTGTGCAAAACTGTTCATGCATATTCCTGTGCCCACCAACATATGCACTATCAACAGTAATTTACCCCGGCAAAATGAAAGTGTAATTCATCCAACATAGAGGGCAGCACAACGCCCATGCAGCACTCAAATCCTGCTTAAGCTGTATTTTGAGGGCTTAGATGGATAGACTGTGTGTGGGTCCTCCGCACAGGGGGGTGGGGGATTTCACTGTGTGAATGCACAACAGAAATCCACCCTTTAACATTTTCCCTCAGTGCAGGGCACAGCTCTAGAGAACCGACATTGAGACATCACCTTCAGAGACCTGCATCTTAGCTTTTAGTGTGCTTTTGAGTTGATTGACAGTCCATAAAAAGACAAAACAAGGAGACTGACAATGAAGCAGATCATGCTGTGATTAAGCATTCCCTGAGAGAAAGGAATGTGGTATTTACTGGAATCTGTCCCTAGCTTCCTATGGCTAGAACCTTGTGAGTGGATGACAGTTAATTTAAAATATGAACATGTATAAATGTATGTTTGCTCCTTGCTTACTGGGAGGTCCTTAAATCAAGGAGTGAGGTTCATAATTAAGATTTTTGTTGATCACAGGGCTGATTCTCCATCATCTTGTGTTTCCTGCCTCAGTTCTGCATTCACTTGATGGGACAGTGGTCCCTAACTTCAGCTCTTGTTTTAAGCCATGACTGAGCTTTCCCCAGCATTTTTTGTCTTGTGCTTCTTCTTTCAATCATACACAGATCACTAAATTAGAAATGTAACCATAGGAAGGGACAGCTGGAGTGCTGTGATCACTGCCTAACATGCTGACCAATATTGTCTTATTGTTTCTGTGTAGCCCCCTGTCTGTCTGCATCCACCTGTTCTCTCTTCTATTATACTTAAATTATGAACTTTAGTGGAGAGGAAAGGTCTCTTTGGTTTGTGTTTGTACGCCGCTGGGCATAATGGCGTTTTGAGGCTCCTAGGTGCTATCACAATACAAATAAATAAATAAATGCAGTGTTTGGATAATCCATGTGACAAGAGTCAGATAAATAATGCTGTACTTTCTCAGTGCCCTGTCACTATCTTGTGGCCAGAAGATTGTAACGACTGAAAGCTAAAAAGATAAAAATGACTTCACATGGCTAGCTGACTTTCTCTCTCCCTGGGTAGCAGTTCTATCTGAATGCTAGGAACCTAGGCCTCTTAGTGAGAACTGCACAGAATCCTTCCAGTTTTAGCTATCGAAGAAATGATATTGTAAAAGCGCTTAAGCTGGTTGCTGAGCATGCCCTACATCGCCTGCATCACAGAGTACAGTATGTACCTCAGATGCAAGAACTTTGAGGGCGGCTTTTAACTGCCAGCAGATGGGAATTGGAGTCGTGTAGCAGCAGACAGCTGAGTAGGAAAAGCTCATTACTGCTTCAGATTTTACAAGCTCTCCGTGTTGTGGAAAACTGAACAGGGATTTTTTTAAGGCATGGCCTCAAATTTGTGGACAATATCTCAAGTGAGCTACATTCTCGGCATTTAATGTCCAATTATTGACTTGTCTGTTTCTGTGCGCATTGTGTACAGTATGTGGGCCAGAGGATGCACAGTGATCCATGGTGAATAAAATGTCTTTGTTGTCACTGTAATATCTGGAATGTTTATCTTTTTTAATTTCTCAAATTTTATAAAAATAGAAGGATCAATTCACCATTGCCCTGCACCTTCTAGATTCATTTACCCCAGTGAAACATGAGTGCAAAGTCGCTGTAAAACCCTACCAAATCCCAACAGTGGCATTTTACATCCACTTCACATTCGTTATGCTCTGGGGTAAACATAATTCATGATCCTATACATGGTTCATAAATGTTAAGGCCAGTAGGACCCATTACGATCATCTAGTCCAGGGGTGGCCAAACTTACTGACCCGCTGAGCCGCATACAACAATCCTCAGTCGTTCAAGAGCCGGGCACACCTGCCAGGGATTGAGGCATAAGCCCCAGCAGGCACGCCCCATAGGGCTGAAGCCCCGAGACCACCCACCTCACTGGGCAGAAGCCTCCACACCACCACCCTGCCAAAAAGCAGAGGTCCTGAACCCTCCCCATACCCCAGGCTGATAGGTGGAGAATGGGGGGTGGGGGTATGGAGGGCTTCGCAAGCCACACTTTAACTGTAAAAGAGCCGCAAGCAGCTCTCAAGCTCAAGGTTTGGCCACCCTGCATACGACAGGCCGTAGAATTTCTCCCAGCAGTTCCTGCATCTAGCCCAACAAACTGTATTTGAACTACAGAGTAGTGCAACTAAGACTATGGTACACTGTGCTGCAGGGAAGACTATGGAGGTGCAAATTCCAGAGCGCATCAAAGTGTTGTGGTCTAACTGCCCCATGTGGATGCTGCTTGTGTGAACTGAAAGGTACCTAGTTCACTTTAGCTTCTTTATCTTAAAGTAGGAATTTAAAACTTTACAAAAATAATCTTCTTCTATTCTATAGGTCATAGCTGGGTGAGGTTGGAGCAGGCCCACCAGGACTTTAGATTGGAAGACTGGATAGCTTGAGGGACTAACCACCTGGTCCAATCCAGACCAGGAAAATAATGCTGACCAAAGTCTTACCATCTGGTAGCCCTTGGGTAGGGTGACCAGACGTCCCAATAAAATGTCCCACATCTCTGGTCGGGACGATATTTTGTGCTGCCAGGATCACTCAGCTTTTTTTGCTCGGCCGGCCAGCAGCACTCATCTTTCCCCCCCTCCCTCCCCCCGGTGTCCCGATATTTTCTTCATCTCACCCTACCCTTGGGTGCCTTGTGATAACTGGTGGGCTCAGTCCAATGCTGAGCAGATGAGAATCCACACCTCAAGAACCATCATGATCACAATTGGTACTCCCTGGCAGTTTCACGGTGAGGCTAGAGATTGAATGGGGATGAAACAAACAACTCATCTCTCCTCTCTAGAGAGAGGCTTTTCCAGATGAGGTTTGAGGCACACAGGGGTATCCTTTAAGGGAATCCAACATTAAAGGGTTGCCAGTTTTGGTTGACATATGCCTGGAGGTTTCACCACAGGACATAATCTTTAATTAAAGATTAATCTGTAATTCCTGGAGACTCCAGGACAATCCTGCAGGGTTGGCCACCCTACAACATTACCACTGCCCGTGCTATGCCAAGCAGTACATTTACTACTATTATTGCTACTATATGTTTGAGAGCAATTAGGGTCAGATCTTGGATCCAGGAAGAAGCAGCAAAAGGAACAGGCAGGACTCAAGAATCAGACTGTAAACATGTGAGGGCACCAGCGGAAGAGGATCAAGGGCTGGCTTTGATAAGCAAGAGGGCAGCAACATGAAGTTAGGAGTTGGAGTATGTCTCCTACTCTGGTCTTACTCCCCCAAGCACCAAAAGGATAATCAGATTCAATAACTCTGTCAGCTTTTTCCGTGGACATGGAAGGTATGTCCCTGACAATAAAGTTTCAACGTTAACACCCGTTTTAGGGGAATGGAGGAGTTTTCTCCTCTCGCTTTACTATTATTTCTTTCGGGTTGCAGAATTAATGTAATGATCTTGCAAAACCAGAAGACACCCGAAATCAACTTCAGTATCTTTTTTTTTTTTAAAGGCACTAATAGCACTGCAATTCTATATTCACTTTTGTGACTATAGAGGAACGTTGCTCCTGGGTGCTGTGTGATGAAGTTAGTGTCTCACCAAACTCAACTATGACTGTTACCTTTCTGCATACATAAAGCGCAAACAGACAGCTTTGGAAGAGTGACTTAGTTTAGCTTAACAAAACATGAATAAAGACAAGGAAAATCTCCATGACAGAACAAATCATGCGAGTGTGTGTTTCCTCTAACAGGCTGCAGGTGATGAACATAAAATGGCTGCCAGCCACTGCACATAGCGGTGCAGAGAAACACGTAACAGTATAAAACAGAAATATATGCACAACACCGTGAATGCACCTGTTTTCACATAATACTTATGGTAGTAAAGGGTTTCATATAGTGTTATATACTATCAAAACACAGCCATCACTCCTGCATTATGAGGAGAGACTGTGGCAGGGGAAATAGACCCTGAACATCAGGTGGTCAGGCATAGGGGAGGATAAGAATTACTGGTGCCTTAGAGCCCAATCCTGCAAACCCTTATGCGTACGAACGGTCCCTATGAGTAGTCTCATTACTACCCATTAGTAATCATTACGGAGTGCTTTAAGGATTGGGCCCCTTCTTACAACAATGTTATTGCTTTTTTGACAGACAGGATTAATAGTCTGGGATGGGGTACCTGGCTGCTCAGAGGATCTGCAGCTGCAAAAGTTTGGGCCTTTTCTACACTAGAAAATATATCCATTGCTGACAATGAGTGCTCATAATGAGTGACAATGGGTGTCAGCAAAGGATGGAGCTGAACTAGGGTGACTACACTTTAGCTGCAAGCATAAACAAGGGGAAAATTAGTTCATTTCAGAAACGGTGAAAGGAAAGAATATGAGGCTCTGGGCCCAATCCGACGTCCCTTGAAGTTAATGGCAAGATTCCTATTGATTTCAATAGGAGCTTTACTTGTGCCCATAAGGCTGGGTTCTGCACTGTATCAAGGCCAGTTTGCAACCCACGTGTATCTTAACATGGTTGGAGAAGGCCAGGAGAGCATTTCCTCCTGCAGAAAAATGCCCCACTAGCATCACGCTGGTGAAAAAGGTAGCTCGGTTGCCTCCTGCAGAGCTCTACTTCATCTGATCCTCTACTAGTTTAAAAGCTCTGAGGGTGTAAGGTCCCTAACAGGGCGGGGTGGCCCTGAATCTGGACTCCACTCTGTCAGAGCAGCAGCAGCTCAGACAAAGTACAGAATCAAGCCCCATGTGGGGAATACGGTTCCAAAAGCTACTGTTGACAAGATAGAAGAAGAGGGCTTAAAGGCTAGAGACGCTTAGAGGATTGATTGATGGGGTGCAATATCTGAAGTAGGGAGCTTGGATATTCCTTCTTTTGCTTGTTGACTGAAATAATTATTATTAAAGTTGAAGTCCAGCTGGAAAAGCCTCCTATTTGTTTTCATTTTATATTATTTCCCTGGAAAAGCCTGTTGCCTGGATGGTATTGCTTTGTCTTCTAATTGCTTTAGGACAGCTGGGGACAATAACTAAATGCGCAACAAGCACAACCACATAAAGTAGTTGTCCCCTAGACTCTTTAATGGTGGGCACCCTGTTGCCAATATAATGCAGAGAGCAGACACTATTCCACATCTCGCTTGAGACAGCAGAGATGTTCAGGAAACAGGGACATTCAACAAATGGAAAGCCACGACACATACATGCTGTTGAATCTTTGCTTTTGAAGAGTTATTTCTTATCACTGTAATGGAGCTATGGACTATGATCTTTCTCCCAAAGTGGAATAATTAGGAATCAATTACATTTTACATTGAAAAACTGACTACCCTGTAACAGTTATGTAATTGGGAAGCAGCTATATTGTCACTTTTATGTAGTTACACGGAATTACACAATCATTTCAACAGAGTTGCATTGGGAAATTACACATACATTTGTTCATATTAAATCTTGCAATGGGATGACTCAATGTGAAATAACTGCTCACTTGGAACTAGCTCTAGGAGATAATGTATAAGGCCATGCAACTATACAAAGATAGCAAGGGACTCCTCAATTAATCAGTAGTCATGGTGTAATTAGTACCTCTCAAGGTAAAGTAGTTTCATGCTATTGAATTATTTCAATGATTTCATTGTGTTATTGACTTAAAGGAACGGAATAATTGATAAAAATGTGTTGAATCAGTGATGCAGAAAATAAGAAACTGTTCCAAGAAACAAAAACAACATATTCTGCAGTCACGTTTAGAATTCTGGTGCTTAACATTAAAGAGAAACTCCAACTCGCCAATTTAGTTCACAGTGTGCTGCAAGGATTTGGGCCCTTTTATATTTATAATGTCATGTAATACTGCAGAGTTAAAGGTTGACTGCGGTATTTAATTTTTACTTGTGGCACAGCAGGCTCAAAACAACACCTACAGTGAAGGGAAAATAGACAGTTTTTGGTTTTCAGCGGAACCAAACAATGAATCACGGGGCCTGAAGAAAATAACAGGGTGTTACCCAATTGTGGTATGAAAGTAAACACTTCAAAGGGGAGCACTGCTTGAGTTCTGTGTGGGGAGGGGAGGGTTGCTGGATCTGTGAAAGAAGCTGACAGGCAGAATCGTTTGCATGGAGCACTGATAATATTCCAGTTAGGATGGAGGATGTAAGACTACAAAATGAAACCTAATTTCAGCTAGGATTATAATATTAAATGTAAATGATTTCTATAATAATAAAATTGAATAGCTGATCCACCAGCAGGCTAATACAAAATCAAGGAGCAGCCTTTTTGCTGCAAGAAGGTTGTAGGATAAAGCAATACGGTTTTGAATGGCAGTAATTAGTAATGGGCTGTTATCTTTTCCTGCTCAATAAAAAAAAATGTCTCTTGGTTCTTTGTCTTCAGCCTAAATTTTTGGATTAAATACAGAGCCTAAATAAAGATCTGAACTTTTCACATTTATCCTTCCCCCTTTCATTTGCTGTTGAGAGAACAGTGGTGTTTAGATAACTAATCTACATTGGAAGCCCATTGAAACTCAGATGGGAATATACAGTCATCCTCCTCATTAGGCAATTTGTGCATCAGTCTCTTGTTTTCATAGGAAAGCGAGGCTTCAGAATAACCAACTTAACATGGCAACCTCTGTTCATTTTGCATTGTAACTAGCCTGACACCCTCCAAGGCAATTGTCTCCACTTGTGCCCACAGCTTGCCAGGGTCTTTTTTGGCTCTCCTTTGGAGGAATTATATCCCCTAACCTTCAATTCAGGCTGTTACCTCACTCCTGATTCAGCATTATCTGAGATAAGAAGCCACCTTCTTTCTCTCCAAGCTACACCAACAATAGCTGTCTCTTACTCAGTCTCCCCAACTTACTGGCCATTCAGCTCAGCTTGTCTTAAATAAAAGCAGACTTTATTGACAAATTACTGCATTAGGAAGGGAAACTCAGAAAATAAAAGATAGCTGACTATAAACACATTTAGTTGGGCATTGTAAAAAGCTCTGCTAGGTGGGAATAAAGTTTGTATATACCAAAGTTTGTATAGCAGAACAGAACAGATCTCTCTCTCTCTCTCTCTCTCACACACACACACACACACACACACACACACACACACACACACACACACACACACACACGGCTCAGGGAAGTATGTCTGCTCCAGGGTGTTTCTCTAGTAATAGAAAACACATTCTCTTTGTCTTCCCCAAAGCCTATCCATTTCATAAACAAGGCAACAGCTTATCCATTATGTCACCTTTTCAAAAGCATTTTCTTCTGATTCACGTGCCTTGTCCATTCCAGCCTGGCAGAATGTAAATGGATATGAAGCCATCAATCAAAGCATTACTTTCCAAAGTTGTATGCAGAATCATTGCTGACATTTTTTCAGATAAGCAACTCCCCACAAGGAATATCTGAACAAATTAGCTGAGCAAAACTTGTGAGCTGGTTGCCTAAGGCCAATAGTACAATATATTAATATAGGAATTATATAGATTCAGAAGTTTAATACCAAACTATATATCACCTATTCAAACGTGGCTATTCATCACATGTATCAAGGTTTCTTGTGAGATCTCTTGATGGACTATATTATTGTGAATTATTTCCATAGAAAACAATAGCCCTTGTTTTCTGGAACTTGAGGTGAAATATGTTAGTACAGGAGAAGATCGTAGACAAAACTGACACGAAACAACCTGCTCTGAATCAATTTACAACTGACTCTAAACAAGATTGCCTGTTTTAGGGAGTCTCTATTACAGACATGGCATGGTGTTAACTGCTGATAATGTCATTAACATACGTTACCACTGTGCAGTACTTGTGCTCAAATGAAAATGTCTGTTACTTTTCAGCCTCCATTTTAAACACATAGGTATTTAAAAGGTATATCAAAATATTCTTCTAGTTCTAACATTTTTGGCATTTCTATATAATTGCCTTATTAAACAAAATCCCAACTATACATATAAAATGATGAGGTCTAAATCAGCTGTTACCACTCAAGAAAGAGATCTTGGAGTCATTGTGCAATGTTCTCTGAAAACATCCACTCAATGTTCAGCGGTAGTCAAAAAAGGCAACAGAAAGTTGGGAATCATTAGAAAAGGGGTAGACAATAATACAGAATATATCATATTGCCTCGACATAAATCCATGGTACGCCAACATCTTGAATACTGCATGCAGAAAAAGATATATTGGAATTGGAAAAGGTACAGAAAAAGGCAACAAAAATGATTAGGGGTATGGAACAGCTTCCCTGTGTGGAGAGATTAACAAGACTGGGACTTTTCAGCTCGGAAAATAGACAACTAAGGGAGGATATGATAGAGGTCTATAAAATCATGACAGGTGTGGAGAAAGTAACTAAGGAAGTATTATTTACTCCTTCTCATAACACAAGAACTAGGGGTCACCAAATGAAATTAATAGGCAGCAGGTTTCAAACAAACAAAAGGAAGTATTTCTCCACACAATGCATAGTCAACCTGTGGAACTATTTGCCAGAGGATGTTGTGAAGGCCAAGACCATAACAGGGTTCAGAAAAGAACTAGATACGTTCATGGAGGATACGTCCATCAATGGCTATTAGCCAGGATGGGCAGGGATGCAAAATCATGCTCTGAAGTGTCCCTAGCTGGGAATGGGTGACATGGGATGGATCACTTGAGGATTATGTGCTCTGTTCATTTCTTCCTAAGCATCTGGCATTGGCCACTGTCAGAAGACAGGATATTGGACTAGATGGACCATTGGTCTGACTCAGCCTGGCCATTCTTATGTAAAATGATGCAGCTAGACATAAACAGGGAAAGAGCTAAAATATAACAGTCAGATGTATAATAAAATACAAAATTCAAAATGATATTTAAATTATAACCTTTCACCTTTCTATAGTGCTTTTCCCCCAGGAAACCACAAAGAACTTAAGATTCCTGGGGAGGTGCCACTGGAAAGTATTATATCCATTTTACATATGAGTACTGTGAAGGACAGAAGTAACATCACCCACTTGAGGTCACGCAGAAAGTCAGTCGGTTTGGGAAGAGAATCCTGTTGTCTTGACTTCTTGTCCTTTTGCTCTAACCAATAGAGAACACTCCCTCCATTACCTCCTTTTCTTATCATAAACCAGATTAGCTATTTTATTTTTAAGTTGCAATTTGTCTGGTCCACCCTGTAGTCTGATGGCCCTGGAATTTTATAAGTAAGCCAGATTTTCAGCTTATAGTACAATACGGTAGCTGGTCTCAAAACTTCTGTTTTGCTTTTGCACGCCTAAAATATAAATTGTCAAATAGTCAATGTTAAATTTAAAAGAAAAAGTTTTACCAACAGTGAGTTTTTAGTATTATAAGCCCCTGAAATAGGGATTGCAATAAAAATGACTGACAGGTCCTTAGCTATAAAAGAACCAGTAGGCATCAATATATGAGAAAAATTCTCGTCTCTCTTCATCCTGACTAATTCATTGCTACATTTTATATTCAGTTATACAGTATGTCCTCTCTTGGTATCTCATCAGCATTTGAAATGCTGGGTGGGAAAATGCATGAAGTACAATCTAGGGATCTTAACCACGCTCAAACTGACGATGTCAGCCTTCACACTTGTCATTAGGAGACTTTTATGAATCATTTAACTGGAGTGTCCATCTTCATAAACAGACTAAAAAAGAGTAGCAAATGAGATTGACATATTGGGTCTAAAGTATTTTTTTACTGGTGTGTATTGGTTAGTTAAGAAACGCTTGCTAAAACATTTTATCTCATTCCAATGTTCATCAAAATATGCAGGTAAATAACACTGCTCTACAGCCAAAATGCTTCTGAAATAAATGTAGTCAAACTTTACTAATTCTGGGTCACTGAGAACGAAAATGATGCTTAAAATTGTTGATTGGCTCTAGTTTTCAAGATATGCTATTGGGTCAGTATATACGACCCTTGACTTGGGAATGGCGGAGGATAAGTGAGTTATAAAGGGAAGGGATCTCAATTTAAACCAGAAATGACTAAAATACATCTTTGTCTGGATCTATGAATAAATCTATGACTGGGTTTGGACAGTACTTGCTTTTTAGGCAAAACAATGAATGACGCAATCTGAAGCTGGTATTGCGTCATACATGATATGAATTGCATCATGTTATTCCTAGAAGTCATGGATATGCAATCATAACGAAGCTTACATCACTCTGCTGAACAAATTGCCCTGTATCAGCTCTAGAAATCATACAGTGTTGTGCCCTCTTATTTGTCAGTGTTTGATTTTGCAAAGGGACACATTTCTGTTTAGCCAAAGTGAGCAGAGATGCCTCGTACTTGTGTGAACAGTGCAGATTACTTCTGCTATGTTTGTGGTGACGTGACTTTTGCATCACAAAAGTGCAGTATAACCACTATGGTTAAAAAAGCCTATCACCTTTATTTTGGCTGCAAAATTGGAGATCAGGACAAGAGGTGGGCCCCACACATATGCTGCAACACTTGTGCAACAAATCTTCGCCGGTGGTTGAACAGGAAAAGGAAATCTATGCCTTTTGCAGTGCCAATGATTTGGAAAGAGCCAACAGATCATACCAGCAATTGTTACTTCTGCATGGTGCCTCCAGTTGGGAAAGGTGTGTCAAAGAAGAAAAAGTGGACTGTGCATTAGCCAAACATTCCATCAGCTATACGCCCAGTACCCCACAGAGAAGGACTGCCGGTTCCTGATGCACCAGAATCATTCTCACTTGAGTCAGACGAGGAAGAGGAAGAGGATGAAACTTCTGGTCCTGAACCATCAATGTCACAGGACCCACATTTTCTCCCATCCTCCTCCTCTGAACCACACCTCATAACACAAGGTGAACTGAATGACCTTGTCAGGGATTTGGAACTACCCAAGAGTAAGGCAGAGCTGTTGGGCTCCAGACGACAGCAGTGGAATCTCCTGGCAGGTGATGTTAGGGTTTCCATGTTCCGTGACCGTCAAAAGGATCTTGTCCCATTCTTCTTCATGGAAGGTGATCTTGTAGCCTGCAACAACTTCGATGGTGTGATGGCAGCCCTCAACATCGTTCACGATCCAGATGAGTGGAGACTGTTCATTGATTCATCGAAGACGAGTCTTAAAGCTGTTTTACTGCATAAAGGCAATGTTTTGCCATCAATTCCAGTTGGTCATGCAGTCCATATGAAGGAAACCTATGACAACATGAAACAACTTTTGAGGTGCATAAACTATGACCAACATCAGTGGCAGCTTTGTGGTGATTTGAAGGTTGTTGCTCTCTTGCTTGGTCTGCAGACTGGATACACAAAGTACTATTGTTTTCTCTGCGAATGCGATAGTCGTGCAAGAAATTTCCACTACATCAAGAAAGATTGGCCACTCCGACAGTCATTGGAGCCTGGGAGGAAAAGTGTTCAGCATCCACCACTTGTTGAATCAAGGAAGATTTTGTTACCACCCTTACACATCAAGCTGGGTCTGATGAAGAACTTTGTCAAGGCCATTGACAAAACAAAAGCAGCTTTCAATTACCTCCATGGAAAATTTCCAAGGTTAAGTAAAGCTAAGATAAAGGAAGGTGTCTTTGTTGGTCCTCAGATTCATGAACTTCTTCGAGATGATGCATTTGACCATGCACTGCGTGGCAAGGAAAAAACGGCATGGATAGCCTTCCAGTTAGTGGCAATAAATTTTCTCGGAAACAACAAGGCAGACAACTACAGGTTGTTGGTGGAAAACCTCCTCAAGGCATACAAAAGCCTTGGTTGCAACATGTCACTAAAGATACATTTTTTGCACTCTCATCTAGATTTTTTTCCACCGAACTGCGGAGCAGTGAGCGACGAGCACGGCGAGCGATTTCACCAGGACATTACAACAATGGAGAAACGCTATCAGGGCAAATGGAGCCCGTCAATGCTTGCAGACTATTGCTGGACAGTGACAAGAGATGCTCCATTTAATGAATACAAGAGACAAGCCAAGAAGCGCCGAGTAGACACTGAATAGGACTAAACTTTGTTTCATAATAAATTTTATTTATATAACCCTTTTGCTGATTTTTAAAGTGTTACATAAACAGGACAGGTGAACTATTATCATGTAAAGCAAACATAAACACATGAAAAGACCTAGGTTTACAATTTATGATTAAAACTCTACTATCTACACAATATATATAGACTTAAAATGTAAAAACTTAAATATCTTAGAAACAGTAGCCAATCAGTTGTTTTAATTGTCATATTTGAATTCAGCACACCAAAATACATAACAAGTAGCACATTTTATCTCTGAAGCAGACGACTTCTCAAAAATTGTAGACCAGTGTAATTACATAAATAAATGTCTGTGCCCTACAAAGTGCTCTTTACGTTCTCTATGTGCTTCATCCAATCATAAAGGACATATCATCATGGCATTCTACCCTAAGTCTATTAATAACCTGCTGATGCCTCATGCACTCTTTGAAAACATTTTGTTCAGAAATGGTCACCACTTATGTGTTATGCTCTATGATGCCTATTTACTGTAAAGTCAATGCCTATGTGTGGCCATAGGTGAGATGAAAAACCAAGGTCCTAATCACTTGTAGTCATCATTAAAGGTTCCTTGTCTCTTGTTGCTAGAATAGCAGCACCACAGAGTAGGGGAGTTAGCCCAGTGGAACCCTGGAAAGGTCACGTTTCAACATGAGCTTCAAGAAGAATTTGGACAGAACAGTGGATGCTGCAGCACCATTGCAGTGAAAATAGGATGCATTATTGCCAACTCCAAGTTTCAGAAATCATGAGTCAGGCGCCCAAAATCATGAGACTGGCTTAAAATGAGATTTGAACAAAATAATATGCTTGGGGCTCTTTCAATTTCCCTTCTGGTCTTTGAGAATTTAGAGTGCACTCAGGTCATGTATTTAGGCTTTTTTCTCTACAACCATCAAATAAACTAGAAGCTTCCCCCCCCCCTTTTAATGAAAGCTGAGCATCTCACATAATCACCTGACTCCAAGAGCTGGGGCTTTAAGATGAAAATCAAGTATTGTAAGACTTAACATGAAATTTTGAGAGTTGTCAGCACTGATCCAGGTTCTCCCCACAATCCTGCTTGTCTAAATGTGTGGGTGGAGTTTAAGACTCGGGAAGCCATTTGCCGCTGTATTGAACATATTCTTGAACAAAAGTATGAACATATTCTTATATGCCAAAAAGACAGGTTTTTTTACATATACAGAGACATGTAATTTGTATATAGGACTCTTGTAACAAGGTTTATGGCTCCTCTTCTCTGCCTATTTGGTTGGCTAGCCCTGCAGTTGCACTAGCTGGGAGTTGTGCCCATGTTCCCCAGTTGAATTACACCCAGTCCTTTGTGCTGGAGTGCAAAATGGGAAGATATCTTGTTCCATCTCTCCCATCACCCTGCTTACATTCCTGGGCAGTGACGGAGGGCTTTCGGGCTCCAAATGGTGAGCTCTTTTTCCTGTATGAAACTCACTCTGTAATGTCTGCTAATGTTCAACTTACAAACAATGAGAAACAAGGCGCCATTCCCGTGTTATTCACCAAAATGTACAGATACCGAGCACATCATTATAGATGCCTCATTAAAAATGTTCCTGTATGAATTTGCAAACACCTTTAGCCGGATTCCACTTCCTGTACAGATGCCCAGACTGGGTTTTGGAGAGAGCACAGGCTTTTCCCATCTGGTATTCTGCCCCTTGTTAACAGTAAACATGCACAGAACAAAAGCAAAACAGAAAAGAAAGGGATATTGATAGCCCTAAACACACAACTTTTTAAAACTGATGGGACCACACCTGTTCTCCTTTAAAAGAAAATGTGTAAGGGTATCTTATGGATGAGTTACTGTCCACTGGTTCCTTTTTGACGTTATTCTAAGGCACCTGGGGGATACTTGGTAATAAGGCACCCTATGCAATGTTTTGTTTTACACTGTACTGCAATTTATTATTAATACCAAAAGAACACATGAATAATGAAAACACAAGCTGGGAAGTCACATTTTCCTTTTCCACTGTCTCTCTTGTTTTCATTGGAGCAACAGATTAATTGCTTTCTCTTTCTTATGCTATGGTCTTGTTATTAGCCAAGTCCAAAAGAATTTGCACAGTTTCTGATATTAGATATGCTTGTCTTTAACAGTATTGAGGGTGGAGGGGGGGATTCAAAGTAGAAATTCTCACTGCACATGGTTGTTTACAGAGCTTGATAACTTGACTATTTTGCACGAAGCATTAGGGATATTTTTCTAAGGGTATGCAAATGTGTAAATTTGAATTTTTAAATCTACTTCTGATTGGTGAGAATAGCAGAATTGTCTTGTAGTGCTAATATCCTAAGATGCAGGATCATTAAGGATGTTACAGTATTCAGGGTCACAATACAAAGACTGTGCCAAATAAACAAACAGAAAACAAATCAGAAACAGCAGAAAATAAATTTGGATGCTGTTTCCCAAGACATGTTTGAAGTTCTGATCTAATCAGCTCTGAGTCTAAGCCTTGTTTTTTCATATTCCCTTCCTTACTCCCCATCACTGAGTTATTCAAGGTCATTAGAAACTTTAGACTGCAATCATGTGTATCAGTTTTTTCTATCTGATCAAGGAAGCAACTAAATTTTTTCTCATTAGAAATAATTTGGTACCTCTCTGTTCAAAGGTAACATAACAACAGATCTTTGTTTTATTTCTTGATATTCTTTCATCTGGTATATAAACAAGCAATCAAAGCCATAGCAAAGTGTGACCTCCTTCCTGACAGAGATAAATAAAGATTGAGCTTTTCTGACATCCTGCCAAATAAAGAGAGCAGCAAACGAGGACAGAGTAAAAAAGATAAGCCAAAGAGGTAAAAGGAACCCAGAGAGAGTGAGCAAAAACTGTCTGGGAAGAAAGATGCTACTCATATAAACAAGCAAAGAACAGTTGAATGGAACAGACAGCTTTAAGTGTGGGAAAGATAGTAGACAGAATTATTTTCTTGTGAATTTCAGTTTGTCCAAATTTTCACTCTGCTGTGTTTGATTCTGTACTTTTTTTGAAACCAAACCTTGCTTCCCCGGAAGTCTACTGAATATTACAACTGTAAATAGAAAACACATGACTTCACAGACATCATGTTTTCATGTCATGGAAATGTAAAAAGGTAAATAAATGAGAGCTCTCCTTCCTCAAATCATTTAGTCAGCTTTCTGAACCCTAAGATTTGGCATGCATCTTGGGTAGCATGCCTAAAGGGGCATGAAGAGAGAACATGCAGTTCTGACTGGTAAGATACATGCATACTGTTGGACATTTTTGAAAACTTGGGGAAAAATCAGTGTATGATTTAAAGCTGGCCCTGGGCATTTTTTAAATTGCATAACCAGCACTGGTCAGCTTGACCTTGAGAGCATTAAAATACACAGGTCATATTCTGATTTAGAAGAACTTGTCAAATGTTGTTGAAAAAAGTCCTGATTATATAGCACTCATCCCTGTTCTATCTTTCCATTAATATTTTGGTTCTCTTCTCTTTTAATTTTAAACAGCTCATTCACTATATTATTTCTTACACTTTATCTCAACGACGAATCATTTTATAACTATAAGCAGATCCAGCATGATATTCTTACCTGTGAGATAGTAATTGCTTAATTTCTCTAATCAATAGTGGTACTGCCCTGCAAAGCATGTGCATAGCTTTACTCTTGTGAACAAATTATGTACCATACTTAAAGATTTGTAAGACTTGGGACCATGTTGCTGAGCTGGCATTGGATTCTACTTGTGCACATCACTGAGCCATATGGGGGCAGGGGTGCATACTAGTATCTTCCAGTGTGGGATGGGAGCCTAAGGATTTTCATTGGATATTTGTTTTCATTATATAACTAAAGTGTTGGCAATTTTGTCATATTTTCTGAGAGGGCTGGGGGTATACTTCCCATAATGATGATGTGTTCAAAATAATTCTGTAGGTGTCTGCTGGCTGAGTTCTTGTTGGAATGATTATTTTAATGTTGCTCAGGTTTCATTGTACTGTATAATTAATTAAATGTGTTAGGGCAATTAGAGACTTGGCTAGGCATCTTTTTTATCATGTTAAATCTAAATAAACAAAAATTAAAGACTATAAAAGAATAAATTGAGGAATGTTTCCACTACTTGTCAATCATTGTTAGAGTTGTGGGAGGGTTTTTTGGTGGTTTTTTCCAAAATTGAAAAATTCCAATTCTGAAATTAATCAATTTCTGAATTGGAAAGTTATGATCTTGACATTTACAGTTTTGAAATAATAATTCCATTCTGCAAAAAAGGCCACGGGGAATATAGAAAATATATATACTGTTGTGAAACATAATAGACTGGGCCACTAATAGAAAAGTTCCCAATTCTCAGAAGGAAATAGAGGGCTATTGAGTTTGGTATGTTAAAAATAAAAAAGAGAGAGAGATGATAAAATAAAGGGCCACAGAGTTCAAACAATCCTGTTATCTACTTAATGCCAAAGTCTGCAAACATAGGAAAATTCATGTAACTCAGACTGGATCTGTCAATGGGGTTACACAAGAAATAAATCTACCGCCTATATGTTGCTTCTCCAATAACAGAAATCATTTTCTTATATTTTAGTTATATCTTTTTCTCAAATAAAACACCCACTGAAGTAATATTATTTACTATTGATGTTAAAGTGAGAAAAATATGAAAGAATATGACTGAAATTAAGTTTCAATGCTTGAAAGGCCTAGAACTATTAGATCACACTAGTCCTTGGCACAATTTTGCTCCATTACCCAGGGTAGATTGTACAGTTAACTCTCTAGCCCTTTACTATTATGGGAAGGATAGTACTGAATTTAGGCTCTGATTCAGCACAGTATTTAAGCTTGTGTCTAACATTAAGAATGTAAGTACTTCCATTGAAGTCGGTGAGTTTAGAGTTAAGCATGTGAATCATAGAATCATAGAATATCAGGGTTGGAAGTAGGGTGACCAGATGTCCCGATTTTAGAGGGACAGTCCCGATTTTTGGGTCTTTTTCTTATATAGGCTCCTATTACCCCCCATCTCCGTCCCGATTTTTCACACTTGCTGTCTGGTCACCCTAGTTGGAAGGGACCTCAGGAGGCCATCTAGTCCAAACCCCTGCTCAAAGCAGGACCAATCACGAACTAAATCATGTGCTTAAGTACCATGCTGAACTGAGGTCTTCCTATTCATGAAAGACAGCTCTGGATACAGAAGTCTTCTATTTAACGACAGAATAAGTACAGCACAGGCAAGGGCACTGCAAATCTCCTCATACTGTTTACACCAAGGTGTCTTAGCTGTAACTTAGAGAGAGCTCCTCTTGAGGTGAGAAGGAGGCTCATTCTCCTTGCCCCTTCAAATCCTGGCCTTCTTTTTTTTTTTTTTGAGGCTGCCAGGGAGGATGACAACATGGAGATAATATTTATGTAGCACTTTCCAGCCAAGGATCACAAAGTGATTTAGGAAGATTAATGAATAAAGAAAAAGAAACTGTAATTTTGAACGTATTTAAAATGCAAATAGTCAAGCACATAAAAGGGGATCATGTAACAAGCTGTGAATGCTAGGCAGAAAGGGAGACAGGCCTTGACTGGACACATGATCTACTTCTGAATTCATCATTCCGGATGTCGCTATTACCTGTTAGAATTTCACGGGGAGATTTCCAAAGGCACAGAAGTGCCTAACTCTCATTGACTTTTAATGGCAGTTGAACCCTTAACACCCCTTTGTGCCTTTGGAAATCTCCCCTCAATGCCATTAAAACATATTACAGAGCATTTTTTTCAAATATACTCTTGAGCTGATAGCTGCGTCTTGCTCTATGAATTTTTATTGACATAAACAGCAGTTTGAACTATTGCAAAATATTTGTAATATGCCCAATCAATAGGAAAAGACATATGCTACCACAGCAAGCATTTGAACAGAGCAATGTCTAGTCAAAATTACTGGTCTAAGGGAATCAATGCAGGTAACATTTACTGCATAAATTTAACATGACTTCTGCTTCATCAATGTTAAATCAATACAATGGCTATTAAAAACCCCAACAGATGCTGCTTTCATTTACACCAGTGTAAATTCATAGTAACCCCATTGGATTCAGTGGAGTTGCTATGAATTTACAATAGTACAAATAAAACCAGAAGATGGCTCAAAGATGTTACTAGTATATAGTGCAAGTACGTTTATGATGATTGATTTGTCTTTTCTTCTTAGGAAACATAAAAGCAACACTTAATTCCTAATGCTCGCTAATCAAGGAAGTTCATGGTTCCCTAATTATCATCTCAATTTTATTTAATTAAAATCACACATGCAATAACAAATTAGGGGAAGTATTCTATGAAGATTCTGTAATGCCTGAATGATCTTGACATAACAAATGCAACAGCAGGGATCACTCTGGAAATAAAGTGATGGTACTTTATTCAAGAGCTACCCATAATACAAACCCCTTATTTAAGTTCAGCTGCATGTTTCTGCTAAAATGGTCAGCACCAAAATATGAAAGCATTGGACTCCAGAGTGAACTAACTGACAAGAATGCAGGCAGTTCACATCTGTCTTGCAACTAACAGGTCTAATTTTGTTTTTGGTCTAACTCCTCTGAAGTCAAAGACTTACACCAGGAACAAATTTGGCCTATCTACTCACATGAACAAGGTTATCTGTCAATTACAACCGTAAGACCCCACTCCCCTAATGGAAACTTTAATTTTACAGAACAGCTAGCACATATTTCAGTCCAAACCAAAAAAATGCAAGCCACCTACAAATCCACTTAGCTCAACATGAGGCATGACACCCCTAAAATGCACCACAGAAATACAGAATACCAATTTCGGAATGAGAGGAATGGGCCTTTAAACACCAATAGTGATGATGAAGGAGCATTTCCTAGTCCTGCCGCATCTGAGTCATATTGGTTGCATGAATGAGAGTTTAAATCCATTCACTGATTAGCTGAAGTGCTTTTATGAAACTTGGAAATATCCCTTTAACTTGTTCATCTATCTCCCAGCCTTGTTCTTGGATGAGGGAGGGGCCTGACTGTGGAATGAACGTTAGAGAGAAATCAGACCATTCTGATTATTTTTCCTTTTCCAGTGAGAGGCTATCAGTGGCCATGCATCTACTAGCAGATGAGAAATGAAGAATTAATTTTCTTTTGTGTGACTATTTCCACTAGGAAGCCCCAGGACTGGAGGATTACCAAAGGATCATTTGGATGGTTCATAAAAATATGGGTGGTAAAACAGATTGAGGACAAAAAGATATTTAGATATTTAGTTATCTTGTATTCAATACTTAGACAAAGTACATTCACCGGCAAAAAACTATTAATACTTGACAGACATGCTTGGACTGTTAAACACATGTAATAAGAGATTTCCCTCTATTTAATAAAAATACTAGAAATGCCATGTAATGATACTCACTCTGTAATATGCTAACACACTTAAATTATGACTATAGTCTTGTGCAATGTCTATTTAAACAAAAGCTTGCTGAGGTAATGATTTTTTTTCTGACAGCAAACCATTTGTAAACCTGTTAATTCTTCCTAAATAACTAAAAACAAAACAAAACAAACAAGAAATCAGACAAATCCAGAGTCTGACAGATGACACTGCACGAACTTCCTCTTTGATAAAGCTTTTTCTTCAAAACAAAGTGGCATATACTAAAGATATTCCTCTTCCCATCCCACTCTAATCCCCAAATTAAAAACAAGGAGAAAGAAAAAGAAAAAAGCCCTACCTCAAAGCAGAGTTTTCTAAAAATGGGAAAGGAAAAGAGCTTAAGACTCCATGAATTCACATCCACTAGGGACCTTGCAATGGAAATCTAATTAATATGGGAAGTGTTCAGACACAGCAGTGATGGGCCATAGCTCCAAGCCCTAAGATAGATAGATTTTGACATGCACTCTTGACAATCTGATCTTTGAATATTTTCCAGTTCGATTAATATAGGGAATGAGCGGATGCCTGAGTCTAGCTGATGGTCTTCATATTCAATAATCCCTACTGATTAAGGCCCCCAAATATGGAGCGTTCAATTGAGATCAGTACTAACTGAGAGATCTTCAAGTGAAGATTTTCAGTATCTTCATAGAGCTCCCCAGACCTTTTACTCTGATGGCAAATTCCAACTTCACTGGACAGTGACTGTTAGCAGTGAGCAATTATCAGCTGTTGACCAAGACGCATGTCTCCTAATATGCCTGTGTGGAGGAAAAGCCTCACTCTCTGTAATGCTGTTTGCTTACAGTACTGTACATAGCCACTTCAAAAACTCGCTGATAGTGATATCTCCCTTTTTCAGTACTGCAAGTCACACTAGCCTGTTGACGAACACACTGAAGTATCAATTATGTGGAACAAGAGAGATGTAAATTTTATATGTTTTAATCTCTCTCTCCCTCTCTCTCTCTTTTTTTTTTAAACTGGTAGGGTTCTTGTGGCTCTTCCTTGCCAAAAGTTGTCTGTTTGCCAAAACAGAACAGCTTAATAGAAACAGGCAAGCAAAATACAGAGATCACAGCACATCACTGTTCATCTTCCAGCAGTCCTGAAAACAGTGGGTATAATATGTGAGAGTTGAAAGAGACTGAGGGAAATGCTAAGGACTCTAGGATCTTTAAAAATAAAAAAGCAACTGAACATTAACAAGACTTAAGTGGACTAGCAAACTTCACTAAAAATCAAGGTTTTCTACAGTTACATGTATTACTGACCTGTTCCCAGCAAAAGGGTGGACTGTGATAATTTCTCTTCAAGACAAAAGCAATGCTGAAAAATCAATCATTGACAGAAGCACAACTCACTTTTTAAAAAGAATTATAGACATTTTCTAGGATAAATTGTCTAGCTGCTTGCATGTTTTGATTTACGTGTCCATCTATATTGAATGAAACCTCATCGGTAATATTCTGAGCCACCAAGCTCCATTGTGTATTCAGCTACATTATTCTACAAATGCCCCAGTTTGCCAGGAACATTTTGTTCAATGGTGAAGAAAGGATACCTGCTGATCTCCTGTTTTACTGAGCCATTCAGTCCAAAGTATCAGAGCACCGGCGGAAAGCAGGAGCAGTGGAGCAGCTGGGAAGACGAACAGAGCTGCTGTGTCCAGCAGTTCTTTGAGAACACACTATTATTTGATTATAGGAACTGTTGAAATGATAGAGGTTCACTTTTTAATCATGTGACAATGTCTTTATGCAAAAGAGGAATGAGTTGTACATTTTCACATCAGTTGAACTAAAGCATTATTTTGCTGTTCAACATTAATGGATAGCTTTGGTTCCCGAGCAAAGTGACTGCGCCAAATTCTTCCCTCAATTTACATCTCTTCAGCACCATTGATTCCACTATAAACAGGATTTAAGTCAGTCAGCGGGGAGCAGTGCATGGATCACATGGATCATGAGGACATATTTAATCCTTATTTACCGTTATGTAAGTCTGGACCAACTCTGCTGAAGTCAGAAAATGACCTCCACCTAAAACGGCATAAGGGTAAATAATGTTACTCAGCCACTTACATCCACTTTCTGACCAATTTACACTCATTTTCTGACCATCGTGAAACTTACTCCAGACTTTAGACCATCAGAAGATCTAGTCCAGAGACTTCTGTTAGAGTTCAACTCATACCAGGTTTGATTTTTGCTCAGGAAGAGCACTACTTTCTTAGTAGCATATTTCCCTCTTCAGATACACAATCTATTCTACATATTTATCCACTCAATCTTTGTCAAGTCATTAGTGTCCACTTTTTCAGCAATGAGGCCACAAAGTTGACACATAATGGAAGCTACCATACCAATGAGTCCCCATTAATATCTGGTCATCTTCTTGCATTATGTCCACATACATTTGCTTGAGATCAGATTTTAAAGAATATATTGAAGTTCCAATCTAATTACTTCTCTTGTCTAATATCTTCTCCTGGAATTTTCTCTCTTCTACGGCTTCTCTTCCTACTTCTTGCATTTTACCATCAAATGAAACTATAGAGGCCCTTACTACATGATCATATTTAATATAAAGAAACAGAAGAATTTGTTTATTTTACTTATATAATTTAAATGAAGTTTGATTCAATTTTGATGACAAAAATCTCATATATATTAATCAGAGATATAAAGAGATCATTAAGTTATTACAAAGTTTGTATCTCATAGATGACTGATTCAATTTCATGTAACTGAATTATCCATGATGTTACAAATACATTCATAACCTAGTCTGAATGTGATACACAGAAGATATTACACTGGGGACTGATTCTGTACCTTTTTTATTCATGCTGAGTAAGGCTCTTAATTCCTTTATATAGGGCAGGAATCTAGCACATAGTAGTACCTTATTCCACAAATGGAATATCAGTGGAGTAAAGGTACTACTCACCATGAGTAAGGGTAACAGAATTTGGTGTGCTAAGAAGAAAGCAAATGGGACCTTTGTTTCTGCCATTTGATACCAAATTCTGGGGAGAAGAACAGAGCTGCCCTGCAACTGAGTATCATACATTTTAAGAAATAGATCCTTTATCCCCAGGCTATGCAGCTTCTGCTGTCTTGCAGAATGGCATACTTCTGGAGGCAGCCTGAAATCAACAAGGACTTGTTGCTAGGCAGCAGATACCTCACTTTCTGCAAATTATTATTATTTTCTTGTATTATCATAGTGCCTAAGAGTGCCATGGACCAGGACGCCATTGTGCAAACCACTGCACAAAAACACTTGTATTTTTATTTGGTGTGAAGCATATGATGCCAAGTGACTACATGTCTCGGTGACATTTCTGGTATGATATGCAATCAGATTTCCATCAGAAGTATCTGCTTAACTTTTACTGTAAATTTCCTGCAGACATTTTGGGCCTAAGTCTACAGTTCTCACCCAGTCTTCACTCTGGCAAAAATCCCACTGAATTCAATTTGCCCAGTTTTGTTCCCATGAGAGTTTGGCCATTGACTTCAATGGGAGCAAGACTGTGGCCAATAAGACTAAATATGGAGTGCAGTTTTTGATGAACTGTTACTAACAAAGCTCATATTAACTATTGTCAGTGGTGGCTGGCAGGCTTCTTGCGGAATCCTTTTGTTATTATGACTGGATTAAGGTAAAATATCTTTGTAAACAATCATGCACTTGTTTTATTAGGGCTATTATTGGGCAAGATAATGTATGACGTGTGTGTGTGTGTGTGTGTGTGTGTGTGTGTGTGTCATAACTATAAAGGGAAGGGTAACAGCTGTCCTGTGTACAGTACTATAAAATCCCTCCTGGCCAAAGACTCCAAAATCCTTTTCCCTGTAAAGGGTTAAAAAGCTCAGGTAACCTGGCTGGCATCTGACCTAAAGAACCAATAAGGGGACAAGATACTTTCAAATCTTGGGGGGGGGAGGAAGGTTTTTGTTTGTGTTCTTTGTTTGTGAGGGTGTTCGCTCTCGGGACTGAGAGGGACCAAACATCAATCCAGGTTCTCCACATCTTTCTAAACAAGTCTCTCCTATTTCAAACTTGTAAGTAAATAGCCAGGCAAGGCGTGTTAGTTTTCCTTTGTTTTCTCAACTTGTAAATGTACCTTTTACTAAAGTGTTTATCTTTGTTTGCTGTACTTTGAACCTAAAACTAAAGGGGAGTCCTCTAAGCTCTTTAAGTTTAATTACCCTGTAAGGTTAATTTCCATACTAATTTTACAAAAATAATTTTTACCTTTTTCTTTAATTAAAAGCCTTCTTTTAAAGAACCTAATTAATTTTTCCTTGTTTTAGATCCAAGGGGGTTGAATCTGTATTCACCAAAAGTTGGTGGAAAAAAGAAGGGGAAATGGTTAATTTCTCCTTGTTTTAGATACAAGGGGTTTGGATCTGTATTCACCAAAAAATTGGTGAAATATTTCTCAAGGCTTCCCAGGAAAAAAATGGTGGCAGCAAAACCAAAGCTAAGCTGGTAGTTAAGCTTAAAAGTTTTCATGCAGGCTCCTACATTTGTACCCTAAAGTTCAAAGTGGGAATACAGCCTTAACAGTGTGTGTGTGTGTGTGTTCACAGAACACAGGGACAGCATAGAAAGCCCCCACCTAAGGATCAGGAAGAATTTCAGTCCTTGTGCTCCAAGAAGACCAAGGCCAGCTTCACATCTAATCTACTGGGGCAAACAGCATCCCAAAGGGGTCAGGGAGAAGCAGCGAGGAGGTAGGCTATGGGCCCACCTCACCATATGCTCTAGCTTGAGATGTAGATCCAATATACAGGGGGAGTAAACTGCATCCCACAGAAGGATGTAGCAGTAGGCATGTTTCCATATTTCAGAGAAGCCAGCACAGAGTGAAGGTGGGGGTTTTTTGTGCTGAAATATGCATTATTTGATAAAAATCATTTGTTTTTACATGGACAGTGTAAGATTTATGATGTACTTTAGTCTTCATGTCCTTGCTTTTAAGCGCTTGGGTTTTGTAAATGATGAGATAGTTAAATACATTGTTGTCATTCAACAACTTCAATTGATTTATGACACCAAGGTTTTCTGGTTTGGGAATTTCTATGTAATTAAGTTAAGACATATACAAGATCTGCCTTGGAAATTTTAAACTGTAGTCCAAATGGAGTATCTGTATTACATTAGTGAATTTTCTATAGTATAGTATAGTAGTAGGGTAGAAATTGATAATAGTGAACTGTATTTTTATGTTTTCTAGTCTTCTACCTTAGCTATAGTTCAAGGGTTTGACAATTAAAAATCCTCAATGTTGGCCTCTCATTGCTACCATTTAATTTAATAGTAAAATGTGATTGGCTTCATTGCAGCAGTTAGGCCAGTACTCAGCACTTCTGAAAATCTCAGTTCACCATGATTAAATTTTCATTTATAATTAGAAATAGACCTAAATCAAATACTGTGGAGGTGAGCACCTCCAGTCTTAAGAGATATTAGATCTGACCGGAACATGGATCCTAACATTGTGATGTGATCGGTTGAAAAGCACTATACAAGAGCTAGATATTATTATTTATTGTTAACAACAACAACAAGAAGATACAATGTGTCCAACCAACCCTCCAGAAGTGAACATCCAGAACTCAAGGGAAGTTCCAGATTCAAACTTTGCAGCTTAGGCACATAACAATAATAAACACTTACATAGTGAACTTTTTCAAAGTGCCACACAAACATTAACTAATATCTTAGTTTCTGATAAGTGTATTATTCCCTGGATGCATGATTGAAATCCCAGGATCCCTCACATTTTGCAAAAATCCCATATTGTAATATACTACTTGTAAAACATGTCCTAGTTATTACTGCAGCCTATATTGTGGCCTATATGCAGGTTCATTGATCAGACAGTGGTGCCGAAACTTGGGCTTCTGCGTCTGCACTTAGACACCTAAGTAAGTAGCCTGATTTTACAAAGTTAATGAGAGCTGCTGTGTGCTCAGTACTTTCAAAAATTAAAGCACTTAGCCAGGTGCCTAAATGCACACTAAGAACACTAACTTTAGGCATTTTTTAAAAAAAATCTTGATCTACAAGTCCCAAAAGGAACTTTTCTTTGATCATTTATGGCAGCAGAGTGCAAAACTGTGAAACTTGGAATCAAATGGAGCTGCTGAACATACAGCATCCCTCAGCATCAGACTACTGATTTAGGTGCCTTACTGTGGGTTTAGGAATGTAACTTTAGTCACCCAACTTTGAACATAATCATAAACAAAGTCACCCAACTTTGATCATAATGTGTTAACACGACACAAAAATCCACAACATTATTCGATATGCTGCCAGCAGCCAAAGGAGAAGCATTGATATGAAGCTCAGATTGCCTCATTGCAGGCTTGAGTCTGCAGCCCTTCCTTCCCAGTCAATGAGGGTAAGACTCACAGAATCAAGCCCTGAACTAGTACACTTCTGGTGCTGAGTCATTCAGAGTGCCCTGTTCACTTACAGGAGCAGCTATCAGCAGCTAATGTGACCCCTGGATGAGCAATGTTTGGATGGCCTTGGTGTAGTTGGAGGACAAAAATGCTTAAATGTCTTTTTAAAATTAAATGGAATGCAAGCAAGACATTATTACAATTGAGAGTGCCCATAAATTACATGTGTTTGCTTTTGCAATGGCCTGTAAGAGTTTGCAGTGTACCTAAGAGCAAAGATGTAATAAGTCTTTGAATGGTAACCAACATCTTAAGAAACAGTAAGTTTAAAACATTGATTTTTCTATTAACCCCTCCCCTTACAAAACGATCAATTTAAAAAACCCTGACAAAATCTCATTAACCCTAAATCATCCTCACATAAACCATCTCTGCTAACTTACTGTACTACCGTAATGGAACTATATATATTTAGGTGAAGAGAAAGGCAATATTTTTCTTAGTAGGGATGCTGCAGGAGGAACACTATATTTTCCCTAACATTTTCCTACCATTTTAAACCAACCCTTCTCATTTGTTAAGGTTTTCCTCTCTCACTTTTCTCTTGGGTTCTACATGCAGCCTGCAGTTTGAAATTGACTTGTTCAGATTCCCGAAGATTTGTTACAGCAATTTATTGTACCCTTACTGCAGTGAGAAACAGTCTCTTTCTGCAGAGTAGACTGTAAGCTATTTGGGATAGAGACCTTGGATTTGTTTCTGAGTAACGCTAGTGGAGTAATTCTATTGTCTGACAAGTGTCATAAGTGAGATGAAAGTGGTGTAAATGAGGAGCAGAGTCAGGATCTTTTATTTATTATTTTGTACTGTGGTAGCACTTAGGAGCCCCAGGCATGGTTCAAGACAGCTAGACTGTACAAATGCATAAGTAAAAGATAGCTCTTTCCCCCAAAGAGCATACGTACAACCTTTATCCTCATGCCTTTCAAACACCTAGAACATTGTTAGCATCATATATATATAATATTTTTCACATTAAGTCAGATTTCATTTTAATCTTGTAAGTCATCAACAGAAACACCCATTCTATGTTATGACTGCGAGGGTATCTCTTAGAATACAGCAAAAGGCCCACCCAATTAGTTACTAAGACTCAGCAATTTCTCTCTCAACCTTTAGCAAGTCAAAATAGTTCGTGTCACTCAGCGAGGTATAACAAATATTCCTTGAGAAATAAACATCTCCATTACATCTCATTCATGCGCCACCATACTGAGGACCCAGCAGTCTGAAGTTATCGCCGACCATGCCGGGACTGCAAAAAATTGGGAAAATCAGATCCAGGAAATAGACTGGTAGGTCGCCCTCAGGTATACCCTCAAAATGACGTTTTAGCTCCTTGCTCGGAGCGGGTCGAGCCCGACTGGGCAGAGGGTGGGGGCAGGTGTCTCGTGCACCGTCTATAGCCCTGCGGGTTTTTGTGTGGCGGGTCCTGCCAGGGCTGGCTCCCTTGCCCCTGGGGAAGTTGTGGTTTGAACCGCTTACATGCTGGATCCGGAATGTAGAGACCCAGAGTTTTTAGGGTGTTTTGGGAGTCCTTCAGCCCATGTAATTTGTTGTCTGTCTGCTCCGCAAACAGGGCCTGGCCATCGAAGGGGAGGTCCTGAATCGACTGCTGAGCCTCAGAGGACAACCCGTAGAGGAGCAGCCAGGACGCTCACCGCATGGAGATGGCGGATGCCAGGGTGCGGGCAGTGGAGTCTTCAGTGTCAGATGCCGCTTGAAGGGCTGCCTTGGCAGCAGCTGTGCCCTCATCGAGGATCGCCCGGAATTCTTTACAGGAACCTTCCGGGAGGGCATTCTCAAACTTGACCACGGTCAGCC
This sequence comes from Chrysemys picta bellii, assembly GCF_011386835.1. Lineage (NCBI taxonomy): Eukaryota > Metazoa > Chordata > Testudines > Emydidae > Chrysemys > Chrysemys picta. The sequence goes on from NC_088795.1 coordinate 19,487,485, forward strand.
ACGTATTAAAGTCATAGCGTCCAAGGAGGGCCTGGTGGTTAGCCACCCTCAACTGTAAGCTAGACGAGGAATACATTTTTCATCCAAACAAGTCTAGTCTCCTGGGGTCTTTATTTTTGGGGGTAACTATGGGTTGCCCCTGGCGTTCCCTGTGGTTAAATGCCTCGACCACCAGGGAATTTGGGGCAGGATGAGAGTAAAGATATTCGTGTCCCTTAGTCTGCCCATTTAGAAATGGGGGGCAGAGAAGAGGGGGTTTGCCACAAGGCTCTGGATATCTTCAATACCCCTTCATGAAGGGGAAGGGCCACCCTAGCGGTGGAGGAGAGGACATCAAACAGGGAGTCCACTTGCTTCTCCAACTCCTCCGCCTGCAGGCCAAGGCTGGACGTGACCCTCTTCAACAGCTCCTGATGCGCCTCAGTGTCATCCTGAGGAACTGGGTGAGGGGGCTCCATGATGGCTTCATCCAGTGATAAGGAGGAGAAGGTGGGTACCATGGATTCCACAACACCCACTGGTGGTCCAGTTGGCTGTTCTCCTTGGTCCACATGGACTTGCAGGGTCTTAACTCCTGGGGCCTCAAGCACCGGAGGGAGTTGGGTCATCCAGGCAACAGGCCTGTCCAAAGCTCCCAACACCGAGCGGGCAGGCTGGGAGGGCTGGGTGAACCCCCATGAGTTCCAAGGGTACCACTGGGCCTGGGGCCACGGGGAAGGTTTCGGTATCGACGATGCAGGCAGTACCAAAGGTCTGGGAGACTGCCCTACTGATGTGGAGCCTTGCTCCTCACCGGAGCCATATTCAGAGTGATTGCTACCCGGTGACCCAGATCCACTGGAGAAGCAACCCCATGCCTGGCAATAATCGCGGTCGTGTCTAGAGGAGGACCGGTCCAAGCAGGATGTGCACCTCCATGGGGACCTCGGTGACCAGCAGTGATCGGCAAACCCGGGACGGGAGACTGGTGATCCATGGCTTGCGCTTCAAGACTGGTGACAAAGAGTGGGACCTGGAGGTATCCCAGGCTGGGTGCCCGGGGGGATCTCCCCGAATACAGTGACACCCGTCTCCGGGATCGTTGGCGGGGCCCACAGCTCCAGTCCTCCGATCATTCCCGGGATCTGTAATGGCGTTCCAGTGACGCGAAGGGCTGGTCCCAACGTTCCTTCTGGGAAGTGCATGCCTCCATGGTTCTGTGCCAGGTAACCGGCGAGGTCCACCTCAAATCCCGCTGCCAGTGCCCAAGGTCCAATAACCTAGAGGGCTCCGCTATGTCTGCCTCCCTAACTCCGAGGCATGATGGCTTTTAGCGGGTGAACCGTGGCAGGACATCCCCCGTAATGGGTAGCAGCACCACTGGGGTGAGGGCAGATGAAAAGCTCCCAAGGTAGGCTTGTCCTGAGGTCTGGGCATCACCGGGACTGGTGTGGGTGGCACCGGGAGTGTCAGGATCTCCTGCACAGCTTGGAGCACTTCAGGCATCGATGGCACCTAATGAAGGCCCGCCTCTATGTCCGGGCTTCCAGGCAAGGAACGGGTGGGCTGCATTGCTCAACATGAGTTGAGACCCAACTTCCTGATGGGGGAGATGAGCCACCCGGCATGGGTCTTAGCTCGCCTCCAGCCCTGTCCTTCCCCTTGTGGGAAGTAGGAGACCGTCCCCTATCGGCTTTTGACTTCTTGGCCAGGGCCGTGGACGGGGACCGGTGCTGGCTCGGCAATGGCTTCGAGTCTGATCTCACGCTCTTTCTTAGTCCTAGGTTTAAAGGACTTGCAGATTCAACTCTTATCACTTATGTGCCCTTCACCGAGGCACCTGAGACAGCGACTATGCCTTTTGCTCACAGGCATGGGGCGTTTGCTGCGATTGCAGGGCTTAAAGTCTGGGGACTGGGGCATGCCCTGTCACCCGGCTAAGTCCCTGACGGGACTAACAAAACTCTAACTACTGCTAAGGGCTAACTAACTCAGTTACTAACTATGTACACTAACTTTACAAGAACTCTAGTTCATACAAACGAAGCCTAAGCAATGCTAGTAAGAGGAACAAGCGTTCCATGCACCATCACTGGTGGCAAGAAGGAACTGAGGATGGGGGGACCAGGGCCGGATTAACTTTTTGCGGGCCCAGCTCCAAACATATTTGTGGCCCCCCTGGAGAATGATTGTAAAATTGGCCGGGGGCAAAAGCACAGTGGGACGGGAGCTAGGGTTGGTCCCTAGAGCAAGAGAGGAGCCAGGGGTAAACTGCAAGCACAGCAGAGCTGGGAAGGGGGTAAACAGGATCCCCCCCCCCGCACCTGCCCACATAGAGCAGGTACATACTTTCTTCCTGGTTCTAGCCCATTCTCTTAGTCTCTCTCTGCATTGAGCTACCCCTCCTTCAGTGTGACAAAGTGGGAATGTTCTTAATGTTTTCTCTGAATAACATGTGGGTGCCTCAGTTTCCCCATGCATTTCTTAAGTATCTAGGTGGTGGGATAAGGCTGTGTGATTGTTGCAGAGCCATAGAGGACAGGTGTGATACTGTCTGCACAGAGAATGGCTGACACACTGTCTCCTGGCAACTGATGGCCTGGGCCCCTCCCCTGCAAAGTGCCAACTGAAGGTGTTGGAGAACAAAGAGATCAGGTGGCCTCCTGGCCTGGGGAAAGAGACAAAGAACAGAGGAGGGGCTGGAGGGGGTTGCAGTTTGGAGCTGGCTGGGGAAATGGAAGGAGGTGTCTGGTGTCTGGGCTCCCTACCCCACAAGATGGACCTGACTGAGGGGTCCCATTTTCCATACCTACAAGCTCTGCTTTGACTGTGTTCCTGTTATCTAATAAACCTTCTGTTTTACTGGCTGGCTGAGAGTCACAGTGAATCACAGGAAGAGGGGGGGTGCAGGACCCTGACTCCCCCACACTCCGTGACATCCAACAGCAGCAGAACAGGTTCTCTTCCAGCCCTCTGGGGTGGGTGTTGGGAGTGGGAGGAGCGGAGGGTAATGTGGTTACTTCTATAACCGGACTTTTAGTTTCCAGTCAGCACTGCTAACCGGACACCCAGGTCCCATTTTCTACTGGCATTTCCAGTCTAAAACTGGATACCTGGCAACAGGGGTACGAAAGGACCTGAGTGGGGGAGGGATGGGGCAAGCATTCATTTTTAAAAGTGAGAGGGCTAAGCCTTAAGCAGTGGGAAGCAAGGGGTGGGGTGGCTAGGGAGTGGAGAGGAGCTAATGGGCAGGGCCATGTCTGCTGTACTGCCCAGTAGGTTGGAGACTGTGGGGATCAGCTGACACACTATCCCCAGCCCAGGTGACAGCCAGTGGTGGATTTAGAGTTAGTGGGGGCCCCCCAGCCCTGTGCTCAGCTTCATTTTTGGGGCCCCTCCTTGGGACCCAACCAAGAAAAAGAACATTCTCTCTTATCTCCCCTCGCCCCCGTTTTTCATTCTTTTTTTAGTTCATCCTCCTCCTATAAGTAATAGCAAGTAAATGAAAATAAAGTGAGGTACCTTGATTGTTCTTGTAGTCTAACCTATTTTTCCAGAGACCACTTTAAAATTGCAGAGGGTCTCGATGGACCACTTAATGATCTTTCCAAATATTGTAAAAAACGTTGGGGTGCGGGGTCTGGCCAGGAGCTAGGGTGAGGGAGGGAGCTCAGGGTTGGGGCATGAGGTTGGGGTGTGGAGCTCTTACCTGGGGCAACTCCTGTTTGGTGCGAGGGGTGCAGGTGGGAATGCAGGGGGTGCAGGAGTTCACATTTGGTGCTCAGGATGGAGGTGGGGGGGGGGGGTTCAGGAGTCAGTCCTCACAACAAAGGTCTAAACTCTTGGTACCAGCTCAGCAACTTCTCATTAGTTTGGTTTCCCTCAGGTTCAACATGCCTCCTTATTCAGCCAGGCTTCAACTGTCTATGAGCAACCTGTCCCTCAACCCTTGACCTGGACCCATCTTCTCAACTGTGCTATTAATCCTTTACTCTTTCTCAGAGGACCTGTTGGAGGAGGATTCAAGAATAGTTCTATCAGTTCTTCCTCTTGTGAGAATTTTAATATTCTGCTGCTCTTTTCCCTCTGTTTCGGCTGCTCTTTCTCTTAGAAGCACCAAGAAAATGCACCTCAGCCCCCAGTACTTGCTCTGCCCCACAGCTTTCCCATTTCTGCACTTCTTGGCTCTTTCTCCCCTCATGGCTTCTCTGATTGTCTGTCAGAACAGAGGGAAAAGGACAATGTGACTTTATTTCAAGAACTTATCCATGATATATACAGTAATAATAATACTTAGCACTTAGCATTTTTCATCCTCAAAGCACTTTACAAGCATTAAATGATTAATTCTCACAAACCCCTCCTGCAAGGAAGGTAGAAATCGTTATCCCAATTTAAGAGATGGGGTAGGCGGAGAGGTCAGGTTACTTGCCCAAGGTCATAGAAGGAGTTAATATTAGAGCTGCCATTAAAATTCAGATGTTCCTGGATCATAGACCACTAGATCATAACACCTCTGTACTATTTAGGTTTGAGGCTAAACTACAAAGTTTGGATTCAGATTTAAACTGTCCCAAAATTTGATGGAAGAATCAAATCCATATTTTTGACTTGTTTGATTTTAACAAGAGACCAACTGCAAATCTCAGATCTGGATTCAAATCTAGATTTAGATTCAAACTGTCCTGACGTTTTGACATGCTTGGATCCATGTTTTTATTTCAGTTCATTTTCAGTTCAGTTTTTATAACGGTTCAGTATGGGGCCCATAGCTCCAAAGCCACATTGTTTTACTTCATTTGGATTGCAGGAAGCATGATCACAAATTAATAAGCTTCTAAAGGTCCTATTGTTTCTTCTGCAGATTGGTATCACTGGACCCATTCCCAAAATTATGGCTCATCGCACAATGTCGGACCTGAATTTACTAATTTGTTTACTTACTGCTCCTTCTCTATTGAAATACTTTACTATTCACAACCATTAAACAGACAGCATTTCAAACTGAACCACCTTTTATTACAGAACTTTCCAAAAAAAAAAAAAAAAGATGCCCCCAGTAGAAGAGCCTGACCATAGGTCACTCTCTCTAAACTGTGCTCATACATTTTCAATTGCAATATTCTATCGAAACACTCTTTTACATATCAAAAAGCAGGCAAACTGGCAATAAGCACTATTAAAAGAGTAACTAAAACTGCTGTAGATTAGGGAGGGTTTTCATGGTTTCACTAGAGCAAATGGAAATTTGCATTATATTATTATGTCAGTGTGACTTCCCTAAATGTATTCCTTTATTCCTGCCCAGTATACACTGCTATTGCACAGTGAGAAATGTCTTTGTTTTTCCTGCCATAGCTGACTAAAGCTATCAAGGGACATACCCATTTTCAGCAGAGTTTTATCTCATTTTCCCATGTTCCTATGTTGTGATACTTCTGGGAACAACCATGACATTTTGTTCAGATTGGAATCATTTCACTTCTTTTAAGTATTGCTTATGTATTAATTTATTTTAAAGTACAGCCATACCAGACAACATCTCTTGTATGACAAAGTAACATTTCCCTTTTAGGCTGTTTCCTGTGGTGCTAGTGTAACAATTCTTCAAGTAAGCTATGGAAATATTGTATGATATTGAGGACAATTCAAATAATCACTTAAATACTTAGCATTTGGAATTCTATTCTGATTTTTCCTGAAGGTGCCTGTGTAAAGAACAAAAGCCCCCGCATACCCAAGGGATGTGAATCTGCTTGTATAGATTTTCCTCAACAGACATCACTATTTTCATCAACAACGACAACAACAAAAGAGAGAGAGAGAGACAGATAAATATTAGCAAATCCCTTAAGGAGAGGTTGCAGATGTTCTATTTTAGTCAGCTTTGTCTCTGTCTTGCTTTGAACTCCAAGCCTCACTCTGCAGCATCACATTTAAACCAACCAAGGACAAAACTCCTACAGAATCAGATGCTTCACTCGAGAAGAATTTCTTCCATTCGAGCTTTTCAATGACCTTCATGTATTCCTTTGCCAATGAACGAGTGTGTGGCTGAAAAATCCTGCTGTTGTTCTTTCTTTTGCTTAGAAACTTTGAAGGAAATAAGGCAAAGTCACTTTCCGAAAGGTTGTAAGTCAAGGGTCAATGGATTCTGCTTTTGTCCTCAGTTATTCAAGGTTGATTAAAATACCATTTTGCCTGAGCAACGGTGTCACAAAATACATATATATCTGTAGCTCTATCTATATATAGTTATGAACCATAAAACTAATACTCCGTGGTAAGGGGCTACAATGGGAGACAAGGCAAGTAAATCTAGTTAAAGGTACTGAACAGACTGTATGAAAAGGGGTTGGAGATTTGAATAAGTCCAGGTGCAACAAAAAAGAAAGAAGAAGAAGAAAAAGTCTGTCCTGGGTCAGAATGTGTCATGGCACAACACATATTTAACAAGGTGGTACATCGCCTCATGGTGTGCAGTATCATTTGAAATAGCATAGGCTTGAGGATTTTATTTTTTACCTATTCTCACTAGAAAGCAGCATGTGGACACAACTAGGAAATTCAAAACGCTGCAGTTTACAAAGACCTGTGGTTAAAATGGTTGTGGTTTTGTTGACGTTTGTTGGGTACTAATTCTATTCTTTTCCTACTTTAGTGGTTTAAAAAAAAAGACTTATGTTCTTTACATTTTAACATTCCTGCTATGCAATATTTTCGTCTTGGGTTTCTAGGGAGATAAGTGGGTTATGTTTGCAGGTACTCAGATCTCCCACAGGTAATTCAGAACATTGCACATGATGCTTTAATCTACAATACTTATTTTCCCCCTTCAACCATCTGAAGATTTCACAGTACTGGATATAGGCCTCTTAATCTTCTATTATTCAGATCAGTATAATGATTTCCTCCTTAGCTGTACAATATGTTCTTTTTTTTAAAGAAATAGCACAGATGTAGAGGTTGCTGCTAAGTGTTAAGAATTCCCTTCTTCTCACTGACACCCCATTTGTGCTTCCATCTGCCCAAAATTTGGAGTCAGATAGTATCAAAGTTGATAGCAGCTTTCCAGCCCAGGATAAAAGCTTTTCCATAAGTTAAATACACAGTGTTATCAGACATTATGCTGGCTTGTTAGATGAGATAATGTGACATGATGTAATGCATGAGAGGAGAGAAAGGAAAACTTTGAAATCAGCTATCTGCTGGCAATCCTGATGAAAACAATCCTAGCCACAAAATAACATTACAGATAAGAGCAAAAAGAGCTGCTACGCACTGTATATTGTATACCTGATGAGCACAGCAATCAGTCTACCGAACTCATACTCTGCAAACTACTTATGAAAGGCCAAGAAAATATTCTTAGATCCTGTGCTTTTATAAACATTTGTTTTATCATCATTGACACAAAAAGTGGAAAGTAAATGCATAGATATGGAGAGAAATACCTAATGAGGCTATATACCCAGGTAGGAATGTTTCTACCATCAGTGGAAGAAAGATTCATAACTCATGAAAGACAAATTGAACAGTGACTGAGAGAGCTCTTTCCTTTCTAAGTGCTGCTAACATCCATATCATAGGGCAGCCCTGTTCTCATTATGTATTTATTTTTTTTAAAATATTTTCACTGATGGATATTACTTAGGTGGTAAATAATAAACCTTAACAGAATCGATAATGAACTATAAAAAAGCCTTTTTGCTTTGCTGATGTTTGGACTATATTACAGCTGTTTAAGCCGCTGCTCACTTTGGCTTCAGCAAGGTATTTAGCATGTGCCTAAATTAAGCACATGATTAGTCTCATTGACTGCAATGGATCTACTTGTTAGGCATGTGAGGGACCACTCAGGCACTTAAAATTATAGATGGGCTTAAGTTCCTTGCTGAATTGGGGCCCTTTACGGGGGACAGCAGCTTTAAGGGGATCCATAACAATGGGAATACCCAGAGGCATTATCCTTCTGGGAGCTTTTACGTGTTTGTGCCGAGCCTACCAAACAAGCACGTCATCCTGATTAGGATCTTTGGGCATGCCTGCATTTTGAATATTAAATAATAAGAGCAATAATCAATAATAAATACCCAGAGAAAATGTTTATGGTATTTCTTACCCATTTGGAAGCAGGAAGAGCTCTCGTTGACTTGGCTGGATTTCTTGCCTAAGTGAGAACAGAGTAAAAACTCAACAAGAACCTTGGGATTTGGTAACATTATTTACAAATGCTTACATTTCTTTCCAAAAGCCAGTGGAAGTTTTTCTGTTCCCAGTGTGACCCGAAGTAAAATGAACTGATGGACTTCAGGCCTGATCTTTCTCTCATTGGACTAAAAATCAAAACCCCTTCAATGGGGGGCAGGAGCAGTACTTTTATCAAGATTTTCGTACTACTAATTGCCCAAGGCTGAAGTTGCTCCAGCAAATTTAGGGATAAATGGACGCAGCAGGAGCAGAGGCACCGGCTTATGAGACATTCTAAGGGCTTTTAAGAGAACACAACGTGAATTGAGCGTGGAAAGTCAAATATATAAAATGTTGAATAACCTAACCTATTCAAGCAGATGCAAAGACAGAGAGAGTATCAGGAAACATATCTGAAGTGGGAAGCAGGTTTTTGCCCTAAGGAGTGGGTTGGAGAAGGTTGAAAGAGGATATTCTTAAGTTCTCTAATTACTCATTTATTTGAGTCCTTGAGGATCATTTTGTCATTATTATTTTGTTATTTAATTAGTGTGCTTAATTAGGGGGCTAAATCCTGTAAGTTGCTGAGGAATCTCACAACTCCCATTGACTTCAATTAAAACAAAACACCCTTCTTTTTCCATGTGTTAAAAACTTTATACAGACTCTGTCTGAGATATTGTTTAGGGTCATTATTATGATAAGAAGCATAGGAAGAAATTGTGGGGCTGATGAAGACACAGCAAGTAGTAAAAGGTTAGTACACATCAAGGGTGACATCTTGACCCTATTGAAGTCAATGGGAGTTTTGCATTGAGTTTAGTGGGTCCAGAATTTCACCACTAAAAATTAAAATCACCGGGAAAAACTAAAGCCATTAGTTATCTTGTCATCAAAATAAGTATGAAATCATCAACTGTGTTCATTCTTCTCCTTAATTTGAAGACTTCTTTTATAGTAGGTCACAAAGAGCCTCTTCTTCCCATAGTTTAGGCATGTTTGGGATGATTGTTAGTTAGTATTATTTGGTAAATATTGACAGTATGCTCAGTGCTATACAAGACACAAATATAAAGACAGTTTAAAAAGATGTACAAATAAGACAACACACATGGGAAGAACCTGAGGCATCTGCTCCCTTAAATGATCATTGTTTATTTTTCTTTTTTCTGTTTGTGGACCCTCTGGAAGGAGTGTGGATCAGGATGGATTGGAATGCATGTGGGGGAGGAAGAGGAGGGCAAAGGGGGCTAAAGTACTGGGAGGATGTTTCATGTAAAGGAGATGACATGAAAGGTATTGAGAGAGATAGAAAGAAATGAATAGGATGTTGATGCCTGTGTAAATGTCAGGCCCTGATGGGGGCTGGAGAACTGTGGTAGTGTCTTGACACAGGCTCCAGTAGCATGCCAGGTGTACTATCGCTTGGGTGAGTGCTATTGATGCTTGAGCTGCTAACGCTATATTTGCCCTAGTACAAGGTGGAACCCAATATGTACTCCCTAACTGCCTTCCACATCACACTTTCCCCAGGAACCCAGAGACCCTACTTCTCTGACCCCCACTTCCCTAATGGCACTGAAATGTCACTTATGGCAAGTCATCACTTTGCTAACCAGGAGGGAAATGAAATGAGTTGGAGAGTCAATGAGGCTAGAGGAAATGTGTTCCAGATGGCAGGAACTGCAGAGGAGAAGGATCTCTCAGCAACAGTGGTGAGATAGGTGTGGTGGGACAAAGAAAAGGCCACTTTAAAGAACTGGATGGAGCAGGGAGGCATTAGGAGAGAAAAGATTCATGATTTTGAACTGGACTGTGAAATGAATGGATGTCTGATGATAGGGTGACATCTATATTATAATGAATGGGACTGGAGAAAGAAGAGATCTAATTCAGTGTGACACCAGGGCTCAGAAAAGCAAGCAAAGGCCAAGCTGCTGTCTCTTAAACCACAGAACGTCATTGTCTAACACTGGCCATTCAGCGTTTAATAAAGATCTGTTTATAAAACTCTGCCTGCCTGCCACATCACTTAATACTAATGAAACAATGTGGTCTAATTTCCTTCTACATATGAGAAGGAGAGAAAGGCCTGAATCAAAAGTCCAGATTCAAATAACATAAATACATAAGAGGATTTTCAAAACTCAGACCTAAATCCAGATCTCAGTCTTGCAAATAGAAGAACAGGAGTACTTGTGGCACCTTAGAGACTAACAAATTTATTAGAGCATAAGCTTTCGTGGACTACAGCCCACTTCTTCGGATGCATATGGAATGGAACATATAATGAGGAGATATATATCCACACATACAGAGAGCATAAACAGGTGGGAGTTGTCTTACCAACTCTGAGAGGCCAATTAATTAAGAGAAAAAAAACTTTTGAAGTGATAATCAAGCTAGCCGAGTACAGACAGTGTGATAAGAAGTGTGAGAGTACTTACAAGGGGAGATGGTGGGATGGAAATTATTGAAATCATGGTGAAATTCCTCAAGGGCTTCTTTTCCATGGGTCCAGATGATGAAGATGTCATCAATGTAGCGCAAGTAGAGTAGGGGCGTTAGGGGACGAGAGCTAAGGAAGCGTTGTTCTAAGTCAGCCATAAAAATGTTGGCATATTGTGGGGCCATGCGGGTACCCATAGCAGTGCCGCTGACTTGAAGGTATATATTGTCCCCAAATGTGAAATAGTTGTGGGTGAGGACAAAATCACACATGATGGCATATATCACATTGGTAGATGTGCTCGTTCACCTGCACATCTACCAATGTGATATATGCCATCATGTGCCAGCAATGCCCCCCTGCCATGTACATTGGCCAAACCGGACAGTCTCTACGCAAAAGAATTAATGGACACAAATCTGACATCAGGAATCAAAATACTCAAAAACCAGTGGGAGAACACTTTAACCTGTCTGGTCATTCAGTGACAGACCTGCGGGTGGCTATATTACAACAGAAAAACTTCAAAAACAGACTCCAAAGAGAGACTGCAGAGCTAGAATTGATATGCAAACTAGACACAATCAACTCCGGTTTGAATAAGGACTGGGAATGGCTGAGCCATTACAAACATTGACTCTATCTCCCCTTGTAAGTACTCTCACACTTCTTATCACACTGTCTGTACTCGGCTAGCTTGATTATCACTTCAAAAGTTTTTTTTCTCTTAATTAATTGGCCTCTCAGAGTTGGTAAGACAACTCCCACCTGTTTATGCTCTCTGTATGTGTGTATATATATCTCCTCATTATATGTTCCATTCTATATGCATCCGAAGAAGTGGGCTGTAGTCCACGAAAGCTTATGCTCTAATAAATTTGTTAGTCTCTAAGGTGCCACAAGTACTCCTGTTCTTCTTTTTGCGGATACAGACTAACACGGCTGTTACTCTGAAACTAGTCTTGCAAATGTTCCCTGTCTTTATAAAAAGTTGGAATCAAACCCCTGGATCTGAAATCCCATAGTGTAGAGTATTGAAAACAGATCCAAACTTTGCAACTGGATTCCATCTCCATGAGAAGGTAGTCATCCGCATTCTGCACAGGTGGGAGTCTGGGGAGTTAGATGGTCCAAAAAGACAGGATTCAAAATGTCAGAAGAAGAGATATGGTTGAGGATTTCGGAAATGGTGGAATTAAAGCAGCACTGTACACAGTGATTGTTGCAGAGGGGATGGTAAAGAGTCACAGGAAATATAGGAAGAGGAGATTTGTAGGCCATTTCATTACACTCCTCTTCTATCCTTCTGTTCAGTCAAGAGAGAATATGCTTTTCTTCTCATTCTGATCTCCCCTGATGTTTTTCGTTTTTTTTCCTATTTTTGTTTTCTTCCCCTCATGAAACAACACTGATGAAACAATATGAACAAACTGACCAAATACATACTGTTTCATGCCTCATGACGGCAGCGTTATGTGTGATTATAACCATAAGTGGCACAAGGGCTGGGCTAATCCTTGAATGGTTTATACAAAGACAGAAAATACTTAAGGGCAGTGGACACAAGGTAATGAGAGGATTTTTTATCATATATGTGTCAGCACTACTAAACTGCAGATTGACCATCATAGTTCTCCATAGGTGTGTCTTAAGTGTACTTATTCCATTACAACCTTTTAGATGTGTTTGAAAATATTTCTAATTATGGGGCATATTCCCTACTGCTGTAAATTCCTGCAGCTTCACTCCGAAGTCAAGAGAGCTTCACCAATTTATACCAGCAGAGACTAGAGAACCCGGTCCATTACATACTGCAATAAAGTCAACCCACTCTACCTAGCAGCCTTTACATTTCCGTTAAATAAACCAAGATAATATTACAGGGACAAGAGGTAGGGAAATAGGCTTTATTTTTAATACTGTTTTTAGAGGCTGTGATAATAAGGTCAAGGGTTATTGTGCCTAAAGCTATTGCATACATTGCATGATTTCACAGCTACATTTTCTGATAGGATCTTCTGTGTAACTGAACCTTCATCATAAATTTCCTTGATTATAAGCCTGTGTGACTGAACAAATGGCCATCAAATGCCTCTCCACCTACTTCTGATTTCCTGATCTTCAAAATGGAACATTAAGTGCTAGTTAGTCACTGACAGTAGCAATACTCCATTTATCAGCCTATTAGGTACAGCTAGTAATGATAATGGGGGTGAATGTAAAGTAACAAAAGCCTAGAACTGATGTTTCCCTCTCCCCGCTGAAAGGAATAATTCAGTAATTACCGAGCACGCCTCATTTAGTAGACTGGATGGAGGACAGGAAATGGGTTATTCAGGGGATTTCAGGGGGTCTAAATTAAGCACCCACTGTTATATTTTTATCTTTATTGTACTATAGTCCCCTTTTTTATACTGCATACTTTAATAGCTGACTTTCACTGCTGGAAAGTTCTCTTTCAGGGTCTTCATGTTAGAGATGCAAGATTTCTTTTAAGCACTAAACTCAAATTCAGGTATCTACAATGATGATTTGCCATTCAGCACCTCTAGACTGTTATGAAGAGCTTGTTGCTATTTAGGGCCTGTGCTCAATTTGATGAATTACCAGGTTGATTAAGAGTGGCATCTATATTGAATGTTTGCCTTCTGTATCTCAACACATTAATAAGGGATCTTTTATTTATGCAGTTTCCATTGGCTGGAAACCTGCTCTATACCCAGCACTGATACTGTATTTTAAAAAATATTGGCCAGATCCTCAACTGTTGTAAATAAGTATAGCTCATTTTAGTCAATGGAGCTATGCCAATTTATACCATATGTGGATCTGGCACTATGAAATCTTAGCACAAATGTAGCTGTATCAGTTGGAGGCTACAAGTCTGAGTTCTGTGTTCTTATTAACAGAGCTGCCCAGAGAACAACTACTCCACTTCATGAAGGATTTCGAGATTTCAAAACTTGGCTTCATTTTGAATTGGTACAAAACCCACACATTTCAAGATTCTCTGCCAAGGAAAATTCTGGAAAAAAAATGTACATTTCAGTGGGTCAAGAAGTTTCATTTTAATAAAATTGAAAAGTTTCAATTCTGACTTTTAAAGTTTTGTATTATATTAAAATATATAATATGATTTTTTTTTTACAAACATTCAAAATGAAAAGTAATTTCCAAAGTGAAAAATTGAAATGTTTTATTCAAAAAATGTCAAAGTGACATTGAAAAAATCTTTTGTTTTTTTAAGGAAATTTAACCAAAAGCAACACAAGTTCATTAAGTATTTCTATTTTGACAGAACTGTATTGTCTGATGGAAAATGGTTCTATTGACAGTTTTCCCACCAGTTCTACTTATAATTCTATATTTTAAATTATTTCCTCTCATCTTCATTCATTCAAGTTGGGTTGTTTCATTTGTAGCTAAGGGGGTCCTTCAGTTCTGGCTCCAACATGCCTAAAAGAGAACCTGGACCAAGTCAAGAAAGTTTTATCAAGCCCACAGATCTCAGTAGGCTACATAGAAAGAGAAACTGAATCTAGTATTGTTGCTGAACTGAAAAGGGCAATGAATCAACTGCATGATTTGCTTCACAATAGATTAGAGTCAGTACAGCACAGTGAAAATCGGACAAAAATCTCTATGCAAACGATCTTTGACTGATTCTTCGCTGTTCCTCCTAATCAGGCAACTTTCTTCACCAAGTCCAACATTAAATACCAAACACCTGAATGACAGAGCTAAGGCACTGATCAGCCTATATAAGACTGCAATATTTCAGTTCTAGAAACCTTGAGATTTAACAAGAATTCAGTTTAGCTTTCCCTTCAGGCTTGGATTTATTTTTATTTTTATGACTAAGAGAATTTCCAATGACCTCCAGTACTACCACCTGGAAAATGAGGTTAATTACCACCTCTTGACCTTGTACAGCTTGGCATCAGACCTTTGGCATTTTGAGCTACAGTGCATCTCTTACCTCCAATTTTCCAGTTTAATCACATAGGCTTCTACAATATCAATGTGTTGCGGACACAGTTTACGGACTCCAGAAATCAATAAGTTAATATTTATTTACAAAAACAATTAAGTTCTCTTTCCCCTAAAAATATAAAAATCAATTACAATCCAAAATATACAACATGAGCCTGATTCAAAGTCTACTGATGTCAATGGAAAGACTCCAAATGACTTCAAATGGGCTTTGGATCAGGCCTAAATGTGTAAACTTCTGACTTTATAGAATATTGGCTTCTTTAAGCAAGAGTAACATATGTCATACTCTAATCTGATTTCCTACCATCCAAATAAACACATGATATTTCAATATTTTTAGACTAACAAGAATCCTGTAACAAATCACACATAATATTTATCTTTCTCTCTTTGTAATTTCACAGTAAAAATTCAAAGTAAAGGTCTTTGTAATAATATTCCTACATTAGCAGATGAAATAACAGAAAACCTAGCGAACAGTGGGTGCACTTTAAAAGTTTTTAACTGTGAGTGATCTTACGGATTCTATCAGTGTATCTCTCTTTAAGCATATGGAATATCTCAAAAGCTGGCAGACTCTTTTAAAACAGAAGTAAGTACAATTTCTGTACATTTAATTGTGTTATGAGAACAGAATCAAAGGTTTTTGGAGTCCTTCCAGTGGAAAGCGTAGTTAAGAAGTACAAAAGCCTATAAACAGCAATAATACTAGACCCAAAATAATCCAGAGTGGCTAGATTAAGGTGTGATAATCTCGGATCTTGTTTCATTGATCTTGTCCCTTCTGGGTAAACCTTCCATTTTTTTTTTCATTTGTCAGAAGAATTATTCCACTTAAAGGACATAAACATAGAAGGGAAAATATAAAAGAAAAAAAGAGTGCAAGAGGCTTTTTTTAAAAATGCAGAAATAAGCTATTGGTATTCCCACCCTAATTTTTTATACTGATACAATTTACAAGTTCAAATGCAAGAAGGAGAATATAACACACACACACACACACACACACACACACACACACACACACACACACACACACACACACACACTAACCTCTTCTATGTGTCTAAGCCTGTGTAAAGGGCTCCCTCTTTTTCCAAAGTAAACCACCAAGATATCAGGTTCAAAACTCCTGGTGCTCTTCTTAGCAGCAATATTTTTCAAATCAAGAGTCACTGCTACAGTGAAATGGAAAAGATAAACTCCTAGGCATAATCAAACCCCCAGCCACATAAATTACTGTAGTCATCAGTTGGTTGATATCAGCCTGGGGTCTCCTATTGATTCTTACATCCAAGAATCTTACCATCAAAAGTCCTGGTCCTGCAATCAGGTCTGTGTGGACAGACCCTTACACTTTTGTGGAATCCCATTGAAATCATGTACGGATCCCTCAACACAGATCTGATTGTAATACTAAGGCCAGAAAGACAGACAGAGATAAGACAAGAAGCAGTGGAGGACTCAAAGGAATGTATTAACATAGGGAATACATTATTATATCCAACCTTCTTCTCTTGGTATATAGTGTTGGAGTGGAACAGGCTTTTGACTGATAAGAGTGTTTAATTTAGCAGAAAAACTGAGATTTTATTGGTAGACTTGAATGTGAAGAGGGAACGGGGTTGGAATACTGGGATTAGGAATTTATTCCATACATACAGGAGAGCAGGGAAGAAGGCAGGAAAATGGAAGTGAAAGAAGGAAAGAATGGGAAGTGATATGGCTGATATTATTGTAGAGCAAAGATAGTGAAGTAGAAACAAAATCTGATGCATGGGCTGAGACATAGATTTGCAGGGTCATGAACTAAGGTACTGTAACCATGAATCCAAATGATACAGACCTTTGAGAATATCTGAGTCTAGATCTCAGTCTTACAGCTCAGACCCACCTCTAAATACACATGGATCCTGTGCAGGACCACCACCAAAAAAATAGTGTAGAACTGTGTACTACAGTTGTATCATCATCATCATCATCATCATTTGCTTGCGTAAGGAACAAGTTTATTTAGCAACTGCTTTTCCTTATCATTATTCATCCGCAGATACCATATGTCAGCTATAAGCAGCTTTTGGAAGAATATTTATATTAAAAAAGCCCTTCAATAAATATTTACTTTAAGAGTAAGACACAGATCTTAGTAACAGATTGAAGAAGGCACAAAAATAGCTTAATGTTGGAAAGAGAGAAAACCTATTATTGATACACATATAGCAGATATTCAGATGGCGGGTTTGTTGTTTTGGTATAGGAATGTTGTTTTATTCATTTTAATCCTCATTCCTTCCCCCGCTTTCCAGACCACCCTAAACATCTTGGTCATATTTAATTTCTCAGACCTTTATGGTGTTGAAAAGCTTGTGATTTTGCTGAATGTAGCCCCAGAACAAAGTCCTGACATGCCTGATCATTAATCTAGCAATGTGAAGTGATATGATATATGAGTGGCCTTAAAAGACGAGAGAAGTATAGTTCCCTGCATTGTATGATTTATCTCTGCCATCTTCAGCCTTTTCCTGTAAAACATCTTGCTTACCTGGAACTGAGACTCCTGAAAACTGTTTGCTCTTATGTGCAATGAACAATGAAGCAGATCGTGACCTAACACAATAATTGAATTAAACCAAGATGTAAATGCATTTTGCTGAAAGTGCTTATTACCAAAGAGACAAATCCTGTTTGTGTTCTATATTCACTGATCCCTTAATACCATGTATGCCAGCCCCACAAGAACCTGAATGATCATGGGATCAGAATGGTCAGTCTGCTGGGAAGGGGTCATAGGTGGGCTCCATGTAAACTCTACAGCAGGACCCTCAGAATGTGTTGGGGAGGCATGAAACTCATCCAAACAAGCATTACATTAGACTCATAGACTTTAAGGTCAGAAGGGACCAACATGATCATCTAGTCTGACCTCCTGCACAGTGCAGGCCACAGAACCTCACCCACCCACTCTTGTAATCTATTCATAATCTCTGGCTGTGTTACTGAAATCCTCCAATCATGATTTAAAGACTTCAAGTTACAGAGAATCCACCATTTACATTAGTTTAAACCTGCAAGTGACCCATGCCCCATGTTGCAGAGAAAGGCAAAAACAAACAAACAAAAAACCAGGGTCTCTGCCAATCTGACCTGGGGAAAAGTTCCTTTCCAACCCTAAACATGGCAATCAGTTAGACACTGAGCAAGGGGGCAAGACCCACCAGCCAGACATCTGGGAAAGAATTCTCAATAGTAACTCGGAGCCCTCCTCAGCTAGTGTCCCACCACCAGCCACTCGAGGTATTTGCTGCGAGCAGTTGCAGATCAGCTACATGACATTGTAAGCATTCTCTTCATTCATCCCTTCCATACATTTATCAAGCTCAGTCTTGAAGCCACATAAGTTTTTTGCCCCCACTGCTCCTCTTGGGAGGCTGTTCCAGAACTTCACTCCCCTGATGGTTAGAAATTTCAAGCCTAAACTTGTTGATGGCCAGTTTATATCCATTTGTTCTTGTGTTCACATTGGTGCTTAACGTAAATAACTCCCCTCTCTCCCTAGTATTTATCCCTTTGATGTATTTAAAGAGAGCAATCATAGCTCCCCGCAGCCTTCTTTTGATTAGGCTAAACAAGCCAAGCTTTTGAGTCTCCTCTCATAAGATTGGTTTTTCATTCCTTGGATCATCCTAGTAGCCCATCTCTGCACCTGTTCCAGTTTGAATTCATCTTTCTTAAACATAGGAGACCCAAAATGCACACAGTATTCCAGATGAGGTCTCACCAGTTCCTTGTATAATGGTACTAACCCTTCCCAACCTCCCTGTCCCTACCTTTTCAGACGCATCCTAGGACTGCATTAGCCTTTTTCATAGCCTCATCATATTGGCAACTCATAGTCATCCTGTGACCAAGCAACACACCCAGGTCTTTCTCCTCCTCTGTCACTTCCAGCTGATATGTCCCCTGCTTATAGCAAAAATTCTTCTTGTTAGTCCCTAAATGCATGACTTTGCACTATTAAATTTAATCCCATTTTCTAATTACTCCAGTTTCCAAGGTCATCCAGATTGTCTCTCCTCAGCCCTCCACTCTTCTCTACCATCTAAACATCCTGGTTCCCCTCTCTCCCTTAGCATGTCACACAGAGAGGGATGCAGTAATCCCTATAAAGAGGCTGCCTGAGTAGAAAGGGGCAACCAGGGCAGGTTACTGAAAAACTAACTCCCCACAAATAAGTGTGTGTGAGATCTGGGACTTTCAGGAGCCTCAGGAGGTAATGCTATCATCCTCTATTGGGTAGAAGAGGAACCCTATCTAGGTGGGTCCCACTACTTCTTTCCTGACTAACATCTCTGTTTCAGAACTGTCGGCTACTGTGCTTTTTGTCGGTACGCCCTTAAGGGTTCCACCGTAGTTCAGCAATAAAAGAACCCTAGCGCCTCTTTCCCCTGGCAGAGCTATGGAGGCTGTGTGAGCATGTGCAGAGGCCCTGAAATTTTACTTTCATGACCTTGGTGAGGAGGGGAAAAGTTGTGGTGTAACTAGTAGAGACAGACCTCTTATATGTAATGGGTACATCTGCTTGTGCTCATAAAACCTTGCCGTAAGAAGGAGTCTTGCCCAATGGGCAGAGTAGGGGCCTGGCATTTTAGCCTCCTGGAAACAGAACTCAGGAATCTTCACTCCCATGTACTCCCCTCTAGCTGCCAGACTACTTTCCCTCTCAAAAGCAAGCACAAGGGAAGTGGCAAGTTAAATAAAAGGGTTCACTTTCCTGTAGTTTCATTATTTACAATGCTTAAAACATCTAATAACATTGCTTAAATGTTTTGCCTTTGACTATATAAAGGGATGAATACTCTAATCCCTCCAGATGTAATTCCATTTGAGTTTTTATTCCAAATTTTGAAAGCCAAGCATTCTAAGGCCCAAGTTTCTATGCTGAGCTGTTCCAAATAATTTCAAAAATCTGCTGAATGGTATTTTCAAAACTTCAGGGAGCCAGCCAGTGAACCTGCTCAAATTGACTCACAATAGGCACAGATCCATTTCTACCCAATTCAGTTTAACACAAATTGCAAATGCTTCATGTAACTTTAACAAGTCATCCTTATTTTATTTTTTCTCTTTTTTGTTTCCTGCTTCTTTATAACATGTTCTACCTGGCAGTGGTGTAGCCAGGAGTGGAAATTTGGGTGGGCCCTGACTTTCGGGTGGACAGGCAATGACTGACTGTGCTAGCTCAGCTTCTCCCAGGACACCACACCCTCTTCCTAGCCCTAGTGCCTCCAGACACCCGGCTTCACCTGCTGAGCACACACATGGGGCAGCTCAGAAAATGGCAAGGCTGAGCTGCCGGAGCGCAGCTTTCTGAGGGGCAAGTGCATCCTCCATCCTCAATTTCAGGTGCCCGAGTGATGTTCTGGGCTGCTGTGGCAGCCCTACAACCCTGCTCAGATTTGGGTATTTGGCTGGGCCTGGATGCTAAGTGGCTGGGCCACTGCTACCAGGGCTACATCAGGAGCCGCTGAGGAGCAGTTTTCTAACTTAACACATTAGGCTGTTTCCAGAAAAGATATCCAGTCAGATATCTGGCAGCCAAAGTGAATTTGGAGTTAATTTTTCTGATCCTTGGTCTACACTACAAATTTATGCCAGTAAAACTGCATTGCACAGGGGTGTTGAAAATCGAGACCTCTGAGTGACGCAGTTATACCGACTGAAGTCCTGATGTACACAGCCCTATGTATACAGTGCTATGTACACAGGGCTTCTCCCGTCAACATAGCTACCGCCTCTTGTAGAAGTGGAGTTCCTACGCCAATGGGAGAAGCTCTCCCATCAGCATAGGTAGTGTCTTCACTAAGCACTACAACGGCACAACTACACCAGTGCAGCACTATAAGTGTAGACAAACCCTGAGCTCTGCAGAAAATTGAATTTTAGTTGATTGCCTTTGCCACTCTGGTACTGCAAAAATAGTCATGTAAGAAATATGACAGTTCGGTCTTAAATACCAGTAGGTTGGCTAGCTCTTGACATTGTAATTAAAATGCTTTTGAGGGGAAAAAGTACAAGACATAAATTCAAAGGAAAAAACAGTTCAATTGTATGACCTTCCTGTGTATTTGAAAAGCAAATAACACATTTATGTAGTGATTTTACCTTCATAAAACAGAACTTTTCACATCTACGTTAAAATGGCTGCACAAGTAATAATTATTTTGCATTTCTAGAGCACCTTCTGACCCCAGATCTCAAAGCACTTTACAAATATCAATGAACCAAGACTCACTATACCCTTGTTATCACATTGCATGTTGTTATTCCCATTTTACAGATGGGGAAACTGAGATAGAGCGAGGCTTAGGGGCTTGCTCAAGGTGCATCTAAGAATATAACCAAGAATGCCAAACTCTCTATCTTAGTCTCTAACTACAGGACCATGTTTCGTCCTAATTCTTAACAGTAATGTTTGTGTTTTTTTTGATTATAGTATTCCATGACAGGATGGTAGTCTTCAATAATGATACTCTAATATCCATAATTCCAGTTCAGTCAGAATATAGAACTTCATCTGATACAGTCAAATCCTGCTTCCTTTACACGCACAAGTAGGGTCACTTATGTCAATGGGCCTGTTCACATGAGGAAGGCAAGCAGAATTTGGGCTACAGTAATTAGAAGAATTTTTCTCCTGTTCCAATCCAGAACCACATGCTTTACTTCCAGAAAATTGACAATTTAATGGTGCCAGTTCTCTCCCACATTCACCTGCAGAATTTCACTCATCTCAGGGGGACAACAACTTGAAGGAGTGACCTCCATTATCTGAAATGTCAAGCTGTCATAAATGTGCCTGCTCCATTCTCTCCCTCAGTAGCTGTGGCAGTTGCTGACCTAACCTGGCTGTCACAATGCTTCCAGATTATTTTTAAAACCCAGTTTTGAAAAACAGATAAACCATCAATGGGAATGAAGGCATGGCAGGGAATTTTCAGAGACCAGGGCAAGATGTGCTGTTTGCCTAAGGAGAATAAAACATCCTTTCTTGTTCTGTGCATTTTACCTTGTGAAAATAATTTGGACTAAATCATTCTATTTGTGATAACTGAATTTACGTGTGTGTGGGTATCTATGGAAAGAAACACATCTATATACACATATCATCTATACAAGATACAAACAGCTTCCATTTGAGGAAAGATTAAAAAGACTGAGATCTTAGGAAATAAATCACTAAGTAGGGGATATGTTAGAGATCTATAGAATTGTGAATGGTATGGAGAAAGTGCATAAGGAAGTGTTATTTACCCCTTCACATAACACAAGAACTAGGGGTCACCTGATGAAATTAAAAGGAAGCAGGTTTAAAACAATAAGGAAGGACTTCTTCACACAATGCACAGTCAATCTGTGGAACTTGTTGCCTGGGATGTTGTGAAGGCCAACAGCATAACTGTGTTAAAAAAAGAATTAGATAAGTTCATAGAGGATAGGTCCATCAATGGCTATTAGCCAAGGTAGTAAGGGACACAACCCCATGCTCTGGGTGTCTAATGCTGGGACTAGACGACAGGGGATGGATCTCTTGATAATTGCTCTGTTCTGTTCTTTCCCTTCGAAGCATCTGGCATTGACTACTGTTGAAAAACAGAATAGTGGGCTAGACAGACCATTGGTCTGACCTGGAATTGACATTTTATGTTCTCGTTTGAGAAAGTGAGTTTGAGAAAAAGGGATTGCACAGCAGTTTAGTGGTATTGCATCCCAATGTCAAAAATGCCATGCCATTTGCTGCCAGTGATCGCTTATCAAATTGTGATTTAGTCCACTAATGAACCTTCATGTTCCCTAACCTGAGGAAGAACCAATGCTTTTAAAAATCTCTTATTTCACTTCCAATATTTTAAAAACAAAAGAAAGCATTTTGACAACCTGTTCACAAAAACAAGAGCAAGATGACACACTTAGGATAAATACGAATGTAGTAAATTTTAACAGGAAACATACACCCATTATAATGAGAGATGCAAATTTGACTCTGTCACCACAATATGGCCCATGTGTGCGACTGGTTCAGAATGGGAATATTTGCAAACTTCATTATGAGGCCCCATATTTTCCACAACTCAACCCTTACTGCCTACCATTAGAGTACTTTATTATCTGACAAGAAATGTGGAATGTATGGCCTCTTCTTCTGAGACCAAAAAAGGCCACTCTTCTTGTAGGCCAGAGAGTAAAATATTTATTACTTATTTGAATGGCATGTAGGAGCCACAATCACGGATCAAGACTCCATTGTGCTAGGTGCTATACAAAAACAGAACAAAAAGACAGTCGCTGCCCCAAAGACCTTACAATAGAGATTCGGGAGAATGTGTCCACCTTTGTGGAAACAAATGGTGAAATTCACCCTGTGTGGACAACCAGCCCAAGGCTGATGGACCATCCTCATCCCCCATAAGCCCTTAGGCTCACCCTCTGCACAGGGGTGAATTTCACCCCAAATGAGTAACCCTTTTCCAATTATATGTCTTCCATTCCAGCTGCCTGAGGAACAGAATACAACCAGGAGCTCTTAATTAACTCTGAGACTCTGTGTGTGTGTATATGTGGAGAGTAAAATATTTTTACCTTACATCTCTAGTAATCACAGAGGAACAAACCACAGTACATTATTATAGAACATAGTGAAAGGGAGCAGAAAAGGCTGAAATAAGTTAGACATGCATCTATTGATCAGGATACTACTGAGAGTGGGAAGAGGTAAATAAAAGCCAGGGAACTTGGAATCAAGTTTGAAATTACCTCTCTAAGGACAAAGTCCTATTGAAACAGAAGTGTGTTTATCATCTTTATGCTGAACTCTGCTAACCTTCAAGTGCTATGTGATGTTGTATTCTAAACCATACATATTTCTAAGGAAAACACCACTGACGGTCGTTTTTCTTACAAATGCTTCTTCTATATGGCTGTATCTTTATATGCTAAGAAGAAAAGCATATTATAGGACCATAAAGTTGACACTGCCTTGTGAAAACCTTTTTAATAATTAAAGGAAGTAAGTTCTGTTTGGTGAAAGAAAACTCTGAGGCAAGTATCACTGGTATAGTACCATACCTTGTACACAATGTGGTACTTTCATAAGAAATACCAGATCTTCCTCTACTGTAGTGGAACCAGAGAAAGGGTCAATCAAGGCCAGATCTCCCCTATTGCACACTTGAGGGCCTGCTCTTTCCTGGGCTGCCATATATTATAAAGATGGCTTTGTAGCAATTGGTTCCAGTCTTATAGGGACTTTCGTAAAATTCAGTTCTGTCTTCTAGGAACTTAACTGAGACCACCAGCACATAAGCCATGAAACTACCAGATGCTATAACTCTCAATTCTTTTTAAAATGGGCTTGTGTGAAATCAATGGAGCTACACCAGCTCAGTGTCTATCAACACGTTGATAGGAATGAGGGAGCAGCTGGAAGAGGAGAGGCCACCACAAATTAGACAGGGCCTCAGAGCTGTCTAAATTATACTGGGGGCCACTTCAGCCTCTGGAGCAAACCAGAATTAGGAAGGCACAAAGGCGGCTTAAATCCACCTTGTCCCACTCTTTCTGGGTTGCAAGTTCTGCGCTGCACTTGTAAGAGTCTCACGGCTAGTGGTGAAAGGTTGCATTGCTCATTACCAGTCTCCTAAAGCTGAGCATTCCACTAGGGAGTTCTATTTTAATACAGTGATAATACCACTTTGAGGAGTCAAGGGAAAAGTTTGACTTAGTGAAGTTAACAATGTAGCTGTGTGTGTCTGTGGGCATGTGTTCAGAGCCTAGCTGTACTTCAGCTTCTCTATTATTTCATGGGACAGTAACAATACCTGTATAATACTATGCACATTAAAATATATCTGCCCTCTGCTAGTAAAAATATCTTTCTTTCAGTGGATGTTACACCATTTTAAAAACAAATATTGTTTCATTCTTCCAAGCGCCACCAGTGCTGGCAAAACTAGGATGCTCTGTTCTCTTTCTCAGCTGCTCTTTTGTGATCACATGATGGAGCAGTTCGGAGGCAGGCAAAGAAAGAGATGCCTGGCAGTGAGTTTTGGAGGAACGAAAGTGAGCTATTGGAACAAGGTATCTTATGTCTTTACAGTAATTAATTAATCTTAACTATAAGCAATACATTTGGTAGTAATTTTTCAAAGCCACTGTGAGCTTGTTCAGTGTAGTGATGAATGAAGCATTCTCAGAACAAGAAAAGAGATACCCCAAGTTCAGAAGCATCATATGTGGAAGCTGTGACAGTGAGGTGTGTTTGTTTGTTTCCTGTAACTTGCCTCTGTAACTTGTGGCTATACACATCAGAAAATGGGGGGGGGGGAGGGAGACAGGAAGAAAGTGATTGAAAGACACTTTTATCACACTCAGCAGTGCTGGCTCAATGGCTTCAAGATCCTTTATTTTAATTTTACAGTAGCCAGATTTATCCCAAACAGAGAACTGATCTAGAGCCCTACCTTTGCAAAGAACATGGCAGGGAGCTAGGAGAAGGCATAAATTAAACTAATCCCCACACTTTAACTTATATCATATCCTTATGTCCTCTTTGTGTGCCTTGGTTTGTATGTAACACCAACGTAGAATTCTGTATACATTGCTAGACTGAATATAAGGACAAAGGGACTATAACTGAGGGTAAAGGAATGCACATGTAATGGGAGTCAAAGTTACACCACCTCACACATTACCTTTGAACTTGTGCCTTTGGTTGCACAGAACTCTATTGTAGCACTTTTATTTGGTTTTTTTTTGTTTTTTTTTTAATGTACCTGGGTGAGAATTGGGAGCATTTTGTCACAAGAAAACAAAGAAACACCAGGACCTTGACTTGTGCTTAATTTCTAGCAATCTGTGTCCCCCACTGTCAAACAATATCTATTCTCCCCTTCTTGTGGAGAGAAAGAGTTTTTCTCTCATCTCAACTTTTCTGACTGCTTGAAAGGATGGGACAGGATCACAGCTACTCTTGTTCATCTGTTCAGTGCAATCTCATGAAATCAGAATTCACTCATCCTGAAACCAGACTGAGCAAGAAGATCACTAGTCAAACCTCTAGCACCAAGAGTCACTTGATGGACATGGATGCCACATATAGTTCTGGGGACAAATGTTAAATCTGATTGGATATCCTGTTGTAGGCTTATCCCTAATACATTGAAACTCTGCCCTTGGCTCCAACAGAAATCAAGCCCGTACAACTGGGAAGCCATCATTGAAACCTGTAGTAAAATTAGAGGTGTGTTAAACATTCACAAGGAAATATGAAGCATTTGGAATTTAAAAGTTTTTTTAAAATTATGTCTTTACAAGTATGGGCATTTTCCTTTCTTCTTGTTTATTTGCTAGATTCAGCAGTTTATTTGCTCAAAATGAGATCTTGGAATTAAAATGGACTTGTTTTTAAGTTCTGCAGTGAAAACACAAAAATGTGAATTCATACAGATTTCCAACATGCAAATAGCTATGTAGCTATATTTTATGGAAAAGCAAAACTGCAGCTATGCAAAAAATTGTCCAAAACAAAATATAAATGTTTGAAGTGAAATTCACAAAATGTTGTCACCACTTCCCTTTGCTTGTAAAATAAATACTTCATTTTCCTAGCAGATGGCTTCTCTCTCACCTACTATATATGGCAGCATAGTACAGATTAGCACTTTCTATTTTGCTGAACAATTTCTCTCTGTAGAAGGGAGAGAACTTAGCTTGGTTACTCTATTTCCTGGCCTCAAACCTCCCTCCATTTTACTATTCAGGAAACACTAACCACTTTGCATTTGATAAGCGCATTATATACTAGACCTCCAGTGAATGCCACATATTTCAGGTGCAAGGCCAACATGTATGATCCAACCTGAAACCTACCTGCATTTTTACTAAAGTGCTAAAGAGAGCTGAGCTACTTAACAGTAAGCCATTACAGAAGCTGAATGTTTAACAAAACAGAACTAGTCTCTGACTTAATAAATGAACTGCAGTTTATTTGCTACATCACCACATTTGAGTCAGCCTTAGTAGATGCACGCAATGTTTAGATGTATGGGACTATGCCAGCTCCACCTCATAAATAAGTTAGACCTTAAAGAATCGTGCATTTTTATAAGTTCTTGAAGAGTGTGTAGCAAGAAAATATGAGTAAGGCTGGGCTTAAAAAGCAAAACACAGTTGTGTTCTAGCAAGTATTTTAAAGGGGAACAGTTTTGGTTTGTATTTATTTCTATCCCCCTAGCTATTATGAATTATTTAAATAATATCTATTTGTATGGTATAAGATCTATGCTTTTTATTTTTTCAGCTATTTTTTCATAGGCAAATTGGCTGGATCTTCAACTGGTGGAAATAAGTGCAGCTCCACTCAAGTCAATGGAGCTATGTTGATTGACACCAGCTAAAAATCTGAACCAATGTGTTAAATGTGGAAGAGGTTTTTTTTGTTTGTTTGTTTTTTTAATTTAATCTCTAAGCAACCTGAATCAATAGGTTACACTTTTTGTCTCTTGATTTTTAACAGTGACATAAAATCAGGTATCCTTCCCCACATTAAGTTGTAGTCAAACAATCTCTATTTTAGGATACAACACACACTGTGGGAAATTACCTTCTGGGTCTTTCACTTTACAGGCCAGGTCCTCAGATGGTGCAAACGATCACAGTTCCATGAAAGTCAAGGGGTGCACTACTGATTTACTCCAGATAAGGATTTAGCCTTACTTACATACAATATTCTTTGTTGTCCACATGTGACTGATTGAGCATCTTGTCAATTATTCACTTGTGACTTGACTAAATGGGGGATTTAGAGAGGTAATTTCATTAACCCTGTTGCTGTTATAGTTCACTGCAGGAGATGTGATCTCATAGCATGTGGTGGAATTTCATTAGAATGGAATAAAGACATCTGGCCAAATCCGACTTTGGCTGCCTTTCACTGATCCGAGGGGGAAAACTGGCTAAACTGGCCAGTTGTTATCACCATTCTAAGGGAATGTGTAGGTGGCATAGCTGGCTCCTGCACCACCCACTCTTGGCCTCCTGATGTAAAGGATGTGGCCACGAGGAAAGGAGTGAGGCCAGAGAAACACTACATTTCAGGGAGTCTCAATTGGAATAATGACTGATTGGAGCCATAGTCGATCGGTGCAGTTTAGAGCATCCCAGATGACTATGCAGATGTAGAACTCGCTCCAGAATAGGGGAGCCACAAATAAACATTAGCTACAGCTAAGTTCTGGGCCATAGTCCTTGCCCGGAGGAGTTTATAGTGTAGGGTCCCAATTTTAAAAAACATAAGTGCTCTACACACAAGTAGTCACATTATGTTCAATGGAACTACTTTTCTGAGTGAAATTGTTCACCTGAAATGTTGGAAGGATCTGAGCCTAGATTAGATAAAGTTAGGGCCCTGCGTACTCCATTAGTGAATGGATCAAATTATGTGGCAACATTATTCTATTACCATAAAATACACTTTACTCCCATTCCTTCCACCTCCCTTCCCCACACACATAACTCTTATCCGATTAAGGATTATGACAACTATAGTTGGGCAAATTTTTTTGTCCAAAACTTTTTTTGGTGAAAAATGCAGACTCAGTGACACCAAAACATATTTTAAATTCATGTCAGTTTTACTGAACTATTGAAGTTGGGGAAAAACATCCAGAAAGGTTGAAACATTTCATTCTTATACTTTTGAAACGAAAACATTTAATTATTTAAATTTTGAAATGACTTTTTCTTAATAATTTCCTTCAATTTTATTTTTAAAAAGATTTTAAAATGTTCAAAATCAAAACAACATGTTTTTGGTCAAACAAAATCTCTTGTTCAACTTGAAATAAAATTACTTTTTTACTTTTTGATTCACCAGTTTTTTAAAAATAATTTTTGGGTCAACCCAAAACAATCTTTCCTCCAGTTTTTTGGAATGATCAGAGAACTGAAAAAGAAATGATTCAAATAGCTCTAGTGACCATTGATTTCAATACTAAGCATAGCAGTCTCATGGTTACCTTGCAATCTGCTCATCTGTTTGTTGTATCCTCCTATAGTCTCATGCCTTACATACTTAGATTGTAAGATCTCTGGACCAGGAACCATCTTTTCATTATTGATGTCTAGCACCTGGTCCTTAACCAGGACCTCTAGGTGCTATCATAAAATGAATACTAAATAGTATAATATAGGTTTAAAAGTAGATCAACATACTGGCCCACGAAAGCTTATGCCCAAATAAATGTGTTAGTCTCTAAGGTTCCACAAGGACTCCTCGTTTTTTATACTGGTGTTGGTTCTTGCCTTCTTTACTCTGAGATATGTGTAAAACACATGTTTGTGTGCTTTTCAAAGAGTGGTGTGACATCTGAAGATGAATCATTCACACCCTTTAACTGATCTGACTGTGTCAGCCCAGTGCCTGTATATAGATAGTAATATTACCTGTAGCTGGTTATTAGTTACTGTTCAAGACATCCGAAGAAGTGGGCTGTAGTCCACGAAAGCTTATGCTCTAATAAATTTGTTAGTCTCTAAGGTGCCACAAGTCCTCCTGTTCTTCTTTTTGTTCAAGACATTTTAGCTTTGAGATGAGGAGCCAAGCATCCATAGGCATAGTCAAAAAGGGAATTCTTTCTTCAAACTGGTTAATCACTCTGAACTGGCCCCATCAGTGCTGTGTTCTCCACTAATGCAGAGATGTGACCACAACATCACTTTTCACTGGAAATTCACAGCAGGTTAGTTTTAACAAATAGTGTGCATTGCGGGTAAGCGCGGGAAGCTTTCTAGTCATTGCACAAATGGAGTTTGTTCAATTATAACAAGCAAGTGAAGCCGGAAGGTGCAAATCAGAGAGCAGAATTGCAGGGGTCCCTATTAAATCTATGTTCTCTATTTATTGCTTTTTTTTAATCATCTGTGGAACAAAGCTTGAATTCTAGTTATTTAAGAGCTTTAAGTCCAGAAGAAGCTTCTTTCAACGGAAGAGTGGGGTCAGCTCATGATCAGTGTAAGAGGAAAAGTTATAAAGGAAAACTGCTGAATTCTTCCTCTAGGAGATGTATTTTTCCAATTGTTAAGAAAGCACATATAATAGGTGGTTATGGCAATGTAATAATGGGCTGTTCTGCCAGCTGCTGCACTTAAGGCTGATTTCCAGCCTATTTTATAAAGTGTATGTGTTCAGATGTAGATATACAGGTAACGATATTTCATGATATCATTTGGACTTACCATATGGTAATGTGTTGCAGATATTATTGCCTCAAACAAATGTTCAGATGAATTTAAGTTTAGTAATTCTGCAGCTCATACAGCATTAGATTAGAACTAGATTTAGAGAGATCCCAGGGGTTACAAGAAAAGGAGACTTGTATACTGCTACTAAGCCTAATATAGTCATAGTTTATTAATGTAGACAGTAATACATAATGAAATGTCATTAATTCTCACATGTAATATTGGTTTCTAATTTGAGGAATCATGTCCAATTATCTGTAGTTTAGTTATTCATATTCATAGTCTGGCAACTAAAACAGAATGTGCAGAGATCTCCTTCAGTACCTGGGAAGTCTGAAAAATAAAACATCTATTTCTTATCAGGGCAAGCTGAACATTTCTTGAGCCTTTATGCTGATGTAGGTTTATGATTCAGTTCTTCAAAAGAGCAACTAAAAATTTCTTGGTAGCTTTCAGTTCAGAGATTATTCCAAAAGTTTTTTTTTTTTAATTTCATATTAAGGGTTTCACATACAAAAGGGCACGTTATCCCAGTGCAACAGTTAGGGGCGAATACCCAGACAGTGTTTGGTGGCAGAGGGCTTCTCAATAGAGGCACTATTTTTTTCTGTAAGTTATCTCTAATGCCATTCAAAAAAAAATTGCCAAGTTTGAATATTCCCTACAGATAGATGTTAATTCAGGAATAGGCCCTAGTGACTCAGTCTGAGATTTCCTATTAGGAAATCAAGGCTATATCAGCATAATGTGCCAGTTAGGTTAATTCTTCCTGTTATTGTATATGGTTATTTTTCAAAAGTGCCCTTTGCTCATTCTACATGTTCTGCTTGGGACCCCTATTAGGTAACATGCTGAAGAATGAAACTACTCACTCAAATGGTTTGAGAATTAGACCCTTAAAATGAAAATATAAGTGGCTCCTCACAGGAAGCATTGTCTATCTCAGCTTCAAAGCATCCTCAGCTATCTCAGCGGGGAAGCGTGAAGATGTCAGGTAAACATAATCACGCTATTTGTGGAAAACGTGAGATGAGAAGGAGGCAGGGTAATGAAGCATAGATTCAGCAGTGCAGTTTCCCAGCCTATTTAGGTAGATTGTCTTTCTCTAATTGTTTTTCTCCCTGGAGGTACAGACACTGAGAATTTCGATACCATAAAGCCAAGCTTTATGATTGCAGCTTTCGGTTCTTTCACAAAGAAATATGTACTGTATTAGACTGGCGCCCAGTAGCGATGCTATAGTTAAGGATGTGTCAGCAGTTCCATTAGAGACCTTTGTTTTCGGAGGCTTATAACAGAGATATAAAAATTAGCTTTAGGCTAAAATTTGGCATATAAGGTGTATACCTGCAAGCACATACGTTTTTTATTTTGGGGGGAAAACCCCCAATTCACTTATTCCTTGTTGTTGCATATGTTGGAGAAACTCAAGATAATCAAAACAATATACTCTATGTCACACAAGACTGGCTAGATGCAAACAAAGGGCTAGATCCTGCAAGTTCCTCATGGGCAGATCTCCTATTAACTTTGACTGTATGGAATGTGGGGTGACAGCCAGTACACAGTCAATTAGACTTGGTCCTGCAAGATGGTGAGCACACAGGCCCCAATCTAGCAAAGCACTTAAGCATGGTCATACTGGGTCAGACCAATGGTCCATCTAGCCCAGTATACCGTCTTCTAACAATGACCAGATGCTTTAGAGGGAATGAACAGAAGAGTGCATTTTTGAGTGATCCATCCCCTGTTGTCCAGTGCCAGTCTCTGGCAGTCAGAGATTTTGGGACATTGGGTCACATCCCTGACCATCTTGGCTAATAGCCGTTGATGGACCTATTCTCTATGAACATATCTAATTCTTTTTTGAATCCAGTTATACTTTTGGCCTTCATAATATCCCATGACAATGGGTTCCTCGGGTTAAGAATGAAGTTTGTTTTAAGCCTTCTGCCTATAAATTTCACTGGGTGACCCCTGGTTCTTGTGTTACCTGAAAGGATAAATAAAACTTCCCTATTCACATTCTCCACACTATTTATGAGTTTATAGATCTCTATCATACCCCTTTCTTAGTCATCTTTTTTCTAAAATGAACAGTCCTACTCTTTGTAATCTCTCCTCATATGGAAGCTGTTCCATACCCCTAAGCATTTCTGTTGTTCTTCTCTGTACCTTTTCCATTTCTAATATATCTTTTATGAGAGGGGGTGACCAGAACTACATGCACTATTCAAGGGATAAATATGGTGGTATGATATTTTATGTCTTATAACTTATCCCTTTCCTAATGGTTCCTAATATTGTGAGCTATTTTGACCGCAGATATTTTCAGAGAACTATGACTCCAAGATCTCTTTCTTGAGTGGTAACAGATAATTTAGACACTATCATTTTGTATCGATAGTTGGGATTATTTTTTCTAATGTGTGTTACTTTGTATTTATCAACAATGAATTTCCTCTGCCATTTTGTTGTCCTGTCACCCAGTTTAGTGAGATCCCTTTGTAATTCTTTGCAGTCAGCTCTGAAATGTACTATTTTGAGTAATTTTGTATCATCTTCAAATTTTGCCACCATACTGTTGACTCTCTTTTCCATGTCATGTATGAATATGTTGAACAGCACTCATTCCAGGACAGCTCCTTGGGGGACCCAGCTATTTACCTCTCCCCACTGTGAAAACTGATAATTTATTCCTACCCTTTGTTTCCTATTTTTTAACCAGTTATTGATCCATGACAGGATTTTCTCTCTTATTGCAACATGGTTTAGTTTGATAAAAAAGTCCATACTTAACTTCAAGCATTGTTTTGTCCCAATGAATTCACTGGAGCTGGAATATTCAGCACTTTGCAGGACTGAGCCCAATAAGAGATACAATTGGAGTATATTTTAAAATTCAAGCAAACATTAAAGGACAACATTTTTCTTTGTCTCCCTCCTCCCCTTTTCATTATATGGGCTAACAGCTTTGAGTAGGTAAACAATTAATTAAATGCCCTTAGGCAGAAGACATCCACTTTAAGGAAGTTTAATCTGAAAAGTGCTCTCTGGAAATAACTCTTTAGAGTCAGATTAAGGGCACCCTAAGTATGCATTGACACCAGGGAGCCATTAGAGGCTGCTAAGTTGATGATCCAAGTGTTAAAGACTCCCTTGAACCTTGCCTTTCAAGCCAAACTGAAAAGTGTTGAGGCTTTCAGTGGAACCATAAACCTTAAAAAAAAAAAAAAAAAAGCAACCAGTCCAGGCACAGCATGATTTCAAGGGTGTTGTGTTTGCCATCCAGATTATCTTGACTGAAATTTTGTTCTTATTAAAAACTAAACACTGTAAAGTAGCTAGTGGAAATAGTTTAAAAAATAGTTAAAGGAACTATGTCCTAAATAATCACACACAAACACTGCAATATACTAGCCAAGTAAAGACCCTGGGAGTAACTAAGAAAGCAAGCACCACAATAATATCTGACAGCTATTAGGAAAGCAAATATAAAAGACTATCTGAAGAAAAAATTTCACTGAGACCAAATCCCTCCCCAATTCACAAAGGAAGCGTGCAGGTTGCAGAATTAGGGGCCAGTGTGGAGTGGGTACAGGGCTCTGAATGTGCCTCCTTTCTTCCCCTTGTTGTCCCCTTTGAACCTGTTTGCACCCCTGGGGATACTTGGGCCTGGTCTACACTCTGAGTTTAATTTGAATTTAGCAGTGTTAAATCGAATTAATCCTGCACCCATCCACACAACGAAGCCATTTATTTCGAAATAAAGGGCTCTTAAAATTGATTTCTGTACTCCACCCCGACGAGCGGAGTAGCGCCAAAATTGATATTGTCATTTCGAATTAGGGTTAGTGTGGCCACAATTTGATGGTATTGGCCTCCGGGAGCTATCCCACAGTGCACCATTGTGACCGCTCTGGACAGCAATCTGAACTCAGATGCACTGGCCAGGTAGACAGGAAAAGCCCCACGAACATTTGAATTTCATTTCCTGTTTGCCCAGCGTGGAGAGCACAGGTGACCACAGAGAGCTCATCAGCACAGATAGCCATGCAGGCCGATAATCGAAAAAGAGCACCAGCATGGACCGTACAGGAGGTACTGGATCTGATTGCTATATGGGGAGAGGATTCAGTGCTAGCAGAACTTCGTTCGAAAAGATGAGATGCCAAAACTTTTGAAAAAATCTCCAAGGGCATGATGGAGAGAGCCCACAATAGGGACTCAGAGCAGTGCTGCGTGAAAGTCAAGACGCTCAGACAAGC
This sequence comes from Chrysemys picta bellii, assembly GCF_011386835.1. Taxonomy (NCBI): domain Eukaryota; kingdom Metazoa; phylum Chordata; order Testudines; family Emydidae; genus Chrysemys; species Chrysemys picta. Next base: position 19,521,664 of record NC_088795.1, read on the forward strand.
CTATCAGAAAACAAAGGAGGCAAATGGTCGCTCCGGGTCAGAGCCACAGACATGCCGCTTCTATGCTAAGCTGCATGCAATTCTAGGGGGGGCCGCCATCACTACCCCACCTCTGACCGTGGATTCCGAGGTGGGGGTAATCTCATCAGCCACACCTGAGGATTCTGCCGATGGGGAAGAGGAGGAGGAGGAGGAGGAGGACGAGCTTGCGGAGAGCACACAGCACTCCGTTCTTCCCAACAGCCAGGATCTTTTTCTCAGCCTGACTGAAGTTCCCTCCCAAGCCAGTACCCAAGACCATGACCCCATGGACGGGACCTCAGGTGAGTTTACCTTTTAAAATATAAAACATGGTTTAAAAGCAAGCGTTTTTTAATGATTAATTTGCCCTGAGGACTTGGGATGCATTCGCGGCCAGTACAGCTACTGGAAAAGTCTGTTAACATGTCTGGGGATGGAGCGGAAATCCTCCAGGGACATTTCCATGAAGCTCTCCTGGAGGTACTCCAAAAGCCTTTGCAGAAGGTTTCTGGGCAGTGCAGCCTTATTCCGTCCTCCATGGTAGGACACTTGACTACGCCATGCTAGTAGCAAGTAATCTGGTATCATTGCATGACAAAGCCTGGCAGTGTATGGTCCCGGTGTTTGCTGGCATTCAAGCAACATCCGTTCTTTATCTCGCTGTGTAATCCTCAGGAGAGTGATATTGCTCATGGTAACCTGGTTGAAATACGGGAATTTAATTAAGGGGACAGAGGTGGCCGTTCCTACCGGGCTGTTTGCCTGTGGCTGAAAAGAAATCCTTCCCTGCAGTTAGCCAAGTGCGGGGGGGCGGGCAGAACTGGCGCTGAGCTTTTTGCCTTTGGCTAGCAGGGATCTTCCCTGATACCAGCCACGCGGTGGGGGGATGGGTACAGCGATCATCCCAGATAATTCATGGCGGGTGGGGGGTGCAGAGGGTTAGTTTGGTTTCTGCAGGGATCTTCCCTGATACCAGCCATGCGGTGGGGGGAGGGATAAAGTGATCATCCCAGAGAATTGGATGTGGGGGGGTAGTTTGTTTTCTGCTGCTGAAGGTTAACAGGAAAACCGCAGCAGTCAATGGGCTTTGCTTGGTATGTGGGAAAGGAGGGTGCAGAAGCCGAAAGACAATGGCTTACAATGGCCGCAAGCTAGCCAAATTCTGTTGCCCAGCCCTGCGTCTGTGATCTCTAACACCAAAGCCACAGGCACTCAATATTAAGATGGAAAATGCGACCTTGTACTGAAATCACATGTGCTATGTAATGTGAATAGTGTTTTTCACCGTGAAAGAGTATAAGCATTGTTCTGTAAAATGTATCTTTTTAAAAACTTCTCTCCTTTTTTCCATCCCTCCAGCAGCTGCAAATTTTTCAAGCCTCCCTCCTCCGTCCCGAAGGCTATCTCAGATAAGGCGGTGGAGAAAGAGGACGTGAGACAAGATGTTCTCGGAAATAATGGAATGCACCCGCAATGAAAGAGCTCATTTGAATGAGTGGAAGGACACGGTATCTAAGTACAGGAAAGATGCCAGTGAACGTGAGGTCATGAGGGACGCTCGAGATGAGAGGTGGCAGGCTGCAATGCTGGGGCTGCTGCGTGATCAAACGGCCATGCTCCGGCGTCTGGTGGAGCTTCAGGAACGGCAGCAGGATAACAGAGTGCCGCTGCAGCCGCTGTATAACCTCCCTCCCTCCTCACCATGTTCCATAGCCTCCTCACCGAGACGTGTAAGAATGCGGGGCGGGGGAGGGGAGGCTCCATGCACCCTCCCACTCCACCCCAGTGGACAGCCCAACCAAAAGGCTGTCATTATATTGAATTTTTTCAGTGGTCTTTTACTTCCCTCCTATCCTCCTCCCAAACCTCATCCGGGTTACCTTTTCAGTTCTCTCCCTATGTTTATAATTAATTAATAAAGAATACATGATTTTTAAATGATAGTGACTTTATTTCCTTTAAAAGTAAGCTGTGATTTAAAGGAGGAGAGTGGTTTGCTTACAGGGAATGAGTCAATCAAGGGGGCGGGTTTTCAACAAACAGAACTTTCACACCGTAGCCTGGCCAGTCATGAAATTGGTTTTCAAAGCTTATCTGATGCGCAGTGCTTCCTGGTGTGATCTTCTAATTGCCCTGGTGTCTGGCTGCACATAATCAGCAGCCAGGCGGTTTGCCTCAGACCTGCCATAAAGGTCTCCCTCTTACTCTCACAGAGATTGTGGAGCACACAGCAAGCAGCAATAACAATGGAGATATTGGTTTGGCTGAGGTCTGACCGAGTCAGTAACGAGCGCCAGCAACCTTTTAAACGCCCAAATGCACATTCTAACACCATTCTGCACTTGCTCAGCCTGTAGTTGAACAGCTCCTGACTCCTGTCCAGGCTGCCTGTGTATGGCTTCATGAGCCATGGCATTAAGGGGTAGGCTGGATCCCCAAGGATAACTATAGGCATTTCAACATCCCCAACGGTTATTTTCTGGTCCAGGAAGTAAGTCCCTTGATGCAGCCATTTAAACAGAGTAGTGTTCCTGAAGACGCGAGCGTCATGAACCCTTCCCGGCCAGCCCATGTTGATGTTGGTGAAACGTCCCTTGTGATCCACAAGTGCTTGCAGCACCATAGAAAAGTAACCCTTGTGGTTTATGTACTGGGTACCCTGGTGCTCCGGTGCCAAGATAGGGATATGGGTTCCATCTATCGCCCCACCACAGTTAGGGAATTCCATTGCAGCAAAGCCATCCACTGTGACCTGCACATTTCCCAGAGTCACTACCTTTCGTAGCAGCACCTCAGTAATTGCTTTGGCTACTTGCATCACAGCAGCCCCCACAGTAGATTTGCCCACTCCAAATTGATTCCCGACTGATCGGTAGCTGTCTCGTGTTGCAAGCTTCCACAGGGCTATCGCCACTCACTTCTCAACTGTGAGGGCTGCTCTCATCTTGGTATTCTAGCGCTTCAGGGCAGGGGACAGCAAGTCACAAAGTTCCATGAAAGTGCCCTTACGCATACGAAAGTTTCGCAGCCACTGGGAATTGTCCCACACCTGCAACACTATGCGGTCCCACCAGTCTGTGCTTGTTTCCCGGGCCCAGAATCGGCGTTCCACGGCTATAACCTGCCCCATTAACAGCATGATCTCCAAAGCACCGGGGCCCGCGGTTTGATAGAATTCCATGTACATGTCCTCATTACTCTCGCCGCCGCGCTGCCGTAGCCTACTCCTCGCCGCCCAGTTTTGTAAGTTCTGGTTCAGCATAAACTGCACAATAACACGCGAGGTGTTTACAATGTTCATGACTGCTGTCCTGAGCTGAGCGGGCTCCATGCTTGCCATGGTATGGCGTCTGCACTGTTCACCCAGGAAAAAGGTGCGAAACTGTTGTCTGCCATTGCTTCCCTGGAGAGGGGAAAGGATGTACCCAGAACCACCCGCGACAATGTTTTTGGCCCTATCAGGCATTGGGATCTCAACACAGAATTTCAATGGGCGGAGGAAACTGCAGGAACTATGGGATAGCTATGGGATAGCTACCCACAGTGCAATGCTCCGGAAATCGACGCTAGCCCCGGTACATGGACGCACACCGCCGAATTAATGTGCTTAGTGTGGCCGCATACATTCGACTTTATACAATCTGTTTCCAAAATTCGAATTATATAAATTCGGATTAATCCCGTAGTGTAGACATACCCTTGGAGGCAGTTCTCCCAGTGCTCCTCCCACGATTGCAGAGAATAGCATTCTCTCTGTAATTCCTAATTATCCCTTTTCCCATCGCCACACGCACACACATTGCACCTGCAGGGGCAATGTAGCATAAAAAGTTTTGTATAGATACTGGACCAGATCCACAGCTGCTGTAAGTTGCTGTAGTTCCAGTGAAATCAATGGAGTTACAATGATTTACTCTAGCTGAAGACCAAGCCCTTTCTCCTCTGTCTTTGCTTTAGGAAAATGGTAAGAATTAATCTCTAATTGCACTGATAGAAGAAGTCACTAGAGAGAATAATAGAAGTATAACTTTACCAGGATTTGACATTTTGTAATTTAATAAAGTATTCAGAGGTATTTGTTTGACCACTGGAAGGTTACCATAGTTTTCTATTAATTCAATATAAAGATATTGAAATTGACAAACATTTAATAAAAACCAAATACAAGTGAAATTAAATTCAGGTAAAATGCACTTCCTACATTATACCACATGCTGAATACATTCATAATGTCATGAGAATCAGACTTGTTAGTGGAAACATATTAGAGAAGCTCATAATTGCTATACTGACATATATTTCAATAAATAATCCACTGGACGCAGCCTAATTTAACTATACAAACTGCTGTGGTTGTGCCAGGTCTCATGGTCAATTTAGCATAGTTGCAAATTCTAAGGTACTAGGTAGTTCACACAGATAACAGGACAAAACACTGATATGAATTTAATGCAGTTTCCAAATGCTCAGACATAAAACTGTCTCTTCCTTTGGTTGCAGACTAATTGGTGTGACATTTAAAAATGGTTTTGTAACAGGAATATACTAGTTATGTACAATTTGCCTTGAGTAGAAATGTTCTTGCTTTTGTGTCTTCAAGTTTCATGGAAAAGAGCCCAGATCCACCAAAGGAGTTAGGCACCTGAAGAGGGAGTTTGGCACTAAAGTCCAAAATTTAAGCTCAAAATCCCTGCTATACCGCTGCCTAACCCTAAAAACACTGAAAAATCTCTTGGAACCGAATTTTTTTGCTGTAAAAGTCGCCAAAGCCCTCAAGTTTCTGCCTCTAAGTATGCACATAGTGCCTTGGCATAGGCACCTTAATGCTGAAGCCCTAACCAGATATACGGTTGCCAACTTTCTAATTCCAGAAAACCGAACACCCTTGCCCTGCCCATGCCCTTCCCCTTCCTGAGGCCCCGCCCCCACTCACTCCATCCCCCCCTCCCTCCATCGCTTGCTTTCCCCCACCCTCTCTCAGTGCTCATTTTCACTGCAAGGCCCAAATGGGGATATTTATTGTTTTGACAGATGCATTATGCTAAATTCAAGTTTTATTTATTACAGGATGCTAGAGCTGGCAGCAAAATAATCAAAAAGGGTAATTAAAAAAAAAATGAAATTTCACAAAGGTTTTCATGATTCTTTCCCTCCCCTCTTCCCATTTTTTCTGAATCAGCTCCATGTTTTTTGTTTACTAAAGTTATTGTAATTTTATGTGAGGAATTAGGACCACACATTATCACAGCCGCAATGCCTCAATTAAAGTCCCACTCTTGAAGCCCAAAGACAAATCCATAGAGCACAACCACAGAAATGCACACCTGTCCAGATACGTATATAAATAAACCTGTCGAAACTGACTCCCACACCTTCATGCAGATACACACGTGTATTCACCGCCTCTTCTCCGCCTCCTCCCCTGAGTGCCGTGTTCCTGCTCCTCCCCCTCCCTCCCAGAAATTCCTAAGCACTGCCAAACAGCTGTGGGGTGCGGTAAGTGCTGGGAGGGAGGTGGAGGAGCGGGGATGCGACACGCTGAGGGGGAGGGGAAGAAGGAATGGGGAGCTTGGCTGCCGGTGGGTGCAGAGCACCCACTAATTTTTCCCTGTGGGTGCTTCAGCTCTGGAGCACCCACAGAGTCGGTGCCTATGCAACTAAGATCAGGGCTCCAGGGTGGTAGGTGCCGGACACACACATAAAAAGAGAGAGTCTGCAACAGAGAGTTTATAATGTAGCAAGACAAAGGTGGGGAGAAAAGGATCATACATTGGCTCTTCTGCAATTACTAGTCAACATTCATTTTTAAAGAAATAATACATTTCTTTTAGAGTTCCCTTCTCTTTTAAAAACTTGCTATGAAATTAATACACACATATTTTAGGTCATCAGTTTTTGTGTGTGCAAGCCAGCAAAAGGAATGAAAGTCAAAGAGTTAGGCTGCAAATTTTATTCACACAGGTATACACACCATGCGGCAATACACACACCTCCCTACACAAAGAGAGACAGTCTCTTACACACATACAATGCATGCATGCACACACTTGCCTACACAGAGACACTTTTTCATACACTTTTCCAGGGGCTGCCTAAATCACCCAGCCGGGAAGGGAGGGGGATGGAGGAGAGAGGATGGGGAGGGACGAGAGCAGGGTGGGAGTGAGAGGAAGCAGTGAAGGAGAGAGGAGGGAATGTGCAGGGGTATGGGAGGTGGATGGGGATGCAGGGGGAGGCGGAAGGCTACAGGTGCATGAGGATGGGGGGGGCACGGGTATATAGGGACATAATGGGAGTGCAGAGGTGTATGGAGGTGAATGGGATGCATGGCTGTGGGGGGTGAGGGACTAGGGGTGGAGAGGATGGATGGGAGAGCGCTGTAAGAAGTACAGGGCTGGGATGGGTAGGTGTGGGGGGCAGGACAGAATGGGATGAGGGATGGATGCAGTAAGGGGAACGGGCGTGTGGGGGGCAGGGTTGGGACGGGGAGGGATGCAATGACAGGGGAATGTGGGTGGGGAGGTGGGATGGGGAGGGATGCAGTGAGGGGTATTAGGGTACAGCCCCATTCCCAGCACTCGGAGATGGGGATACACATACCTGGAACTCCTGGGTGCTGGCGATGGGGCGACAGACAGACCAGGGGTCACTGCAGGGCACGCACCGCAGCTCGAGCTCAGCCACATGAGAAGCGCTAGGAGGAGAGATATCCAGGCAGCAGCGGGAGAGGCGTGTGCCAGGCGACCCTTCAACAGCCGCCTGCTGAGCACACGCGAGTCACACTAGTTCCTCCCCTGCCCTGACCCAGCCAATGGGAGCTGTGCCTGTGGGCGGGGCAACACACGGACACCTCCCCCCCCCCCCCCCAGCAGCCCCTAAGGCTAGTACCCAGACATGCTGACCATGGTGCGGTGCTAGCAGAGAGCCTGCCAGCCCTGGTGCAATGGCGCCAACCGGACATTCAATGATCAATTCATTAGTGCTGACCAGAGCTGCCAGGATCCCTTTTTGACCGAGTGTTCCAGTCCAAAACCAGACACCTGGTCACCCTAACCAGATACTCAAATCAGATGAAGATAAGTCTTGTCTGTGAGGCCTGATCTGGTCATTATTTTCAAAGCACAGCTATCTCCGCACAATGACTGGCGGAAGGGGTGGCAGGAGAAGTGTCTGTTACTCCATGTTTAGGCTGTTCCTGAGGAATTTACACTTGATAATTAGTTGGTGAAATCTAAGTCTAGAAGTCACAGCCAATTTGGGGTTTGTGCCCTGCTCTCTAATGGTCTGCTGAGGTTGGTACTCACTGCAGGGAGCATTACCCTACATTCCCAGCTGTGGAGCCAGCAACAGAACCCCAACAGAAGCCATGGCTCTGAGGGCGTCCAGGGTCACTGCCATAGAGTGGGGAGCCTGGCAGTCCAGGAAGTCCCCGTTTGAGCTGGCGCTCTCAGGACTGCCAGGCTCCCAGCTCCATCACAGGTTGCCTGGAAATCCAGACCCCAACTGGGACTCAGGGCCTGGCTCCGCAATAGGGAGCCTGGAACCCTGAGAACCGGAGTGGTGTATAGAGTTCCCCTCTCTCTGGTCCAATGCATATTTAATGATTTATACGCAGTGGAACAGCTTCCTCAGTCGAGACAAAGAGACTCACAGCACAATACACCATAGTCCAGTAGTTAGGAAGGTCGCCTGATAGATGAGAAACACAAGTTCAAACCCCTTCTCCTCATTAGGCAGAGGAGGAAATTGAACTAGAGTCTCCCGCATCTTGTGTGATTACCTGAACCACTGGGATAAAATTTATGAGGAAAAGTCTTCCTCTTCCTCCTGCTGCTATTACTGCTGTGTTTTGTGTGGAGTTCGGTGTGAGCCCCCACTGTACTTGCAAGAAATGGCTTATGCATCTGACTCTCGGAACAGGATTGCCATCTGGGGATCACAGTGGATCCCTCCCTCCAGCCCAGATTTAGGCCCCTAAATCCCTGAGAAGAGGAGGGCTTAGGGCACATCCCTCTCCTCAATGTCTGCTATTGATTAATTTAGGTGGCTCCCCACCCAGAATGCAGGTCTTTGTGGATCCCACTCTTAGGTGCCTGTCTCTCCCCATGCATCATAGAGGAAATCTAGCTCAGGGTTTGTAAATTCCACTTGGTGGTTAGCAACCTATAAGTTAGAAGTTGCAACACCTAAATCCCTTTGTAGAGATGACCCTTAGGGCCCAATTCTGACATTGTTACTCCTGCTGAACAGTACCTTATATTGCAAACTTTCCTATTTAAATCACTGTTGGGGGGAAGTATTATGCAATGTCAAAAAGAGTGCTAGCAGTGGTGAAAAAATAAGTGGGTCAGCTAACCTAACCTAAACTCCATATTCTCCACAAGAAAAATGGGTAAACTCCACTTACTTGCTTTGGCTTGAGTATACCAATTGGTGCTAAACTCTGCTTCTTAGTAAACAATAGCTTTCCTGCTTAACCAGGGGATCAGCAGATGTAAACTCTTTTGAAGACATTTCTTTAGGCTATCTCACCACATGTGTGATGCTGTCAGTTTGCCTCCTCCATGAAGGATTCAATATTTCCCTTTGTACTTCAAGGGACACCAGAACAATTCTTTGTCTTTATTCATTACCAGGACATGCACATACGCTCACTGTTTGTTCCTTACTGTAGATTTCCTTTCTTTCTTAATTGGCACCTGGCTTAGTATGCAAACATGTGTACAGTGTGAGGTATGTAATACACAAATGGCCAGATAAAGAGATTTGTGTCTGTTACCTCCCACCAAAAGGAACATCTCTGAGGCATGTCACCTCTTGATGACCTGCCTTAACACCAAGATCTTATGAACATAGTTTTCAGTATAGATACATAATTCTTTAAATATTATCCATACATACATTTCGCAATGATTATGACAACCAGTGTGTAGAGACATCACATGCCATATTTTGAATATTTGCAGATATCCGACCCTGGGGATCCTTGTAAAACCCTATACACCCTTGAAACAGGGGCCTGCCTCAACCCCCGTCCTCTTCCTTGTAGAAACCACACAGACTTCATCAGGTGTGCTCTCATTGACACTATATTTCTATTTCCTTTCATCAATATCACCACAGTCCCCATGCTCCCACCTTTTCACAATCTTTGCTGAGCTTTAGGCCCTCTCAGCAGGACCTGAGGGGAACAGAGATCTCCCTCAGTAAGACTAGCCCCAGCTAGCCCTGTACCTCTCCCTCATCTTTGCACTTCCTTCCTGAGCCTCTTATCAGCCCTGGGCTGATGGGACCAATTGAGTTCTTACCCCATCCAGCCCACTAGCTGCTTGGATCATTACTCCCAATCAACTTCTCCTGGGACACTAACTAGCCTCCAAGCAATGCAAGCTCACCTACTCACTCCCGGCACCCCCTTTTCCACCTCCTCCAGAACCTTCTCCTCAGGTTCTGCCTGCACTTTTCCCTGAACTTCCTGATCTATACTCACCCCATCCATGGCCCCACGAAGTCACGAGACCTCCTTTTCTACCTTCTCATCATGTTGGCCAAGGTGGCCATCCACCATGCCAACAGGAGGATACTGGACGGGGAGGTGCTCTGAGATGGTGGGGCCTATTTCCACTCCTCCCTTTGACCATGCATCTGGGCAGAGTTCCTATGGGCCATATCCACTGGCTCCCCAGATGCCTTCTAGAAGCAGTGAGTGCTGTGTCGGTTCTCTGCTCAGTATCCCCACTCTGGATTCCTACTTTTGACCCTGTGACCCTCACTCCCATTCCTGTTATTCATCAGTTGTCCTGTGACTTCAGTTGAGACCTGGGTTCACTGGCTCCTCCCCTTAGGCTGGGGGAGGGGCCTTTAGATGAGGGCAGGCTTGCCCCCGCCCTTCCCTAGATCTTAAATAGGTACTCACTCCTTGCACTCAGTCACAACCCCCAGTGCTCTACCACTGGACACCCTGGGGTCCCTAGCTCACAACATGCTAGGACAATGAAAGTGCCATTTTTTTATGATCAAAACTATTTTATTAACTTTTCAAGTATGTATAAAAACATATAGGAACTTCCCTGGACAGGGAGAAAACATGAGTTATTAAGGAGAGGAGGTGAGGGAAAGACTAAGTAGTAGTAGATACACATTAGTAGTTGAACCAATCAAAATATGAAATTTTAAATGATTAAATTCAGGAAAAGATTTTATGATATTTTTTAGCCCAGCTTACATACAACAACATCAGGAATAGAGCACTGTAGACTCATGGCATCGTTAAATAGTTCATGCAGAAACTATCATGCAATTTCCATCTATATAAAAATGTAATTGAAAGGGCCACAAAGCTTCCATAACACACAAAGAAAATAAATGATTGCTGGCCAAAGTCTGTCCGCATAACATGAAATTTACACAAGCTCTGAAAGAAGAACTATAACAATTGGTAGGCTAAACATTTGACCTACTTTATTTTTCTTATATCTGTTTTCAAAGTATTTGTAGTTCTTTAAACAGGGTTTTCTCCCAGTGTTAATTCTACAGTGCTGTTCTTTTATATTAGTATACTAGCAACCTAGTACAATTGGGCAACCTAACAATAAGAAACCAGCACTGTTTGTTTATGGAGGACATAAATAAAAAGAGATTCCCTTTTGAAACTTCCAAATGAAATGACACTGAGTAAATGAATTCATCATGACAATGTACTGTGTTGGCTTTTTGTAGTAATTCCTTGTTACTCTTGCAAGTTTGGGCTAATTTTTATTTTCTATTTATTTATGTTTATAGATATATAGACACACACATGCACACACACGGGTAGGGGCGCTAATTAAAATACTAAAACACATTTTAGCCCATTACTAATGTTAGACTCTCTAAATATTTAATCATTTATATGTCTTCGTTATTTTACGGAGCTTGCTTTATTTAAAATAACAGTAGTGATTATGGTGGCACACCATTAGCTCTGTAATCAAGGTTACATGGGAGGTTTCCATTTCAGGAGATAACCTGTCCTGTATTACAAAGGTACCCTGAAGAAAATTAAAAGTGAAATTTTCTCAGGGTCCTTTCATTTTTCAGGGTGGTAGCAATTGTGTAGGATTTGTCCATTTTTAACAGTTTGAGCTTCACATCTTTGTGTGAGGTGTTTCACAATTTTTCACTGCTTTTACTGGGCAATTGCTGCGTGTTTGGGCCTTACCTTTGCACAGATTATAGCTTGGAATGCTGTACAGTGTCCAAAGGTCTAGTTTTCTTTGAAAAAAGCTGCAGTTGGTGAAAAAAGGGAAATTTCTTCCTAACTTCTAGCTTTGCCAATATTTGCCACCAAAATGAGGGCCTCAAAATTACGTGTTCATTTTAAAAAATTCGGGAATAAGTACCCCTACTTGCATACGCAAAAGCTGATGGATAGAGCAGTGCAAATAACTAATTTCTGAGTTCACTGGCAGTTCCAAAAAGTTGGATGAAAAATCATTTTGGGCCAACCCAAAACAAAGAATTTTCAGTGTACTGAGAAATGAAACATTCCAATTTTGATTTTGAGTGGTTTTAGTTTTTATTTTTTTTATTAAATCGGAGGATATTTCAAAATAGTCATTTTAAACTGAAATGTTTCATTCTGAAAATATCAAAATGGAACATTTCAAATGTGGATTTTTTTTTTTTACTTTTTTTTTTAAACTAAAAAAAAATCTACATATATTCACAAAATGTTTTGGTCAGTCTGAATCAGCATTTTTTGGTGAATAAAGGTTCAGCTGAAAAATTTCCACTTATTGAAGTACCCAAAATGAATAGAATGGACACTTCTGAAAATACAGGCCCTAGCCTCATTGTCCCTAAGTTTACTCCTCTGTTGAATGATGATAATAATCCTTGCCACCTCAGTCAAGCACTTTGAGATCCTGAGGTAAAACGTTCAGTACTATATCGTTTAAGGGCACAACAGCGCATTATTATTAGAAAAAGTTTTGAGCTAAACACTCCAATATCTAACCACTCCCAAATATTAGGAACATTCAGAACCAGATATGAACTTAGCAAGTTGGCCCAACTTCATTTTAAACTATTATTAATTACTATTATTATTAATTATTATTATTGAAGCAGTGCCTCTGCAGTTATCTCTATAGGAAATTGCTGAAGGAAGTCTTGAAGAAAAGTAATTACTTGCTGCATTAAATGGTTTTAAAAATACTTCATTGATTAATACAGATATGAATGCTGTTGTAATGTCAGCCAAGTTCCAGGATATAGAAACGTGTATTGTGGGGCTGAGATATAAAATATCCAAGGATCAGAAAATTCAGGCTATAAACAGATTAGAAAATGAATGAATGTAGTGAAAATATTTTATGGTCAATATAAACTGCTTTTCAAGATAGATACTGTGCGGATGGTATGCAGTTTTTCATTTTAAAGATGAGTTTTCTACCGGTGTTTCAGATATGGACCCTGCTGGTCTGGACTACAGTACACTATATCATCGGAATGATTACAATTTGATGAAGTATTTTATTCCCATATCTTGAAATTGTTGTTTTGTTGCTGGTAAAATGTAACACTGGTTGATAGAAGTGTAGTAGAGAGACTTTGGACACTAATAGTATGTTACAAAACTATGAGTGCCAATGGATAAAACCTAAGTACAGACAGAAAAGAGAGATTTAGTCAGTAAAATGGGTCACATGTTAGTGGTTTACCTCACAGGATGTTCAGGGTTTGTGTCTGATGTAGTGCAAAAGGGAAATGAGTTTGGTTGTCTCAGTCTAGGCCATGGTAGGCATTTGTCCACATCACAAATCCACAAACACAAGCTGACAAGTTATAGCCTCTGCTCTGGAAAGGACCACTTCCAAAGCAGCAGAGGTTGCTGCAAATATCGATTACTATGCACTACACTGGATATCAGTACATATTGCTTTATGTAGTCGATGGGATTTAAATTTTCAAAGGTCACCAGCAGGGCCGGCTCCAGGGTTTTGGCCGCCCCAAGCAGCCAAAACCAAAAAAAAAATAAAAGCCGCGATCGCGATCTAAAAAAAGCCGCCATTGTGATCTGCGGCGGCAATTCGGCGGGAGGTCCTTCACTCCCAGGCGGAGTGAGGGACCGTCCACCGAATTGCAGCCGAATACCTGGACCTGCCGCCCCTCTCCGGAGCGGCCGCCCCAAGCACCTGCTTGAGAAGCTGGTGCCTGGAGCTGGCCCTGGTCACCAGTGATTTTTAGGTGTCCAAACTGAGACATTTTAAAGGGGATGAGTTTCCAAAGAGTGCATGTGCAGACCTTCTGAAAAATCAGGCCCTAGAATCACTGCTCACTTTTGAAAATTTAGACGCAGTTCTAGAATTTCCCATGATTTATAGTAATAATGGAGTATTTTTCCATTTCCAATGTAAATCAAATTCTGCTTTGCAGTCAAATTGGGGAGGGGGCCGGGGAAAATGGGTTGTATCCTTTTACTGTATAAAAATGTAGTAGGTTCCAGAATAAATTAGACCATGAGTGACAGCCAGAGTTAGCGACACTGCTTATTAGTGCTAAGAAAGTAAACTGGCAAATCTCTCAATTGTGTTAGATGAGGCAGCAGTATTTCCATGCAGTGGTCTTATAATCTCTTCCTATTCCCAGTTTAAAAAGTACATGCCCTTTGGTTATTAGAATTTTGTAATAAGTAGATACTTCAAATAGTGCTGAGCCAGGGATGCTTCTTTGATAAGATGCTGTTATTAATAGGTTTCCATTAGTTTTAATCTTTGCTCCCTCAGGGATACTTTTATTCATCTACTTACAGTAACTCTTCGTGAGAGTGACTGTAACGGCTTATGGAAAGATAGTGTACATCATCCTGAATTCATGACCCAGCTTTGGATACAGCAGACTCATACTGTTTGGTATTTTGTCTGCAGCCTAACCGACCTTTCCAACAGGGTTTTCAGAATACTATTATAATTGCCCATCAGATGCTGACTGGCTTTGAAAGTGCTGTAGTGTAGATGACACTATAACTCCAGTAGATGAGAAGATACACTGAGGTCATTCTTCAGTGCCAGACTAAAGTAATCGCGTGTTAACAGTGTGGAATAAGAAACAAATGTACTGTACTTTAAAGGGAGTGTATAAATCAGTATTTGTAACACAGATATGATCTGCGTTGCTCTCTTTAGCTTTCTTTGTTTGATCTAAATCTACATTCAGATGCATATTCATGGCCCCAAGTGAAATCAGCACAGCTGCCTGAAATGATTGCAACAAACGCTCCTGTTTCAGCTTTTGATACAATTGAAAACTCTGACCAGGTTCAGGGAAAGACTTGCTAAGATTGTGAAACTTTTGAGCAAACCTAGCTCAATTTTGACAGGTTTCAGAGTAGCAGCCATGTTAGTCTCTATCTGCAAAAAGAACAGGAGTACTTGAGGCACTTTAGAGATTAACTAATTTATTTGAGCATAAAATAAATTTGTTAGTCTCTAAGGTGCCACAAGTACTCCTGTTCTTTTTGCTCAATTTTGAGTGAATCTGAGCTAGCTTACGGTTTTGCATTCAAACCAAATTAAATATTTTCCAGTTTGCATGGTTTCATAGAATCATAGAATATCAGGGTTGGAAGGGACTTCAGGAGGTCATCTAGTCCAACACCCTGCTCAAAGTAGGACCAATTCCCAACTAAATCATCCCAGCCAGGGCTTTGTCAAGCCTGACCTTAAATACCTCTGAGGAAGGAGATTCCACCACCTGCCTAGGTAACCCATTCCAGTACTCCACCACCCTCCTAGTAAAAACGTTTTTCCTAATATTCAACCCAAACCTCCCCCACTTCAACTCCTTGTTCTGTCATCTGGTACCACTGAGAACAGTCTAGATCCATCCTCTTTGGAACCACCTTTCAGGTAGTTGAAAGCAGCTATCAAATCCCCCCTCATTGTTCTCTTCTGCAGACTAAACAATCCCAGTTCCCTCAGCCTCTCCTCATAAGTCATGTGCTCCAGCCCCCTAATCATTTTTGTTGCCCTCCGCTGGACTCTTTCCAATTTTTCCACATCCTTCTTGTAGTGTGCGGCCCCAAACTGGACACAGTACTCCAGATGAGGCCTCACCAATGTTGAATAGAGGGAAATGATCATGTCCCTCGATCTGCTGGCAATGCCCCCTACTTATACAGCCCAAAATGCCGTTAGCCTTCTTGGTAACAAGGACACACTGTTGACTCCTATCTAGCTTCTCGTCCACTGTAACCCCTAGGTCCAACAACTCATAATTCACCAATTTTGATTACATTTTGCCTTAAGGTCCTATTTAACCATTGATTTCAGTGCAGTTACACAGACGTAGAACTGGAGTAATTCAATAGTAAATCAGGCTCTAAATTTTGTGGTTCATTTGAACCTGAAATTCATAATGAATGTTGATCCCTGTGAATTCATGAAGACTGAAGTGTGCACACTCCCTGTGAAGTGAAAGTACTGTGTTTGGCACTGTTATACAATGGAATGGATTGAATGGAATTATGTTAATTTTTCAGTGTATGGTAAATGTGCAAGGATCATGGAATGCTTTCCTGTTCAGTCTAGGATTTTTATCCCAGTTGGTTCCTGGGGCCTGGAGTTTGAAAATAATTTTGTATATTATTGTTGTTGTTTCATATCAGCATGTGTTCCACAGCAGTTAGACATTCCAGGCAGTGTGCTCTGCTACCCCATTTGCATGGAAGTGATTACTCACAAGTGATGTGGCTGAAAAGTGGTGGTTGTAAATTTTCAGTACTCTTAAGTGTCCAACAAAACAATGCACTAAAGCCTTTTTTGTTTTACACTGTGCAGTTTGTTGCACATTCTGCAGACAAAGCCATCATCGGCTTTTTTGAAGCTGCTTTTAAAACGTCTGCTAATTTTACATGAAAATGTAGGAATATGAACTTCTTTCTAAGTTGTAATATCCTTGGGAGATATATGGGCAGGTTCCCCTTTTTGTCTCTGTTCTAGATCGTGGCTCACATCAGAACATAGGCTGACACAAACAATGGAGTCTAGCACTAACGGCTACTGGAGGTGCCATATTTTGGATGTGACATCAAACCGAGATGGAAGGTAAATATCCAGTGGAAAAAAATAAAAAGGACTAATGGAATACCTCAGTCGCTGAGACAGAGTGGGGTCAATAATTCATAATGAATCCTTTATTTTGCAAATTTAGCCCTTTTTCAGTTTATGGCAAAAAATCATTAGCTGAATTATTTTTGTGACTAGACAGTAATTCTAAATCTGTATTATGTTGTCTTTAGCTATGACACTATGATGTCTTTCTATTTCTGATCATTGCACCTTTCTAGGAACTCTGTGTGAGTTCAGCAGCTATTTTGTAGGGCTGTGATGGTGGATGGAAAGGGTCAAGGTCAGCCCAAGATTTTGAGTGAATCTTGGAGGGATATAGGTTTACACTGAAACCCCCCAAACCAGGGGAATTTCACCTGCCTTTGGAGTGAAATGTTCACTGAGCCCTGCTAAGCAAAATACAAATTGCCATGTTTGTCCATATATTTACCCCACCTGTTTAATTTTTTGCTCTTTAAAGCACTGTGAGACTCGGGTAGGAAAATATGTTATATAAAACTGAACTGCATTCTGTCTATCCTGGAGCAGACCACATATCCTCTTAAATGTTTATCTCTGCTCTAAGACTAGAGGAGGGGAGTGGATGAGAGGGGTCTCTTATAATTATTGTAGATGCATTGTTGTCAAATTTACATTTTGTTTTGTACAATATATTGAATAATTTGGTCTGTGGGGTGCCAAGTAATGTAAAAGGAAATGAGATACAGACCTCATTAGCTAATATTTTTGTTCTTTCCAAAGCCTCATTACTACTGATTACTGGATCTTGCCTACAAGCTTCAACTGATACTTTTGTCTGAGAAACCAGCATCCTTAAATATGTTCCCTTTTTTTAAGCTTTGTTTTGAAAATCCTTGTCCTCCTTTGTAAATGTTTTCTGATACTTAGAAGTTGAGAATAAGTAATATAATCACCACAAGTCTTGGAGTTTCAGGGAGGATATCAAAAGCATGTCTGGGTGAGAGTCAGTCCCCTTGTTCTTTCCATTAAGAGCAACAGTATTTCTTGAATCAGTGGCTATGTTAAAATGAGTTTTACAGATCATCAGGCTGAAAATAAATGACAATCATCTACTTCTCCCGGTGGTGGTAGAAATGCGAAATTTAACTTCAACGCAGCCTACTGCAAGGCATACAGAATACATATACAAACTCCTTTGCCAGTTCCCCATTCTACTAATTCAGGGGCAGATTCTGTTTGGCCCTTATATAGGTGCATGCAAGGAAGGGCACAAGGAACTTTCTCCTATCTTGCATAGTCTAAGTAAGAGGCAACCACAATCTCTCTCCCTGTATTCACTGTTCCCTCCTTGCATCCTTGAAGGCTGCATAATGCCCTAAAGAATGCAGGATCATGGACTTATTTCCTTCCAGACCAGGCAGCAGAGTAAGACTGGCACCTAGGTCTGCTGTACCCAGGGGTGAAAGTAACTTAAAGGACTTACCGGTACGCCGGAGTCCTGAGCAGGGGGCGTGGCCTCAACCGGAAGAGGCGGGGCCTTTAAATACCCAGGCCCTTTAAATCACCCCCAGAGCTACCATCTGCAGAGGTGGCTGGGAGTCCCGGGGCTCAGGGGCGATTTAAAGGGCCCGGGGCTCTGGCCGCCACTACCACAGCGGAGCTCCAAGCCCTTTAAATCACCACCGTAGCCCTGCCACTACTACCCTGGGGCTCCAGCAGCGGGGCTCAGGCGGCGCTTTTAAGGGCCCGGGTTTCCCCGCAGCGGCCGGAGCCCCAGGCCCTTTAAATCACTGCTGTAGCCCTGCTGCTGCTACTCCGGGGCTCCGGTGGTGGGGCTCAGGCGGCACTTTAAAGGGTCCGGAGATCCGGCTGCTGCGGGGAGCCCCGGGCCCTTTAAATCGCCAGCCTGGGGAAGCTGGTCCAGTCCGGCACGGCGTACTGGCTCTTGCCAGTACACCAGACCGGACCGGCTTACTTTCACCTCTGGCTGTACCCCCTGAAGGGTGTAATAGCAGGCACACTTCCCTGTTCTCCATGGAGATGAGGAATGTTGCCTCCCTGAGCTCCCCCAAGTGGTAGTAAATTTCCATATGTCCCTAATGCAGGCTCTGCCTAGAAGGCTTGCATCATAGAGATGGCATAGCAAGAAAAAACTGTGGCAGAGTTGCAAGAAGATAACAATTTACTTCCTTGGTATATAATAAAATGTATTTTAGCCATTTCCTTTTGGGAATATTCATCCATACAATTTTAGAGGCTTTTATCCAGCAGAGTTTGGCCTACATGGTTCAAATGCTTTTTACTGAGATTGCTTTTCTCTCTCAAGTATTTATTGCTAAGAGCATGTGTTAAACAGGTTTTAACCAAACAAAACCAGCCCCTTAGAACCTCCAGGCAGGAGGAGACTAGGGGAGGCTCTGGGCAGATGCTTCACAGTAAAGTAGAGGCAGACAGAGCAACTTTAGGGATCATATGATTTTCCTTATTCTGACAGAGTTCCTTGTTCAATTGTAAAAGAAAGTGACTCTATGTTTTTTTCTTGTTGTCATGTGCCAGGATGTTAAATGTTGACCCACTATGAACCACCGTAAGGAAAAGGAAAAGAAATCGCCACAGTTAGATAATCCCAGGGAATGACTTGAACAAAAGCAGTGCTTCACCAGGTCCCAAGGCACAATGCCCAAGGCAAAGCTTAAGGCATAGAGCAGAGATGTGCAAGTCAATGCATTTATTTATTCAATGAGGAATAGAACCGAAAATATTTAGAAATCATTTACTTTAATGGAAAAAGCAATAATTGAAATCATTCTTAAAATGTCTGATGAGCATTCTCGAAAACTATGTTATACATGAATGGGCATTCTTTTATGAAAGGGAGCAGAGGCCAAGAAAAAAGGGTGGAAGCCTATATAAGAGCCCTGTATGAATCAGTAGAGCACTGTGACTTTGGTATCAGGAAGGATGAACAGAAAAGAGATTGGCTAAAATTTTCAAAAGTGCCTACTTAGATCTTAAATCCCATTTTCAAAAATAATTTAGACATTTTGGAGCTTAAGTCCCATTGAAAGTCAATTTACAAATTATCTGAGCTAATGCTAAAAGAGGGTGTTTGACCAGCACAGCAATGTGAGCAAGTGAAAATACATGACCCGGTCATAGATATGGCAATTTCCTGTATATTCTTGGGAGACCTTACTGAATTAAGTTTAAATATCTTAAATATACATTTTATTAAAGGCAAAGTTATGTATTATTGTAGGCCAGGATTGTACGTAACCTCTCTAGTGGGAAAATGTGATGTGATGCCTGAGGGTTCAAAGGACTGTATTTAAGATGTGCCACATAAGAATGGACTTTTGGGCCAATAAGTATTAAATGGATATCCTGGGGGAATTTCCTAATGCAAATTCAACTTCAGTTATGCAAAAACCCCACATTTAAAGCTATGCTCTAACAAGAGGGTCTTTGTCTGTTGATTACCTATTCCCGAAGGCCAAGATCAAAGGCTTGAGCTGTATAAAGAAATGGCTACTCTGCCCAGCCTTGGTTCAGGTTCTGACTCTGAGACAGTTCTGAACTTATAACCACAGGGGAAACCTAGTTGTGGGTTTTGAAGGACTGACAACTACCAGAACTGTAGCTTGGAGTTGGGGTGACCTCTGGTAAGCTTTTTAGCATGCATGCACATTCTTCTCTTGTTTTGAATATGTTTTCTCTGTAATATTTTCACCTTAAGAATAAATGTGATTGCTTAAAAAGAGTTGTCTGGTAACTTGTAACTGTGGGCAATTGCTCTGTTCACAGCCTTCAGAGAGTAAGCAAAGGGCAGACGCTAGCCTATTAGGCAGTCTGGCTTGATGAGGATATCATAGTGTTGGCAGGGAACTATTCAACCTAGGAAAACTTCAGTCAGGAGGGTGATATATGCAGGTCAGAGCCCAAGAGAGCTGATGGTTGGGAGCTGGAAACCTTTAGGTGCATGTCCTCAAGGGACCACAGGGTGTGCATACAGATGCAGTTGCCCTGAACAGCGACAACACACAGCAAGAAATTATTGCAAATAGCAGCAAAGAAAGAGGACAGTGCCATAATAATGCCTCTTATAAGCACTGAGTTCTTTGCTTAAACTACACTAGCATTCCTGGTATTTCATGGATACATTCTTTGAAAAAAAAAATTCCGATCTTGGAATGGAATAAATATTTTCCAACACTATTTGAAAAAGTGTATCTCTCTCTTTATGCCTATTCTATTGTTAATATAGTTTACATTTTTAAGACCCTAGTAAAAGGAGTACAGTATTAGGGACTCATCTTGCAAATACGACTATATGCAAGTAGTCCTTCCTCATGCCGTTGAAACCAGTGGGGTTATTGGCATGGCAAGGACTACTCATGCGAGGCAGTATTTGTGAGATCAGGCCCTTAGTCTATAGCAATGTCAAACTATAGAACACTGGAGTATGTTTTCACAATGGAGGGTTTTTTTTTAATTTTGTGGGAATGTAATGGACTTTTTGTTATTTTTGCAGAAGGTAAAATATATTTATATGGGTTGCTCCCATATAAATAGATTTTAAAATAATTGGTTGGCCATTTTCAGCCTCGTCTAAGTTGATTCTTGTCATTTACGGCTTTTGACCTTGGCCTATGAAGGTTTTCCATCAAGACAGCTAAACACTATGGGAAAATATGGCACTGGACTTCATTTCAGAATTGGTACAATGAAGGGAAGTGAGTAACGTAAAGTGGCATATGCTCTGTTTTCTAAATGAAGCTTATGAAACAGAGGTTTCCATAAAGAATGGCAACATTACAGAAAGCATTTAAACATAATTGGATTGCGCTCAGTACAATTACCCCTGTCAATGCGCTTTGAGTCTTCATATGACCTTCTAGATCTAACTGACAAAATTTAGTAGGAGAATAGAATAGTAATAAATTCATGGTGTTCATTTCAGTGTTCACCACCATGATTGGTACTTAATTACTTTTTTCTTTTTCTTTTCTTTTTTTCATTGTGCAAAAATTTTGCGAATTTCAGAAATAGTCCTGAGACCCCCTACAGTGTACCTGCTGTATGTCTAAAAAAGCAACTGAAACCTCCGCTGCTGAATCATAAATTAAAATAATTAGGATTGACTGAATTAGAATGGAACCATTCTCGGGCCTTGCTGTTCTGTTCTCTTTTTCCATTAAAGGAATAACTAAATAAATAATATTTGAGAAAAAAATAGGCCTTCTGAAAGCTAAAGATAAATCTACTCTTGTGAGATTTTCAGATTTTTCACATTCTCTCTCTCTCTCTCTCTCTATACATACAAGGATATTAGCAAGATGGTACACACTTGCTTTGTATAGCCTCTCCCACCACGCAGAGAGAAAAAGTGGTATTTTATTGCCAGAAACAGTCATTCTTTCATCATTCTTCTTCAGAGACAGAGAGGAGCATGCCATGTGTTTCCTCTCCCATACTAATAAAGATACAGTAAAGTTATAGGTCTAGACTAAGTCCATAAAAGCCTGAATATTTTGAGTTAAGGCTGCTATCAGCCTACAACTTGATACCTTACTATGAAGAAGGAGGAAGTCTACTGTATATGATTCTTTTTTTATCATAGATTTCACAATCATACCAAAGTAATATTCCACTGGACAAATGTTTATTTTAAAACAAACTCAATATGCGATTAAATCTCTATTCATGAGACCACATTCGGCCTTCAATTACAGCAGACTAATCCACTGAAGTTAATGAAGTTACTTCATATTTACAACTGCGTAGGAGAGCAGAACATGGCTCAGATCAGATCTAATTTGTGACTGGCAAAACTCCATTGAAGTTAATGTTGTTTACATTGGAAACAAATTCAACACATAGGACTCAACTCTAGCCTGCCTTAGACCTCACCCATAATCCCCACTAATCTTAATGTGGGTTGTATGGTGTGTAATCGAGGGCAGAATATGGTCTATAGTGTATAATTAATAAATATACTAGAGTGGAATTAGTGCATAAAGACTGGGATTACTAAAAGAGAGAGTTACCTCAGTCTCAGCTGTATTTATTGTACCTCCCTGAAGTCACTATAGAAAACATCTGCAAATACTGATAAAGCTAACTGGAGATGTTAGTTCATTATCAAAGCAATTTTAAGTCTTTAAATACCACCACTGCACAGTAATATAATGCATATACAATTTAATCGTCAAACATGAATTTCCATATATGAAGACATCATTTAATAGTGAAGCAGAATGAAGGTCTCCAGATGTTTAAAGGCATTGCAATGTGAAAACTGTGAGAGGTCTCTTACAGGGCAAAGTCCTGATCTCATTGAACTCAATGTCAAAATTCTGACTTCAATAGGACAAGATTTTTTCCCGTAGGGAAGTTGTGGCTTTAAAAAAGAAGACAATTTCAGCCTAAATGGTTTCATTGTATTCTCAAGAAGCACCTAGTTGTATGGATGGAGCGCTGGCAATTCCTCACTGACACTAATCTTGCTATTGATCACTGGGAAAATCTTTAAACCTTTCTGTGCCCCAGTTTATCCATCTTTAAATAGGGTTTATTAATATTTTCCTACTTCAAATGATGAGATTTAATTAATGTGTTTAAAGTCTAGTTAGATAATCAGATGTAAGTCACCATGTAATAGCAAAATATTATTCTGAATGTGCACAGTAATCATAATTCTCTTTTATAAAGTAGTACAATTAATCTAATCATAGGAATAATTTCAGATGTATAATGTATCACAGAGTTACTGAAGACTGGGCAAGGTTATATATTCCGGGGTTAATCTCCTAAAATAGATTCTGTTAAGCATGAATGCATTTAGGAAATATGTGTAACCAAATAAACCTTTCTGGATTATGGAAATTCCTGGTCAAAACAATCTTATCTGAAAAATAGTCATAATGTTAAATATCAATTATTCATAGTTTTGGAGAGCTCTGAAAACTCCATAAACTTTGAAGCATACAATTAATCGCTCTCAACAAAGCTATGAAAGGGGGACTATTTTCTGTTCTTTAAATTATCTAAGGAATCAGTTAAACAATCTGTCTTTAATTAACTACCAATTATTCAGCAGAATATAAACTCAAAGACTTCTCCTTAACGCACAACCCAAAATGCTCCCATTCAAAAATGCATTGAAAGAAATATGCTGTATCTTGTCAGTATGTTTTTCAGATTGCCTAAAATTTAGGGGGAAATCCTTCTCAATGCGCAATTGGAGACCTCGCATGCAGCCAAAACAGGACCATTCCACCATGCAAAAGGGGGCAGGAGGTAGAGAACCACACGAGGGGACTTTGCTCGTCTTGTGTGCTACATGCACAGTGCTGCACCTCTTCATTAGGCACACAGAAAGTGATGTCTTGGGTAAGAGAAGACAGAGGGAATACGACTAAGCCTAACATCCCTAAGGGACTGTGTCTGCTATTGTGACCCTGACACTTAAGAAGAGGATGCTGAGGGGCTCTTCCAGTTCTCTGACCTTCATTCTGAAGGGATGATTCTGCATCTACCACCAACTTCCTGTCCGCTGTGCACAGCAGGTTGTGCATGTGGATCAGAATTTAGCCCACTGTACCTACATAAAAATGCAGTGATCAGATCCTCGTTCACCAAGCCTAAAATGTTATCAATTTGACTTGTAAAGTCACCCATTACACTGATTAACCACTGTTGCAGTGTTCATATGTATGCTCTCTCTCTCACACACACACACAATCATTGTGTATGATGAAAGTCTAGCACATGAGTTCTGTTCTTGGCTCTGATACTGACATATTGACTTTCAAAAAGTCACCGCGTCAGATTTTCAAAGTTAGAGACCACAAATATCTGTATAAAGCAACAGAGGGTCCTGTGGCACCTTTGAGACTAACAGAAGTATTGGGAGCATAAGTGTTAGTGGGTAAGAACCTCACTTCTTCAGATGCAAGTCGCTTGCTCCCAATACTTCTGTTAGTCTCAAAGGTGCCACAGGACCCTCTGTTGCTTTTTACAGATTCAGACTAACACGGCTACCCCTCTGATAAATATCTGTATGTGATTAATGTGTATAAATATCTGATGTGTGCATGCTGATCAAGTGGACATGGCCAAATACATTCTTTAGATGTCATGTGCATACAGATATAGCTACTTTGCATTTACAGGAATTCATGTAAATATTTAATTTTGGAATTGTACAATCATTTAGACGTGCCACACTTTCAAAATCTGGCCTATGACATCTTTGTGAAAAGAGAATATTAATATTTACCTTACAGTACA
This sequence comes from Chrysemys picta bellii, assembly GCF_011386835.1. Lineage (NCBI taxonomy): Eukaryota > Metazoa > Chordata > Testudines > Emydidae > Chrysemys > Chrysemys picta. Next base: position 19,546,050 of record NC_088795.1, read on the forward strand.
AATTAAGTTTTAAAAACTGTAAGCTCAAATCACAACTGTTTGTAAAGCACTTAGAGAGCCTCACAATAGGGTACTATTGAAGTGCAAAGTATTAATAATGGTCCTGCCTTCACTCTCCCATGGGGAAAATCCATTGGAGTGGTTAACTGGGAAGGAAAGTTTTTCCGAATAATCTCATTGGGAGCCTCACATTTCAAAGAACAGGGCATGGGGCTGGACCACAACCCCCACAGACCAGATAGGTGATCAGGACTCCATACGTCCCTCACCATCAACTGGTAATTACTCAGGAGATCCCTTTGAAGGGGAATTTCCAACCTGCAGGTGACCCAGCAGAAAGTTAAAATAGCCTAATGTTGACTATAGTAACTTTCCAGCAAAATCCCTGCAGAGTAAGGGGGAAATGATACACATCTCCTTCCCTGGGAAGGACAGTATTTATCATTATTATTAATTATTTGTATTGCAGTAGTGCCTAGTAGCCCCTGTCATGGATCAGAACCCCATTGTGCTAGAATGTGTGCCACACAGAACAAAAAGACCTGTCCCAAAGACCTTACAAATAGGTAACATGGATGTTTAGCATTATTTCCACTTGAAATTTTGATTTCTTATATTAATTTAAAAATAGATCTCTGGTTATACATGATTTCCCAGAGGCAATATTACCAGTCTGATCTCATAGCTGTATCATTCCTATTTATCAAGAAAACATCATATGCTTATACCGTGTAGATTTTTTCCCTAGTTGTGTCTTTTCTTTTTTAATATTGACATTTGTCACCTGAGATTCTTTTCTTTCTTGCCACTGCCCTATTCAGGGTCAGCAACTTTTATAGTCTTCTCCCAAAACTCATCATCATATTCCAGGCTGTCATGCAGATTGGCCTCTCTGATATTCAATCCATATCTCAAGTCTTTGGTCATCTTCCATCCTCTATCATTGCAAGAGCCCTCCTACTGTTATAGCTCTCAGTTTTCTGCTCGATATGCCCAGGCCAAAATAGCCTAGCCTCCCTCTCCATTTGGAGCAAATCACATTAAACCCCTCACAATCCCATTTCATTCGCTATCATATTTCACCATCTCAACATCTTCATTCCCATGGTGTAGAGATACTGATTTATTTTCTTGTGGCTGGCCAAGACTCTGGCCATACATTAGGTGGGTTAAATTACAGTTTTATACACTCAACGTTTTAACTTTATTGGCATCTTTTTGTCACAAAGAACTGGGGTCAGCTACCACCATTTGCACCAAGCAGCACTGGTCTGATGCTAGGGCACCCGAAGAGCACCAGGAGAGCACCATTGTCAGCATCTATTGGTCCTAGTTTTTAAAAAAAATTCTTTCATTCTTCTAAGATCTCTGCATATGATCATCTTTATGCTGAGTTCCCCTCCCAGCTTTTGTAGCCTCAGTCTTACCAACATTCACTAAGTCCTGCTTGCTGAACACTGTGTGGCTACAGTTCTAATTTGACTTACAGGGTATCTCAATCTTCTGCACATATATCATTAATTCATCAGCAAACTGCATGTTCAAAGGCAGCTCCCTTCATATATTCTCACTTGCCACATTTATGACAACTGTAAACACAGAGAGGATCAGTGCTGACCTCCAACCCCCGTTGCAAGACATTTTCTACTGGAAATTCTCTTCTGTAACCCTATTTAGTTTTGACTATGGTAGTCACTGCATCATACGTATCCTGGATAAGATGGGTATGTTCTTCTGGCACACCTCTCCATCGCAAACTCCATCAAACCAATTCTTTGGGTACAAAAATATATGTTTTCTCCAAGTCCACAAATACTCACTTGCTGTTTCTTTTCTCTGAACTTCTCCGTGAGGATTTGTAGCACAAATGTGGCATCAATTGTGCTTCTTCTTGGCATGAATCTATACTGACCCTTCAAAATTTCAACTATTCAGGCAGATGCCCTTCAATAATTTTCTCCAATACTTTCATAGCATGTGAAGTCAACTTAATTGGGCAATAATTAGCACATAGTATAACATCCCCTTTATGTTTAAAAATCGGGACTACAAAGCTTTTACACCATTCCTCTGTCATTTTTGGTTTCTTAAGACTATCACTGAGCAACCTTGTAAGATACTTGATGCCTTCTTTTCCTAGTAACTTCAACACATCCACTGGTAGTTCATCTGGCCCAAATGCTTTCTCCTTTTTAATTTTCTTAAGTGCCTCTGCATTCTCTTCCTCCTCTATGCAATCTATTCTGTTCCAGTTCAGCATATTTTAGTCCCTCCTTTGGGTTCTCCTCATTCATCACTTTTTTTCAAAATAACTGCTCCACACTCTGTTGATTGATTCCCCATTTGTTTGCAATATACCATGTTCATTTCCAATTTGCCACCTGAGCTAGTTAGAGGATTTGAATTTGGCACAACTATGGTAATTAGGGATATTCTGATGCTAATCTTTCCTTTGTCTATGCTTCGGTGTGTAACTATGCAATGAGTAATTTTGATTAATTACTGAAGTAATATTTTCTAAAATATACCTAAAATGGCAGAAACAAAGTTAGATTTTTTCCAACTCTGCTGAAGACCTATTTTTAGCAATTTGTAATTCAGGATCCCTTTGTAAAATTGATTCAAATTTGGGAGAAAAATTCTGCCTCACTACCTGACTTACCAGTTTTGTTGCCAAATTTCCTTTGTGAATTTCAGAGAGGGGGATATTTAAGGGTGTGGAAGAATGGAGCAAAATCAGGCTTACAATGGAGATCACTTAAAGCCCTAACTATGCAGTAACTATGACCACTCCATAATACACGTGTTTACACTATATGTACTTATGCAATATAGACTTTATAAGGTAAAGAAATGCCTAGGAAGAAAAATGGGTTAAGTGATCTGAGGAAAGACAGAAGGTTTATGGTATAGAAGAGACTGAGACAACATGCAACGGATAGAATTGTACATGTCTCTTTCTTTGTTGTGTTGCCAAAGACAAATATAAAGACCCCATGAAAAAGGCTGCAAAAGAAAACAAAGGGAAAGAGTACAAATGATGTCATTCAGAAAGGAAACACACACACACACACACACACACACACACACGCAGAGTAAACAAAACAGATGATCTCAATAGATTAAAGAAACAAATAGTTTTACAGCCATCTCACAAGAGTTGAAATATGTTGTAGCAGCCATGGCTGCACAGTTAAATACCCATAAAAGTTTATTGTGAAATCACAAACTACTTTGTACATAGTACAGGACAATGGTTCTCAACCTTTCCCATAGTGGGATCTCCCATGAGCTCTCATCCCTATCTAGCTACAAACCCCTTTCCATTTAACAATACAGGAAGGGCAGAGTGATTTCAGCCTTTGCAAATCTGTTCATGGTCCCCACATTGAGAATCCATGGCATGCAACACAAATGTAAAGGCAATGATTACAAGTCTTCTCCAATATGTTATTGGCTCTGCTAGAAAAAAAAACTCTCTTTACTGAAGCAATTTCTGCATTTATATTTTAGAACATTATTGCCTTACTTCCTCCAGTTAATGCTATACCAGCTAGATTAGCAGCATATGATACTGGAGAGAGAAACTATTTGTTGCATTACCAAAACATGGAAAAAACAGCATAGAACACAAAAAATTGACAAAAGAAAAATTCTCACAATTGATTACATTTGTATGACTATAAATCAAATTCACTTGAGATTACATAACATCACATAATTCATTGTTTAGAAACAAATATATACAAAAAGATTTTCAGAATTAGCAAGAGTTGATCAAACTCTGCCATTGTTTTCAAAAGGATCAGGGTTATATCAGTGATCAGTACTTCTGAAAATCCTATACAAAGATATGATTGGGAGACCTTTTACAAGTAGGTCATTCCTGTCAAAGGTAAACCCATATTTCAGGTCCTCACAAAAGCTAACACCAGAATACAACAAGAAATGTAAATATGAAAATACTGTATATCCTGAATACTGATAATCAAAGAGAGAGAACCTATAGATCCCAAATACTGACACCTACTATGTGATTAGATAATAAATAAAAAGCATACCATGCAAATCACTAATTGGAAGGTGGATTTAGTGAATTGTACTGAAGCGGTTTAGGAAGGAACTTGTTCTGCTTAAAACACCAGCCTGGTTTAGAGGGGAAGTGAAGACAGCTATAAAAATAATATATAAAAATGGAAGAAAGGGGAAAGGGAAACTAATGAATATAAATCAGAAGATAGATATTGCTGAAAATTGATAAGGGAAGTAATGGGACACAAGGACAAATCTATGGATAGCAGAGGTAAGGATAAAAAGAAGTTTTTAAAGTATATTAGGAAGAAAAAGAATCCTAAAATGGTATTGGTCCATTACTAGAGGGGAATGGTAGAATTATCAATTATGCAGAAAAGGTAGAAGTGTTAAATAAATATTTCTGCCCTGTATTTGAGGAAAAACAGATGATATAGTCATATCACCTGATGACAGTTACACTCTTTCTATTCCACTAATACGTTGGGAGGATGTTAAACAGCAGCTACCATAGTTCGGCATTGTAAAAACAGAAGGTCCAGATAACTTGTATCCAAGAGTTGTAAACAGCTGACAGAGGAGCTCACTAAACTGCTAATGCTGATTTTTAATAAGTCTTGGAACATAAGGGAAGTTTCAGAAGACTGGAAGAAACTTAACGTTGGGCCAATATTTAAAAAGGGGAAAAAGGGACGACTCAGATAATTATAGGCTGGTCAGTCTGACAGCAATCTAGGCAAGATATTGGAGTGGTTGAGCCAGGACTCAATTAAAGGAGGGCAATATAATTAATGCCAATTGAAATGGATATATGGCAAATAGATCCTGTCAAATTAACTTGATATCTTTTTTGATGAGATTACAAATTTGGTTTATAAAGGTAATAGTGTTGATGTAATAATATACTTACACTTCTGTAAGGCATTCACCATGATACCGCAGGGCAATTTGATTAAAAACTAGGAGGATATAAAATCAGCATCGAGGAGATGTCTCTCTAGTGTGGTCCCACAAGGATTGGTTCTTGGCGCTACACTACTGACCTGGCAGAAAACATAAAATCTTCCCTGATAAAGTTTGGGGATGACACAAAAATTGGGCGAGTAGTAAATAAGGAAGAGGACAGGTCACAATACAGAGCAAATGGGATCATTTAGTAAGGTGGGCGCAATCAAATAATATGCATTTTAATACAGGTAAATGTAAATATATACATCTAGGAACAAAGAATGTAGGCCATGCTTCCAGGATGGGGGACTCAAAAATATTTGGCTGTCATGGTGGATAACACTACTCTACAGCCAAAATGCTTCTGAAATAAATGTAGTCAAACTTTACTAATTCTGGGTCACTGAGAACGAAAATGATGCTTAAAATTGTTGATTGGCTCTAGTTTTCAAGATATGCTATTGGGTCAGTATATATGACCCTTGACTTGGGAATGGAGGAGGATAAGTGAGTTATAAAGGGAAGGGATCTCAATTTAAACCAGAAATGACTAAAATACATCTTTGACTGGATCTATGAATAAATCTATGACTGGGTTTGGACAGTACTTGCTTTTTAGGCAAAACAATGAATGATGCAATCTGAAGCTGGTATTGCATCATACATGATATGAATTGCATCATGTTATTCCTAGAAGTCCTGGATGATGCAATCATAACGAAGTTTACATCACTCTGGTGAACAAATTGCCCTGTATCAGCTCTAGAAATCATACAGTGTCGTGCTCTGTTATTTGTCAGTGTTTGATTTTGCAAAGGGACACATTTCTGTTTAGCCAAAGTGAGCAGAGATGCCTCGTACTTGTGTGAACGGTGCAGATAACTTCTGCTATGTTTGTGGTGAAGTGACTTTTGCATCACAAAAGGGCAGTATAACCACTATGGTTAAGAAAGCCTATCGCCTTTATTTTGGCTGCAAAATTGGAGATCAGAACAAGAAGTGGGCCCCACACATATGCTGCAACACTTGTGCAACAAATCTTGGCCAGTGGTTGAACAGGAAAAGGAAATCTATGCCCTTTGCAGTGCCAATGATTTGGAAAGAGCCAACAGATCATACCAGCAATTGTTACTTCTGCATGGTGCCTCCAGTTGGGAAAGGTGTGTCAAAGAAGAAAAAGTGGACTGTGCATTAGCCAAACATTCCATCAGCTATACGCCCAGTACCCCACGGAGAAGGACTGCCAGTTCCTGATGCACCAGAATCATTCTCACTTGAGTCAGACGAGGAAGAGGAAGAGGATGAAACTTCTGGTCCTGAACCATCAATGTCACAGGACCCACATTTTCTCCCATCCTCCTCCTCTGAACCACACCTCATAACACAAGGTGAACTGAATGACCTTGTCAGGGATTTGGAACTACCCAAGAGTAAGGCAGAGCTGTTGAGCTCCAGACTACAGAAGTGGAATCTCCTGGCAGGTGATGTTAGGGTTTCCATGTTCTGTGACCGTCAAAAGGATCTTGTCCCATTCTTCTTCATTGAAGGTGATCTTGTAGTCTGCAACAACATCGATGGTGTGATGGCAGCCCTCAACATTGTTCACGATCCAGATGAGTGGAGGCTGTTCATTGATTCATCAAAGACGAGTCTTAAAGCTGTTTTACTGCATAATGGCAATGTTTTGCCATCAATTCCAGTTGGTCATGCAGTCCATATGAAGGAAACCTATGACAACATAAAACAACTTTTGAGGTGCATAAACTATGACCAACATCAGTGGCAGCTTTTTGGCGATTTGAAGGTTGTTGCTCTCTTGCTTGGTCTGCAGACTGGATACACAAAGAACTGCTGTTTTCTCTGTGAATGGGATAGTCGTGCAAGAGATTCCCACTACATCAAGAAAGATTGGCCACTCCGACAGTCATTGGAGCCTGGGAGGAAAAGTGTTCAGCACCCACCACTTGTTGAATCAAGCTGGGTCTGATGAAGAACTTTGTCAAGGCCATTGACAAAACACAAGCAGCTTTCAAGTACCTCCGTGGAAAATTTCCAAGGTTAAGTGAAGCTAAGATAAAGGAAGGTGTCTTTGTTGGTCCTCAGATTCATGAACTTCTTCGAGATGATGCATTTGACCATGCACTGCGTGGCAAGGAAAAGACGGCATGGAAAGCCTTCCAGTTAGTGGTAATAAATTTTCTCGGAAACAACAAGGCAGACAACTACAGGTTGTTGGTGGAAAACCTCCTCAAGGCATACAAAAGCCTTGGTTGCAACATGTCACTAAAGATACATTTTTGGCACTCTCATTTAGATTTTTTTCCACCGAACTGCGGAGCAGTGAGCGACGAGCAAGGCGAGCGATTTCACCAGGACATTGCAACAATGGAGAAACGCTATCAGGGCAAATGGAGCCCATCAATGCTTGCAGACTATTGCTGGACAGTGACAAGAGATGCTCCATTTAATAAATACAAGAGATAAGCCAAGAAGTGCCGAGTTGACACTGAATAGGACTAAACTATGTACATAATAGTTTTTTTGCCTTTTGTTTCATAATAAATTTTATTTATATAACCCTTTTGCTGATTTTTAAAGTGCTACATAAACAGGACAGGTGAAATAATATCATGTAAAGCAACCATAAACACATGAAAAGACCTAGGTTTACAATTTATGATTAAAACTCTACTATCTACACAATATACATAGACATAAAATGTAAAAACTTAAATATCTTAGAAACAGTAGCCAATCAGTTGTTTTGTCATATTTGAATTCAGCACATCAAAATACATAATAAATTGTACATTTTATCTCTGAAGCAGACGACTTCTCAAAAATTGTAGACCAGTGTAATCAACTGAACATAAGCTCCCAGTGTGATGCTGTGGCCAAAAGGGCTAATGTGATCCTTGATGCATCAACAAGGGAATCTCAAGGAGGAGTAGCCAGGTTATTTGACTAGCGTATTTGGCACTGGTACAAATGCTGCTGGAATACTATGTCCAGTTCTGGTGTCCACAATTCAAAAAGGATATTAAAAAACTGGAGAGGGTTCAGAGAAGAGTCATGAGAATGATTAAAGGATTGGAGAATATCTCTTACAGTGATAAGCTAAATAGATTATGCTCTTTGAGTTTAACAAAGTGAAGGTTAAGAGGTGACTTGATTGTAGATTACAAGTATCTACATGGGGAACCAAGAGGTAACTATAACAGGACCGCTTGGAAATAGTGACCATAATATTATAACTTTTAACATTCCTATGATGGGAAGAACACCTCAACAGCCCAACACTGTGGCATTTAACTTCAGAAAGGAGAACTATGCAAAAATGAGGGGGTTAGTTAAAAAGAAATTAAAAGATACAGTGACTAGAGTAAAATCCCTTCAAGCTGCATGGACACTTTTCAAAGACACCATAATAGAGGCCCAACTTAAATGTATACCCCAAATTAAAAAACAGTAAAAGAATTTAAAAAGAGCCACCATGGCTTAACAACCATGTAAAAGAAGCCATGGGAGATAAAAAGGCATCTTTTAAAAAGTGGAAGTCAAATCCTAGTGAGGTAAATAGAAAGGAGAATAAAAACTGCCAAATAAAGTGTAAAAATATAATAAGAAAAACCAAAAAGGAATTTGAAGAACAACTAGCCAAAAACTCAAAAGATAATAACAAAATGTTTTTTAAGTATATCAGAAGCAGAAAGCCTGCTAAACAACCAGTGGGGCCCCTGGACTATCGAGATACAAAAGGAGCACTGTAGCAGTGCGGACTCACCCCTGCTGCACCTCCTGCTGGTTGTCCTTGGGAATTAGCTCTCCCAGCCTTGGAGCGCCCTCTGCAGGCCGGTGATCCACCTTGCCACTGGCCCCGTCTCCCTTCCAAGACCCTGGTGCCCCTTTCTCTGGATGCTGCCCCCTGGCAGTACCCCCACAGTTCTGGGTCTCCCCCTCCCAGGGGAAACCCCACCCACTATCCCCACTTCGCCGCAGTCTTGGCTATTGCCCAGTCTCCATCTAGCCCCCGTTCACTGGGGCAGACTGCAGTATAAGCCACTCATCATAGGTACAGGGGTTTGGGCCTGCTGCCTCTGCCTACCCATGGGGTGCCCCTTTGCAATCCCAGTACCCAGTTGGCCTTATCCTAGGCCTGCAGCCTGGGGGGTTTCCAGGCTGGAGCCTCCCCAGCTCCTCTTGCCTTCCCCCAGCCCTGCTCCACCTTAGGTACCCAGGTACGCTCCCTAGCAGCCAGGCCCTTCTCCCTCTAAAGGCAGAGGAGAGTGTTTGCTTCAGCTCCAGGCTCAAGCCTTTATAGGGCCAGCGGGGCAGTTATTGGAGCATGGCCCCAGCTGAGCCTGCTTCCCACTTAGCCCAGCCTAAGGCTCCCAGGACCAGCCCTCTTCAACGGCTAGCTTTTAACCCCTTTCAGGCCAGGAGCGGGTAACCACCCCGCTACAAGCACTTAAAGACGATAAAGTCATTGCGGAGAAACTAAATGAATTCTTTGCTTCAGTCTTCACGGCTGAGGATGTTAGGGAGATTCCCAAACCTGAGCCGGCTTCTGTAGGTGACAAATTTGAGGAATTGTCACAGATTGAGGTGTCACTAGGAGGTTTGGGAATTAATTCATAAACTTAACAGTAACAAGTCACTGGGACCAGATGGCATTCACCCAAGAGTTCTGAAAGAACTCAAATGTGAAATTGCGGAACTACTAACTATGATTTGGGCAAAAGTCAACATGGTTTCTGTAAAGGGAAATCATGTCTTACTAATCTATTAGAGTTCTTTGAAGGGGTCAACAAACATGTGGATAAGGGGGATCCAATGCACATAGTGTACTTAGATTTCCAGAAAGCCTTTGACAGGTCCCTCACCAAAGGCTCTTACATAAATTAAGTTGCCATGGGATAAGAGGGAAGATCCTTTCATGGATTAAGAACTGGTTAAAAAACAGGGAACAAAGGGTAGGAATAAATGGTAAATTTTCAGAACGGAGATGGGTAACTAGTGGTGTTCCCCGCGGGTTAGTCTGAGGACCAATCCTATTCAACTTATTCATAAATGATCTGGAGAAAGGGGTAAACCGTGAGGTGGCAAAGTTTGCAGATGATACTAAACTGCTCAAGATAGTTAAGACCAAAGCAGACTGTGAAGAACTTCAAAAAGCTCTCAAAGTGATTGGGCAACAAAATGGCAAATTAAATTTAATGTGGATAAATGTAAAGTAATGCACATTGGGAAAAATAACCCCAACTATACATACAATATGATGGGGGCTAATTTAGCTACAACTAATCAAGAAAAAGATCTTGGAGTTATCGTGGATAGTTTTCTGAAGACGTCCACGCAGTTTGCAGTGGCAGTCAAAAAAGCAAACAGGATGTTAGGAATCATTAAAAAGGGGATAGAGAATAAGACGGAGAATATCTTTCTGTCCTTATATAAATCCATGGTACGCCCACATCTTGAATACTGCGTGCTAATGTGGTCTCCTCATCTCAAAAAAGATATACTGGCATTAGAAAAGGTTCAGAGAAGGGCAACTAAAATGATTAGGGGGTTGGAACGGGTCCCATATGAGGTGGGATTAAAGAGGCTAGGACTTTTCAGCTTGGAAAAGAGGAGACTAAGGTGGGATCTGATAGAGGTATGTAAAATCATGAGTGATGTGGAGAAACTGAAAAAGGAAAAGTTATTTACTTGTTCCCATAATATAAGAACTAGGGGCCACCAAATGAAATTAATGGGCAGCAGGTTTAAAACAAATAAAAGGAAGTTATTCACACAGCGCACAGACAACTTGTGGAACTCCTTGCCTGAGGAGGTTGTGAAGGCTAGGACCATAACAGGGTTTAAAAGAGAACTGGATAAATTCATGGAGGTTAAGTCCATTATGGCTATTAGCCAGGATGGGTAAGGAATGGTATCCCTAGCCTCTGTTTGTCAGAGGGTGGTGATGGATGGCAGGAGAGAGATCACTCGATTACCTGTTAGGTTCACTCCCTCTGGGGCACCTGGCATAGGCCACTGTCAGTAGACAGGATACTGGGTTGGATGGACTTTTGGTCTGACCTAGTATGGCCATTTTTATGTTCTTATTTTCTTGTGTTCTTAGATATTTAATAATGGGCTTTTCATTCTAGTAGAAAAAAGATATATCGCAATGCAATGACTGGAAGTTGAAACTGAAGACTGAAAATAAGATGTAAATGTTTAACAGTGAGAGCGATTAACCATTGGAACACTTTACCAAGGGTCATTGTGGATTTTCCATCACTGGCAACTTTTATATGAAGATTGAACATTTTTCTAAAAGATACGCTCTAAATTGTTTTGGGGAAATTCTATGTTATATAGGAGGTCACTAGGATAACAATTGTCACTTTTGGTCTTGAAATCTATGAATGTGAAAGAGGATTGTACCACTAGGAAGCAACATCACCTGTATCTCTTACCAAAAAAAATCAGTCAGATCATGAATCAAAAGGGAAAAAGGAATTAACTATACAAAGAGTAATCAAAGACATTTAATCACAAGACATTGATGCATTCAATAGAATCCACCTCTCTAATTTCCTTAGAACAAGAAGCCTGAAAGCCTCTATTCTAGAAGATAATGTCTTGGCACTCCAGGATGGGAAAAACTACATTAGCCCACACTGAGTTTATATTTCATGCCACACAGAAATATAGACACCACTGTATGCTTAATCAGTGATGCAATGGGAAAGATTTCATAGTTTCTAAAAGATACTAAAGACAGCCATTCAAGAAATTTGTGAAAAAATTGATAACACTGAATTATTGCAACCGCTCAGGTCAAATGTCAATTGCTGAGAGAGAGAGAGACTTTCATGTCAGGAGAAAATAATTCCCACCCTCAGTAGCATATGACATTGTGACTGAATGCACCACTCTACTCACACCCTGTACACCATTTTAATATTCACTGTACAAAACGTGCCTAGTGAGGAAAACTAAAAACTTGTCGGTAAAATGTGTGTAGCAACATTACACATAAAGTTATGAATTCCCTTTGAATGATGTTGGTGGCACATGTTCAGATCCATGTAGCTCTTATTAGGCAGGAACAAAGGAATGTGTGTTTACCTCAATTTATATATAAGTTGTAAACAGGGTCCTTGGGGGTGTGGGGGGGAAGACTGAAGAAAGGAAAATCTGCATTTCAGCAAACAGCGTGCATCTGCTTTCACCACCGGACAACATGTTGCCTTCTTTACTGTCTGAATGAACTATAACAAGGAATAACCCTTAGGAAAATGCATTTCAAAGAGTAACTGAACTATAAAAGTGAGGGGCAAAAACACCCCAAGTTATCCATCCCTATCCAATTCTCTTTTCCACCTGATATGAGAAAAGAAATAGTCTATGGTCTTTAGGAGCAGATCCTGACCTTAAATTTAGTCAGTCCTGTTGCTGGCAGCAAGTGGTAAGAATTTCATGTTGAATCAAGTCTAGTTGGTTAAGTTTAGAAAGCATTTTATCTTTATTTTTCTTGTAACCATTTCTGACTTTAATGGCTTATACTTGTACTCATTTAAAAACTCTCTCTTTGCAGTTAAATGAACTTGTTTTATTCTTTAATTAAAACTAATCCAGTGTTGTGAATTGGTTGGATGGTTTCATTTAAGGTTGATCCCCTTAGATAGGCAACAGACCTAATATATCTGGACGATTCAGGAGAGGTTTGCACAGTGCAAAACACATTTTTGGGGGGTGAAAATCCAGGACTTGGAGTATGTTGGGGTCACCCTGCAAGTAGTAACCAAGGCTACTGGAAGCCAGAGTGTGGCTGGTGTTTGCTAACAGGCTGCTAGGGTCAGAGTCACTGGATCAGTGCTATGGCGATACACAAACGTTCAGGGTGTGACCTGCATGCTCTCAGTGGCTGTTTCTGAGGAGCCCAAGTTGGGAGCTACAGCAACAAGGCATTGTGAGGCATCCAAGGTTGCATGGCAAGTGGTGACACAGCCCCTCACTGGTCCGGATTGCACCCTGGAATGTAATAGCCATATCAACATAAATTAAAAAGACTGAGCTTAGACACCAAACTGGACCCCTCAGATTTGCAGTTAGGTATTCCCCTGTGCATGCATCTTACTCCTCTTGTGAGGATCTTCGGTGACCCCACTTTACCTGTTCTGTGGAAATCAAGCAGGAAAGTATGTACCCTTAGCTGTTTTATCTTTTGTATGGCTGCCCTGCAGCGATAGGAACTTTTCACTGTGTCTAAGCGTGGACCTTGAAGCCTGTTCCATAGGGGGTGAAACTCCAACCCCTCTCCTCTGGGATAGCATGATCTTTGTGAGAGGAACCTGAGTTTTCTTTCCCAACTTGCCGCATTCTGCACCTATTATCTTGGTAGGTGACAATCTGGCTCCATGATTGTCAGTGTGGGAAATTTATTATGTATCTAAGGCTTGACATAGGTTACACTTCTGATAAGTAAAAACTTAAAAATGACAGCTTGTTTTAGATTTTAATGTAGGAAAAGCACAATCAGATTGTAATAGTGTAGAAGAACACAATGAAATAAAATCCAGGTATATACCACACTCGTCTTGAAAGAACAACTGTATGTTAATGCTATTTAACAACATTTTTAAAGCAGAAAAACAAAAACAAATCTAGTCCCACAATTAGATAATCTCACAGGAGTCAGGTGTTATTCTAATTCAGCCATGCAGCCTCTCTTATTATTTACCAACATTTACACAACTAATTCATAGTAATTCAGATATTCCACTTAAGTGATCTGTGCTTTAGTGGAAAATATTAGAAAAACACCATAGGGAAGATACACTACCACAAATATTCATCTGATTCAGCGAAAGAGCACACTTTGGTGGGTGTGTGTGGAAAGATGGCACTCTCCTAATCCTAAATTCTGTCTGCCAGGCTAATCTCCTATATAAATTAGGCAGCCTGAAGGCTTCACCAGCTGCCAACAATCCCACAGGGCTAACAGAGCAGCTGTAGATTGCCACGATGCAGCTATACCATTTTTCCTTTGTCTATACCCCCAACACCAAAACCCAGGAGATATAAGAAATGCTACACCAGCTCTATGCCACTGGAGGATCTCCCTATACTGTACTGGAGTGAGGCTGAGCTGGGCAGCCATACTATCTTAATCTCTAATATCTGCTGGTGGGAATGCAAAGAAATAACTCGGGGGGAGAATCCTGGTCATATTCTGTGCAAGTGATCTTCAGTTTAAATGTTCAACAAGACATATCACATATTATAATGGAAATATTGAAGTCCTTATGGTAGGAAAATGTACCAAGAAATTCCATCATGAATGGCAATTACAAAATCACATTTGTCACGTGTGCATGTCTGTTTTGCATGCCAAAACACCACAATAAGGAACAAACAAATCACTACAAATAATACAATTCCAATTTTAAAAAGGACATTATATCACATGTTAAAATGTGAATAGCAGTGGTACAAATATAACAAACTGATCAACAAGAAATACAATTTGCACCAAACAATTTGAAGAGTACTTATCTGATAGTCTTTCAAAATCCAACAATGCTGATTAATAAAAAGTTTTCTTTAGCACTAAATAGTTCAGCTTATAGAGTGAACATATGCAATAGATCTAAAGAAAACTTGTAGAGAGTTTTGCAGACCTCTAGGGTACAAAGTTCTCTTTAATGCTAACCAGCTTAGACAACTGAAAACTAGAGTAAGCATATGTAATTGATGCAGATGTATTTTGGACCATACCTTGTAGGCTAAGGTGCAGAGTTACCTCTTAACACTAAACACTTTGGACAATTCAAATATAAAATCCAAACAATGCAACTGCATACCACAAAGTAACATTGGCTATATGAAAGAAATTGAACACTTTCAATAAGTCAAATATGCACATTGCAATATACCAATATTTACTTTTCTTTAAAAAACAATTTGTATATATGTAAACATAATTAACTGCCTTCTTATTTCTTCTGAAATTAATTGCAAACCTGCTGCCTTTTATTAATGCAAAAACATACGTTTGATGTGTTAATATTATATTCTAATTATTCAGTCATTTTTCCTAGATGATACTTAATGTAAAAATTAAAACACCAGTCAGTTTATCTCAACACAGAAGATATATATATATATATATATTCTAAATAGGAAATCTGCTCTAGAAAATGCCCAGCAACAACATATATCACTGAAAATTCTCTTGTTATGTAAAGAATTCCTTCAAAAATAAGTTGAAAAGTGTTTCTTCATTTACTTAATGTTCAAAGTTAAAAAAAAAATATTACAAACTCCACATTAAAATGAATCTACTAAAAACAAGAACAGAATACTACAAAAAACTCTCTCAAACAAAAGCAGTGTTAAGTCATAAATAAAGGGGTAGTTCCAAAAATAACCCCCACCCCCACCCCGCAAAGAAGTGCATAGAGTCATAGCATTTAAGGCCTGGAAGGAATATTGTGGTCATCTGGTCTGAATTTATATGGCATAACATAGGCCATATACATTCACACAGTAATTTCTGCATCAGGCACATGCCTTCTTTCTAAGCTATTTAAATAATAAAAAACATTTTAAAACACTATGAAACAATGTAGAATGGCCACCTTATACCATACGTTGATTTGATGTGAGGGGTTGAGGGACATTATGTCAAAGATAGTGAATGAGACAACAATATAACAAACAGGATCCCACTTACCCACCATGTAGGGACAGAGTACATACATGCAATTTATTGGCTGCTTAATATTATTCAACAGTGTTAAAAATATTCTTTCACCCACCCCGGTACTAAATTCTACTGTACTCTTTCGCATCACTTGTGTTTCCACAATTTAGAATGTTCTCTCTACCGAAATAAACAAAACCTAATTAGGGTCAAGAAACAAAACAAATTATCCCTACAAAGGAACAAGAATAAATTTGGCCTTGAGGAACTCTGCTGGAGGTGTCACTTCTATTTAGCAAGAAGTGTTACAAGATACAAGAGAAGAGGGCTCTAGGGTGGCTCTAGTCTGGCTGCATTTTCTCAGATGTGAGTTCAAACCCTTTAAGAAAGTTTAGTCTCTTCATTCCACTTCGAAGCCAGTGGAAAGATACTGGGGAGACCTAATATGAAGAAATGCTTAATGGCCTTTTGATTATAATTAAAAATAATCTGTAACGTCTAGCATGTCATTTAGCTGAGGAATATATATGGCACTATCCGAGAGAGAAAGAGATTGAGATCAACAATTCTAACTAGCTCTTCTCCATATCTAACCTCTGTGACTTATATACAGGTACTGGATGCTGTGTTATTTGTGTTACATGACAGAGAATAGAAAATTCATAAATGATCCTCATCTAAGTAAAGGTAAAGAAATTTCTATTTCACTCTGACATAGAAACAGAACTATGTAGAAATTGCCCCTCCCGCCCCCCTTGCTGGAGTGATCTGCTGTAGGTGTTTGCCATATGCTTTAAACGTGACTGACATGACTCTGAATTTAATGTGTCACCTGCTGGGTTCAGGATCTGTTGTCTATCTCTGAATGTGTAGGAAATGAATTGCTTCAAGTTGATTTATTGCAAGTGAAATAGATGATGAAAACAACAACAGAAACAATGCTGTTAAAGCATCTTAAATGTAATAGCACTGTTTGATGTGTAAATGATTTCACAAATATAATCAAACATTCATACTGTGAATCTTTCAATTACAACAAGACTATCGCATAGTATAGTATTTGGCTGTATTAAGAGCTACTGTCATTAAGAAACTGCATAAAATCCTCTGTGCTCATTCCTTGGGTTGCATTCCAAGTTATAATTCATCATTGAAAATATAGGCTTATATTTTCAATGTCTATCTGTGGAATTGATCTCTGCTTTTCTCTCTCCTTGTGCGTTGCTCCTAAAGTATCTGTGTTCAGTCATCTTCATTAAAAGGTTTTCATTTTCTTTCTACAAAGAATCACTTTGCTTTATTAGGGCTCATCTACGCATTAGTAGTGTCTTAATTTATAAAGATTTTTTAAAGTATTATGAATGCATTTCTAGCATTTGGGAAGGGCACTGGTTTAATATTCCTAGAGCTAAAGGCCCAACTCAATAAGGTATTTAACCACATGCATAACTTTAAGCATGTGAATGTGTCATTGACATTCTACTTATGTGTTTAACTTTATACATGAAGTTACACAGCTTGCTGAATCAGGATCTATGTTTCCTAGACTATCAATCCAAGAAATCTTCATGATGTTGCCTGTTTTTGACCCAAGCCGCTAGTCAAAGTTCAGGGCCCTGGGGACGTTTGAGTGGGAAGTAGAAATTGATGATGGAGTCTGGTATTTTCTGTGATGCCGTCTTGCTTACTCATGAGGAATGTACAATGTCCCGATTTTCAGAATGCAGGAGAAACCAAAGGCAAAAGGAGTAGTTTCTTAGCTTACTGCCTCAAACCAGTTTAACCAGCCCCAGATCCAAAAGCTCTCTCTCTAGCTTCTTCCAGGGTCACACCCTACTTACAGACTTATGCTTAGATTTCAGCAGGCTCTCTCTCTCACTCTCTGGTTTTGTGATCTGCCTTCCCTCACTCCGGTTCATTCAGAAGATGAAAAAGAAGTGGATACTGACTGACTGCCATGTGATAGGGAAATAACATGACTAGGGCCAGAAGATAAAGGCCAGTCTTCTACCAGTCAATCTATACATGTTTATTTCCTATTTTACAGAAGCTTTTTCTGTGTGTTGACTGCTGGAAAATGCTGACGTTTTGCTGATGACTACTGTTCACAAAAATATAGGACTGAAAAAAAAATCTGAAATCTGTTTCCCCTATCATTTTTCTTCTGAGGGCTCTGTGTAGCTCGAAAGCTCATCTCTCTCACCAACAGAAGTTGGTTCAATAATCCAGGGCAATGGCTGGAGTTCTCATAGGGGCCAATAGTTGGAAGATCCAATATAAGGCTTGGTTCAATGGGTTGGGGAGGCAAAGATTGCGTGAGGAGCAGAGCAACAAGGCATGATCTGGCAAAGTAATCCAGACAGCAAGCAATAGTCTGTTATTCAGACAGCTTTCTCTTCCTGCTGGAACCTTTATATAGTCCAGGTACACCATTGAGAATGCTTTCTGTCCATCCAATCAGGGGCCTGGTTGCTGTGGGTCTGAAGGCCTTCAGCAGTAAGGCTGTTGGTCAGGGGTAGCAGTTCAATGTACTGTTGTGATGCAGCATACAAGGATGCTGCCTAAAGACCTGGGTTCAATAGCAGGATCCTGACAGTAATGGTTTGAGGGAAGGCAAAATGTTTATTATATTCTTACAGTTGATATCTTCATTAGCCAACGGGATACTAATTTATTAGTATCTAGAGCCACAACTAAGATGGGGCCCTCATTGTACTGTACAATGCATAGCAAAAGACAATCCCTCCCCAAAGAGCTTCCAGTCTGAAAAACAAAGGGTGGAAGAGGAAGCAGAAGCATGGAAAGGTGAAGTGACTTGCTCAAGGTGACCTAGCAGGTCAGTGGCAGAGCCAGTTATTGAAACCCGGGCTCCTGAGTCCCAGTCCTATGCTTTGCCTACGGGACAGTTCTGCATCACCTACAGGATTCATCTACAGGTTTCACCGAAGATGCTAAATGCTTTAGGGACTAAGATGTCTGTGGTGTCCAACCATTGCAAAACTCGTGCTTATCTTCATTGCCACTAGGGGCATGTTACCGAGCAGAAGCATCTGTTTAAAATTAATTCTCCAGATAACACACATGCCCTTCAAACATGCACCTCAAAGGATTGGATGCAGGTACTCAGCAGCTCTGAAAAATCAAGCCCCATGGAGTTTTATCTATATGCAGCCCATTAACAAAAGCTGATGGCTGGAACAAGAGAAGCCCGTGACTGTATTACTGCAGCAGCTATTTCCAAATACTTCAAAACAGGCAGAGAAAGAAACTGCTTTCTTGTTACATATTTAAGAACGTGAAGGCGTACTTAGAGCACAATTCAAACATGACATCTATAATTCTGAATGTTTTTTTTAAAGGTACAAGGAAACCCATTGTCACATTTGATAAAAGAAAGATTAAATACTTATCAAGAAACTCAAAGGATTCAAGAATGTTATTCATTCTTCTTTTTTTAAAAAACATATTGTGTTGAGAATAAAGAACACAGTTCATTGTCAATTGTTTTGGATGTGTTGTTCTATTATTGTTTAATCATTTTAACTCCTACCTCAGTTCTGCAAACAAAGATGAAAGGTTACAGTTTGAGAACAGAGAGTTCCACTTGCCTGTAGCTCAGAATGACATAGTCTGATAGTAGAGTTATCCTGGTCACAGATGTCCAATTGACAATTGCAGTAGGTATAGCCATGTTGCTCAATGGGAATTCTGAAGTCACTTGGTAATCAAAGGGCAATTTTACTTTTAATATTCAGCCATGAAAGTTTGTAAATGTGGGACTAAATTCTGACATGTCTCACTGAAGCTTAGTGGGGAAGGAGGAAGGTACAGAGACCTTCTTCTCCACTGTAACCTTGCAGGAGTGGAACAGAATGGTGACCTGATTCTCCATTAAGCAGGAAAAGGTAGTGTATGTGTGGCGATGGGAGCAGTGACTAACACGCTCAGTATCCCTCTTGTCTTTACCCCTGTAGAGGTATGTCTAGATGGGTATGGCCCATATGGGATGTGGTCATGCTTGCTGTTACAACAGTCTGTTGTTATTACTGTGGGTACATCTACACTACAGCGGGGAGTCGGTTTAAGATACGCAAATTCAGCTACGTGAATAGCGTAGCTGAATTCGACGTATTACAGCCGACTTACCCCGTTGTGAGGACGGCGGCAAAATCGACTTCTGCCGCTTTTTGTCGGCGGTGCTTACTACCACCTCTGCTGGTGGAGTTAGAGCGCCGATTCGGGGATCGATTGTCGCGTCCCGACGGGACGCGATAAATCGATCCCCGAGAGGTCGATTTCTACCCGCCGATTCAGGCGGGTAGTATAGACCAGACCTGTGAGGGCCATCCAGCCCTAAGAACCTGACAACACTGTTGAATCACACCAGAGCTCTCAGTTCCTAGCTACTTCACAGAATGAGAGACTGAGTATGAGATTTGAAGCCAGGTTTCCTGCTTAAAAGGTACATGTAGTGCATGCCTCTCAGCTCCTGAGTTTCTGCTTTGCTGATGGTACAGGTACTGTAAGGCCCATGACAATGAATAAACTCGTTGTAATGGTTGTGGCCATTAACTTTTCTTTTCGAGATCTTACTTTTCATTAAGTTTGACTCAGGTGAAAATGTTCACTTTTCTTGATGGGCCCAAGATATAAAAAGGCAAAATAAATCTCAAGGAAAACGGGAGTTATGTTACCTCACAACAGACTTTGGTCTCCCTTATGAGTGATAAATAAAATAAAACCAAAGCCAATAAACAGCTTTTTCTTACCTGTTATTACTATGTTTTTTCTCAGTCACACTATACCAGTCCACCCAAGTGAGTTTAATTCCACCCAATCAGCAGGATTAAACCACTGTTCCTCACCCCAAATTTGCACTTTGGCTCTATCAAGAGAACCTGAAAAGTAGCATGCATCATTCAGCTGAAACAGCCTTCATGGGATGATTCACGAGCCACTGCACAGGTAGTGGGGGGATTCCTCCGCCAACACCAGGCCAAGTTTCTCAAGCTAGGTGTTGTGGTCTCCATTTCAGCCATGATTAATTAATTAAATAATTAACAAAAACAGAGGCGGAAAATAACCAAATAAAAACATAGAAACAGCACAGTAATAGTATTGTCAACCCCAAGCACTCAAAAAATCATGTATTGTCCCTCTCCCCCCTGCAAATAATGATACTGGCTTAAAAAAATAATGAGATATTCAAAGTGTTAACTGTGTGGGATTCCTTTTAGTTGCAAGCCATCGTGATTCACACTGCCGTGGTCTTTTCCATAGCCACAAAGGGATAGGAATGTACTTAAAACTTCAAAGCTGAAAGTCACACAGTCACATGATTCATGGAGTTGGGGCTTTAATAAAAGCACCAAAAGGAACACGAGACAGCATAAAAATCACAAGAATTGGAAACAGTGTGATAATATTACATGGGATGGATAACATGGAACAATAATGAAGAATGGAGACTATTCTCCAAAATAGGTGGAAAAACTCAAATGGTACAAGATATTTTATAAACATGTTTTTTTAAATTAAAAGAAAATTAACAATGTTTAATGGAGTCACCCTAACAGATTCATGCTCATAGTGGTTGAAGTGTATTCACAAGTACAGACACACACAATTACCATCCCTTTCCCCCTTTGTTGCTATGAATTATTTCTATGGGTTTCCCCTGCTTTACTGCTCTGCTGTTAACTCTTAATTCTCTACATCTCTAACAATTCTTTTCCACCAGCTCCAATCTTGCAAAGCAAAACATTGTTACGATCCGGTAAATATTCAGCAAGAGAGTTTGGTTTGAGTAATCTTCTCTATAAAGGGAGGAGGCATCTAGAGGTTAGAGTAGCAGGCTGGATTCTGTCCCTGGCTTCATCATTCACTTACTTTGTGATATTGGACAACAACATATCAGGAACATATCAGGGGTCAAGCCATGATTTGCACGAGAGTGTGCAAGAGGGGATGTGCGGAAACCTCAGTTCTATTTCTGCCTCTGATGTTAATACATTTTCTGACCTCAGGTAAATCACTTAATTTGGGTGGGCCTCAGCTTCATCTCCTGTGAAACTGGTCACCATGCTGTTTGTCCATCATTGTAATTGCCAACAAAAGAGGGCTATGCAGAGCTGCATTGCTCCAGGAAGAGTTTGAGCAGTCTGGTGTGCAGATAGACTGTGACAGTCCAGCCTGCTCCCTCTGGTGTGACTAGCTGCAGAAAAGACCAGTGTGAAGAGGGTGGGGGACATGCATGGCACTGCTTTCTCCTGTTATGGCAACAGCTGATAATATCATGCACAGTATGGGTCATTGACGTACAAGTACCCAGAACGAAACTCTGACTTGCACCCAGAAAATCATTAAGGCAATTGTGAGGGGGGGGGGGGAAATACCCTCTGTATGTACATTTAAATCTTTTCTGATGTTGTTTGGTGTTACACAAAAGGAAGGTTAATGACCAGGACACCTTTCCAGAACATAGAGTCATAGGTGAGCAGCTTAGACTTGGTTTCTCAAACAGAACGCTGAAGGGCTGAGGCAGGAACAAGGAATAGTGTGTATTAGCAGTTAGATTTGAGTGAGAGTCCAAGAGAGACAGAAGTCTGAAGAACATTATTCTTCTTGGTAACAGGACAGTGATACTATAGCTGAGGTTTTTGAAGTTGCCCATGCAGTTTGTGGTCACCTTTGTTCAAGGAAACGGGACCTATGTACATTCTGTAAATAAAAAAATAGCACTAGAAAACACCCTGAAAAATGAGAATGATGAGAAAATCAGATGATGAGAATGATCAGAAAAATGAGAATGATAATTGGGAATTGTTTAACAACACTTTACTAGAAGCCCCAAAAGTCACAATCGAGACAGCAGGCAGTACCGGTTAAAAAAAACAAAACAAAGAAACAAGCTAGTTTAGAGGGGAAGTGATGACAGTAAATATTAAAAACATTTAACAAATGAATGAATGGGTAAGCTGATGTAATAAATATAAATCCGAAACTAGGAATTGTAGAAAATTGGTAAGGGAAGCAAAGGGGCACAAGCAGAAATCTATGGCCAGCAGAGTTAAGGCCAATAAGAAGGAATTTTTTTAAAGTATATTAGGAAAAACTGTATTGGTCCATTACTACATGGAAATGGGAGAATTATCAATAGTATTGCAGAAAAGGCAGAAGTGTTAATAAATATTTCTGCTCTGTATTTGGGGAAAAACAGATGATATAGTCATAATATATGATGATGAAAACACTCTATTTCATTAATATCTTGGGAGGATGTTAAACAGCAGCTATTATAGTTAGGCATTTTAAAGTTAGAAGGTCCAGATAACTTGCATCCAAAAGTTTTAAAAGAGCTGGCTGATGAATTCAGACTGCTAATATTGATTTTTAATAAGTCTGGAACATAAGGGAAGTTTCAGACGACCCCTAATGTTGTGCCAAGATTTTAAAAGGGGAAAGGGGATGACCCAGATAATTATTGGTCTGTCAGTGTGACATTGATACATAATGGGGTGGCTGATATGGGACTCAATTAATTAATAATTAAAGTGAGTAATATAATTAATGATATTCAACATGGATTAATGGAAAATAGATTCTGTCAAACTATCTTGATTTTTTTTTTATTAGATTATAAATTTGGTTCATAAAGGTAATAGCATTGATGTAATATACTTACACTTCTGTAAGGTGTTTGACTTTATATTATACAATATTTTGATTAAAAACTAGATCAATATAAAATTAACATGCCACACATTAAATGGATTAAAAGCTGGCTTATTCATAGGACTCAAAATGCAATTGGAAATGGGGAATCAGCATTGAGCAGATGTGTTTCTAGCGGGGTCCCACAAGGATTGGTTCTCGTCTCTAAACTATAGACATGGCTGAAAACATAAAATCATCACTGATAACATTTGGAGATGACACAAAAGTTGGGGGAGTAGTAGATAAGGAAGAGGAGAGGTCACTAATACAGAGTGATCCCAATTGTTTGGTAAAATGGACACAAACAAACAATGCATTTTAATGCAGCTAAATGTGAATCCAGGGCCGACTCTAGGGTTTTTGCTGCCCCAAGCAAAAAATATTTTGGCTGCTCCCCCCCCCGCACCCTCCTGCCGCCCCAGCCCTGGGTCACTGGTAACTCGCTCCCAGGGCGGGTCATTCAGCAGGAATTTTGGATGTGCACAGAACACAGACAGGATTGGTTCCCATATGGTTACAGAACTGCAGTAAAGTGGAACAATTTTCAGTTTGTGTGATTGAAGGCAATTGGTTGGATGCATATTATAAGACTGTCCTACATAAATGAGGAAAAGTTGAGGTGCCTTTATTATTCTTTTGTTCCATTCTTTGTTTCTATGGGGAATTTGCCAATGCAATATCACTGTCTTCCTTTTAAACAAATAAAACTAAACTTAAAAATAAAATAATAATAATTATATATATATAAAAAAAAGCAATGGCTGTTGAAAATAGCAATTCCAGTTCTAATAACCACTGGGAAGCATTTCTTGCTCAATTTATTCTACTTTTTCCTACAGCAAGTTACAGTGGATCAGTATATTTGATTTGGGAGAAATGAAGTAACAGCTGCCCAAATTGAGCTTGACCACCACTCTGAACTCCCAGGCCCTCTATCCAACCCCCCTGCTCCCTGCCCCCTTACCATGCTGCCTGGAGCACCGGTGGCTGGCGGCGCTACAGCCGCACTGCCCAGAGCACCAGGACATGCCACGGCTCTGCAAGAGCCCCGCCGCCCAGGCAGTGTGTCGAGCTGAGGCTGTGGGGGAGGGGGAACAGCGGGGGAGAGGCTGGGAGCCAGCCTCCTGGGACAGGAGCTCAGGGGCCGGGCAGGAGGGTCCCGCGGGCTGGATGTGGCCCGCGGGCTGTAGTTTGCCCCCCTCTGATCTAATCTGACCGCCTGTACAACACAGGCCATAGAATTTCCCCAGAATAATTCCTACAGTTTATATATTAGAAAAAAATCCAATTTTGATTTAAAATTTGCTAGTGATGGAGAATCTACAACTAACCTTGTAAATTGTTCCAATGGTTATCAACCCTTAATGTTAAAAATGTATGCCTTCATTTCATTCTGAATTAGTCTAGCTTCAACTTCCAGCCCTTGGATTCCTAGACCACGGGATGCTATTCGAGGAAGGACTGCTAGGCAGAGATGGCGTTCACCTTTCGAGGAGGGGAAAGACCCTATTTGGACACAGACTGGCTAACCTAGTGAGGAGGGCTTTAAACTAGGTTCGACGGGGACAGGTGAGCAAAGCCCACAGGTAAGTGGGGAACATGGAGACCGGGGAGATGGGTCGGAAATGAGAGGGAGTGTGGGCTATATTGGCAGAGAGAAAGGAGGGTCAGGACAAAACTGGGAGGAAAGATCAAACCAGTATCTTAGATGCCTATATACAAATGCAAGAAGTATGGGGAACAAGCAGGAAGAACTGGAAGTGCTAATAAATAAATACAACTATGACATTGTTGGCATCACTGAAACTTGGTGGGATAATACACATGATTGGAATGTTGGTGTGGATGGGTACAGCTTGCTCAGGAAGGATAGACAGGGGAAAAAGGGAGGAGGTGTTGCCTTATACATTAAAAATGTACACACTTGGACTGAGGTAGAGATGGACATAGGAGGCGGAAGTGTTGAGAGTCTCTGGGTTAGGCTAAAAGGGGTAAAAAACAAGGGAGATGTCATGCTAGGAGTTTACTACAGGCCACCTAACCAGGTGGAAGAGGTGGATGAGGCTTTTTTTAAGCAACTAACAAAATCATCCAAAGCCCAAGATTTGGTGGTGATGGGGGACTTCAACTATCCGGATATATGTTGGGAAAATAACAGAGCGGGGCACAGACTATCCAACAAATTCTTGGACTGCATTGCAGACAACTTTTTATTTCAGAAGGTTGAAAAAGCTACTAGGGGGGAAGCTGTTCTAGACTTGATTTTAACAAATAGCGAGGAACTCGTTGAGAATTTGAAAGTAGAAGGCAGCCTGGGTGAAAGTGATCATGAAATCAGAGTTTGCAATTCTAAGGAAGGGTAGAAGGGAGAACAGCAAAATAGAGACAATGGATTTCAGGAAGGCAGATTTTGGTAAGCTCAGAGAGCTGATAGGTAAGGTCCCAGGGGAATCAAGACTGAGGGGAAAAACAACTGAGGAGAGTTGGCAGTTTTTCAAAGGGGGTGTGGGTGTGATGGGGTGGAGCAGTCAGAGGGCAGGGAACAGGGGGGTTGAATGAGGGCAGGGGTCCCGGGGGAGCAGTAGATGGGTGGCGGGGGGAAGTTAGGGGCAGAAGTTCCAGGGGCGAACAAGGGATGGGGTGGTTGGATGGGGCAGGAGTCCCAGGGAGCAGTCAGGAATGAGAGGAGGGGTTGGATTGGGCGGCAGGGGGCAGTCAGGGGCAGGGGTTCCAAGGGGGGTCAGGGGACAGGGAGGGGTGGATGGGGCAGGGGTCCCGGGGGGGCCATCAGGGAATGGGGGGGTTGGATGGGGCAGGAGTCCTGGGGGGCCCGTCAGGGGGCAAGAAGCAGGGGGGTTTGGATAGGGGGTGGCTGTTTGGGGAGGCACAGCCTCCACTAACTGGCCCTCCATACAATTTCAGAAACCTGATGTGGCCCTCAGGCCAAAAAGTTTGCCCGCCCCTGGTACCTTCATCATGGTACCTTCTACCCTTGGAATCCATGAAAAGGATCAGGCCCTTTATCTCAGAAGCAACAGCAAGCTCAGATCTTACATATGATCTATCCACTAGAGGGAGACAAAAGTCACATAGTATTAGTGAGCATTATAAATAGACCTGTGTAAAAAATAGATTTTTTTGGTTCACTGGCAGTTGAAAAAAAAAATAGAAAAAAAGGGATTTGTTTCAGGTTGAATCAAACATTTGGTGAAATTGACATGAATTCACAAAATATTCTGGTGCTGCCAAATATGCATATTTCAGCTAAAATATCTTTGTCGAAAATTTTTATCCAGTCATTTTCCAATGGCTGAGGTAGTTTTTGTGTTTTTCTTCAACCTTCTTCAAATCTAACCATCTGATGTAAATAAAACATTTTTCATGCTATTCCAAATGTAGTATGAAAAAGAGTGAATCAGTCATATAACAAGTTACAGATATAAGCTCTTCAGGTTTTGATGTTTATCCTTTGACTAGATAAAAACAAATCCCAAACGAATGTATACTTACAGTGTCATTAAAGTGAGAAAGGACCATAACATCTGAGTGAGGTGTAATTCTTTAGAAAATGTTTTAGCTTTTCCAATCTATGATCACTTTATATGCCAAAAGGAAAGAAAGAGCCAGACCTGAAGAAGAGCTCTGTGTTAGCTTGAAAGCTTTTCTCTCTCGCCAACAGAAGTTGGTCCAAATAAAAGATATTGCCTTACCCACCTTGTCTCTCTAAAAGGAAAGAAAGAAATTGTTGTTCTGCAGAAAAAGAGAGGGGCTTCACAATATCCTTTATATAAACCTTGCTGCACAAAAAGTTAAATTGTTCTCTCAGAGAACAATGGAGAATACTGAAGTTGAAATTCACCATGCAGATTGGAGAGAATTTTGCCTGAGAGATCAGATGCTGTCACCAGAGCCTGAGTAAGGCTACACACTAGGGAGGGGCACAGCAGTCAGGGAGGGGTGGGTTCCTTACTCTTGGCTCTGGAATGGCATCAGAAAACCTGTATGACACTACTGTAGCATCACATTTCCCCCACTGCCCACCTCAGCTCTTGATCTGCGGAAGAGAATCCAAGTTCTTGAGCTCCGTGAATACATCCACTATCACTCCATCTTCCCTGAGATTACCCATCCCACCACATGGCCAAACCCACAGTCTTTGCTGAAGTCCCCACAGAGAAATAATCCACATAGTGCAAGAGCTACAAACCCCCAAGACAGAATCTGAGATCCTCTCCCTCTCCCTCATGAACAATAAACTGTGTTGATTCCTCTGTTGTTTTAGAGCCTTTTTTGTCTTAGGAGCGGGACTGGGCAAGAACCATGCCTACCTGTTCGTCACCAAGCAGTCTCTAGGAAATGAGTTCCATATGATGAACTGTAAGCTGTACCCCACTTTGGCAAAGGGAAATGTGTTTTTTGGTAACTTACAGTGGTACCATGAGTGGGAATAAGAGCAGTCCCATTATGAAGTCTTGTGATGGGGTAGGGTAGCACAGTTACTCAACAAATCATAGAAGTTGGAGATGGAAGAATATATCAGCTCACCTAGTCCATCCTCCCAGCTGAAGACAGTGGACCTGGAAACCCATATGGAAATGTGTTATTGTAATTGGCATCTCCCAATAGGGCCATTTTAGCATGTCCCCAGGGAGAAGCAGTTTCAGAGGAGCATTTAGCTGTTTAACTTAGGTTTTGAAATCATGAGCTGTGACTGAAGAAATATCAGGAGCAGAACATGTTAGAAAATACCTAGAAATTGGACTGAACAGTTATTTTGCTATTCCGGTTGGTAGTGTTTATCTCCACACGAAAATAGTTACCATTTCTAAATTGAGCCTTCAAGAAAGTCTAAGGCCCAAGAGGTTTGTTTATGTTTCTTTAAAGAAGTAAACCATGCAGATGCCATAACAGTTAATCTTGCAAGTAAATTTGATAAACTTTTTTTATATACTTTGAATCCATTTGAAAAGAAACAAATCTCAGTAATTAAAGGTCCATATAAATATTAATGAGATATTTCATACTATATAGAAAAAAATTAATACTTCCAGAAGGCCTGCTTCTGTAAGTAGTCTAATATCTGTAAGATTTCCAAGAAACATTATGAAGTCTAATAATTATCAGCATGCCAGATGCTGGATTGTGCAGGCGTAGGTTGGATGGAATTTGCCATCATATTAGATATACTTGCCAATATTAAACAGACTGTGACTTCTATCTGTACATTTGTGTCTCCCTAGGGAACATTTAAACATTTTTTAATTAGCTTTTGTTTCCAAGTAGGGCTTTCATTTTTCTGGATACACCTTTAGTTTCCCTGGTTTTATTGAATTCAGATAGGCTTCAGTATTTTGTGTATCCATTATAATAAGAGTACAAAATTTTTAATAATATATTAAACTACAAAATGACAAGTTCCTTAGAGGGAATTCAAAGTTGGTTAAAAATGAAATATCATTTAATGGTGCTGCATTCATTAATTGCTTTAATTTTGGCAAAATCCTGTAGAAACATGGCATTGCTCATCGAAAAATTCAAATATTGGAACCTCTGTGAGCAATGAAAGGGGGATTTTGGATCCGCTGTAAGCTAATTGTGTGAGGAAATTGGATTGCTAACTGTAGGAAGCTTCAATCAGTGAGTTTTACACATCAGAAAACCTAGATCTCAATCTAATAGCTCTGGATTTCCTGGCCAAGGCCAAAAATATTTTTTTGATCAGAGAGCTGCACTCTTCTTTTTGCTTACTAAAAATGAAACAAAGCACTTGGATGATTTCTATTTTTGGAGATTCTTGGAAAAATAGAGAGACAATGTCTAAAGGCGAGGCGGCAAGGTGGCAAGAGGGTGTATAAGCTAAACACTGCTAAGAGGGTATGAGTCTAAGGGAGTAAGTCTAGAGAAGTCTAAACTGGCACGGTAGGCCATCTGCCAGCCCACCCAGCATGTAAGTTATACCAACTTAGACTCCCTTGAGACTCACCTCTGAATTTGGTCTTCCAATTTGTATACATTTTCATTACATCTTGTCATTTTTTCAATTGGTTCCATTTAAGGCAATAAAAATCTGCAATGCTGCAAAGTAGGTTTATACACGCTGTTGACATTGATATTCAGATTTAAAGATAGTTGAAACATACCAGTGCGATTTTGCAGAAATTAAAGTAACCAGGCAATAGCCATTTACCTTTACAGATATTAATAGTGTGCTTAACAAATAACAATATTCATCCTTCTTTTATAAGAGATGATGTTTACTAATGGTGTCTCATTGCCTCACACAGCAGGGCTTCTCATCCTATTTTGGCATAATGACTGAGGCAGCATTGTTTTGTTAGAATGTATGTTATCATTATTCATTACAGTACTGCACTGAAGCGTCACTGGGAAGCAATAAAGAACGAAATGTATGTTTTAAAGACCCTCATTTCCCCCTAAATGCTTGAATTAAGCTGCAGTCTGTGGTGTTCGGAGAACTGAGTTATGTCCTAAAGCAATGCTTCTGCAGGAGTACATCATGCCTGGAGATCGGGCTCTGATTAGCTTCTGAGTTTTCTAATACAGACTATTGATTTTCTGCTACTCTAGCTGCCATTGGATTTTGTATTCTGGCATGGGGGTTCTATCTTTTGCATGAGAGAATGATGAGTGGTTGTCTGAGCGGCTCCAAGCACATATTTATTTTCTCTTCAATAAGAGCACCAGTCAATATCATTTAGGCAGAGAAAAGCATCATTACAACACAAGAAGCCTATGGAATGCTTTGGTGTTTTGTTTTGTTTTATTGCTGATTCTACCTAAATTCTAGACCTTCCACTATAAACTTAAGATAATTTTTATTGCTGCTGCATTCCAATAACTAAATATTGGACAAAATATGGACTTTAGGCCTAGTCAAGATGGTAAAGTAGAAATTCAGAGAGGGACAAAATGATATGTATAGTACCTATGAAACAGGTAAGGGTCCTAAAACATTTGGACTTTTGCACAAAATTTGATTCTCAAATAGACTGGAATGATTCCACTGCTGTAACTGATAGCAGAATTTGGCCCACTGTATAAGAATCTGTGCTAGACTTAGGTTTCTGCAGGTTCCATACCAATGAAGAAACAACATTCATATTTAGCTGGACAGGTATTTATATTGATCATCTTCCCCAAAACCAGCATGGCTTAAAATGGTCTTTAATCACAATACTTTTTAAAAATTCCCTTGAGGGTCAGATAGGGCCTGATAGATCCCCCTACTGATTTCAATGAATGTTGGCTCAAGCCCAGAGTGGAATATATTTTGTAACAATCATCCTCAACTAAAATAGTATGTATAGCATGTATTCAGCATGCCAAAGCATAAAGTGATAGCACAGCTTCTCGTAAAGTAACAGAAATTTTGTGTTTGCTTCTAAGGTGTATCTATAACTATGGATTTATTTCTACCTGTCACATTTAAGATGTAATTTAATGCAATAATGTGTGTCAAATAAGCAAATAATAAAACCCCACTGGTAAACTCTATGAAAGGTGAATTGCAAAACTTTAAGAAACCACAACAGCTCTTAAAGGCCCTACTCTTGCTATGATTGACGTCAATGGCAAAACTCCCATTGATTTCAGTGGTGCAGGATCAGATTAATAGATCCTAAGTCAGTAAAATATATATTTTAGACAGGATCCTCATCTGCAGTTGAGATCTACTCAGTGAGGCCAAAGAAGGAGAGATGGAAAGATGGATCTAAGCTTCAGGAGTGTTCTAAATTGTGCCCCGAAGACCCAAAGGGCTGTTTCAGCAACTTGAGGTCTTAAGAGTATAGTGGTGCTGCAGTCAAGTTTCCCCTTCTTCAGTCACTTTCCATATGCCAGGGGCTGGATGAGGAGGTGCCATATAGCCACTATGGCAGATCTACAACACCCAGGGATCCCCGAACACGGTGGTAACCCAAAGGGTGCCAGATCTACTAGTTTTCCAGCTGCTTTGCCTTCTTAGAATGGGGCTGAGGGTCCATCCCTCTACTTAATACAAATATATTTATATTTTCAAACAAGGTGTTTAAAAATTATTAAAGGCCTAGATTGTGACTGGCCCAGAAATGAGTATATAATACAGGGAAAACACCAGACAGCCAAAACCTCATATGAGCTGTAAAAGGGCAATACATAACTGTAGTTGGTGCATTCCCAGGAGCAAAGAATGGTTCCTCCTTATTACCATAGAGCAACACAGTTCCTCAAAGGGGGTAGAGTCATGGGTTTCCCTGCATATATCCACTGAGCAGGGGAATAAGTTGCATCTCATGAAGGGGTGCAGTGGCAAGTAAACTTGCTCTGCATACTGAGGAGCTCAGAGAGGAATTCTGCCTCCTGAAGGCAGAGTTCTCCCTGAGTTTCCTTGGCAGCTCTGTTTTACCCCAAACACTGTACTGTACCTAAATGGCACATTTGGGCCCCAACTACTTAACTTATTCACTGACTCCTAGATATTATGGTAATGAGTGCATAAGAAATACAGACAATCAAAACATTTATATACCGGCCAAGACCTACATTCAGGGCTCTGCTTCCTGTGTGGAACTGGATAATAACTAGAATTGAGTCAATAATGCAAACATTTTCTGTGAAGATTCATTTGAATGTTTAAATGAATCTTCTCCAGCTGTGTTTGTGTCCGTATAACAGTCACTGAAGTCAGTGAATACTGACCCAATTATATGACAGGATGATTAACTGACTGTAACCTTAACCCAAATTAGGTCGTCAAGAGCAGGAAATTAAGACTAGCTTCTCACCAGCAACATTTATTAATGCTCCTTTTGTGTTCACTGTCCATAAATATTCCAGAAGACACTTTTCCTTACAGGAATGTTTGCCTTTACACCATTTTTTTAGCAAATATTACGGAACATTAGCAGCCACTTAGTTTTGACTAGTAATCACAAGTTTCATATGGGCATCTTGATTTATGCTTATTTAGCAAAGGAAGAGAAATACTTCATCTGATCTATGCATCCTACCACAAAAGTTCTCATGTTGAACTATTAAGCGTGAGCATGGATTTCCTTTATTATTTGGGATCTAAGGGCTAGAGCAGCGGTTCTCAAACTGTAGGTCGGGACCTCAAAGTGGGTCATGACCCCATTTTAATGAGGTCACTATGACTGGCTTAGACTTGCTGGGCCCCAGAGCCGAAGCCAAAGCCCGAGGGCTTCAGCTCTGGGCAGCAGGGCTCAGGTTACAGCCCCCCTACCTGGCACTGAAGCCCTTCGGTTTTGGCCCCCCCCTTCCCATGGTGTTGGGGTTCAGGCTTCCCCCCCCACACACACACACACACCTAGGGCAGCAGGGCTTGGGCAGGCTCAGGCTTTGGTCCTCCCACACACACAGGTTGCACACCAGCAAATACAGCCCTATTTGGTGCAGCTTTAGTCTTCCTTCTCTCATCCCCGACACAGACACCCAGTTCTGCAGGATGTTGCACTGAGGGAAGGGGTAGCAGTGCCATGGGCCTACCTCCTGCTCACTCTTCTCTGCTCTTTTTGGTACACCGAATACCATGGAGGAGCAGGGACAGAAAAGCTCCTGTGGTCCCCAACTTGCAGGGACTGCAATTCTGCCTAATCCTTGTACGAATGGTGCAGGAGGCTGGGATAGGCTCTGCTTCTCTTCCCTCCACACACACCCCATCCCCCACTGTATACCTCTTGAGGACTAGGCAGAATATGGCTCAGAAGTTTTTCAATCTTTTTAAAATAAAATCTCTGTTCCCTTTCACTCTGTATTTGTTTTCTTTTGGAGAACTCTGCTCTATACACATCTACTGTAATATTTCAAAACCAGTCTACTAGCGGAAAGACTTGACATGACGCAAACCTTACAGAGCCCTTTGATATGTCATATTACATCAATGATATTTCGAGAACTGTAGTGTCTATTTTATAATCCTCAAAAATCCAGCCAGAGATGCACCAAACATGTCATGGATGACCTGCTTTTTGTTGTTGTTGTTGTTTTAAGATGTTATAAGGATGTTTTTAAACTAGTTTTTCTGATAGATATTCATTTTTCAGATGGGTGCCTGTGTAGCAGCATTCCTTGGGCAATTGGCTAATACATACAATCCTTACTGGCAACCACAAAGATTATATGCTAGCATCATTACACAATACCACTCCTCATGGGCATCGAATACTTGGGTGATAGCAAAAAAGCAATTAAAATTGTGATTAAAAAGTTAAATAATAATAATAATGGGAAAGTAGTGTGAAAAGAGTGAGTAGAGCATTGGTCTTGGATGCTGGATGATCTTGGACAACTCCTTTCACCTTTCTGTTACTCAGTTTCCCCATCTGTTAAATGGGGATAATATACTAACCTCTTTTGTACAGTGCTTTGAGATCTACTGATAAAAAGTTCTATATTGGAGCTAGGTATAATTATTAATAGCATAAATGCTATTGGAACAATAGTTTATTAACACAGCCGTATATCAAAGCTGAAAATATAGCCTATTTAAAATATCCTGGTCAGCTTTCGGTATACATGAGTTATAGCATTATTGAAGGCCAAATCCTCAGGTGGTGTAAGTCCTCTAGTTTTCTTGAAGACAATAGAGCTATGTTAGTTTACCATAGCTAAGGATCTGGCCCTGTCTAAAATGCTAATCAGAAGTCTTACTGAACCAACTTTTTTCCTAATAGAATATGTGATTAGACGTAAAGATGAGGCAGTACAGAAGTACTGAATTATCTGAACATTTATCCAAGATAGAACACCACAATTTGATGAGTTTCCCAGGAAGAATATTTGTAGGAAGGTTTCATGGTAGCCACCAATCAGTGTCAGTATTTATATTAACATTGATTTACCCTTGGCTTTGTCCTAAATAATCACATATGGTAAATTCTTCATTGTATGCTATCAATGGATTCTTCATTATGACAGTGTTATTCTATTTGTTATGTAATAACTGACAACATAGACAGGATAAGAAGAATGGCACCCATGTTCCCTTACTTCCTGTTCAATAATGATGGTCAATATAATTTAACATCAAGAGGCAGTGATGAAAATGATAAGTCAATTCAGCTATTTTAAAATTACTGAATACCACCTACTAACTTAAGATGAAAGATTAGCCGTGCATTTTCCTATGCATTTTCTTAGATTTCCTATGCATTTTCCATTCTTATTAAGGAATACATTTGCACTGAAAAGATTAATGGATTACATGTGACAACATAACAAAAAGGAC
Source organism: Chrysemys picta bellii (assembly GCF_011386835.1). Taxonomy (NCBI): domain Eukaryota; kingdom Metazoa; phylum Chordata; order Testudines; family Emydidae; genus Chrysemys; species Chrysemys picta. The sequence continues at coordinate 19,580,690 of NC_088795.1, forward strand.
TCTCGCAGAAAGAAAGTTTGGAGCTCATCACATCATAGTAAAATCCAATTATTGTGTAAGATGTCAAAAATGTGAAACTTTAATTCATAATTTTTTTAAAACGACAGCAAGTCCTTACAAAAATCTTAGTATAAAGGCTTTGCTAACTTTCAACAGAGTTAATTTTAAGACTATTTCAAGCCCACGTGTTGAAATATTTCATTTACAAAGTCGATTAATTATAGAATAATAAAAGTTGAACAAGATCTACCAGAGCATCTTGCCCAGAACCATCATTCCCTATAGAACATGGGCCTGGTGCTCTACTTGCACTTTGTTCTGCAATGTCCTACCATGCAAAGTGGAAGTAAATTGGCACCAGATAAGTAGAGCTTTATACCACCTCACAATGGCTACACAGGTGCAAGGTAGTGGAGAATCAGGCCCTATCTTCCTGAGACTATATAGGAGCAGAACCTTAGCAGGTGTAAATCACTGTAGCTCCAGTGAGGTCAGAGTTACATCCATTTGCACCAGTTGAGGATTTGACCCATAACACATTAGCATGACAGTTAAAATATGGATGATTCCATCTTCAAAAGTAAAAAATTAGAGCAGGTATGTAATAATTTGCACACTGAATCTGATTCTCCAGTCTATTGCACCGGCTCCACATTTAGCAGAATTACACTATTGTAAAACTGGGATAGTGGAGTTGGAAGTGAGGCCCCTTTTTTTTTTATTGTTTCTCTCAGGTTCACAATGCAACTCCAATTTGCCAGCTGGCTGACATGGCTGAGGAAACTGTCTAAAATTGTGAAGGACAAAAAGAAATAATTGGCAAAAAATATATATTTTTTAGCTTCATTTGAAGGAGTCACCTTGAGTTAATTGACTGAATATGTAAGCTTTTCTGACTATATCCTTCAATTAGAGGTGGGCTAATCAATTTACATAAAATAAGAACTGGCATGAACCTTCTTTATCAAGCTCAAACCAAACTTGCATCAGTTTTTCATATTAGAGAAAGGCCAAGCTACCCATTTGTAAACTTATTTTTCATTTGTTCTTATCTCACCACTTGCTTTATCCAGCCCAAGATGGACATGAGATGCCATGAAATAAGCTATTCTGCAGTAATTCTGGCCCGAATGGAAGAAGGAAGTACTGGAGTTCTTATAAGAACGCCAACTCACCAGATTTCCAGCCCATTACAGACTCAAGAATTTTCACAGCAAACCATATCATCCTGTTCTTTCTGTACCACAGAGGGAAGCAGAGGGGCACAGTGTGGCAGGGAAAACTCATTCAAAAAGTGAGGCAAGAGTACCTCAATAGCATGCTGGCTTGTACCTACAGCTGCCCAGGGATCCATGCAGATGGAACCTGGTTTATGCTGTTGAGCCTAGGGCTCTATGGGGGGTCTTCAATCATTGCCATTTCAATGACTCCTCCCCATTAAAGGAATTATTTAAAAAAATTGTATTTCCCCATAAAATTTCTTACATACTTTTTCCCTTTCTGCACCTTTGCATCTGGAAGGTAGATGCATCCCTGATATTTTGGAGAAGTGTCCAGAATTTTGACTGATTATCTAAAGCACTATTTTAGGTTCACACTCATTAAAACTCTTCAGCTTTTAGTCTCTATCGGTCATCAGTGACATTTTTGCTTGCATCAGGACAACAGGATGGGACCTTGGTATATAGTATTGCGTGTATTCCCACAATAGGGATTTTTCATGTGAATAATTACATACATGTGATGTGGGAATAGCAGTTTGAGCTATGCATTCGTATTCTTTGTTCACATTAATGTTTACATTATTAATTATTATTATTATTAGGTGTTTAGACTAATCTGGAAGCAAATTCTTGTAAACAACACAAACTATAACATAACTAAGAAAAAAGTCATCATCTAGAGCCGTTAATATTATCGCTACTATGACAGGATCCATATTTTCTGTAGCAACCATCAAAACTAACTTGGGTACGTTATTGTTCCATCTGCCTCTGCTGCTGCTGTCCAACACAACACCTCCTGAAGAGCAGCTGGTTTTAAGGGCGGCTCACCAACCTGAAGTCCACCTACTCCGTGTCCTTCTCCACTAGGTAGGAAGTCATACCACAGAGGTACAATACATGAAAGTAATCAGAATTTACAATGAAATACCTCCTATTACAAGACCTATGTTAATCTAATTTGAGCTAAATAGTCTTCCACATGGTTTAAATAGTGTTTATAACGTCTGCAGAAATATAATTCTGTGCTGGGCAAGTATCTGGTCTGAAGGACAACTTAGTACACTCCTCTTTGCCCACCAGAGACAACTGGGGATCTTCAAAAGGATGAGGCAGAAAGTAGGGAACCATTTCAAACCTGGTAGTAGTTTTCATAAAAAATAAGCACTTTTTTGCCTATTATAACTCCATTTGAATGTTAAACAAACATTCATGCAGAAATTGTGAAATGATATATTTTTTACAAGAAATATAAAAAGGTGATTAAAAAAAAACAGTTTGCAAGCTGTGCTAATTTTTTCTCTCTACTTGCACTCATGATCCCCAGACTTGGTATTTTAATATTTGTATTGGTATCTAGTTTCTGGGGTGGCACCATTTTCCAGCTGTCATTCCGAGAATAATACCTTAAGAAAATGGCTTATGCATGAAATATATTCATCTATCTGGCACACTGACGCATTGGTGCAGTAAAATCCTTCCACTGATGCTTGTTAGAAGGAATACTTTTTGGAGCTATGTTAAACAGTAGCATGTCAGTGGTTAGACAGGTAGTTAAATAGGTGCTTTTGTCCAGATGGACTCATAAAATGAGTACATTAATGGATTTTTACTTGGTCTCAATATCCATATTTATTGACTGCAAACAGCAGAAGTGAGACTGATGCTTACTTTTACTTCTTACTTACTTAGATATTCAGGGATTCATGGTGTAGATTCACCATGACACATGACTCCAGACTTTTTATTCTCATTTAGTGAAGAATACACAGGGGAACACTTTGCACCGATGTTCAGAGATGTGTTAGACCCCCACATAACACAGAATCTCACTTAGTGGCCTAAGAAATATTACCCTTAAACCAGTACCTCTCAAAACCTGCCTCATTTGTGTTTGTCGTAAAGGACCTCAGGAAACTGAGAGCTTTGTTTTTGAAGAAAAAAAATGTATTGTTTTAATATAATTGAGTCACAGGGGAAGAAGCTGTCTGTAAAAGTGTTAACGTGTAGCTCCAGTGTTTGAAAAAAAGACATGCATTAATAGCCCAAGTTAACAATGATAAAGCATTTAGTGGTTACTATTTAATGCTTGAAAAGGTCAACAATCCCCTTCATATTAAGTCTATTGTAGCTTCCATTAAAGTTTAGCAGAAAGATCAAAAGGCTTGATAAAAGCCTGGAAAGCCTTTTGCTGAGAGTTTAATAAAGACCTGCCTCCAGATCTTATAGCCCAGCAAACAGTGTTCATCACTATGTGGCCTTTTATTTGGCAGGATAAGCAATGATCTTTAACATCACTTGCAAGGGCTTTTTATTTATAGTCACCTCTGACCATTAATGTCTAAAACTGTCATGCTCTGTGTTATATACTTAAACATAATGCCAGCGAACAACAAATAGGCCCATTGCTCAGAGAAAAGCCAGTGTGTTGCATCTTATCTGCATAAGAACTTGCAAAAATAAGTAGCATTGCCAAAATGAATTTAAAAGGCAATTCATGTTTCATGTACTTATGGGGCATATTTGACATTAGCTGCGTAAATGGTGAAAATCATAACGATCCATGAAAGCCATAAGATAAATAATATAATTAAGAAAATGAGAAACTAGAAGCCTCAATACTGTGCTGTGCTCAGCAGAATAATGCAAGGACGAGGAGAATATTTATTTTAACACCTGAATATCATATGTGGTATGGATTAAGCAGTAGCTGGACCATTTACTCCAACTGGCCCTGGGGGAGTTTAGTTAAAGTAAAGCCTCCCCTTTGCATTTATTTTTGTAGGCGCCTTATGACTTCATTGCACTGTGGCAACCGGCAGTTTAATTTGTGTCTCTGAGTTTGAGACAGGCAACACGTCCGCCATCTCAGGAGAACAACATGAACAACCTCAAAATTCTATATGCCCACATGAGAAAAAGTCAACAAAGCCGCACTGCGACTGGCACTAAGAAGAGCATACATTCGCAGCCTCAGAAGAGAAGCCAAAGACTCATCTCTCCAGATGCACAGCTCTGGTCTCTTCTGTAACTGTTCTATTTATCTACATGTCTTTACAGATACAGAGGTCTGATCTATCAGGAATGTTGCCTTTTTCCAGCACTAAATTAAATATTTTTTATTATTCATTTTTTAAATTTGTGGATGTTATAAAATACTTCAGATAAAGATCATGACCAGCTTCTATGAGTTGGTGAAGGGAAAATCAAAAGCTGTAACAACTATTGCAGAAGAGTGGGTCTCCGTTCTAATCTTTTGCACTTTTTCTAGTTATATCTGACTGAACTGCAAAGGATGTGTTGCAGTGTTGCAGCACTACAAAGAATGACTCTATTCTGTATGCACCAGAGAGGGATTTCTTATTTCAGACATTAATCTCAAACTTGCACAGTGAATTCACAGAGCCAGCATATGTCCTAGACACTACAAGTCTATTCCTCCCTGATACACAAGTGTAATCTCCATTAAAACTAGCGAGAGAGATCTGTGTCCACTCTAATGGTGCAGGTGAATCTATCCCAAAAAAGAAGAACTGAACCCATTGTTTTCTCAAAGTTAAGACTAGTCATAGGAAATTTGAATTTAAAAAAATCACAGTATAGTGGATGTAAAGCCATATAATCTTATTACTACAAATTATTATTGCTTTATTTCAGTTTAGAGAAATTAGACAAAAGCTGCCACCATCAATAGGACAATGACTGAACAAAGCCAATGCACTAGCCCCTCCCACTTAACCATACTAGTTATGTCAAGTCAGGATCATTCTGGACAAAAGCTTAAGGAAGCTCTTCTCTCAGCTTTTAAGGGGGAGCCTTCATCTCTTAGCTGTTAGGAGGGAAAGTCTCAACGCCTTCTCTCTTTTGACCTTGTTCATATAACTGTCACAGAGACTCAAAGGAGGCGTTGCTTTCTTCTAACACTGAAGAAGAAACTTGATTAGAATAAGGAAAACAATATACTCCCTAACACTTCTCTCTCCCTCTCAATTTCACTGCATAATTTCTGCCTAAAAACCTCTTCATACATCAATTTCCTTTTTCTGATTTCCTGCTACCTCTTCAAAGAAAACCAAACAAATACTTCCCCGCCAAGTAATTTTCTTGAATGCCTCTCTTTTTGTGTGTGTCTCTTCTCCCTTTTCCCTGCAGGATGTCCTGAAGCTCCCCCACTGTTGGGTCTGTTCATTTTAGAGTGACTGATACATTCTTATTGCTCTGATTCCTATGTACCAGGCCCAAGCATTGAATTTGCAGACTCAGAGGTCCTGTAAGTGCCACACCACTGGCTGTCCAACTGTGCAAGTAAGTTTGGTTCTTCCGAAAAACTCAATCAGACACAGGGCCAGGAGATCAAAACCCAGTGAAAATATGGGCAAGTGGTGCATCGTTATAAATGGAAATGGATCAGAGGGACTAATTTCCCTGGAGGAACTATTATAGACAGGACACCACCAAAACAGTTAATATGGGGATTTAGGCAAGAAGCAATGTAGTCCCACAGACAGAGCAGTCCACAGAGTAAACAAAGTTGTACTTGTTCAGCTTAACCTTCATTCAGGTTCACTGTTGGCAAATGAACTATGGTGGCAGTAGCTGAGCTGTGAGTACTCTGAAAAGCAGCAGCTGGCATCATGAACCATGGAACTCCCTCTGAAGCCCAACAGAACCCTGGATTTTGCAGATAAAACCTAGCCCAGGGATAGTCCTGATGGCAGGAGGAAATTGAGCTGTACACAGGACCTGGCTATGCAGGGTGACAACAGCAGGAAAGTAAAACTGGCACTTTGCCTTATTGGGCAATAACATTCTGCACAGAATCTGGCAAGTTGAACCATTTTAGCAGTGTGTGTAAGAGCAGAAGAAGATCTGAGAAAGATTCAATCAGACTCGTACAAGAGGGGGATGACACATCAGACAGAGATGATGACATGCCTCTCTCCAAGAGTCCGAGAGCATGGCCGGTTCAGGCTGGCGGGACAGGAAAGCAACAAGGAACAATATCAACCACACCCTGTGCAATTTCAGCTTGATAGCAGGGCCTTCTGAAATGTAACTCCACAGAGTGAATTGGACTCAAACTTACACATTACAATGAACAGGAATCTATTCATGTACATTGAGAGCATAATGCAGCCCACAGGAAAATGTGCCCTCGCAGTAACTTACCTGAAAAATAACAGATGGTGCCAACTGAAGTTTGTGGTGGTGGATGGTAAGCAGCCAGACCCCTCTTGGGGAATACAGGCATGGATCTGATCAGGGTGAAGCATCAGAATTTTATAGCTGCAGTGTAAGAAACAATAGGACAACGTAGACAATTTTAAAAGCATTTGGGGATGTTTTAAAAGGTGATGGGAGCCTCGAAAGAAAACTGCAACTGGAAGTAGACCCCACGCTGGAACATGTGCACTTACCACAAAGGATAATTCCAGTAGCATGGTGGAATCCAATACACACAAGGAGTTAGAAAATCTGCAAAGCAGAAGTATCATGGGACCTGTAGAGGCCAGTGCAGCCTGTGTAAACTATATGGTGGTGGTGAAGAGACAATCAAGTAAATTACATATCTGCATAGACACAAAGCCATTGAACTGCGCATTGAAAAGATGTCACTATCCACAACTGATGATGTCTTGCCAGAACTTTCCAAAGCCAGAATCTTCTTTATGGTCTGTGATGTGAGGAATTGGTTGTGCAACCTAAGCCTGGATAAAGAGTACAATATGCTGACAACCTTTGCAACACTATTTGGTCACTACAGATAGCTGCACGTGCCAATGGGCATAAGCCCAGCACCAGAAGTGATCCAGAGGAGACTCACCCAAACATTGGAAGGACTGCCTGCGGTGAAAATAATTGCAGGTGATATCCTCATTGTTCCTGAAGGGAGCAATGATACAGAAGATGAATGAGAACATGACAGAGAGTGACAAGCTTTTCGATAGCAATGCAGGGGAAAGAACATAAAACTCAACCCAAAAAAAAGTGACATATGTTGGACATCTGCTCACAGCAGCGGGACTAAAAACAGATTTCAACAAGATCAAGCCAGTCAGAGAAATGCCAGCCTTAGTGAATGTGAAAGGGGTACAGCACTTCATAGCAATGACATATTTTCTGTCCAAGTTCAATCCACACCCGGACTTCACAAGCAGAGACAAGTAGTCAGCTGACAAGGCAGGATGTAGGATGAGTAGGACTGAACAGGTCCGCATTTGACATGCTGAAACAAATGATAACAGATGCCCCTGTCCTGAAGTTTTACCAGGCAAGAGACCCATGGACACTTCAGAGTGATTCGTCAAAGAAAGAATTGTGTGTAGCTCTTTTGTGGGAGCAGCAGGTTGCTTATGCCAGCAGAGCCCTGTCAGAGACAGAATAAAAGTATGCCCACATAGAAAAAAGAGCTTCTGGCTGTGGTATTCGGAGTGGAGCGATTTCATTAGAACATATATGGCCAGCCAGTAATAGTGCAATCAGACCACAATTCCCTGCAGACAAATTGTGGCAAAGCCTGTTCTTAGTGCCTCAAAGATATTGCAGCACATGTTGATGCACCTCCAGTGCTACCAGGTGGAGATCAGATATTGTCCAGGACAATTACTGGTGTTAGCTGACTGACACACATGCCCAGAATCAGCGTGTTGGGAAAAGGGGATCAGGATATTGAATCCATTAACATGCTGCACTATGTCCCAGTTTCAACAGTGAAGTTGTTGGAAATCAAAGAGACTACAGAAAGGACATCCAACTACAGGCAGTCAAGAGAGTGATATTAGCAGGATGGCCTGAATACAAAAACCAAGTACTGGTAGGAGCAGAACCATATTTTCAAATTGAAGATACGCTGAATGTGCAGGATGGAACCATATTTTGAGGACAGAGAGCGGTTGTCTCTATCTCATTACAGAAGTGGTAAATAATGAAGAAGACATGTCACTGATTCAGAGCAATCAGGATCACTTGGTAAACTGGGCACAATCAAATGATGTGCATTTTACTATGGCTAAATGTAAGCATATACATCTGGGAATAAAGAATGTGGGCCAGGGATCAGCAACCTTCGGCACGCAGCCCATCAGGGTAATCCACTGGTGGGCCATGAGACAGTTTGTTAAGGGGGAGGGAGAGCTCAGTGGTTTGAGCATTGGCCTGCTAAACCCAGGGTTGTGAGTTCAATCCTTGAGGGGGCTACTTAGGGATCTAGGGCAAAATCAGTACTTGGTCCTGCTAGTGAAGGCAGGGGGCTGGACTCGATGACCTTTCAAGGTCCCTTCCAGCTCTAGGAGTTAGGATATCTCCATTATTAGAAGGACGTCATGCAAAAAATACATGCCTAACACCTAGGCATTAAGAGATAGCTGTTTGAGAGGGGCTCAAGTGGGTTTTTACTGGCTGGGAATGAACACACAACTCATCTGCCAATTGTGTAATAGCCACCAGCTGCAAGGGATTCTGGGTATGTCTACACTACAGAAAAAGACCCTCAGCATTGAGTCTCAGAACCCAGGTGAACTGAATGAGTCTCACTGGGCTCATGCCAGAGTGCTAAAAATAACAGTGTAGCTGTTCAGGCTTGGGCTGGAGCCCAGGCTCTGAAATCCAGCAAAGGGGGTGGGTTCTCAGCTCCAGCCCAAGCCTGAACATCTACATCTACACTGCTATTTTTAGCACTGTAGCGTGAGTCCAAGACGAGTCAGCTGACTGGAGCTCTAAGACTTGCTGCCGCAGGTCCTTTTTTTTTTTTTTAATGCATGCGCTACCCACTTGATCATGAGAAAAGGAGTGAATGGACTTACTTCCCTTAAATGAAGAGCAGTACTTGATTACAGTGAACTACAACTCAAATTTTTGGGAGGTTGGTCGATGCCCTGCATTATACAAGAAGCAAGTTGGTGACTGGAAAATTGAAAGCCCACTTTGTGAGATATGGCCTTCAGGACACTACATGTACTGATAACAGACCAAATTTGCCTCAGAAGAATTCAAGGAATTTGCACACAAATGGAAAATTGACTGCCACATCTCCCCAGCATACTCACAAAGTAATGGTAAGGTGGTATCAGTTGTGAAAAGCACAGGCTGCAAAGCCAGGGATGGGGAAGAGGGGTCACCTGGGCCATGGCCCAACTGCTTTTTGGCCAGGCCAAACCTGAGAGGCACTGTGACCCTGTGCGCCAGGTCTCAGTGCCACTCACTCAGATTTGGAGGCGGTGAGTAGAGGGGCCCATGGGCTGAGGGGGGAGAGAGAGTGGCTGCTGGGGTGCCTGAGAGGGGAAGAGAAGGATCGAGGGGGTAGGGAGGGCAAATCTATCATCATCCTCATCTTAAATGGGGCCCCTGGTGAAAAACGCTAAGAGACTGTTACATAAGGCTGTTTCTTCTGTTTCAGACCCTTTATTAGAATTTTTGGCAAACAAAACAACCCTATCACAGGAGTGCCAGAACTTAGCACCAGTCCAGCAAACAGTCCAGCATAGGCACTGAGGGGACAAAGGACCAAAACCCTGCCATTGGTGAGAGCGATCTGTTGCAGCCAGAAGTACGGAGATATCATCTAGAGGAGATGGGCCAACAATCAGAGAAAGCAGACCCTAGAGTATGACAAATCAGTCAAGGACCTAGGATCCAGCTATTAAAGAGACAGCAGAAGGAGTGGACTAAAGGAACTGAGGGGTGCAGGTCATATGAGGTGAGTATGAGAGAAGGACATGTGACCTAAAGGAACAAGATGTACTAATGAACAACAGACAACACCCAGAGAGAGTCTACAGAGAACATTGCAGAATGGAGAGTCAGAGAACAACATGGAGGCCAACCCTGCAGGAAAGGAGGAGACTCCACAGAGAGGTAGTTTGCTAGATTTGGAGAGGGGTGACAGGGAGACAGAGATAGGTGACTTCTGCTGTGGTGCCTGTTGAGGAGACCAAACTACGTCACAGAGTGTATAACCAGCTGAGTCTGTGATAAAGACAAGGCTCCGACTTGGCTATGTGCTAGCAACCTTGAGCCAAAGGGGGACACGGTGAGGGTCTGGGAGTCAATTATTTGTTTTTAATGTTTATATTAAAATGTTTCTAAAATAGGGAACATGTATCATTATCAGTGGAACTTGAGTCAGAGGGCCCATGTTGCCTGGTGGGACTTTTATTGACCGGTCACCAGTGGAACAGAGAAGCAGGATGTTAGTCTGGAAGTAACTCAGCCACATGGACAAAACTGTCCACAGATTTAATAAAGTTCTGTATGTTCAGCTTAACCTGAACTCAGCTTCTCTCCTTGCAAATTAAACAGGTGGTGACCATATTTCAGCTGAGGAATCAGATTTCTCATGTATACCGCCAACCATCTGATAGCATACCTGGAAACATATGGGATCATCTGTGATGACTTGCATTGAGTGCTACATGCTTATTTCTTAACTTAGGGCCATATTTTGCCCACACATACTTAGTTATACACAACTCTCATAGAGCTTCCTAAACAGTGAATATGGTATGTAGTAAACACTATTTATTTGTCAGCTAGCCAACAATACTCTGTTTTGGGGAGAAGTTGGAAGATAGCCAGAGACACTCCTGGTTGTTGATACTCTAGTAGTAACAACAATCCCTCAAAATACAGCTCAATGCTGGAGTCAGGCTTTCACTCCTCTCCTAAAACCTAGTCACCATGAGCCCTTATGTAGCTGCCCAGTCTAGTGGGAGGGGACAAGGAACCTTCCCATTTTTAATGACCCATTTAAGGGCCAAGTAGAAGTGGAGGGGCTTGTCCATCCTAACTCCACCAAAGGAGCCCAGCGGTGACAGAGAGGGTCAGGACTGTGACTTCCCTCCCTTCTCACTGCACCCCATAGAGTGGTAGAGCCGTAGGTAGGTGTGTGCCCCTGGCACAGTGAAGAGCTCCCAGAAGCTCTGGTGCTGCTGTGATACTGCTCCTGATGTAGCTCTGAGACAGGCTCGTGATTTAACTATCAAATTCCAGAATAAACAATGGTACATTGCAGTGGAAACATTTCTTATAGATTGAACTTTCAGCCAAGTGGGATTGGGTCAATAGCACCATTGGTGTATTTTATCATTCCATGGTGCCTATGTAGTATGTGTGGTAAAGTATGGTGGCAATAATAACTAAGCACAGTTGTTTCAAAAACCATCCTGCTTTGTACACTACCTAGGCTATCCGGTCTACATGAAAACCAGGATGTGAAAACACGTATCAGGGGCAATGTTGTACTTCAGACCAGTGCGGTACAGACACACACACACACACACAACACATGAAGGATGCTCTCATTACTGAAGAGCTCTAGGTCATGTCTTTGCCCTATTTTACCAGTGCTTAGAAAAGCAAGGATATGTTTTCCCTCTCACTGCTCTCTTTTATCTCTTCTTTCTTAGGTATGTGAGATGGCTCCTGGTTTCAGTCACTCATTATGCGGAGGAGTGGGGGCGCTTCTTCAGGTAACAAACACTTTCTAAACTGCTTCCAAGTACCGTAATTAATGCAGTAGATAATTTAGACACTTATTTTGGTGTCCCAGTGGGAGCGGAGCTCTTCTTAAAATATGTCTCCACAGGCATAAGTGGGAACTTAAGTGGTGGATAGGCCTTGTCCAGGCTCTGTGCACAGGGATTAATTTTGCCCTATGGGCCAGCCACTAGAGGCTGACATCATTCTTTTACTCTCCAATACACACAAACTCAGTGCATAAAGCACTACCTAATATGCATAGTAACTGGACAAGATGGGCATTTTAGTTCTATACTATTCCTCCTCTATGGGTCTGATCCAAGAGCCACTGAAATCTATGGGATTTTCCCCATTGATTTCATTGGGCTTTGAATCAGGCCCTGCGTAAATGTAAATAACAAAATACTGTACGCTGAGATGTTTCACTCTGTCCGTGTGTGAGGAAGCAAAGTGCGTCATTACAGCATATACTTCTGTACAACATAAAATCTAGTCACATAAAACCAAAGTCAAAAGAGGTCAACACACCAGAATAAATGTTTTTCATGGGGTATTGCAACTCGGGGGGAAATCGCTAACCTTTAATTGAAGCAACGTTCCTTTTAAAAGAGTGATCAAAACTGTATTTTGTAAGAGAAACTGTTCAGTGAGTCACAAGGTAAAAAAATGCATGTTTTCATTAGAGAGATATTGATACTGCAGTCCTACAGCACAGTTCACTGATACCTGCACCTTCAGTAGCTATTGGAAAAGAGAGCAATGTGTGTGTAAACTGCTACCAATCTAATTAACACTGGCGTAAATGACTACACAAGGTACAGGATAGTGAAATCCAGCCCCCCAAACTTAGCTACAAATTTCAAGCAAGACTGAGTAATTTAGTACCATCAATCTGTTTCCCATTAGTTTTGGGGAAATTCTGGATGAAGGATAAAGAAGTGACAGTCTGCTATAAGCCAGTTCTTTTCATCCAGTGGTTAGCAATGACGGGAGCAGCACACCTTCTTTCCACCACCATTGTGATATCTTCTCTCAGTGCTGCAACACTCCTGGTGTATATAATTTGGGGCATCAGTTAAGTGGTCTACATGACAGGGGCAGGATGAACGGTCAAAAAAAGGGATAAAAAATAAAGGACAAAAGTTGGTAAATTATGTCACCTGCCTCTTTAATTTTACATCCTGCTATATATTAAATAATAGTAATTTCCTCCCAAATACTTAATTTTGAGCAGTGATCTTCCACAAACAGATCTGAACAAGCTAACAGTGAAACTACTGAGACACAAAACTGTTAACGGTATGACAAATCACTTCTTAATCTCTCATCTGTGAAATCCATTCCTTGTTCAACAGATAAAGGGGTTTGGATAATTTTATTTTGAAGGCAAGGAACTTATCTGTGAATAAATCTTTCATCCTCTTTTTATTGGTTTCAATCATACCCACTACCACATCTGACCCCTGGAACCCATTCTTCAACTACTGCTGAATGTTATCTTAAATTGGATATCAAGAGATTATAGAATTATGACTTTAGTTAATCAAATTTAAATTGTTTCTTTGAGGTGAGCTGATCCATGAAATAAATACCACAACATCCAAGAAACAACAACCCTGAAAGCAGTATGAGTCACTGAGTTTAGGCAATATTATGTCCCTTGCTTCCTGTAACTTTAGCCCTTCACCATACCAATAAACTGAACATGATATGTAAGCTAAAGAGATATCACTGTATACAGAATGATAAAACCCAAAGGATTTGGTAAATATGACAAAGACTATTCAATTTAATGCCAGCAACTTACACCAATGCTAAACAATCAGTCTAGGAGGTATCCCTAAAGCTCAGGAAGAATATGAAAAATAAGTTAGGTTGTTTTCCAGGCCCCTGATGCTAAATGCTTTTGGAGAACTGGATGTGTGTTTTCTCGGTTACACATGAGAAGTGTTTTTCCTCCTTTCTTTCAGGGTTGTTCCACACAGCATTGTCTGCTGCGTTTTTATGAATGAAAATTGAAAAGAGATGTAAGGTCAATGTCAAGGATAAGATATCACTAGGGGCCAAACCCTGACACCTTTACTCACACTGGGGAGCACTTTACTCAGTGAATAATCACACTGAAATCAAAATCAGTGGAACTGTTTCTCAAGTAAGGATGGGAGAATCGCACCCTAAGAGTTTAGAATTCAGTACACAGTGCAGGTTCAATGTTGTGCATAGAAGCACAAGGCAAAAATAAAAGGTGGGGGGTGTTGAGCAGCAGGAATGATGACAGAGAAAGAGTAAGGCAAATCTCTCATTTGAATGCTGAGGATTGCTGTTAAGACTATGTCTCTTCATATATGTATTTCTCTGTCCATGCATTGCCCTTGCATGTAACAGAGCAGTCATGCTGGAGGGTTGACACTTGCTCATTAGGTGGGACTACCCCATGACTGAATTTTGCAAACCCTTCGTCAACTCGGTGAACATTTAGTTATGTGCACAGTACCACTGACTTCAGCAGAAATACTGTAGTTAGATAAGTGCTCACCAAGATGAGTAAAGGGTAGTACAATCAGACTCATTCTTTTTAATTTAACTGGTGCATGATCATTGCCTCCCCTTGCGTTTGCACTGGAGCACATCCACCTTGCACTTCAACTAGAACTTCCAAGATCAGGCGTGAAATCCTGGCCCCACTGAAGTCACTGGTAATGGGGACTTCAGAGTTCAACCTCAAGGCTTTAATGTATAATACTGATGCACACAAGTTCTCAGTTTCTCACACAGGGTACACACTCCTGCCCAGAGCAAATAAGAAATGCAAGCTATTAGGCAAAACACTGAATAAGGGGTTTTAACTCTGGGGCTTTGTATTATCTGGCGCAGACTATGATGTCTACCATGTTACCAGATCTTAATGTATTTAACTTTATTGATAAAGTAAAACATGAATCTAGAACTAGTTTCCAAATATCCAGTGGGATCAAGTAAAAATCCCATTGAAAGATTTTCAGACAGAATTTTTTCTACTCATGGAAACACATTGTAGTTATTTGTTATAATTCTAGAATAAAGGCTTGGTTTTCAGATGTGCAGAGCATCTGAGTTCTCACTGACTAAAGTCATGCCACCTCTGGAATTCAGGCACTAATTCTTTAATTCAATGATCCAAGGCAACAGGGCAAAATCAGATGTGAGTTAATGAGTCAGAAGAGATGTAACTTACCCACTTGGAGGGCTAGAAGAAGGTGTAAGTCACACCAATTTAGTCTCAGTTACACTCTCAGACTCATCCATTTCTCAGGTGTGTAACATACACCACTTCACAAGTCATCTGGGAATGGGGGCCACTCCCTGCAGTGTGGAAGGAACAGGTGCAAGGGCTGGCCTACTTTAATTT
Organism: Chrysemys picta bellii; assembly: GCF_011386835.1. Classification (NCBI taxonomy): domain Eukaryota; kingdom Metazoa; phylum Chordata; order Testudines; family Emydidae; genus Chrysemys; species Chrysemys picta. The sequence continues at coordinate 19,595,777 of NC_088795.1, forward strand.
ACAACACTCATCTCTTCTAGTCCCTCAGCATATGAATTCCAGGACGCCAACTTAGAGTCCATTAGATGCAGTATCTGGCCATATTCAGAAGTGATGTGCAAGGAGTTGGCAGTTATACATTAACAGTTAAGGGGCTATAAATCACACATTAAGGGCCACATTGTGTCCAGGTACTGCATGAGCATGCAAGGTGGGTATAGGACAAGGAGCCACCCCACTATACTTCCTGTGCAGCCGGCAGACTCAATCAAACTCCTCCCTCTGAGTGCACTATATGCCCCAAAGGGGACTTGAAGGATGTGAGGCCATAGGACTATCCTCATTCTGCACCAGCCAGTAGAGCAGGTACACTCCCATGGCAGGAGAGGTGTACTTCCCCAAGGTGCAATCTCATCCCAAAGAAATCACCTGCAATTTGAGTGCAATTAGTTCAATGATTTTGGGGGGATGGAATTCGACAGGATTTTCAGATCCCTTCTGTGGCTTTCGTTATTGAGAAAATGGGTTCTCATTTTACTTCTCAGGCTTGGGGAATAAACCACTGAATAATACAGTTAAGATGTTCTCGCTTAGGAAATGTGACCTTAATAAAGATAACATGTTCACTCTCAAGAAGCAACCTGGGTGAGAATTTTGTTTTTTTCTTCTTAATTTCAAGTGGCTTAAGTGGTTGAGAGAGACCAGCTTGAGGGCCCTGGAGATATGTCCTCTGTTTATCCACAGAACAGATGGAACCTGGACAGCAGCAGTGCAAATTCCCCCACACTGACCCAGGAACATGCCTAAACTTTGGCCCCAAGGGACTGTGTCTAGGGGTAAGAAGATAGTCCCCATTCTCCCTGCTCATTTTATCCTGGCCCTCTAGAAGTTTCCAGACAAGAATGGTACTTGTTGTAATGATGGCTTTTGCTTAACTGGTAACTCAACAATAGGAACTGAACTGAGAACACTAAATTATTTCTTACAGAACAGTCACCAAAGAAATTTTCAATCACTGTCACACTAGACCAGATTCAAACTGGTGACCTACATATGAAAGGTTTCATATGCTATTAAAAATCTCCCACAAGCCATCCAATTCCCTGATGAGCCATATGCTTAAAAATAACTAAATCAATACAAAAGTCTATATGTAAGGAAATAAAATAAAAATAAAAATTGTGACACCTTGTTTCACGCACAGTCCACTCCCATTCCGTTTGATCTAATATTATACTTTTTAACAGCCTAATGGCTCTAAAACAATTCAGGGGGGCAAAGCAATAAAAACAAAAGGAATAGGTATCACTTGCTTTTGTTCTGTTCTGCAAGTCAGGAGTTCTATAATCGCATGCCAAATGGAAAATAATGAGGCTTACGCCCGCTTGTAAGCTGGGAGATAATGGAGGTAATGACAACCTGAACCTTTTCAATTATACAAAGAAGGCAGACATATCAATTTGCTTACTTCATATACAGAGGTCCAATCTTGTGCTTGACTGAATATTATCGTGGCATATTCATACGGTCTGAAAAATGCACCTTCAGCTAACAATATATTACTTGGTCTATAGAGGTCTATCCGTGAAAACGAATCATTCTTGTGTGGGTGGGGTGGGGGGGGGGGAATGATGCTATAAATGAGCTTCAGAGCTCAAGCAAAGCAATTATCAGAGGGAAGAAAACAAAGATCTGTTCACTCTTCTAGAAAAAATGATAGGTGATGGTTCTTTACTATAGAATCAATTGAGTTTCATATAACATTTGTTTTCATTCTCCAGCTAGGACCCGAAGTCTTTGTAAAGAAGCCGTAAGCTTCAGAAAAATGAACTCATTTCAATGTTTTCTTCAGCGAACGTTCTCCTAAGACTCTGCTTTTGTTCTTCCCCTTCCTTTCCCTGCTCCATATCCAGTTCAGAGTAGGCACTTTCTTTCTTGCTTAGTCTCTGCTATATTTATGTGCGTTTCAGATCTTCTATTGTTACGCCAAAACTAATCAAACAGTAAAAGTTATGTCTAACCATCTGTTAGTCCGTGAGGACTTTTCTCAAGGTCACATGAAGACATCTTTTTCAATGCATCAATAATGCTGGAGACAGAGTCAAGGGAGACAGAAAGTGATTCCTTCTCCAGGTCAGGTTGGAAGTGATTGGCAAGGCAGTAACACACAGGCTCAGAGTGTAGCTGCCTGGACCTGCCTGTAGATAACAGGGGGAGTTTTTTCCCTTTCTAGCCCTGCCATTCTATGAACCTTTATAAATGTAACTATTAAGGAAAAAAGGCTAAAAATATCCTTCTTCAAAGCAAAGAAAACTAACATGAAAAGTAAGTAATGCTATCTGTTTTAAGAAATTAAGTCTGATCATTCAATTAAAAATAAATCAGATATACACCAGACTGATTCCAAGGAATCAGGACTCAGGAGTTTCCAATTAAGAGTTGCCAACTGGGATGGCAAACATAAGTCTTATAGAGTGTTAATTTATTTTCAAAATGTGCAGACAGCATTACTTTTCAAGTGTACACATTCAAGGAAAACGTTTGTTTCATCTTTAACATGGTTATCTAAAGTGTCTTATTACGGAAGGGTTAAAACGGCTGACATTTTGCACTGTAGACACAGATCAGATTAATGGAAATGGGGAAGACGGGGAAAGCTACTTCGTTATCTTGGTATTACACAGTAAATATCAACAGAGACTTTAATCCTGTCGTCTCTCAAATAAATTACAGGAGAAAAATCTTTAAGAGGTGCCAATTTTTTTTTTCTTCTCAATAGAGATTACATGATTTCCCGATCAGAATCAGATTGGAACAGTTTAGTAGTTAGCCGATTAAACACCGAATCTCATATAATTTTACAAATATAAATATAACCAGCAAAAAATGTTATATCTGGATAAAATAAAATTCACTGGGGACAACAGAACTCATTTCACTCCCTTGCAGAGAAAATTGGAATGCAGGATTACATGATCATACAGAGGATACAGTGTGTATTATGCCTAAAGGTGGTTTTAGGGCTGGTTCTAAAATGTAGGCTGGATTAGCACAAAACATAATGGAGTTTTCAATGAATAGCAAAGAGACAACTGCCTCATGGTTGAGGTGTATTTAATGATCAGCCAGTGTGGAGCCTTCCCAGCTAGAATAAACAGCCTAATAAAAATTTGGAGGAGAAACAGGAGCAAGAAGGCATATCTTTCTGGGATTGCTAAAAAACTAAGGGTATGTCTACACTATGGGATTAATCCGAATTTATATAATTCGAATTTTGGAAACAGATTGTATAAAGTCGAATGTATGCGGCCACACTAAGCACATTAATTCGGCGGTGTGCATCCATGTACCGGGGCTAGTGTCGATTTCCGGAGCGTTGCACTGTGGGAAGCTATCCCATAGCTATCCCATAGTTCCCACAGTCTCCCCCGCCCATTGGAATTCTGGGTTGAGATTCCAGTGCCTGATGGGGCAAAAAACATTGTCGCAGGTGGTTCTGGGTACAGCCTCACCCCCTCCCTCCACGAAAGCAACGGCAGACAACCATTTCGTGCCTTTTTTCCTGGGTGAACACTGCAGACTCCATACCACGGCAAGCATGGAGCCCGCTCAGCTCAAGACAGCAGTCATGAACATTGTAAACACCTCGCACGTTCTCGTGCAGTTTATGCTGAGCCAGGACCAGAAAAACGAGGCGAGGAGGCGGTGGCAACGGCAGCGCAGCGACAAGCGTGATGAGGACATGGACACGGACACAGAATTCTCTCAAACCGCAGGCCCCGGTGCTTTGGAGATCATGTTGTTAATGGGGCAGGTTCTATCCGTGGAACGCCGATTCTGGGCCTGGGAAACAAGCACAGACTGGTGGGACTTTCATGGAACTTTGTGACTTGCTTTCCCCTGCCCTGAAGCGCCAGAATACCAAGATGAGAGCAGCCCTCATAGTTGAGAAGCGAGTGGCGATAGCCCTGTGGAAGCTAGCAATGCCAGACAGCTACCGGTCAGTCGGGAATCAATTTGGAGTCGGCAAATCTACTGTGGGGGCTGCTGTGATGCAAGTAGCCAAAGCAATCACTGAGCTGCTGCTACGAAAGGTAGTGACTCTGGGAAATGTGCAGGTCATAGTGGATGGCTTTGCTGCAATGGGATTCCCTAACTGTGGTGGGGCGATAGATGGAACCCATATCCCTATCTTGGCACCAGAGCACCAGGGTACCCAGTACATAAACCGCAAGGGGTACTTTTCAATGGTGCTGCAAGCACTTGTGGATCACAAGGGACATTTCACCAACATCAACGTGAGCAGGCCGGGAAGGGTTCATGACGCTCACGTCTTCAGGAACGCTACTCTGTTTAAACAGCTGCATCAAGGGACTTACTTCCCGGACCAGAAAATAACCGTTGGGGATGTTGAAATGCCAATAGTTATTCTTGGGGACCCAGCCTACCCCTTAATGCCATGGCTCATGAAGCCATACACAGGCAGCCTGGACAGGAGTCAGGAGCTGTTCAACTACAGTCTGAGCAAGTGCAGAATGGTGGTAGAATGTGCATTTGGCCGTTTAAAAGGTTGCTGGCGATCATTACTGACTCGCTCAGACCTCAGCCAAACCAATATCCCCATTGTTATTTCTGCTTGCTGTGTGCACCACAATCTCTGTGAAAGTAAGAGGGAGACCTTTATGGCGGGATGGGAGGCTGAGGCAAATTGCCTGGCTGCTGATTACGCGCAGCCAGACACCAGGGCAATTAGAAGAGCACACCAGGAAGCGCTGTGCATCAGAGAAGCTTTGAAAACCAGTTTCATGACTGGCCAGGCTACAGTGTGAAATTTCTGTTTGTTTCTCCTTCATGAAAACCCGCCCCCTTTATTGACTCATTCTCTGTAAGGAACCCACCCTCCCCTTTCCCCCAGCTTGCTTTCAAAGGAAATAAAGTCACTATCATTTAAAAATCATTTATTCTTTATTAATTGATTATCAAAAGAGGGAGAGAACCCGGGTGGGGTTTGGGAGGAGGATCGGCGGGAAGGAAAAGGCCCATAAAAAAAGGTTAAAAAAATGACAGCCTTTTGCTTGGGCTGTCCACTGGGGTGGAATGGGAGGGTGTATGGAGCCTTTCCCCCCCCCCCCGCGTTCTTACATGTCTGGGTGAGGAGGCTATGGAACATGGGGAGGGGGGGAGGGGGGTTATACAGGGGCTGTAGCAGCACTCTGTTATCCTGCTGCCGTTCCTGAAGCTCCACCAGACGCCGGAGCATGTCTGTTTGCTCACGCAGCAGCCCCAGCGTTGCATCCTGCCTCCTCTGATCTTCCTGCCGCCACCTCTCATCTCGAGCGTCTCTCCTCTCTTCACGTTGGTCCCTCCTGTCCTCACGCTCACTGGCTTCTTTCCTATACTTTGAAACCGTGTCCTTCCACTCATTCAGATGAGCTCTTTCACTGCAGGTGGATTCCATGATTTCTGCAAACATCTCGTCTTGCATCTTCTTTTTCCGATGCTTTATCTGAGATAGCCTTCGGGACGGAGGAGGGAGGCTTGAAGAATTTGCAGCTGCTGGAGGGAGGGAAAAAAGGAGAGAATTTTTTAAAAAGATACATTTTGCAGAACAATGCTTATACTCTTTCACGGTGACCAACACTATTCACATTACATAGCACATGTGATTTCTGTGCAAGGTCGCATTTTGCCTCTTAATATTGAGTGCCTGTGGCTTTGCTGCTAGAGATCACAGACGCAGGTCTGGGCAACAGAATTCGTCTTGCATGCGGCCATGGTAAGCCATTGTCTTTTGGCTTCTGCGCCCTCCTTTCCCACATACCAAGCAAAGCCCGTTGAGTGCTGCGGTTTTCCTGTTAACCTTCAGCAGCAGAAAACAAACTAACGCCCCCATCCAATTCTCTGGATGATCGCTTTATCCCTCCCCCCACCACGTGGCTGGTATTAGGGAAGATCCCTGCTAGCCAAACACGAAAAGCTCTGGGTCAGTCCCCCACCCCCTCCCCGCGCTTGGCTAACTGCAGGGAAGGATTTCTTTTCAGCCACAGGCAAACAGCCCAGTAGGAACGGCCACCTCTGTCCCCTTAATTAAATTCCCATATATCAACCAGGTTACCATGAGCTATATCACTCTCCTGAGGATTACACAGAGAGATAAAGAATGGATGTTGCTTGAATGTCAGCAAACACCGGGACCATATGCTGCCAGGCTTTGTCATGCAATGATACCAGATTACTTGCTGCAAGCATGGTGTGGTCAAGTGTCCTACCATGGAGGACGGAATAAGGCTGCACTGCCCAGAAACCTTCTGCAAAGGCTTTTGGAGTACCTCCAGGAGAGCTTCATGGAGATGTCCCTGGAGGATTTCCGCTCCATCCCCAGACATGTTAACAGACCTTTCCAGTAGCTGTACTGGCAGCGAATGCATCCCAAGTCCTCAGGGCAAAGTAATCATTAAAAAACACTTGCTTTTAAACCATGTTTTATATTTTAAAAGGTAAACTCACCTGAGGTCCCTTCCATGGAGTCGTGGTCTTGGATACTGGCTTGGGAGGGTTGGGAGGGTACTTCAGTCAGGCTGAGAAAAAGATCCTGGCTGTTGGGGAGAACGGAGTGCTGGGTGCTCTCCAGAAGCTCCTCCTCCTCCTCCTCCTCTTCCCTGTCCGCAGCATCCTCAGGTGTAGCTAATGAGATTATCCCCACCTCGGAATCCACGGTCAGAGGTGGGGTAGTGGTGGCGGCCCCCGCTAGAACTGCATGCAGCTCGGCATAGAAGCGGCATGTCCGCGGCTCTGACCCGGAGCGACCGTTTGCCTCCTTTGTTTTTTGATAGGCTTGTCTGAGCGCCTTGACTTTCATGCGGCACTGCTCTGAGTCCCTATTGTGGCCTCTCTCCATCATGCCCTTGGAGATTTTTTCAAAAGTTTTGGCATTTCGTCTTTTCGAACGAAGTTCTGCTAGCACTGAATCCTCTCCCCATATAGCGATCAGATCCAGTACCTCCGGTACGGTCCATGCTGGTGCTCTTTTTCGATTATCGGCCTGCATGGTTACCTGTGCTGATGAGCTATCTGTGGTCACCTGTGCTCTCCTGTGCTGGGCAAACAGGAAATAAAATTCAAATGTTCGCGGGGCTTTTCCTGTCTACCTGGCCAGTGCATCCGAGTTCAGATTGCTGTCCAGAGCGGTCACAATGGTGCACTGTGGGATAGCTCCCAGAGGCCAATACCATCGAATTGCGGCCACACTAACCCTAATTCAAAATGACAATATCGATTTTGGCGCTACTCCGCTCATCGGGGTGGAGTACAGAAATTGATTTTAAGAGCCCTTTATTTCGAAATAAATGGCTTCGTTGTGTGGACGGGTGCAGGGTTAATTCGATTTAACGCTGCTAAATCTGAATTAAAGTCATAGTGTAGACCAGGCCTAATAGTTGAATATAATGTTTTTCGGTGTGTGCTTTTTCTCAATACTGAATTATATATTAAGACCAGGAACATACTGGCCGCCGCTTCCAGCAGCTCCCATTGGTCTGGAGCAGCGAACCGCGGCCACTGGGAGCCGCGATCGGCCGAACCTGCAGACGCGGCAGGCACACAAACCGGCCCGGCCCGCCAGGGGCTTTCCCTGCACAAGCGGCGGAACAAGTTTGGGAACCACTGATTTAGACCAACCCTAACACATACTACACTGGCAAGAAAAACTGTTGTAGCTGATGAAAACACAAACAGATCATTATTTTTATTAATAATCCAATTAATAATCACTTTGCACTTTCTACAGGGCTTTATTCTGTATACAAATTGCCTTGCAAACATTACCTAATTCAAAATCGTGCCCTTTGCCACGTGGGTACCTTGCACATCATCAGGTGGGCTTGTACTAAATGGGTCAGCTACTACATCAAGTCCACCATACCCCAAATCTATCCTCCTTTCCTCTGTACTTCTCAATCCTGCTCATTTTTTTATTTGTTTTGTTTTGTTTTCCAGTTGCTGGTTTCCTCCCACCATCCTCACTCCCTAACCCACAAATAGAATCTAAAATGGTCACCCTAGCTCTTCTACCAGGAATGACCCTTCCCTTGCAAAAGTTCATATTTTCATGTAAACATGCATTTCCACATGTGAACAAACATTTTCATGAATGCAAACTCGCCTCTTGAACATTTGTCAACAAAACCTCCCTCATATGAATGTTTGGACCAGAAATGAAATGCACCCACATGCAGAGGGCCCATGCAGTACTTAAGTCCGATTTCCTCAAAACAGGCCACCTTGCACAGACCCTCTTCACAAAGGGAAATTTTATCCAAAGTGAACAAAAAGGGGATGTGAATACAATCAATTCAAATTCATTTTTAATCTGATGCAATGGTCTTGGATTCCCCCCCACCCCCCAGACACACACACCTCTATCCCTCATGCCATTAGCATCATAGAAAATTTTCTGTAACAAAAGTTAGTTGAAGGTTTGACAGAAGACCATGTATGCTGTACATCAAAAGATCATTTGGAATCCCCACAACTGTGAAAGAATAACCATAACCTTGAAAGGCGCTCGAGGCCAGAGCCAGGATCCAAGAAGACATTTTCTATGAAAGTACCAAATTACTGTTTTCCATAGATATCAATCCCATTAGTCAGAATTAAAGGGAGGAACAGACAGTCATCAAGACAAAAGGGTCCTTTTCTCTCTCCTTCTCCAAAGAGATGGGGAATCCAAGTAAAAAGAAAGAAAGAAAGAAAGAAAGAAAGAAAGAAAGAAAGAAAGAAAGAAAGAAAGAAAGAAAGAAAGAAAGAAAAATGTGGTCTGTCTTGCAGTCTTTTTGGTCACCCCTTTGGGATTTGGCTTATTAGCAGGGCATAGTGTCTTTAATCAGAATTAGGGTCAGCCTCCAGCCACACTTTTTGGGTCACTGGCAGTGGGAATAAAACCTAGCAAGGTCTGCTACTGTCTTTCTCTTTCCTGATCTGTCCCTGTGGCCAACAGTATCTGAGGTAGAGCAGTCTTCTTCCTCTTCACCACCCCTTTCTAGGGCACGATTTCCCTTTCTAAGCTTCCCCCATCGAGGCAGAACAAGCTTTACAGGTGCTCCTGATAAGTGCTGACTGAGCCCAGAAGAGCTTGATAGCCTCCTCTCTAATAGAGTGAGGTTATGCCCCCTCCCATATGGGTAAACTGGAAATTAGAGTAAAAATTTAAAGGCACCTTTTTGGATTGGCCAGCTCATAAGCAAGACAGTTATGGAAATGAAACCATCCCCAGGATGTGGACCCGATTCACTGGGCATAGAGAAAGAGAGAAGCCACTGGTTCCCGTCTAGGTTAAACATTGTCACTAAACTGTCATCCATCTGAGGCATTAAAGAGGAGAACGTCCCAAGTACACATGGTTATAAGAGGCACTGTGTGAGACTTACAGAGAGAGTGCTAATGTTCATCTTATATCACATGCACATCTTCTAAGGTGTATGCTTGCTGTTCCAGTAAGTTCTTTGGGAAATTCATGGCTCTTATCTGGCTAATTAGTCCCAAATTGTCAATGAGACACTTGCTGGGCCTGGTTTATATTCTTTATATAGGTTATACCGTGACTTAGTTCTTTTTTGATTATTTCAGGTTTCTAGCTATGTTTCTACCTCCAGCACTGATTGGTTTTAGACCATACAGAACTCTCAGTAGGATGCCAAAGTGATGAAGGATGGATCCTTACTGCATCTTACGTTAGCAACTGTTGCTCAAGGTGAATCCAGAACTCTCATGTTTCAGATTCTGTTTGGTTGACTTATTGCTCAAGCTTTTGTGAGACTAAGTTGTAACTTATAGCGGTGGGTTTTTTATTCATTTATTTTCAGCTGTAGAGTGATAGACAAAATTATCTTGAAGAAGCGTGATGATTTATCTCTGCAATAAACCTCAGGGTAAATTGGCCTCATTGTTAGTGACCATACTGAGAAATCCTTATCTTTTTGAGGTAAGGATTAAAATTAAACATTTTAAATTTAAATTAAACATTAAAATATTGCTTGTTCAACTCTCAGAATATATTGTTATTCTTCAAGTACACTAAAACAATGTGCAAATTTTGGGTGAATCCTTGTATTTCTTGCTCACAGGAAACTGTTGACATCACTAGAACTTTTGGGTCCACAAGATATGCATATTGGGCACTTACAGTATATGGATTTGCAGAAACAACAATGTAGTTGCTAACACTTACAAGGCAGCATTTACCTCCAGTTATTATAATCTAGATATCACTTTGTAGCAGCTGGATAAATGCTGACTTTGTAATGGTGACTTCTGTATATGCATAAAGAAAGAATAAAATTAAAAGTTGAAATTTTGGTCCAAACAGTGTTGTTTCAACAAAAGGTCAGAAAGAAATAAGAAAGAAATGAGACTGCATCCTTGAATGAAGTGTAGGCTAACAATTGTCAGTGCAACGGGTTCCCCGGGGTGCAGCCTGGGACTGTGGGACCGCTGTGTCCCCTTAACTCTCTCCAGCCTGGGCTGTCTCTCACAATGCCTTGCTAGGGACGAGCAGCAAACCCGTCCAGGTGCTGTTATCACTCAATACAACAGCATGTGGAGACCCAACACCCAGCTAGATTGTACGAATGCTCCGAGAGCCACTCATGAATCACCAGAGAAAGGCACCAGTGCCAAATCCCCCCAGCTCCAAGCCTTGCACTTCAGAAATATACCATCTTACACTGCTCAAGACGATCAATGCAGATGTATTAATTGGTTCACCATTTCATCAATGGAAAGTGGATATACACCAGCCTTTGCAAAACTGAGCAGATTTGCCACACACTTCACACAAACTCACTGGTAAAGATAAACAGTAAAACAAATGTATTGACTACAAAATATACATTTTAAGTGATATTAAGTGATAGGCAAAAAGTCAGAGTTAGTTACCAAATAAAATATTAGCATGCAGTCTAAACTCTCAATCCTATTAGCAGGGGCGGCTCTTTGTTTTTTGCTGCCCCAAGCATGGCAGTCAGGCCGCCTTTGGTGGCATTTCTGCAGGAGGTCCACCCCGGTCACGCGGATTCGGCAGCGGTTCTGTGGGTGATCTGCCGGTCCCACACCGGCATACCTGCTGCCGAATTGCCACCGAAACCGCGGGACCGGTGGACCTCCCGCAGAAACGCCGCCAATGGCGGCCTGACTGCTGCCCTTACTGCGACCGGCAGGCCGCCCCCCGCAGCTTGCCGCCCAGCCACGCGCTTGCTGCGCTGGTGCCGGGAGCCACCCCTGCCTATTAGACTGGGCAACTTCTAGATTAAACAGTTTTCCTCACCCCACCGCATATTCCAGTTCATAGTACACAGATTTCACTCTTGAAATCTGGGCCAGTCCCCTCAGTTGGAGTCTTCAGAGTGTTTTTGTTGCTTGCAGTGTAGGTGGGTGAAGGAGAGAAGCATAGGCCCCCTGTGTTCAGTTTTATATCCTCAGTCCATGTGCTTGTAGAACACAAGTCCAGGCATGTCTGAGGGGCATTGCTGGACAATGGTTATTGATGGGTTGTTTGACACCCTGCCCGGGTGTTGGTTACTTTCCTTGCTCTTGCCTCTGGGGAGCTAATATCTGGCTGATTCCCCAACTTACAGCATGTTTTAGTGACAACAATACAACACAATTCTCATAATTTCATATGCATTAATGGATAGATACATATATGGACAGAGAAATGACTTTCAGCAGATCATAACCTTTCCCCGATACCTTACAAGGCATGCTTTATGTGTAATATCACAATTATATAAAAATGAGGAATATGGGGATTCCAGGATGCCTCCCCAAGGTACAGAATGTCACAGTCAGTTAGCACCTCCATTAATTATATGGGAAATCTGAAAGGAAAGCATTAAAATGGTAAATACAAAAAACGCAGGATGAAGAGTGGGATTGATGTTGCTAAGTTTAACACCCAATAGCCAAGGTGATATGGGCTTGTAGTCAAATGGGCTAAAGGGACTTTTATGGTGAGATGTACTGCAGTACCGGCCATGATTTGGAGAACAGATCTGATTTACCTTTCCTTGAGAGAACTTTTTTTTCCTTTATGTGGGTAAATATAGGCCCTCATCACAGCCTCTACAGAGGCACCAAATTCTTAATTCCATTTTGTCCTAGATAAGAGGTGGAAGAAGCCCTGGAGGAGATTAGTCACCCACTGTCTTTGGATATACAAGTCTTGAGAAGGGTGGGGGAAGGTGTGTTTGTGTACGCCTTTTGAGTCGGGATTCAATGGCAGAGTCAGTTTGTTTGTTTTTTAAATGGGAGACTTGAGTCAGGAAGGCTGAATTTATTTTTGAGAGGTGTAAATGAAAGGATGGAACCTTTCTCCGGTCCAAATTGCTACTAATGTTAGGTGACTCCCAAGGGATTTTATTGAAACATTTTCTTCTGTTCTTCATGTGTAGAATGCAGGAACTTCAGGGATAACAAGTTTGATTTAATTGAAATCATATTTTTGGGGAAGAACTATGAGAACCTGACATTCTTTTTCTAGGGGTGCTAGCATGACTGCAAAGAACATAGTTAGAATGTCACATAGGGTTAAAGATCCTTTAAATTATGAGCCAGAGTGGGACATGAATGTTTTGTGCAAAGAGATCTCTGGCCAGTTCCCTCAGAGAGTAAGCTAAGTAATACAGCTGCAGGTCAGGGAGTTCCTTTTCCCCATTCTGCCTCAATCTTTTAGGAATTGTGTGGGAAACACTTAAGGTTTTTACATGATAAAATAATCTAGTGGGAATAGTTTTGTTTTAATTATAAAAATTCGAATGGAGACTTTTTAAAGGGATGAGAAATGCACACGTAGATTAGCTGATTACAAGCACTGTCATGTGTCTTATAAAAAAGGGTTGTTAGAAACAGTTTAGATTTTCCCCGACTTTATGCTGACTGGGCTGATTTTCACAAGGTTTGAAGTGGCTTCCCAACCTCCTAGCACACAGAAGTACTAATGTACAGATAAAAATATAACCATCTAAACAGGCAGGTTAGCTAATTATTCAGATTAGAGCCATGAATTTCCCGAAGAATTTATTGGAACTGCAATCATGCACTTTAAAAGATGTGCATGTGATAGGAGATGAACAATGGCATTCTTTATGCGTCTCACATTGTACCTCTTATACCATGTGTACTTGGGACGTTCTCCTCTTTTATGCCTCAGATGGGTGACAATTTAGTGACAAAGTTTAACCCAGACAGGAACCAGTGGCTTCTCTCTTTCTCTATGCCCAGTGAATCTGGCACCATTGCTTGTTGCTGAAGATGCCAAATAGATAGGTGCCAAATGGATAGGTGCTTATGCTTGCCCTCTTTGCCCTTGGTAGGGAGTACCAAAGCCCTGTCGGAGGCATCTCTCTTCCTCAAGCTCTGTGACTTTCCAGCACTGCCGAGGAGGAGTTCCTTGACTCAACAGTACTGAACTGAGAGGTCAAGGTGTTGGAGATAGTAGATTTGTCAGGGGACCCAGGCTTTTTTGTAGCAGGCTCCTATAGATGGGAGGCCATTCTCCTCCTTTGGGGGGGGGGCTCTCAGAAGCCTCCAAAGACATTCCCTTCATATTGGAAGCCTGTGCCAAGTTGGAAGGGGCGCTGGATCTGTCCAGAGACAGATAGGGGCAGGGTGGTTTCCTGACCCGACTCAGACGTGCTCAATAAACAGTCTGAAATTAATCTCCCTGTTCTTCCTTGCCCTCAACAGGATGGGGAGGCAGAAATTGCACTTTTGGTAGATGTGGGAGTCCCCTGAACAACTGGCACACATAGAGTCACCGTACTTCACAGGTATAGCTTCTCAGCAGGGGAGGCAGCCCTTGAAGCCTGGAGAGTAAGGCATGCCCTGCCAGAGAGACAAGGCACCCTAAGGAGAAAGAGAGGAGAAAAAAACCTATCCTCCCACTACTAACACTTACTAACTATATTAACAAATCTGAACAAAACTATAAGAAGAATACAAAATAGCCGAGGCACACTCAAGGTGGACACACTAGAGCTTGGTCTCAGGCTGAGATGGTAGACAAAGATATATATTCCTATATAGCCTCGGCATGAGGAGGCACAGAGTTCATGCACACGCTGAATGGGCACTGCTAGCAGAAAAATCACCAATCAAGGGCTCAAGAGGCACATGTGCACTTGAAGTAGAGCATGCATAGAGACAACATTCAAAGAAAAACTTCTCATCCTGCACATTCAGCTGATCAGTAGACTACATCCCCATCCCCTCCTGCCAGCCTTGCTTACCACTATAATCCATGTTCTTATGGATTAGCATAACAACAAGCAACAGTCAGGCTATTGCAATACACAGTACTTGGATACAAATGCACTGTCACCAACTAAACTTTAGCTGGTGCATGTCACAGCAGCCCATCTGCTGACAAACACTGGTCAATGGGATTATGTCATTCTGGTACTCTGATCACTTCACTGGCTACGGACTGAATATAGTTCTGGTCTTAATCTCCAATGTTCTCAAATAGGCTGGGACTAAGTTACCTCTCCCTCCATGACATGACAACTTGGATACTCAGAGACAATAAAACTCTCAGAAGAAAGAAGCAGTGGAGCTAGAGGAAAACATATTTTGGTGGCTGGCCCATGGCTGTTTGACTTCCTTCCACAGACCTGGAGGAGGACCACAAGTCAGGCTGCCTTTGGGACAAAGTGCACGAGCCATCCTTTCATCATAGCTCTTGCATATTATTTCTCACACACACAAAATTCAGCACCTCTTCCAACCTTCGAATGTGGTAAAGAAGAGTAAGAAAAAAGGAGAAGAAGTGTGAAGTTAGGTTCTAGACAATCCTGCCTGCTCCTTTAGCAGGGAAGAGAAAAAGAAACAAATTACTAGAACAGCTATTTGTAGACCATTAAATAAATTTTAATAATTCTGTAAGGCAATCAGATCCTGCAGTAATGGGAGCAGCATAAAGAAATACATAGACGGGTAGATTAAGCAAAGTCTTCCTTAGCAAGGAATTAGTGGGGACTACAGGTTATGGCCCATTGAAAGAAAGGTCCCTATTCTAGTCACAAAGCTGTCCTGAACGGTGCCTATCATAGCTGTATCTAAATGCTGTATTTCCATACAAATTTATCTTCTGTGGGACCTTTGAAAAAAGTCCCCTTAAATCCATCCCTTTCTCATCCTCCTGTTTTTTTATATGTAGGGCTGGTGTGATCCAGTGGCTATGAGTCAGCAGCTTCAAGTTCCATTCTAAGTCTGCAACTGATTTGCTAAACAACATTGGACAAGTCTCCACCTCCACTTCACTTCTGAATCTGAATTCATATTTGGCCTTTATACCTCAGAGGAGTTGCATGAGAATGTTTGTATAGTGCTGTGACAATATAAAATGCTAAGCATTATTCCAAAAAATCCCTGTTCTAAAAGCACATGCAAGTGAGCAAGTTACTAAATCGTGCATCTTTGCTGTGTCATTCATCCGATACTTTGTTCTTGTTTCCAATACATAGTAGAGAATAAGCAAAAACATGGAGAAAAAGAATGTAGAAAGTGATCCAAAAAGCTGTTCTGTTTCTTGCCCTGTCCAAATATATTCCTTCTGCCAAAATAGCAGTTGCATTTGTACTCCTGGACGTAGATGAAAGACCTGACACTCCAAGCAGTACTACATCCCAGAGAGAATTGACAGAGGCCCTGACTGAAAATAAGGTTAGCCAGCAGGAAGCTTTTCAAAACCATGGATGCCAAGTTGGATATATTTAACTTTAAAGGAAGGTACAGTAGAAACATATGTAGATGTGGGTGAGGGAGAAAATAAAGAAGGTGATCCCGTATGATCCAAATGAGATAGGAAATGGAACAAAATAAATGCTTTACACTGATAATAATAAAAGGGATGCCAGATGGTACAATAGGATAGGGTGCTAGCCTAAGACTTGGGAGACTTAGGTTAATTCCCCACTCTGCCTTAGACTTCCTCTGTGACCTGGGGCAAGTCACTTATTCTCTCCATCAGTGAACTGTGGATAATTTACTTGCCTATACCAGAGTGTGTTGTGGGGATAAATATATTCATCGTTGTGAGGTGGTCAGAAGCCATGGCCATGGGAGCCATGTAAGAAGATAGAAACAAAAACCAGTTTGTGGGGAAAAAATTGAGATTTCTTCCACAATAGGTGAGGGGGAAATATGTGAGGATATTAGGCATTCCAGAGACGATATATAAGATATGTGAAATGTAGATATTTAGGATTACCGACATGTTATTAAATACTATAGTATTTATACTATACTATACATCTATACTATACAGAACTTAAAAGACCATTGCCAATGAATGGTCTTAGGGTAAACTGCACTGGACTAGAAAGTAGAAATCGTAGCTCTGCCACTAATTTTCTCTGTGACCTGGGGCAAATTACTTAAACTCTCCATGCCTCAATGTCTGCTTCTTTAAAACAGCGATAATAATGCTTCTTACCTGACAGACGTATAGTGAAGCAAAATTCATGAATGCTTGTGAGATGACGAGATATGACAGTGATGAGTGAGCACCACACAGGAGCTTATAAATAAAAAAAAAACTGTACTATGATAATCAGTCTATGATAGCAATGACTAGCACAGGATATTGCAGACAGCCAGGGGGAAATAAAACCTGAAATAAGAAACAATGGAAATACGATCCAAAGATTCAGTTTTTCTCTGATGTCACTGAGATCACTCAGATGAAGAAGCAAGAGCAAGCCCATGTGAATAAAATTCTACAGGAAAAAAAATGTCTGTTACAACTAGCAAAACTTAGAGCCAAACATTTAGGACATGATGACCAATTTATGTCCCCAAAAGGTGTGCATAAGTAGGCATGTGTGTGCATGTGTATATAAATCTCCTTTGAACATGAAAATGTAGTAGCTTCGTGTGCCAAAAATGACTTGCAGTTAATTCCCCTTTAATCTTTATCAAGGGATAAAATTTTCACAAGCACCTAAATGACTTAGTAGCCTAAGTCTCATTTTCAGAAGTGACTTAGGCACTTAGGTGCATTGGGGGTTTGCTTATAATGCAGTCATGGGGTTTGACTGCAGGTTCAGCAGACATCCCTGAGCTAGCTTTAATCTAGATTGTTTGAGTGCCAGAGAAGTGAAGCTGTGGCACCATAGGCTTCAGCTCCACCAGCAATTACTCAGGGTTCTGGAGAGGCTTGTAAAGCTAGCTTGGGTATATCTATTCAAGCTGCAGTCACACACTGTGATGGCCATAGAGGAATACCACAGGTCTTGCTGAAAGTTGGTAAGACATAGTCTCTTAAGGGGAAGATTTTCAAACGCACAAATGGTATTTAGGCACCTGACTTCTATTGAAAATTAATGAGAATCAGCTGCCTAAATGACATTTGTGATTTTGAAAATTTCCCCCTTAAGTCTCTTTGGAAAATGTGACTTAGGCTGCCAAGGGGCAGAGTTTCAAACGATATTGAGGTGCCTAAAAATGCAGATAGACACTCAGTGGGATTTTAAAAAGCACCTAGGCAGGTTATATGCCTAACTGCCATTAAAATCAACCTTAAAATCCCACTAAATGACTAGCTGCATATTTAGGTGTCTAAATACCTTTAGAAACCGAAGCCTATGTCACTTAGGTGTGTTTGAAAATTTTACCCAAGGTCTAAATCCATACAATTTAACATAAGAATGGCCATACTGAGTCAGACCAAAGGCCCATCAATCCCAGTATCCTGTCTACCAACAGTGACCAATGCCAGGTGTCCCAGAGGGAGTGAACCTAACAGGTAATGATCAAGTGATCTCTCTCCTGCCATCCATCTCCACCCTCTGACAAACAGAGGCTGGGGAAATCATTCCTTACCCATCCTGGCTAATAGCCTTTAATGGACTTAACCTCCATGAAATTATCTAGTTCTCTTTTAAACCCTGTTATAGTCCTAGTCTTCACAACTTCCTCAGGCAAGGAGTTCCACAGGTTGACTGTGTGCTGTGTGAATAACTTCCTTTTATTTGTTTTAAACCTGCTGCCCATTAATTTCATTTGGTGGCCCCTACTTCTTATATTATGGGAACAAGTAAATAACTTTTCCTTATTCATTTTCTCCACACCACTCATGATCGTATATACCTCTATCATATCCCCCCTTAGTCTCTTCTTTTTTAAGCTGAAAAGTCCTAGCCTCTTTAATCTCTCCTCATATCTTTCCAAACCCCTAAACATTTTCGTTGTCTTTCTCTGAACCTTTTCTTATGCCAGTATATATATATATATATATATATATATATATATATATATATTTTTTTTTTTGAGATGCAGAGACCACATCTGTACACAGTATTCAAGATGTGGGCGTACCATGGATTTATATAAGGGCAATAAGATATTCTCCATCTTATTCTCTATCCCTTTTTTAATGATTCCTAACAACCTGTTTGCTTTTTTGATTGCCACTGCACACTGCATGGACGTTTTCAGAGAACTATCCACGATGACTTCAAGATCTCTTTCCTGATTAGTTGTAGCTAAATTAGCCACCATCATATTGTATGTGTAGTTGGGGTTATTTTTTCCAATGTGCATTACTTTACATTTATCCACATTAAATTTCATTTGCCATTTTGTT
Organism: Chrysemys picta bellii; assembly: GCF_011386835.1. Taxonomy (NCBI): domain Eukaryota; kingdom Metazoa; phylum Chordata; order Testudines; family Emydidae; genus Chrysemys; species Chrysemys picta. Next base: position 19,614,396 of record NC_088795.1, read on the forward strand.
GCACAATCACTTAGTTTGGTGAGATCTTTTTGAAGTTCTTCACAGTTTGCTTTGGTCTTAACTATCTTGAGCAGTTTGGTATCATCTGCAAACTTTGCCACCTCACTGTTTATCCCTTTCTCCAGATCATTTATGAATAAGTTGAATAGGATTGGTCCTAGGACTGACCCTTGGGGAACACACTAGTTACCCCTCTCCATTCTGAAAATTTACCATTTATTCCTACCCCCTTTGTTCCCTGTCTTTTAACCAGTTCTCAATCCATGAAAGGATCTTCCCTCTTATCACATGACAACTTAATTTACGCAAGAGCCTTTGGTGAGGGACCTTGTCAAAGGCTTTCTGGAAATCTAAGTACACTATGTCCACTGGATCCCCGTTGTCCACATGTTTGTCTGACCCCTGTAAGACATGATTTCCCTTTACAGAAACCATGTTGACTTTTGCCCAACAATTTATGTTCTTCTATGTGTCTGACAATTTAATTCTTTACTATTGTTTAGTGGTTCACTTGCTTCCCTCTTTTGCAACAGGTGAGCAGTTGTCAATGAGAAATCCATTTTATATTAGTCATCTTAAAATATTTTGGTACAGATTTTACTAAAGCTTGGTAATTTAGAGTTTGTCACTCTCATCTGATCATCCCACAAAGGGTACATTGGATTCTAAACTATCCAAAAATAAATACTTAAATAAAAAAGTTTCTTGTTAAAGTCACACCGTTCGATCCTATTTCTCAGAGCGATCTATACACGAGACAGCAATACTGCTCTGTGCAGTGGAACTTCCGTCCAACCAGCACATCTTTATTTGAACTTCACCTTTCACAGACATCTGCAGAGACCGGTGCTTTGCCAAGATGTAAAAACGCTTTAAAAAAAAAAAAGACGTAAAGTAATCATAATTGGTCTTAATACATCTGAGCCATCACTTTTAGCTGCCTGTGCCAGCAGCTTTTCTTTAATAGACAATTTTTAAGAGGCAATATAAAATAATTACATAGAGGAGAAAAGCTTGGTTCATTGTGCAAAAGAAAATGCTGATTTCGTGACTTAATTCCCTCAATCTTGAGAATGCAGTAGGAAGAATACGGATACCATTAAATCAAAGTTTCTGTTAGTGGTCCTTGTGAGACCAAGGTGAGGACATAAGCCTACAGCTTTTGCAGATATGTGTTTCCCTCTAGTTGGATCTACCATTAGAGAGAGATGGGCCTGCATTTCACTGGCAGGTAGATGGAAGAATCAAAGGCTGAATAGAAAGAAAAAGGACAGGAGATTCAAAAAGAATGTGGACCTGATAGATCCAGCCATGGATTATTTTTTATGATGCCTCATACAGATTCAATTTCTACTTTATTAGTACTGTATATACTCGATCATTAGCCCATTTGTTTATAAGCCGACCCCCCAAGATGGTTAGGTAAAAATAGCAAAAACCATATGACTCTTTCATAAGCCGACCCTATATTTCAGGGGTTGGCAAACTTTGGCTCCCGGCCCGTCAGGGTAAGCTGCTGGCAGGTTGGGACGTTTTGTTTATTTGGAGCATCTGCAGACACGGAGCCCCTCAGTCCCAGTGTCCGCAGTTTGCCGTTCCAGCCAATGGGAGCTGCGGGAAGTGGCGTGTCACTTCCCACAGCTCCCATTGGCTGGGAACGGCGAACCGCGGCTACAGGGAGCTGAGGGGCTCCATGCCTGCAGTTGCTCCCAGGTAAACAAAATGACAATGTATTAGATATTCAATTCAATGATTCCATAGAGTTTAAAATCATCAACTTTTGGTGTAGACCTATTTATAAGCCGACACCCACTCTTTGATGGTCACTTTTTTACCAAAAATATTCAGCTTATGAATGAGTATATACGGTATTTATTATTTATTGAGCAGCAACTATGTGTTCAGTATTTTCTGAGAGTATCATCTACAATGGCTAAAATCATGGACAACAAGAAACACTATCAAAATGAGATTTATAGATTAGTTGTACTTTTAAAGTAGGTTATAAAGCAAAAAATACATGCATGCAGTATTTGAGTATGCAAATACATCAATTAAAAGCATAAATGAATAACTGTATATAATTTTTCAAAATATAATGTTTTGAAATGAATAGTCAAACCATTTCATTTTGAAAATGTTGAAAGGAACCATTTTGACATGTGCAAAAATAATCTCATTTATATTCAGCTAAAATTGTCAAATTCGACTTGAAGTTGCAAACAGTTTGTCACCCTGAAACTTCATTTTTTAGTGAAAAAAATTGTTTGACTAAAAAATATCTCCCCCCATCTAATTAAAGGGTAGCTTGTAAGACAGTCTCCCACAATCTTATAAAAGGTGCATACCTAGTAGAATCAGAGATTAGAGGGCAACATTTCAAAATCATTCAGTCGCGGACAAGTGAACAAGAGAATTAAAATACATTAAAAATGTTTTGGAATTCAAATGGATTTTCATGCAGTGCTAGTTCTAAAATGCTTTCGCCTACACAGAGCTGTAATTACAAGATTCAGTACTTTTATACAAATCACCAGGAGGAGGGAATTTAGTACATCCCCAGTGTAGCCCTGACACTACTGTACCGGACAGAATCATATATCCTAGTCCTGAAAGTTTGCCATCTAGCAGCAAATTTGATTCAACCCCAAATAGCCCAATCCTTTTCAATCGCAGAATGGATTAGAAGGATTTGCAACACAAATGAAGAGTTTTGTGCTGTCCTCACTTGAGAAAATCATAGAATTAATGAAACTAGAGATTGAGAAGACCTCACCGGTTGTCCATCTCCATGTCAGTGCAGGATTGCTCCCTCCAGTACATTTTCTAGAGTTTTGTCCAGACTAGTTTTAAATATCTCCTACCTCATAGCACCAAAGTTACTAGTGCACAGAAGTATTACACCCATGAAACATCTTTACCTGAAACTACGGACACATTCTATTCCAAGAGGCAGTATGCAGTAATTGTAGTGCTTTAAAACTTCAAGCCTGGATAATTTGTTTCTATCCTACCTTTATTCAGGTATCCTGTAACCTCTAAAATGTCCCATTCTGAAAAACTGAAAAACATTCTTCACACTATGTAGCTCTAATAACATGTCCTCATGAATTCTCAATATCTCGTAATATACTCCAGTAGTCCCTCAACAAAGATCTGACACTAAGTACCTTAAAGGTTTAAGAATCAGCCACTAGTGTTTTCATTTGAAGGTATTTTATTGGAGTCTTATTACATATTCTCCTACTTCTATAGATCTTGAATCAAGTCTTTCCACTGCGAAGTTTAAATCTCATTCGTAACAGTTCATTCGGTCCTTCCTTTGTATTTGACTGTAATTCCCTTTGACTGGTCATCATTAAAGGCCAAATTTTCCAGAAAAAGAGCAACTAGTGCTTATTGGCATTTTTTCAGTTAAAATCTATTACTCAACCGAGAAAATACAACTTGGTTGTATTAAAAATCAGAATACTTTCCCTTCTGTGTTCTCTAAAGCAGCCCCAGAAACGTACCCTATTAATTTTCTCACTCTTTCCCCGAAAGTCAGTTAAATATCAGCCGTAACATCCAATTGCTTCATTTCAGGCTGCAGTAGTATTTATATGACAACTGGATATGTACTGGTTCTAGAAAGTGAAGATACTCATGTAAAACACAGGTAGTGAATGAAGACAGAGGAGACACTCCACATAAACTGAACATGCCTGATGATTTCTTACGGTAACAATTAAACTAAGCAATGTAAAAAAATATCTCCAGGGAAAAAAAACATCTCTTCTGAGAAGCTATTGGAACAGAAAGGACTACTTTTACTTCCTCAATACTCTGGCTGCCTGTTAAACTAATAGCCCTATAAAATAAAGTGATTGTGTGTGAACAGTTGATGTGTTTAGAGAAATCTATGCCCTGCATAGTACACATTGTTTTCACCCACACTGAATCTTTCACATATGAACTACTTTCATGTGTTTCATTCCTTTTCATATTTCTCCAACATGACATGTCTTTCAGGAGAGAAATTGTCAAACTCTGACAATAATATATGCATAATTACACAGGGGTAAATAGATTAGGATGATTGCCACAAAGCAAGAGTTTTGAAAAGAAGGAAGGAAAATTCTAGGGCCTGTTTATTCAAATTAACATAATGGTCTTTAAAAATTAATAAACTGATACTTCTTTGAGCAGAGAAACTCACTTCTTTTTCTCCTGTTTGCACTTTAGTGTTACCCATGAGGCCTTGCGATTTATTTTTTGGCAGCAATTCTAAACCACTTAGATATTTTTGGCTTGGTTAAGTTTGAAGCTCTATCATCATGAATCACTTGTTTGTGGTGTTATAGTTTCAGTTTTGGCAGGCCTAGACCGTAGTCTTTTAGCTAGTTCCCAGTGTAGCTCCTCTCTTGAGATGTGGCCCAAGCCTCCTCCCTGATGCTTGCTAGTGGGAGCGGCTTCTCCCTGCATGGGCTGGGGCCTGGTTCTTTTTTGTGACCCCTGGTGCTTCCACCTGAAGTGTCTTCTCACTGTACCTGAGACACAAAGGATGCTGTCCTTTGGGAAAATAAATAATCCTACCAGTGCTGGCAGGGAGTATAAAAGCCAACACACAAGAAACAGTAAGTTACATCAACACATATCTCACCAAAGAAATGATACCGCCAACAATAAAACTATAAAGGGGGAATTTACTGGAAGCAGGAAAATAGGATTTGGGGAAGAAAAGGAATAGGGTTTAATAAGCACTAACACATGAATACTCAACTCTCCCCACTCTTCCCAACCCTTTGCTCCCTCCCTGCCACTTCGCAGGCAGACAGTATGCGGAGGATAAGTCCAGAGACAAGTGTTCCAGCACAGTGAATGTTGGCCTGATTAAACAAAAAGGGGTCCCCTTTACTGTGTCTTCACCTCTGAGTGAGGCAGGGTCCTCTCCTGGCTCCCTGGTGTGGAGGCCCGTTGAAGTCTTGACTGGTAGCCAGCGCTGGGTCAGATCTTTACCACTTTGGATGCTGGTCTCTGCAGAACTGGAACTGCCTGACACATACACTAGATTCCAAAGTGGTTCAAAGACTCCCTTTGTGGGCTTCCTGAACTGTTGTACTTCTCTCTCAGTTCCCAAATGCAAAAGCTCAAAACTGAAACTAAACCTTGTCTCTGCCTATTAGTCAGGCTGTTCCTGCCCGCTGAGAGGGGCTGAAAAGGCCAGACTCATCATGGGCCCAGAAAACTGCTTGTTCACCCCATGCAGAAGCTTCCCTATTGGCCTCAGCTGGAGTTTCTAGTCCATTCCATCCCTATCTCTGACTCCAAGCATGCTGTGAAATGGTGTTAGGGCTCTGGTAGCCCCTTTTGTTGTAATCCATAGGGTAGGACCTTCTAGAGACTCAGTCCTGAGTTACAGGAGCTGGCAAACTCCAAGTGGGGGTTACACTAGTAAGTGGTAAACCTTGTAAACCCTTTTATTGCCTGCCCTACAGTTTGCATGCAATTACTCACATAGTTCTGAAATGCTGTTTTTGAATCTATTTCAATGCAAATTAGGGCTACTGCTGAATACCTAACACTATCAGTTCAAATGGCATTACTTAGGTTAGAGGTCTAATTTTAGTTATAACCTACACTACATTTCTAGGTTTGCAAAGATTTTCATGTGAATGTTTTATTTTGTTTTTTAACTTAAAGGAACACTGTCAGATTCAAACCACCTCTGGTGACACCGCCTCTGGGGTGAGGTTTTCAAGAGCGCCTAAAAAATTAGGCACTGTACTCTCTTTGACTTTCACAATGGGAGATGGGCACAATTCTCACTTAGGCACTTTTAAAATCCAACCCTTCTATTAAAGTAAAACAGCAAGAATGTTTAGAAAAATCATTTATAATCATTTGTCTTATATATTTGTTTACGAGTTGTATTTCATTGTCTGTCTTATCAGCAACTAATTTTTTTGATGTGGTGTCTTGAAATTGCATAATTACTGTCGTTAATGGTTAACTTATCATGATTTTTTAAATTAGGACTTACAGCACTGAGGCCAGGTAAGCAAAAGAATGAAGTTTGGGCTTATTGGCTTTGACCCAGAACAAACATAACATTTTTAGTATATCGTCGGCCTCACCACAACAACTCATTGCAAGGCTGTATTATAATCGTGTTTTCCAGAAGGCTGTATTGCATACCTTTAGCATATTGAGCTTGGCAGCTGCTGGGCATTCAACATTTTTTTTTAAATGCCTGTAAACTTTTCTCTTAGCAGCAATTAATCTGAGCTGGCATTATTTGAGAAATGGACCGTAGTCCAAAGAATTAATATCTCACAAAAAGCACACCTTCCTTATAGTTAGTTTTATCATCATTAAATGTGAGCCCAAGATTCAGTGTAAGATTTTGACCTACAGCCTGCTGATGCCACTATACAAATTTCTTAACCCCTTACAAAACTGAAAAGCAAATAACCTTTTACAATCCCTGCAGGAACATTTCTGTGAAGAACATCTCATTATACCAAGCTTCAAGCTGACTTGGCATGGGTATGGATATTACTGAGCATTTAAAGTGCCTCCTTCATTGCTTTCGTTTTGCTGAATATCATCAGAATGGCAGCCAACATATACAGCCTTATAAATAAAATAAAGTCTTGCAATAGAGACCTGCTGTCTTTCCACATAATCAGCATGATCATCTACCTGGCAGATGGATACTTAGCCACTTGGCTTAGGGTTACATTACATTTACAAAAATGGCCAAAGGTTTGTTAAAATCCTTTCAAATAACTGATTTCCCATGCTGTACTTGCACAATAACATCACTTTAAAGATGGTTTATTGGTTAATTACAGAGATCAAAATTAATATCAAACTGACTAATTAAGGGGCTGTTATAGCAACACCTTTATCTGTTTCCACTTATCATACCTTGATTTTACTACCCTGAAAAAATAATGGCTCTTCAGTGAGCATAAAGCTTAACTGCACTGCTGCTCTGGATGATCTTCCAGATACTTAACAGCTTTTTAGCCATACGGACATTGCATATACCACTAGAAAACAGCTTTTATTCACATCCATATGAATTTACAGGGAAATGAAAAGGGAATATATATTTTTTGTGAAGTTGAGGACAAATGTCTGGCAATCGTAGCGAACGTGAGACTCTTTATCTGTAAATCAGATAACTTCAATGTCATTTCTCATTGGGGAAAAATGTTACTTTTTCTGAATACAGACTTTCATATTTGAATGTACAATACATTAAGGTGGTAATGACTCCACAGTTAAGGCTGAGTTGAGTTTTACAGTTAAAGCAGGGATTCAACCTCTTTATTATGTATGAAAATTTCAGTGAATCTTCCACAAAAATATGGCACTTACTCTGAGTACAGAATGAATTTCTACAGGAGTACAGAAATTGTTAGATTTCTTAAGGACTCATTTTTAATTCCTAAACTATTTAATACTTAGTATCAGACCTTTTATGTTTCTGATAATCTCAGTAATGGAGTAACAGATTTCAAATTTTCCATATAGTAAAAAGTCACCAAAGTCTTATGCATTAGACTACATTAGACTTTTTTAAGGGTAATGGTAGTTTTACTCCCATTATTCATCAGAACTCAAAGTTTCTCATTTATCAGAGGCTGAAGGATATAATGGTCTATTACAGAGAATTCCTGGTAGAACAACCCTCTTCAACAATGGCATCTCCCATTGTTCTTAATGGAATTTAAGCCACAGCTACCCTCAGTGTGTGGCCATTTTGAGAAGTCTTGCACTCTCTCTCTTTGTCCTCAATAGAACAAAGTGTCTCCACCTCCTAATAGCATAGGGGGCCCTTCTTGCCCCTGTGGCTTCAGTCCCATTGAGAACAATAGGAGATGGTGGCCATTTTGAAAGGGAGCAATACTTTGTGACTGATAAAAAATCAGTTATGCCAAATAATAGCAAAAAATGACCATTAATCCTAAATATCTGTTCAAAAGCTACCTACTGCACCACACCTGCATATTGTGCAGATGTGGTCAAAAAAGCTAACAAGATGTTAGTATGCCTAAGAAATGAGATGGTGAATAAGACAAATATTATAATACCTTTTAAATAAATCATTTGGTGCAGCCACATCTGGAATACTGTGGTCAGTACTGGTCACCCCTATCAAAAAGATACTGCAGAACTAGGGGGCTTCAAAGAAAAGTGATGAAAATAATCAAGGGCCTTGAAAAACTCATCTGAAAAGAGATTGAACAGACTGGTGTTACCCAGGGTTCTTTGAACCCAAAGTTCTTGGTAACTTTTACTCTGTGTGAGGTGGTATCAGGAAATAAATGAGGGGAGACACGGCCATCCAAATGATAGATGGCTGGCACAAACAGGACAACACAAGAGTGCTTTCACTTAAAGCTAAACTTTACTTAGTCTCAAGCACTTACACATGTCCGCAACAGGTTAGTAAAACACCCCCAACCCTTGATAATTACCAAAGCTGAGTGTGATTCTCGAGTGACACAGCGTTAGGCTTCCGGTGGCTAAATCTTCCGTCTGCCGGTGGGAACTGCAAGATGTATCCAGAGGGAGAGTCCAGAAGAGTCCAACTACCTCAAACTTTTTCCCCCTTATTTATACATTAGTAATAGAATAACATGTCCCTTAAAGAAAACTTGTCAAGCAAGCAGTTTCAATGGTCAAGCAAGAGGTTCCTTCTGATTATTGATTAACTAGTTGTGGGTTTTTCCAGAATTTGCAGCCTTGAGGCCCTAACAGACACATTCCTGAGGGCACATCCTGCTCTTCTAAAATGCATGTATCAGCGACTTCAACACAATTCTTATCAGGAAGGATGCAGGGTCAAGCTGCCCTTTTTGTGGCATCCAACTCCCCCCCCGGTCAAACTGAGGCTGCGGCATGGCCAATTTACAGCCTGCTGACTTGACTGCTTTTAGCAATATGCAATAGTGGTTTCACCTGGGACTGTTTTCCATAGAAAGGAGACTATTAAGAGAGGAAATGGTGTCAGTATATAAAATAATGAATGATATAGAGAGGTTAGATCAGGAATTTCTGTTCTCGGTATATCATAACACAAGAGCAAGGGAACATCAAATTAAATGGAAAGGTAAGAAATTCAAAAAAATGATACAAAGAAAAACTTTTTCACACAACTTCGAACTAGACTGTGGAACCCATTGCCACAAGAAGTCATTGAGGCCGAGGTCTTTGAAGAGATTCAAAAAGGGATTAGACATTTATATTGATAACAGCTTGCCACAAACTGACAACCTGCATGGTCACTGATACCACACAGTGAGGTCCAATACACTAAGCCATGCTACAGGATCTTCACTGAGCTGTAGCAGTGACCAAAACAGGTTGTTAGTGCACAGCAAGCTGGTGCGGCATAGATTCACACCCTCGCTTGCCACACACTAACTCACTGTGTTGATAAACTCTTTAGAGACCTGGATGAGGCCTAATGTGGGGAACAGGGGTTCTTACACCATCCCCTAAAGCATCTGCTACTGGCCACTGTCAGAGTGGGCCTCGAGTCTAATCCAGGACAGTAATTCCTATGTTCCAGTAAAGCAGTTAAGCACACGCTTAACTAAAAGCATTGGATTAGTTTCATTGCTGTCAGTGGGACTCGTCACATGCTTAAATTTCAGCATGTATTTAATTGTGTTTCTGGATCACGGGCTATGTATGCAGGTGTTTGAACTGGTAAACCTGTTCAAATAAAGTTAGAATTCTCTCCTTCAATTTTGGATGATTTTTTATTGTGCCTACTCTGATATTCTAACACACAGAAAGAACTCCTCCCTTCTCTCCCCTCCCCTGCCTATGTTTGCTGGCTTTCATTTCTGGGATGAAAATGGGACTGAAATTGACAAACTATATCCATAAAGCTGTTTTTGTAGTCTTTCCATCTGGGAGCAGGAGTACTGGAAATTTCAGAAGAAAGCCTTCTTGGTTCAAGAAAACTGTCACAAATTTTCAGGCAGAAGTAGTTCAGGCAGAGCAGATAAGCACCCACATTTTTGTGTGTTTGTTCAAATCAAACCTCAACTCCTAAACTTTCTGAATTTCTTCCATCACTAGTTGTATTTGGATTCGTTGTCCTCTAGAATCTCAACTCCGCCCAGACTATATTTCTTTCACAGCTCCAAGGATTTCAAAAGGCCAGCCTTCATTCGCTGAGGTGCAACTTTCTCTATTTCAGGGCCCTTTGTGAAACTTGGAACTCATATAAATGGGGCAAAACACAAGACTTTACAAAAGCTCATTGGTTTGCAGTCCTGTGTATCGGGTTTATCAAAGCAAGCATGATGTTTGTGGTGCTTTTTCTAGAAAATAGTTCACTTAACAAGTCATTCAGTTGAGCTATACTCAAAATGTTTTTAGATTAAAGTGCCTGTCATAATTCTTGACTGTAGTCAGTGAACTACAATAATTAATGAATAAGTTAGTTGCTTTTAATGTTCCACAGTTTAGTGATATACAACTTGCAGCTTTTCAGAATCTTTTATAGTTATGCCTAAATGAGCAAGCACCTGATATATTACTTCTTTGGTAAAAGTATAATAGCCAAAGAACAATTACTTGCTATGTGAGGATGGCATTTTATCAATGGAACTTCCATTAAGTTAGCCTTCCATCTTGTTAATGCCATGGTCTTTTTTTTTTTTTTTGTTTAAGACCTTGACATCATTATACTGTGTCACTACAGAAGAAAAATCTCTAAACTTTTTTAAGTGCCAGAGAAATAACTGTATTTCTAAGCTGTGTCAAATTAGCATTCAAAACTTTTAGTACTTGATGTACTCCATAGGAAACAAGCAGATATATACAGGATAACATCACAAATGCAAACCAAAATTTCAGTGACAAAACTGGTTTCACTTATGGTATAACATATTTCATCCTTTTGTATATAAAATGCTCCTTGAAGCTAGGACAGTTCTTACTGCTGCCTTGTACAGCATCAAGCACAGCATTGCTGCTTAACAATTTTATCTGATCAACTCTGCCACTGACTCACTGAGTGACTTGAACAACTCACTAAGGCCCAGATCCTCAAAGGCATTTAAGCACCTACTCCTACTTTTGAGCTCTGAGACAAAAGTGTATGTGATTGCAATTATTATAACCATTTCTAATCTGAATCTTAAGGCCAAGTAGTAGGGTTAATGTGGGGGGGATTTCAAAGGACTAGAGGAAAGTTGAATACTTGATAAATCAAGTTTCATTTCATATTATTCCTGACAAGAGACTTGTAAAGCAGTGCCCATCTACAGAAACAATCCTCAAGAGTAGGCTACTGCCGAAAGTGGTCTGTTCTCAGAGGCTAAATCTAAGGTTGCTAAGGCATCCAGGCATTTCTCTGGTCACCTGGCATACAAAAGAAGAGCAAGTATGAACAACTTTAAATAATCTGTAGGCTCAGATTCAATGGCCACACAGCTCCTATAGATCAGCGCCTTCCTTGTAGTTGCAAGACAATGCAAAAAAAAAAAAAAATCTGACACATGGAAAGTCTTAACAACAAGTTGTGGCACCTTAGAAACAAAAAAATTTATTTGGGCATAAGCTTTCGTGGGCTAAAACCCACTTCATCAGATGCATGGAGTGAAAAATACAGTAACCAGTATATATAACAGCACATGAAAAGATGGGAGTTGCCTTACCAGGTTGGGGGTCAGTGCTAACGAGGCCAATGTAATCAAGGTGGATGTCGCCCATTTCCAACAGTTGACAAGAAGGGGTGAGTATCAGCAGAGGAAAAGTTACTTTTTGTAGTGACCCATCCACTCCCAGTCTTTATTCAGGCCTAATTTCATGGTGTCCAGTTTGCAAATTAATTCCAGTTCTGCAGTTTTGTTGAAGTCTATTTTTGAAGTTTTTTTGTTGAAGAATTGCCACTTTTAAGTCTGTTATTGAGTGTCCAGGGAGACTGAAGTACTGGTTTTTGAATGTTACAATTCTTGATGTCTGATTTGTGTCCATTTATTCTTTTGCATAGAGACAGTCTGGTTTGGCCAATGTACATGGCAGAGGGGCTTTGTTGGCACATGATTGCATATATCACATTGGTAGATGTGCAGGTGAACAACCCCTTATGGTATGGCTGATGTGATTAAGTCCTATGATGGTGTCACTTGAATAGATATGCGGACAGAGTTGGCAACGGGGTTTGTTGCAGGGATTGGTTCCTGGGTTAGTGTTTTTGTTGTGTGGTGTGCAGTTGCTGATGAGTATTTGCTTCAGGTTGGGGAGCTGTCTGTAATCGAGGACTGGTCTGTCTCCCAAGGTCTGTGAGAGTGAGGGATCGTTTTCCAGGATAGGTTGTGGATCCTTGATGATGTGCTGGAGAGGTTTTAGCTGGGGGCTGTAGGTGATGACTAGTGACATTCTGTTACTTTCTTTGTTGGGACTATCCTGTAGTAGGTGACTTCTGGGAACCCACCTTAATTGAACTGGCCTCATTAGCACTGACCCCCCACTTGGTAAGGCAACTCCCATCATTTTGTGTGCTGTTATATATATGCTGCTTACTGTATTTTTCACTCCATGCAGCTGATGAAGTGGGTTTTAGCCCACGAAAGCTTATGCCCAAATAAATTTGTTAGTCTCTAAGGGGCCACAAGAACTCCTCGTTGTTTTTGCTGATACAAACTAACACGGCTATCACTCTGAAACATGGAAAGTCTTGATTCTTGCTAGATAAATCCTTTTGGTCTTTCCAAAGCAAAAGCAGATCTTTGCTTGCCATTAAAGGTAAGTAAAACAGAAGCTAAGACTTCTTTTGGTTAAGGTGCAAAGGGAAGAAAAGTATGGGGTATTGTGGAAAACCAGATTGTTCTTTGCAAAGGCTAAAAATAGCTGTTGGCAGAAAAGTGAGACAAGGAATGCATTTTCATTTTTTAACTTGGATATTGGGCCTCTTTTTCTGAAAATCTGTCCTAAAATCTATTAAGTTAGGTAAAAGAGAGGCTTTGCCCAATTTCTAAGTGTCACACAACTCTGGGCCCCAGGGTCCTCACATCCTCTTGGCTCAGGGCTTTCCACTGGCCTTATCCCCTTATATTAGGGGAACACTTCATAGCACCTTCTCCGGTGGCAGATCAGGGAATCCAGGCCCTCCCTCCCCTCTGGGCTCCAGCCTAGGGACCTTATAATAAACAGACCAGGTCTGTCTCAAACCCAGTGCTGCTACCTCCCTGGACTCTCTCCTAACCTCCCTCCCTCTGTTAGTAGTACTTTTCCCCACAGTCTCGCAGGTTCATCCTTCTCTCATGGCCAGAACTCACAGGACACTCCTCTGGACAAAGCAAACTCCCAAACCATGAAATATAAACAAAAACCCTCTTTCACTATCCTTGGACTTGACTTTATGTACATCTCAGCTTTCCCTGCTCCATCCCTCAATCCTCCCTACTCACCCTGGAAGTCCCATATCTGCCCTTTTATGAGGGCTCCACCACAGCCTGCTCTATCTCACTCAGGGCCAGCTCCAGGCACCAGCCAACCAAGCACGTGCTTGGGGCAGCACCTTAGAAGGGGCGGCCAATGTTGGGGTGGCGGGGGGCACTCGCAGTGTTTTCAGTTTTTTGTTTGGCGGGGCGGCGCTCGAGGTTTTTTTTTTTTGTCTTTGTTTTTTGTTTTGGCCGGGCAGCGCGGGGAGTGTTTCGGAGGCACGGGGGGGGGGGGAGGGGTGGGCAGCGGTGTGGCCCGGCGCTCTGGGGGTTTGGGCGGTGTGGCGCAGTGCGGCGTGGGGGGCGGGCAGGGGGTTTGTCGCCGGGGGGGTTTAGACGGCCCGACGCGGCGCTCAAGGGGGGGGGGAGGAGGTTTGGGGGCCACGGCGCTCCGGGGCTTTCGGCGGCCCGGCGAGGTGCTGGGGGGGGTTGGCCGGCCTGGCGCGGCACGGTGCGCTGGGGGGTTGGCCAGCCTGGCGAGGCGCTCAGGGGCGGGGGTTTGGCCGGCACAGCGCTCTGGGGGTTTGGGCACCCCGGCGAGGCGATGGGGGGGGGCGGGGGTTTGGCCGGCACAGCGCTCCAGGGGGTTGGGGGATTCGGGGGGCGGGGGTTTGGCCAGCGCTCCGGGGGTTTGGGCGGCCCGGCGAGGCACTCGGGGGGAGGGGGCTGGGGGTTTGGGCGGCACGGTGCGGCGCTCGGTGGGGGGGGGGGGTTGGCGGCCCGGCACAGCGCTCGGTGGCGCAGCGCTGGGGGGGGGTGTTAGGGCAGGGTGGCGCTCTTCTTTTTTGCCTGGGGTGGCAAGGTATATCTAGTAGGGATAAGGAGGTCCTGCTTCCGTTGTACAAGGCGCTGGTGAGACCTCATTTGGAGTACTGTGTGCAGTTCTGGTCTCCCATGTTTAAAAAGACGAACTCAAACTGGAACGGGTGCAGAGAAGGGCCACTAGGATGATCAGAGGAATGGAAAACCTGTCATATGAAAGGAGACTAGAGGAGCTTGGGTTGTTTAGTCTGACAAAGAGAAGGCTGAGAGGGGATATGATTGCTATCTTTAAATATATTAGAGGGATTAATACAAGGGAGGGAGAAGAATTATTCCAGCTTAGTACTAACGTGGATACAAGAACGAATGGATATAAACTGGCCCTGGGGAAGTTCAGGCTTGAAATTAGACGAAGGTTTCTGACCGTCAGAGGGGTGAAATATTGGAATGGCCTTCTGAGGGAAACGGTGGGGGCGAGGGACCTGTCTGGTTTTAAGATTAAGTTAGATAAGTTTATGGAGGGAATGGTTTAATGGTAAAACATAGTAGTCAAGAAAACCACGCAATGGTAGGTAAATAGCATATTGGCTAACAGGGATCAGGATGGAGACTCTTGCCTATATGCTCGGGGTCTTACTGATCGCCATATTTGGGGTCGGGAAGGAATTTTCCTCCAGGGCAGATTGGCTGAGCCTCTGGAGGTTTTTCGCCTTCCTCCGCAGCATGGGGCAGGGATCTCTAGCAGGAGGGTCTCTGCCGATTGAAGTCACTAGTAACAGGATTGGGGACTTCAGCAGCAGAGTCCAGGGAAGGGGTAGGGATGGTTTTATGGCCTGCAGCATGCAGGGGGTCAGACCAGATGATCATAATGGTCCCTTCTGACCTTAAAGTCTATGAGTCTATCTCACTGGCTGCTCTATATCACTCCTGACTACGTGTCAGCCTTCTCCTCTCAGATAAGAGTCCTAGGGTTCATTCTTCACCTAGGCTTCCTCCTTGTCCCTCCTGGTCTGCATGTGCTCTAATCCCAGAGATTAACTGCAGTTAGTATTGGATGTTTGGTCACTGCAGTTTCAAAATTTCACTGAGATGCCAGAATGGCAATGTACCATCTAGATAAATGGATGACAGCAGTCTCTTCAACTAACCCCAACAGGCAATCTCTAAATTTGAAGTGGTGAGAAGTTTAAAAAAATTCCCGGTGAAAATTTTTTAATCTAAAGGGCGGGGGGTGGGGGGGGGAACTAAAATGTTTTGGCTGAACACCAAATAAATTTATGTGGAAGTGCTGTTGAAATACCTCATGGGAGTTGTAGTTTGGGTATTTTATACCCATTTTCCTCCTCTACAGCCTGGGCTCCATAGTCAGACTAGATTTCCTATGATGCACCATGTTCTCCCCCTTGTTGAGCCACCACAATGCATACCTGGGAGTCTCTGTCCATGGGGGATCATGAAATATGTGGCTCAGCTGCGGAGACACAACGGCAGCATTTTTGAATCAAAATTTCTTAAATTTTAGCCAAAAAAACTGAAAACATGTTTTCTGATTTTTTTTCAAAAATAAAAAAAATGTCATGGAAAGTAGATACCTTTTGTGGAAAAAAATTATGACAAAAACCCAGTTTTCCATTGAAAAACAGTTTAAATGAAAATTGTCAACCAGCCCTTCTCTAAACTCAGTATAAATGAGAAGAGGGAATGAGACAAGAGCCTAATGGGTGAAAGAAGAGACAAGCCTATATTTCTCCAAGCTCTCATGTATCTTTACGGAAAAAAACAAAAAACCCTCTCTCTGGATTTGTCATGCTAATATATGTCCTTCAGATTTCTAATGCACAGTTGTTGCTGCCTCTCTTGACATGTCTATGATCTCCAGCCATTGGGAGGTATTATATAGCTATTCTGTGTTGAAAATATATTAGAGTCCATTAGTGGGGAAACAAAATATACATTATCACAAGTAACTGAAATGTGATGCCCTTGCCAAATTAAAAAGAAACATCCAGCCTAGAAACAATCGGCTGCTTTTATAGATCCTGTATGCCTTGTAAAAATCAAGATGTTAATAGCAGTTACTAATACTGCACCATCAAAATCTGCTCCAAGACATTCTCACGAAGGGCTCAATCAGACTCCTGTTGAGTCAATCACAAAACTCCAAATGCCTTCAAGGAAAGCAGGATCAGGCCCTACTGTTTCTTTAGCAATGTGACCACATTATTTTTCACAGATTTCCTTTAAATCTGTTCCTTTGTTTTGTACATTGATATATTCTGAATGACTTGTGAACAATCTAAATTTGGAACACAAGAAAAAATGCACATTTTTGCTTAACACTTTTACATTAGATTACTTCAACAAAAACAGAAGTTGGCAGTCTTGCAACAGAGAATTGAAATCAACATGCTAGATTAGATGCTGTGATAAGCAACACCAGTTAAGCAGAGGGGAGAGAAAATAAGAAAATTTCCAGAATTTTTAAAGGGTTCCTCATGATTACATAAGATTAAAATCAATGCTCATATCTATGTTGTCTCTTGCTAGTGCTCATTCAGTACCTCTGGGCCCATCCTGCTGTGGTACCTTTGCCTTGCAAAGTGGAGAGTAGTAGGCAAGGATGACATCTGGTAAAAGTAGTATAGAATGAAGGTTACAGAGAGTAGGAACACAGGCACTGTGCAAACATCAATATTCAGACCCATTCCAGACCTCCAATATCCACCTCAGAACGAAATGTAGGAGTGGGCTGATAAAGTTTGCGGATGACACAAAGTTGGGAGGTATTGCCAATTCGGAGAAGGATCGGGATATCCTGCAGGGAGACTTGGATGACCTTGTAAATTGGAGTAATAGAAATAGGATGAAATTTAATAGTGAAAAGTGTAAGGTGATGCATTTAGGGATGACTAACAAGAATTTTAGTTATAAGCTGGGGACGCATTGGTTGGAAGTAACAGAGGAGGAGAAGGACCTCGGAGTCCTGGTTGAACGCAGGATGACTATGAGTCGGCAATGTGACGTGGCCGTGAAAAAAGCTAATGCGGTCTTGGGATGCATTAGGCGAGGTATATCTAGTAGGGATAAGGAGGTGCTGCTTCCGTTATACAAGGCACTAGTGAGACCTCATTTGGAGTACTGTGTGCAGTTCTGGTCTCCCATGTTTAAAAAGGATGAACTCAAACTGGAACGGGTACAGAGAAGGGCCACTAGGATGATCAGAGGAATGGAAAACCTGTCGTATGAAAGGAGACTCGAGGACCTCGGTTTGTTTACCCTAACCAAAAGAAGGCTGAGGGGGGATATGATTGCTCTCTTTAAATATATCAGAGGGATAAATACCAGGGAGGGAAAGGAATTATTTCAGCTCAGTACTAATGTGGACACAAGAACGAATGGATATAAACTGGCCGTGGGGAAGTTTAGGCTTGAAATTAGACGAAGGTTTCTAACCATCAGAGGGGTGAAATTTTGGAACAGCCTTCCGAGGGAAACAGTGGGGGCGAAAGACCTCTCTGGCTTTAAGATTAAGATAGATAAGTTTATGGAGGGAATGGTTTGATGGGATAACGTGATTTTAGTCAATTAGTCAACAATGTGCCATCGCTGGTAAATAGTATCAATGGTCAATGAGGGTCTGGCTGGAGAATCTTGCCTTCATGCTCGGGGTTCTACTGATCGCCATATTTGGGGTCGGGAAGGAATTTTCCTCCAGGGTAGATTGGCAGAGGCCCTGGAGGTTTTTCGCCTTCCTCCGCAGCATGGGGCGGGGGTCGCTAGCTGGAGGATTCTCTGTGACTTGAAGTCTTTAAATCACAGGATTTGGGGACTTCAACAGCTGAGTTAAGGGAAAGGGGGTGGGTCAGCTTTTGTGGCCTGCATCATGTGGGAGGTCAGACTAGAGGATCATAATGGTCCCTTCTGACCTTAAAGTCTATGAGTCTATCAAGGAGAACATTCTCAGTTTAGAAGTAACTTTAACAACTTTCAGTTCTGCAAAGCTCAGATCTGAGCAGCAAGCTGTGTCCTTTCTTTCCCATGCCATTACTTCTAGGAATAAGTTTCTGTAGGTCAAAATAAACCCTCAGCAACACCTGTGCAATTCTTTTTTTCTTTAGATGTCATCAGTGCCACCTACCTACAACGTTATTGTATTCAGTGGCTATGCCTAGGTATAGCTAATTGGAACTTAGTAAACAATTCTGTTTCCTGATATACAAGAAGGAATAGATTCCACTCATCTTCATTTAGCCATGTTGGCTTTTCAGGGCTATTTGGAGTGAAAGGAGGTAAAAAATTTGTCCCCTAATGCAAGCAAATAGAGGGTCACATCTGTTGAATAGGAGGTGCCATTTTGAAGCAGTCACTTCTGAGAACTGAATTTCACAGAGCTTTACAGGAATAACATTTGTTAACTATAGGAATCTCTATAGGAACATTTTGCTGTATTGTTTAGTTTATCATCAAGAAACTTTGGACAAATTTACTTTATTCAGCCTCAACTACTTGTGTCTTTGCTATTCCAGCAATATGACTGCCTTATTATCCTTCTGGAAGAAAAATGACTAGAGAACTTGACTGATCCTAGTCACAGCCTGCGGCCTTCTCTGTCATCCATGTTACAGAGGAAAACTCTTCTTGGTCTTGCATGGATTAAAGAAAGTCACATTTAATTATCATTTGGAAATGTCAATCCCCTCCCCGCAAATTGTTTGCAAGTCTTTAATGCTCATATTCATACCTATAGGTATGCCAGATATCTTGAGCGGGTTTTGGTGGACTCAAAAAGATAGTATAACAGTCTATGAGTTAGATATGGTATTAAGACAGAACTTCCATTTCCAAGTGGAAATATTCAATGAGTTGTATTCATTCTATGTAAGCTAGATAATAAAGCAATGATAAAATATTATTATATGTTCAATACCATTAAGAATCTATAAAGTGTCCCATATGTATACTAAATAGATTGAAACGTCTAATTTTAGGCCACTAATGGGACACTGAAGTAAATCTAATCTCTTCTGGGGGCAGTTGGCTGGATTTTTATTGGAGGGGTTAGGAAGAATAGTTAATGGGAATCATTCACAAGAAAAAAAAAGATGAAACAAAGGAAGTCATTTCTCCTTTCTGGTGTGGTGAAATTCCTGATTACTCCACCTAAATAGTTCACTGAGCTGTAGTCATCTATTAGAGAGGATTTTTTTTAACTTCCCACCCTCTGTCTTTACTCTGGCACTTTCTTGTCCCTTGGATCACCATGGTTTACTAATGGCTATCTCCTGGAGCTAAAGCCACTGAAACATGCAGTTTACAGAAGAGATTGCTGTAGAGTAACTTGCAGTCGCACCTTCTGTGCAAGGATTTTATATGAGAATAGAGCACACAACATTTTTTACCTGTCCTCCAGCATAGACATGGTGAGGAACCATACAGTGCCATGAACTCCCATAGAATTTTCTATTATCTTCCCCAAAACAGGGAGGACAGTAAATTGTAATTAGTAAGCAATCTAGTATGAATACGTGGGGATGGACATCTGCATATTTAATAATGTTTGGCACTCTAGACCCACTAAAGGACTCATCCAAATCTTACTGAAGTCAATTAGTGTGTTTTCATTTACATCAATGGGCCAAGATGCTGATGGCCTCTATTCCTAGGACCGATTTTCACTAGACATTTTTATCTCAAGCTAACTGAGGTACTTAAACACACTTATAAAGGTTCATGGGAACACTCTCTACATGTTTGATCCAGAGGCTTGTTCTTAACCCTAGACTGATTCTTTTGAGGCTGTGCAGGAAAGGAACCATGAACCCTAAAAACTGTAAATATTTGAAAGAGATTTTCCTTGTTTGCAGACATCAGGAGAGCTACAGGATCAGAATTTTTCTCCAGGTAATGGTAAGTAGGAACTGGGAGAAGATTTAGTAGCCATCAGACCAAAGATGTGTCCCTTGAGGCCTTTGAAGGCCTGCTGGATGGGGCCTACCCTCTGAGGGTTTGCAGGTACAGAGATCCTCTCCAGCAAAAAGTAAGGAAATTCCCCCACAAACAAACAAAATTGTATTAAAGTGAAATTAAGGTTGCAGGCGCATGTCAGTAATTTGACTGTATACTATCTTTTAAGAATAGCATATGCAATAAAAGAAAGCCAGAAAATTCAGAGTTAAACATACAAGAAACTCAAACCTTACATAGTATAGATATTCACAGTAACTTTTTTCTTAATATTGGATTTTAATGTTTCTTTCCTTAATTTTATCCCCCTACTTTTAGTTATAACCTTGTCTCTAATTAACATGTAGCTCTTATACAGCATTTTTCATCAGTAGATCTCAAAGCACTTTAGCAAGGAGGTAAGCATCATTATGCCCATTTTACAGATGGGGAACTGAGGCACAGAGCAGTGAAATGACTTGCTCAAGGTTGTCCAACAGGCCAGTGGCGAGCAGGTAATAGAACCCTGGTCTCCTGAGTCCCAGCCCAGAGCTCTATCCATTGTACAACACTGCCTTAAAGTTCACTTTGAGTGCATGATAATTAAGGATCTGCTCTAAAGAAAAAAAATTCAATATAGAGCAAGCATTTTTAATATAGACTGCAGTGCTCAATGAAAATCTTGTCTCATTCTAAGACAAGCTGGAAAAAACTGAACTGCTGGGGCACAACTTCATATGTCCATTAGATCTACAGGCTGCATTCTACGGTTGAATGCTAAATGGGCAGTTTTAAGGTATCCAGGAGAGATGCTTGTGACGATTTATACAATATTTCTCAGAAACTCACTTATCTGAAGCAGATAACACAAAAATTGCAGCATTCATCTCATCTTCTGAATGTGAGGTGTTTAATATTGCCTATCTTATCTGAAGGTTCATAAATCCACAATTTTATATGCCAATGCCCATTATAATGCAATCATCTTTCAAGTATCCTCCTTCACACATGGCCTCCTTCAACCCCACCCCACTCCTCAAAAACAGTAATACGATCAAAAAAGTTAGCGCTTATGGCAGACATTTGTTAACCCCCATAGATAGGTCGTTCATTTATGGCCAGGTGTGATGAGCAATAAAGTGATCCATCATCTCCTTTCATCACAGTCTTCCAAGTCATCAATTTATAATTTTTAACTCTCATATTGTTCTCTGCAGAACTCTCTTAGGGCACGTTCCTAAAGGGAAGAGCTGGGAATCTGATGTGGATGTTAATGATTGGAAGGTACAACAAAATGCTGGAAAGGATTTTCCCAGTGCTGTCTCATTAACCAGATGACCTCCAGACGCTGTCGGCACAGCCTATCTGGGGTGATTGATCACCACAGAACAGAGGTTAGTAACTATCCCCTAGGTATTAATGTACAGCATCCTCACTTACACCCTTCTCAGGCATTTCCAGTAAGGGATTGATTTATTATGCAGCTTCAATAGGAACTTGTCAAACTCTTAATCAAGGGAACCTATATTACCGCAAGCAAATCAATGACAGTTTCAGGAAAGGAGACCACCCTTCTGGCACATGAAAAGTCACTCTTTGTATTCTGCACTTCTATAAACATTTTGAAAACTTTTTCATAACTGAAGAAGGAAATACAGTGGTGGCCTAGTGTAAAAGGACCTACTGTCTTATGTCTGTGGGTACCAAATGTATGAACTGTTTGACACTGAGTTTTTTAATCCACAGCTATTCATTACTTGAATTATTTACCTTAAGTTGACTGGCTAAGTGTAAGCCGAGCATGTTTTATTAACATGTGGCCCCACCACCTTAAGAAACAAGGTAAAAACAAGGCTGATTAGGACTCAACTGGTGTACTGTGTCCTATTCTGGGCGCCCTATTTTGGGAAAGATGTGGGACAAATTGGATAAAGTCCAGAGAAGAGCAACAAAAAATTATTAAAGGTCCAGAAAACATGACCTATGGGGGAAGATTCAAAAAATTGGGTTTGTTTAGTCTGGAGAAGACAAGACTGAGGGGGGGACATAACATAAAAGGTTGTTAAAAGGAGGAGGGAGAAAAATTGTTCTCGTTAACCTCTGAGGCTAGGACAAAAAGCAATGGGCTAAAATTCCAGCAATGGCAGTTTAGGTTGGACATTAGCTAAAAACTTCCTGTCAGGGTAGTTAACCACTAAATTGCCTAAGGAGGTTGTGGAATCTCCATCACTAGAGATTTTTAAGAATAGGTCAGACATCTGTCAGGGATGGTCTATGTAAAACTTACTCCCACTTTGGGTGCAGGGGACTGGACTAGATGACCTCTCAAGTTCCCTTCCAATCCTGTAATTCTGTGATTCTAAGATAGTGGGTGATAGGACATAAGGCTAGGACTTTCAAAGGGGCCTACAGAATCCATTGCCCAAATACCATTGACTTTCATTGGGGAGGCTCATTTGAAAATCCCAGACTGAAAGTGGAGAAGTTAGAACAAAAATAAATGTTATTAATTGCACTGTGGATTTGCTTCTCTCCAATATTGTCCAAAGTCCACTGAAGTCCAACGGCAGATGGTGCATTTGTCAGCTAAGAATAGCAACACTCCTAGTTTAGGAATCCATCCTGCATGTCCCCCAGGACCCTGAGTTCCCATTGCAGAACAAAAAAGTTGAGAATCCTCAGCACCACCCAGGAAGATCTCAGAACCTCACAGAATCAGGCCCTTTCATTGAAAGGACCAGGTCCTCTGCTGATAGAATTCAGCATAGTTCTACTGACTTCCATGCAGCTCTGCCAATTTACATCAGTTGAGGATCTAGTGCTACATTCCTAATCAAGGTAAATAAATTAATCAGTAAAGAGGCATATTTTTGTCCATACCATTTCATATACGTATAGGGAGATACTACTACTTTCCCTGAGTGAACTACTCATTATAAAAACCCAGTGAAGAAAGGGCCATCTTTTCTTGATGCAATTAGATGGACATATATTAAATTTATGTACTGACATCTAGTTATTATGGGATGGACTCCTTAATGCCTAGAATATTATTAATAATTTTAGATACACTGTGGTATCTCTTTCCTACTGATCACAACTATGCAATTGCCTGAGTTAAGGAGCGGTTCTAATTTTCTTTGCTTTAGAATAAATTATTTGCCAACAAGTTTGCTTTCACAAATCAAACATGACAGAAAAA
This sequence comes from Chrysemys picta bellii, assembly GCF_011386835.1. Taxonomy (NCBI): domain Eukaryota; kingdom Metazoa; phylum Chordata; order Testudines; family Emydidae; genus Chrysemys; species Chrysemys picta. The sequence goes on from NC_088795.1 coordinate 19,637,763, forward strand.
GAAGGAAACAGTTCAGTTACACAGTAAACTGGAATCTCCACATTAGAAAGCTCTTGATGATTTTAAAACCTAGGATCCATACTTAAAAGGACATATAACTAACTATTGAAGCAGAAACGGGGAGGGATAGCTCAGTGGTTTGAGCATGGGCCTGCTAAACCCAGGGTTGTGAGCCCAATCCTTGAGGGGGCCACCTAGGGATCTGGGGCAAAATCAGTACTTGGCACTGCTAGTGAAGGCAGGGGGCTGGACTCAATGACCTTTCAAGGTCTCTTCCAGTTCTAGGAGATAGGATATCTCCATTAATTAATTTATTTATTTATAAAGATGCATTTTCATTGTGAGGGAAATTTCATAGCAAAAATAGCCTTTGAGAAAGTCACAAAACATTAGCAGAATAATTAGTCTGACAATTTTCAAGGACAGTTCAGAAGGACTTATTTTAGAGACTGGATTTTGGTCTTATACATAGTATGAAAAGGTACAGAATGACGCATAAGGTAGAGCATTTATTTCCCCTGTATTAAAACTGAAATCACCTATCTACTGTACAGGTAAAAAGCTTTGATACCTACAATATGTTATATTTATAATGGTTCTCCTGCAGCTCACTATCCACTGCATTCCAAAAGATCTAACAGTAAAGGATCTTTATTGGCAGCATGCTTCCATATCATTCTTTGCCTGCTGATATTACATTACCACATAACTAATAAAGTCAGTAGCTTTGCTTACCAAAAATAAAAGTAACGTTATGTGAGACTATCACTACATTACACACTTTAATAAGATAGTTTAAAGTAGTTACAAACAGTGCACCAAAAACATTAATTACACAAATGAGTTTACTGGAGTTTACTGACCACTTGATACAGAAGCAACATGGTAGGTGTCAGACTATTCCATCTGCGATTAACAAAGAGATATCAGTTGCTCCCTGGTCCTGCACAGAGATAGCGCCTTCTACCATGCACAGTATAGCATTGTTTCCCTTATCCACATATTTATGTGTACACCATGCTCTCTATTTCTGGCACATCTTCCTTTTACAAGAAGATACATTACAATCCCTCTCGAGACTGAGCCATTTACACAAACAATTCCCCAACATATGTGGGAATTCTCCTAGGGTGATTTTGCATTGGGGTAGAATTCTCAGGCAGGTTAGAGCACCATAAAAAATGATCCATCATTGGTGTAACTCTGCTGCAGTCGGTGAAATTATACTAGAGCTGAACCTGGCTCTATAACAATAGCACTGTCTCATTACAATCTGTGCTCACTACTTTTAGGAGTTCATAAGTACTAAACATGTGGCCCCGAGATGCAAAGTTCAGATCTGGATCCAAATTTTGTAGGGAATTAAGATACAGGATTTTTGGGGGGTCCAATTCTAAGCGGATACAGTGAGACAGAATCAATATTAGCCAGCTTTAATAGAAAATGTTTAAGTGACAGGCAAAAAGTAGTGAGCATGATTAAAATGATAAGACTTTTACTCAAGAATCAGGTGAAATAAATGGCATCAATCCTTCCTGTTAGTAACACTTCAAACTCCATCATGGCCTTCTGAGTTTCCTATTTCCCCCATTAACAATAATTTATTTGTACAGTATTTCTGAGTTGACAACATTAGAAGAACTGAGAAATTGGATATTAACAGAGCATGTACCTGCCTTTTGGTTTTCACTATAGGACAATTTACAGAGGCCATTGATTAGAAATTGGATACAGAAATGCCCTTGTTCCAGTCACATCAAAAAATAACTATTTGTTCTCTGAAGAGATTGAATCCAGTTTGTTGCATTCTATTTCTTTGAACTGGGTGCTTCATTGGATATCAGTGGTGTCACATGCCTTCTTTCATTCTGTCTGGATAGAGAATCATAGAATATCTGGGTTGGAAGGGACCTCAGGAGGTCATCTAGTCCAACCCCCTGCTCAAAGCAGGACCAATTCCCAACTAAATCATCCCATCCAGGGCTTTGTCAAGCCGGGCCTTAAAAACCGCCAAGAAGCCAGATTCTGCACTGCGGTGTGGACAATGTGTGTCACACCACCACAGCAAAGCACCCCTATATACTGGGTAGCCAGACACAGGAAGATTTCCCTGTTATGAAGGGGTGTGGGAGGGTGTAGGGGGGGGGAGTCCTCCAGGGGTGTAAAGCTGGTGCAGTGTATGTCATCAGTGAAAATAGGCATGCCCAGGGGTTCCTGTGGCCTGGAAATTCCTGGCTCGGAACACTGGCAGCTGAAGCAACTTAGAGAAACCCTCAGACTGCTCTAACTCATACTGAGGGATTTGGCTTATGCACTCAGCCCACGTTCAGGGAGCACAAAGGTAGTTTAAAGCCACTTTTATATCACTCTAACCCTGAATTGTATTTTGTGCAGATGAGGATCGGGTCAAGGAGCAAGCAAGGGTGAATTATTTAATTTGTTTTCTTTTGGTGACAGCCTGATGCAACTTGGCATGCAAAACCATGTGCCAGTCATGCTAGTCAGGAAAGTAACACATATCACTCTTGGGTGAATCTGAAAAAGCCAGTGCTTTTCTGTGTATAGATACATAGGCCTGAATTGTCTCTCACTTACACCAGTGTAACCCACAAACTTCACTGGAGTTCCTCCTGATTTGCATTGGTGTGTCACACCCTATACCAATATTAACTGGAAGAGTGAGGATGTTTGTGTGAACAAAAGTGAAAGGGAGACTAATTTATGATAGGTTTTTCCAGTCTATCAAAATCAAGGCTTCCTCAGGAAAATGTGAATTCAGCTCACAGATTGAGGCTATGATGATTATCAAGGTTCATATTTAACTTAAATGATTTTATGCAGCACAAATCAGTTACAGATTGAAAAGATAATGAATCAGTGTTTTGAGCTGTTGCTTCTGTGTTTTTCCTGTTAAGCTGATGGGTATTGGCTTTCACAGCCTTACCGCCTACACTTTGTTACGTCAAGTACCGCTATGAGCACAGACAGCAGCTCATATTTTTTACTCTCTACCATACATAAAGTTTGCAGGGCTCATTGCTATGACTAATAAGCAGCTTTATAAAGTAAAACCACACAGATGAAGTTAATTTCTGACTGGGGAAATGATTTCATCAAATGTCATGCAGTATAATTTGATAAAATGAACAATGATCTTAACAAATTAAAGTGAACCGCTAATCTTTTAAATAAATTTTAGAAGGCTGTTTTTTGTTCTAAATGCTCTTTAAAATTATTTCTGATGGTGGAAAATACGCACTAAAAACATCTTTGAGTAAACCAATGACCACTGGAAGGGACTCAACTTGACAGACCAGTGAAACATTCTGTCTATTGTATTCATCATAAGATTTGACTGTTCTAGAATATTCTAATATTAGAACTACATATCATCTCCTGTTTCTAAGAAGACATGTTCTCAAGTATTTGCTTAGGATTTGGTGAGTACACCTCTCAGTAATCCCTTTGTTTTTAAACTGTAACCTAATTGCTGATATTGAATCAGATTCTTCTCCTAACAAAGCCAATCAGAGAATCAAGTCATTTACTTTCTGATATCTTCCGATTGGTGTAAGAATTTGCACTATTAACTCAAGTGGGAAAGGTTTTCTCTTGTTTTATACTCAACAAAACACAAGTAGTACATTTTTCAAAGACCAGGCGCCTCTTGTAATAATAGGACCTACAAATTGAACCTAATTGTAAGCTAAACTATAAAAAGTGAGTGAACGTTTATAAACTGTCACAATAACCTATAACAAACATGTTGATGGGGAAAGGTGCAAAAGGGAAACAGAGTCTGAATTAGTATGAACAAAAAGACCTTACATAATTCAAGGGGTGCATTAAAATCATGCCTGGTACACAAAAAAAATATGGGACCAGAAATCAATGAACCAAAATTTGTGTATCAGAAATTAAGCCTAATTGAAAGGGGTGCGCTATTCTGCCCATCACTCCCTTTTGGGGTCCTTAAAAAGCTAACGGACACAGGCGCTGACTAGGGTGACCAGATCACCCAAGTCAAATATCGGGACGCGGGGGGTGGGGGGGGAGGGTGTGACGGGAGGGGGAGGGCAAAAAAACAACAACAAAAAACACCCTTCTTCCACAAGCGCTGGAGGGAGGCCCGGGAGATGCAGGGGAAGCGCGGGGCCAGAGTGAGTGAGAGTCCGGCCTGGGCCCGAGCAGGCAGGACTCAGTCGGGTGGTAGGGAGAGAAGGGGGGCGGCCCGCGGGGCCAGGTGGTGGCTGTTCTGCCCCCAGGGGCAGCGGGACTCGGGAGCAGCCGCTGCTGCAGCTCCCACTGCCGCAGCGGCCCCGGAGTGGGGGCAACAGGCCCCAGCCCCCCCATCCCCCTCGGGTCCCGCAGGAGAACGAATGGGCCTGGGCTGCCGATGCCTCCGCCCGGGGGCCGCCGTGGGATTGCACCAGCTGGGCAGCAGCCCAGACGCGACTGGCCAGGGGCTGGGCGCAGCGTGCGCACTGACTGGGTCCCCACAGCAGGCCCGGGCTTGGGGCCGGGGTGCCAGAGCCGCAGCCGCCAAGCTTGGCCATCGGCCGCTTCCTCCCCCCGCGGCAGTGGGAGCTGCAGCAGTGGCTGCTCCCAAGTCCCGCTGCCCAGAGGGGGAGAACAGCCGCCACCTGGTCCCGCAGGCCGCCCCCCTACTCTCCCTACCGCCCGACTGAGTCCTGCCTGCACTGGGGCCAGGCCGGACTCTCACTCACCCCGGCCCCGCGCTTCCCCTGCGTCTCTGGGGACTCCCTCCAGTGCTTGTGGAGGGAGGAGGAATGGTGAGCCTGGGGAAGAGGCGAGGATTCGGGGAGGGAGCCAATGGGGGGAGGAGGGGGCGGAGTCGGGACATCAGTCGGGACGCGGGACAAACAAGGAAATATCGGGACAGTCCCAATAAAATCTGGACATCTGGTCACCCTAGCGCTGACTGACTAAAAGATGGGCAACAGGAAGGAACGAGCTTCACCATCATGGCTGCCATACGCACTTCTTCTGGGACCCAGGATCCATTGACACCACTCAGCCTTCATCATCCTAATCCTGAGACATGTCCTAACTAGAACAGGTCTAAGAGAGGGAGCGGATGACATCACCACCTCCACCAGTTCCAGCTAAATATCCCAAATAACTGCTAGAATGGTAGAATTTCTCTCTTCCCTTCCAATCCCCATGTGTCCTTTTCCTTCCCCACCTTCTTTCGTCTCTTTCCTAACCCTCTCCTTTTTCCTTCTGCCTAATAGGAGTCTGGCTTAGATGGCCAACACTGAAAATTTTTTAAGCCTGTGACCAAAGGCAGCTAAAAGCAGTGCCCTAAATAGCATGATGCTGGGAGAGTTTGCTGGGTTTCAGAGTGTCTATAAAGACTGTGTGCTGTGCCTTTGTTTCTCCACCAGTGAGATCAAGTGCAAGTCAACACTAGAGACAGAATCTTCATGTTCTATCTTTGCTGTTCTTTTCACTCCCGTCCTGTGCACTTATCTTCTGTCTTCTAAAAAACAGTAGTAGATTTTAACAACCATAAAAACAACAGTTCCAGCCCATTTCTACTAACTTATTCTCTCTTTCCCAGAAAGAATTGTTATTACCAATTATTAACATAATCTAACAGACTGTCAAATGGGGGTGTGTGTGCAAAGGAGGGTTTCTTTGTAAAATTCTCTATGGCTAGAGGAAAAGGGAACAAGAAATGTTAAAAGCCTTATTTCCCCCTTCTTCTCTGTATCTTTAAAAACAGGTTTAAAAGATTATTAATGGTGTTAGTTATGATTCTATGCAGACTGAGCTCTCTGTATACAAACCCCAAACCTTGTTTACAGGAGCGCCGCCAGCTTTTTTGCCGCTGTAGGCGGCGGAAGGTCCCACCCCCAAAATGCCGCCTCCGACAGAGGCGGTGGAAGGTCCCACCCCCAAAATGCCACCGCCGACCGGGGCAGCCAAAGATCCGGCTGCTGCAGTCACCGCCCCCCAAATGTTAGCGCCCTAGGCGACTGCCTAGGTCACCTAATGGGTTGCGCCAGCCCTGCTTGTTTAACACTATTTAATGTTGGACAGTGACAGTGTCATGTTAACATCTTTGACTTTATTCCATTTAAATTAATACAAAATGCCTATGGTGCACAAGAAAAACATACAGTTGTATGCCTCAGAAAGGAAAATACAAGGGTAGTTTCACTGGTGCCTTATGTCTGTCACTGACAAAGGATTGTTTTGAGAATGAGGAGAAGCATGATTTGTAATTATTTACAGAGCACTGCTGGCATCGACAGCACTGTGCAATAGACGGAGCATGCCAAACAATGTCACGATGTTGATAAATTGGAGAGGGTTCGGAGAAGAGCCATGAGAATGGTTAAAGAATGCCTTATAGTGATAGATTCAAAGAGCTCAATCTATTTACCTTAATGAAGAGAGGTTAAAAGGTAACTTGATTACAGTCTACAAGAACCTACTTGGGGAATACATATATAATAATGGGCTCTTCAGTCTAGCAGAGAAAGTTATAACATGATCCAATGACTAAAGGTTGAAGCTAGACAAATTCAGACTGGAAATAAGGCTTACATTTTTAACAGTAGGAGTAATTAACCATTGGAACAATTTACCAAGGTCCGTAGTGGATTCTCCATCACTGACAGTTTTAAAATCAAAATTGGATGTTTTTTTTAAAAAGATCTGCTTTAGAAATTATTTTGGGGAAGATTTATGGCCTGTCTTATAAAGGGTGTCAGACTAGATGATCACAATGACCCCTTCTGGACTCTGAATCTGTGACTCAGCCCTGCCAAAGATATTTCATTTAAGAGCTTAATTAAATAAAGGACAATGCCAAATTAAACAGGAAGGTGCCATTATTTTTTAGGACTGAGAAACTGCTGACAAGGATCTGGGAAGATCAGCACACGACCTGGAGCCAATATCAAGTAACAGAATATCCACATAGATAGTACTGTGCCTCCAACATATCCAGAAATCTGTATGAATCTGGAAGAAGCACAATGCTTGGGGGTCATATCAGCTACTTCTTCATTTATGGGCATATCTTCTTTCGTCAAGAAGTAGGAGGAAACCCTACAGGAGGTACCATTATGCAAAGTCAGCTTTGTCTTCCTTACAATGTTGGGTGGCTAGGAAAATCAAACCTTTTCTCCTACACGCAAAAAAAGCCATTAACTTAGAGATAAGACTGGCTACCTGCATTTTCTACCACTGCAATCACTAAAAATCAATGCAAACACAAGTTAAGTCACCATTAAATCCACACCAACCTTACCATACATGTCATCATCCAAACATAACAACCAAACACTTAGATACTTGAGCTCCACAAACTCCTTTTAAATTGTAGCATATCATCATCTACAGAGTGAACACCCAAATCCTCAGTATTGCACTCAAAATGCACCATTTGAACTCAGATTTCCTCTAAATTAAGAAAGTTACACACAAGCATGCGTTTAATGGTAAAGTCAATAATATATTATTTATATATGAAGAAGACTGAGTTTGAAGTTAAACTTATGGCCTTTTCTCAAATATCTTCCCTGCATCACATTGCCTCGGAAACACCAACTTCCTCCTGTTTCTTCCTTCCCACCCTGCTGCTCGTGAGTATGGGATACATACAAACCAGACACACAAGAAGGTACTGGTTTCAGTGTTTATTTTTATTGGGGTCTATGTGTGGGATAAAGCAATAAACTTTACCTTCATTTGGTCCATGTAAGAGTAGTCATAAGCTGAATTCCTGCAGTGTCTTTAAAAAGCAACAGAGGGTCCTGTGGCACCTTTAAGACTAACAGAAGTATTGGGAGCATAAGCTTTCGTGGGTCAGAACCTAACTTCTTCAGATGCAAGTAATGGAAATGTCCAGAGGCAGGTATAAATCACTATGGAGATAACAAGGTTAGTTCAATCAGGGAGGGTGAGGTGCTCTGCTAGCAGTTGAGGTGTGAACACCAAGGGAGGAGAAACTGCTTCTGTAGTTGGATAGCCATTCACAGTCTTTGTTTAATCCTGAACTGATGGTGTCAAATTTGCAAATGAACTGGAGCTCAGCAGTTTCTCTTTGGAGTCTGGTCCTGAAGTTTTTTTGCTGTAAGATGCCTACCTTTACATCTGCTATTGTGTGGCCAGGGAGGTTGAAGTGTTCTCCTACAGGTTTTTGTATATTGCCATTCCTGATATCTGACTTGTGTCCATTTATCCTCTTGCGTAGTGACTGTCCAGTTTGGCCAATGTACATAGCAGAGGGGCATTGCTGGCACATGATGGCATATATAACATTGGTGGACATGCAGGTGAATGAGCCGGTGATGTTGTAGCTGATCTGGTTAGGTCCTGTGATGGTGTTGCTGGTGTCTTTGTTATCACAAGATTTTTCTAAACCAGGCCGATATGCTACTTCTTCCTTTCCCCAAAGCAGGAAGAGAAAATTCATAGGAAGGGAGCCTAAATGTCAACTTTTCACCAGCCATAGAAATGTCACTTCTCACCAGCCATTTTCACCAGTATTTGTTTTCTTGTTGCATTTCTCCTTGCTACATCATTGAAAAAAGAATGCTCAGACCAGGCAGGCAGACACTTTTCCACATTTTAGCATTTACCTTTTTCATCTCACATGTGAAAGATCCACAGTAATGTCAGCTTTCCCTGATACTGATAAAAAACCGCAAACCTTATTTTCCCCCTCATTCAAGGCAAGTGCGCACAAATAAGGCCAGTTTCAGCTGGGTGAGCCAGTAACTTCACAAAGCCTTGGGACATGACATCGTCCCAGCAAGTGCACTGAGCCAGTGACTTCAGAGCCTAGGGCCTTGACATCAGCACAGCAAGCAAAAAATTGTGGAGCCAATGATCTCACAGCTGCCTAGGCCATTGTAGCTACCTTTGTACCAAGGCTTCTCACAGAGGATGTTTTAGTTATCTTTCTCCCCCATTTCATTTCTACCAGAAGTAAGTTCTGCGAGACTAATGAGAAAAAGAAAACCAACGTTTAAAAGGATTCACTCTCTCACACACACACACACATACACAATGCCAGGATAGCTCTCAGTAGGGAGTATTAGACTGATGACCTAAATGTTACTGGTTCCCAGGGGTGGCTCTATGTATTTTGCCGCCCCAAGCACAGCAGTGAGGCAGCCTTCGGCGGCATGCCTGTGGGAGGTCCACTGGTAACGTGGATTTGGCGGCATGCCTGCTGGAAGTCCTCCTGTCCTGCACCTTCGACATACCTGCCGCCGAATTGCCACCGAAGCCGCGGGACCGGCGTACCTACCACAGGCATGCCGCCAAAGGTGCGCGTGCCTGGAGCTGCCCCTGCTGGTTCCACACTGGAGTTTAGCAAACCTCTGCTCTTTACCTATACAGCTCTTCTGTAGGGGAAGTGTGCTTAAAATGTTTAAACAACTTCTCATGGAAACCAGTTAAGGGCCTAGTTATTTGGAAAGTTATATTGAGGGAAAGAAAAGCGTTTCTTCAATACAGGAAGTCCAAACTAGGACACCCAAGTGAAAAATAAGACCACTTACAGTTAAACTGCATGGAAAGTATTTTTACTTCTGATTTTGTTTCTACCAGGAATCTCGTTTTGCTTCTGAGTACACTGTGGGCAAATATCAATACTTATTTTCCCTCTAACTTTCAACTACAAATACAGATTTTTGGTCATATAATACTCTTTTGCTGCTTGAAAAGTTGGCACTTCAAGCCTGATCCCAAGTCTCAGAAAGCCCATTATTAGAGGCAGGCCAGATGGAGGAAAATTCCTTCCTTGTTGGTGCAATTGCCATTGTAGACATGCAATGGGAATTGAAAAGATTAGCAAGCCAGGGTACTGGAACAATTTGTATAGTGGGGGTGCTGAGATCCATTGAACCAAACTGAAAACCCTGTGTATGATGGAAACCACTTAAAGCCAGGAGGTGTGGTAGCATCACCATCATCCCTAGTTCTAGCACCTATGTTAGCAACATATCCCCAGCACCTCTTAATTACATTTGCAATTACAGCCAGGATGGAACCCATAATCTGACTAATTCAGCTTTTTTTAGTTGACCCAACCTTTGCCTAACACCCAATCCACATTATTTTTTTACTTTAAAAATTAATGAAGGATTGATTTTGTGTGAGGCGTAGCCAGTAGGTGGCTGTTGCTCTGATAGTTGTAACTTTGTCAGAGAAAAGATAGAGGAGGCATGGGTCTGTCTGGAAATCCTCAGGAAACCCCTCATTATAGAGGAGATTCTTGGACTAGATGAAAGACTGGGGATGGCTTTCTCCCACTCTAAAAAAGATGGAACACAGAAGAAGAATATGAATGGAGGAGGTGTACTACTTCTATTATTTATAGTAGTGACATACCTCAACTGTCATTAGGTAAGAATAAAAGGGGTAAAAAACAAGGGTGATGTCATGGTCGGGGTCTACTACAGTCTACCACCTAACCAGGAAGAAGAGGTGGATGAGTCTTTTTTAAACAATTAACAAAATCATCCAAAGCACAGGACTTAGTGATGGAGGACTTTGACTATCCAGACATCTGTTGGGAAAATAACTTGGCAGAACACAGATTATCTGAAAAGTTCTTGGAACGTATTGGAGATAATTTTTTTTTTATTTCAGAAGGTAGCAGATTCTACTAGAAGAGAGGCTGTTCTAGATTTGATTTTTACAAATAGGGAGGAACTGGTAAAAAAATTGAAAATGGAAGGTAGCGTAGGTGAAAGTGATCAGGAAATGGTAGCATTAATGATTCTAAGGAATGGCAGGAGGGAAAACAGCACAGCAAAGACAACAGATTTCAAGAAGGCAGACTTTAGCAAATTCAGGGAGTTCATAGGTAAAATCCCATGGGAAGCAGGTCTAAGGAGAAAAACAGTTCAAGAGATTTGGTAGTTTTTCAAAGAGACATTATTAAGGGCAAACTATTCCACTGCATAGGAAAGATAAGAGGTATGGCAAGAGACCATCCTGGTTTAACTAGAAGATCTTCAATTATCTGAACTCAAAAGAGAGTCCTACAAAAAGGTGGAGGTCAAATCACAAAGGATGAATATAAACAAATAACACAAGTATGTAGGGACAAAATTAGAAATGCCAAGGCACAAAATTAGATTAAATTAACTAGAGACATAAAGGGTAACAAGAAAACATTCTACAAATTATGGCAAAATGGACGATGTTGGTATGGTGGGTCCCGTGCTTTTCTTGGTGGGGGGCTAGGACACCACCCTTTGCCCCTGCTCTTGGGGTGCCAAGGGCCCCACTAGTGGCCCAGGAAGGTGGTAGAGAAGGGAAGCAGGGAAGGGGTCTGGGATTGCTCCTCACTCTGAGCCCCAACACCTCTCAACCCCTGGGGGTTTCTTATGCTCTTCCCCCTGGGGTAGGGTTACCCTCAGTCCTTGACGCTGGGGGAGAGAGAGTCTCCCTGCTCTGCTGAGGCAGGGTCTCCCTTCCTCCAGTTCTCTGGTCTTTCAATTCTCAGCAACGCACCTCCAAACTCCAGTCCTCTCTCCTTCCTCACACTACACTGTCTGCCTGAAGCGGGGGGATGGGGGGGTGGGGGAAATTAGGTTCCTGACAGGGCCTTAATTGACTACAGGTGCTCCAATTAACCTATAGTAACTTTCCCTAGTCTACAGGGAACCATGCCTTAATCAGCATAGGGCTTATATATCTCCCCTCTCCCACTGCTCCCTGGCCTGCTGTATCACAAAATACATTAGAAGCAAGAGGAAGACCAAGGACACGGTAGGCCAGTTACTCAATGAGGGTGGGAAAACAGTAATAGAAAATGTGGAAATGACAAAGTGCTAAATGACTTTTCTTTTCAGTTTTCACCAAAAAGATTAGTAGCGATTGGATGTCTAACAGTGAAAATGAGGTAGGATCAGAGGCTAAAATAGGGAAAGAACAAGTTAAAAATTACTTAGACAAGTTAGATGTCTTCAATTCATCAGGACCTGACGAAATACATCCTAGAATACTCAAGGAGCTGATTGAGGAGATATCTGAGTCATTAGCGATTATCTTTGGAAAAGGGCAAATATAATGCCAATCTATAAAGGGAAATAAGGACAACCTGGGGAATTACAGACCAGTCAGTTTAACTTTGGTACCCAGAAAGATAATGGAGCAAATAATTAAGCAATCAATTTGCAAACACCTAGAAGTTAATAAGGTGATAAGTAACAGTCAGCATGGATTTGTCAAGAACAAATCATGTCAAACCAACCTAATAGCTTCCTTTGACAGGGTAACAAGCCTCATGGATAGGGGAGAAGTGATAGATGTGGCATATCTTGAGTTTAGTAAGGCTTTTGATACCGTCATGCATGACCTTCTCATAAACAAACTAAGCAAATACAATCTAGATGGAGCTACTGTAGGGTGGGTGCATAACTGGTTGGAAAACCATTACAGAGAGTAGTTATCCATGATCCACAGTCAAGCTGAAAGGGCATATTGAGTGTGGTTCCACAGGGATCGGTTCTGGGTCCGGTTCTGTTCAAAATCTTCATCAACGATTTAGATAATGGCATAGAGAGTACACTCAAGCTTTGCAGATGATACTAAGCTTGGAAGGGTTGCAAGTGCTTTGGAGGGTAGGATTAAAATTCAAAATGATTTGAACAAACTGGAGAAATGATCTGAAGAAATTAGAATGAAATTCAATGGGAAATGACTGCCTAGGAAGGAGGACTGCAGAAAGGAATCTGGGGGTCCAAGTGGATCACAAGCTAAGAGTCAACAAGTGTAACACTGTTTCAAAAAAAAGCACACATTTTTCTGGGATGTGTTAGCAGGAGTGTTGTAAGCAAGACACGAGTAATACTCCGCGCGGATACAGCCTCAGCTGGGGTACTGTGTCCAGTTTTGGGTGCCACATCTCAGGAAAGATGTGGACAAAATGGAGAAAGTCCAGAGGAGAGCAACAAAAATTATTAACGTCTAGAAAACATGAGCTATGAGGAAAGATTGAAAAAATTGGATTTGTTTAGTCTGGAGAAGAGAAGACTGAGAGGGGACATAACTATTTTCAAGTATATAAAAGTTACTACAAGGAGAAGGGAGAGGAATTGTTCTCTTTAACCTCTGAGGATAGGACAAGAAGCAATGGGCTTAAACTGCAGCAAGTGTGGTTTAGGTTGAACAGCAGGAGAAACTTCCTAAGTGTCAGTGCAGTTAAGCACTGTAATAAATTGCCTACGGAGTCTGTGGAATTTTCAGCATTGTCTAACTTATTCTTAAAAATCTCCAAACACCTGTCAGGGATGGTCTAGATAATACTTAGTCCTGCCATGAGTGCAGGGGACTGGACTATATTACCTCTCGAGGTCCCTTCCAGTCCTACGATTCCATGACTCTTTGATTAATGTCACTTTAGATCATAATACATACTGAAACTGTTATTGCATGGGCTATGTCTACACTCAGAACTAGGGGGTGGTTGCCAGGTCTTGTAGACATATTTGGGCTAGCTCTTGCTGAGCTACAGAGCTAAAAATAGTAGTATACAGTAACTCCCCACTTAACGTTGTAGTTATGTTCCTCAAAAATGTGACTTTAAGCAAAACGATGTTAAGCGAATCCAATTTCCCCATAAGAATTAATGTAAATGAGGGGGTTAGGTTCCAGAGAATCTTTTTTCACCAGACAAAAGACTATATTATATATATATATATATATATATATATACACACACAGTATAAGTTTTAAACAAACAATTTAATACCGGTACACAGTGATGATGGTTGTGAAGCTTGGTTGAGGTGAAGGAGTCAGAGGGTAGGATATTTCCCTTACTGTTAAATGATGAACTAGCAATTGGCTGAGCCCTCAAGGGTTAACTCTCTCACTCTGCCAGGCAGCAGGAATGGAGGGAGATATGCGCATTTCCCTTAAGTATACTGCCTTGTTAATTAGATCAGCTTGCTGAGACCACAGCTGCTGCAAGCTCCCTCCATCCTGAGCCCTGTTCTATGGAAGGTGGGGTAAGCGGGGTGCAGGAGCAGGGGGGAGGGGGATACCCTGACATTAGCCCCCCTCTTCCTTCAAGAAGAGTAAGTGTGAGCACATCTACGCAAGCTGGGAAGCACACACCTAGCACCAAGTGTATACATAGTCCATGTGTGAGGTGACAATGGCACTGAGTAAGCACCTGACGATGGCATCTTCTATGTGCATGTCTGTGTGAGGAAATCTCCTGGTAATTGTTGCAATAGCACAATTAAGTGTGCTTCTCTATTATTTATGTCATGTCAACCATCCTGGTTTCCTCAAGACAGTAGCTACTATGCAAGGCCCAGATTCCTAGAAATCCCAGGCAATGTGCTATCATAAGGATACTAAAGAAAAGATTCTGGATATTTTTTCTTCAGACTTGAAGACTAATTATTAATGAAAATAAGTTTTTTAGACTTTCAGATCATGTAAAGGTAACATATTTTAGATTATCCTATTTGGTTTTAGCTGTATATTCCCTGTAGTTAGAGTCATGAAGCAAAAACCTCACAAAATACTTTGAATTTTTATCCCATAGACTGTTAGGGACACACCCCTCCAAAGAATGGAAACACAAAATGTGGCAGCGGTCTTGAAAATCTTAGAAGAATTAAGAAGAGAAATAGTGCAAGGCGAGTAATCAGAGTGACTCCCTGCCAGGCTAAAAGTTGGTAAATGAAACATTACAGGTATTTCAATCACTGTAATTTCCTAGATGTAGAGAACTCTTCTGGCATTATCAGTAATAAAACACAGCTAAAGGTACGCGTTCAGGTTTCCATGGTTAAAATGTGATTTTAGGTTGATGAATAGGTAGTTTGTATATGTGGCATAGGGCAGCAGGTGGCATGTTTACACTTGAAGGTATTATTCTTATTGGATTTATTGTTCCAGAGAAAACAATTACTAGGATAAGAACTGCAGAATTGTATCTCAGAAAAGATTATTTTCATAGTTTGACAAAACAGATTGGAAGAAAGGCTCAGTCGACCTAGTTGCAACAAAAATATCAACAGGTAAAATTCTACACATCTAGTACCTACCAATAAAATCTCCTTAAAACAACTATCACCATTCATTTTGATGTGTGATCAACTGAGCCTTACTCTGAAGATTTACCTTCTCTTCAGGAGGAAGAAAGGGAAAACTAGACAGAACATAACAGAAATTAAGTTCACTTGTTAACTGGAAGAGAGGATGATGTAGCAAGCAGCAACCAGCTGCAAAATAGACACTATAGGGCAATAGCTCCTGGAAAGGGAATTCATATAAGAGGGCAGCCGTGTTATAGGGAGAATTAGCAGGAATCAAGCAGCTAAAAAAAATGCTCCTGAAGAAGGGGCTGTTTTTATATTTCACACCACTGCTGTATCATACTTTTTCCCAACAAGGATATTTCACCATCCTTATGGAGTCATTTATATACCCTTATCAAATGTATCCCCTTTCTATGATCTTATGGAGTATAACTACCAACCTGCTAAAAATTTCAAAGCTCTCAGTACTCAGACTAATGAATCTGGTTGAAAAAAATTTGATGAAACAGTTTTCCCAATTGAAAAGTGCAGTTTTGTTGAAATCAAGATGTTTCTCAGGAATGTGTTCATGTCAGTGAATAAGTGTCAGAACAAAATGTTGCAACTTTCTCATTTTGTTTTCATAGATTTTGTGTTGTCAAGGTAACAACATTTCACGTTGTCTATTATATTAAATATCAAAATATTATATGGATATATTTTATTTAATATATATGATAATGTTTCAATATAATTCAAATTAAACATTTTAGTGTTTCTAAATCAAAATGTTTCAAAATTTTCTTTCTTTGAAAAGTTTCAAAATTTCAACTTTCTGTTGAAATGAAAACAAATTTTGAAATGTCATCATTTCTCACAGAACAGAAATTATTTTCTGACCACCTCCACAAATGAACAGCAGATAAACAAGTGCACCTTGGATGAAATTTTATCAAATGTGTCCAGATTGTTTAAGGAAACTAGATGCTGTTAAAAATCTACTGATTATTTTTCAAAAAGTCTGTAGTTTACAGGGATTATGGCATGGATTGCTGGTTGTAGCTGTTTCAGTCTCTTATTTATACCCACTGCAGCCTGGGATGATTCTGCCAGACCTGCAGGTAGATAGGAATCTTAGCATAATGAAATGCTGGGGAGATGTTTAACATACACACTCTAATGTGAAATTGCAGGGATAATATCCTGACCCCAATGGCAAATCACAGGGTTTTCCCTTTTATCACGCCCCTATCTGATAAACACATACGGCCCACTCTTCTCCATCCCTCATTTAGCAGCAAACCTCCATCCATCCTTCCCATATTGTCCTTCATAAACAAACACCACTTCTGCATGCAAGATCTGTTTTTCCAATGGAATGAACTCCTCCACCATACAAGATGCAGGAGTTTAGAGATGGTGGTCATTAAGAAATTTAAAACACGAAATCACAGTCCTCAACTGAAGATCCCCCTGCAAAGCCACCATTTTGCTTAAAATACTCCCCTGTATGCAGCAAAGCAGGTACAGTCCTAGCCTGACCCCACTGACTGATCATACCTAAGGAGAAATTTGGGGGGGTCTCTCCACCTACTTTGAGAGCCACTTCCAATATACTATGTTCCTGCAGTTTAGGGTCAGAATGTGGGTGCCTCCATCATAAACTGTGGGTCACACTCTGCTGTCAGTAAAAGCCCTAAAACTCTATGGACTTAGAAAAATACAGGAGTAATCTAAAACAGAATTTGTTCCAGTGGTTTCCTGAAGTCTTTTATACACCGTGCTTTGGAATGTATTTGTCTCCTTTCATTTCCGTCTCTCTCTGCAGAGTTATGCTAGTAAAAAGCTTTAGAAAATATGTATTGTTGGCAAACAATGACTGAATGTATTAAGTGCCACCATGTTTGAAAGACTTGTCTGGGATGACTACATTGAATCATCAAAGTCAATGTAGTTACACTGGTGTAAAACTGATGTGAGAGGGGAATCAGGGCCAGCATGTGTACAAATGTCAGAACAGTAGAAAACTTCCTGTCTCTTATTCTTTTATTTAGATGGCTATATATATATATTGCAACTGAATTTTGGGCTTGAAAAGTTACAGGATTGGCAGCCTTTGTATTCTATTTAGTCATAGTACAGTTAGAAGAATTGTCAAATTCCCCTGTCTCCCCCCATCATTGTGAAGTCACACTCTTCTCACAGAACTACCTCAAGGAAATGAGAAAATAGTTGACTCTCCATGCTTATCCCATCCTTGGATTTTCCGCCAAATCTTCCAACCCAGACATCAGTTACTGCTAGCTGTGATGGTGGTCTTTGTCATGAGAACACCAATATACTAGCAACTAGACTGAGACAGCAAAACTCTGTGCTCAGTCACCCAAATATTGGCAGATAGTATTGATTTTTAATCATTACTAACCTGGTCTAGATTTGAATCAATGACATAGCCGAGAGGTGGAGAGTTTCCATATACCATTACCATGGCCTAAGCAATATAGTTTCCAAGTCAATAACTATCATATTTTTATATTATATATATATACATACACACACACACACACACACACTTCTAGTCCACAATGGACTCTATCTATAGTTTTGATCTTATTCCTTTATCTGACATGAAAAAAACTGTATAAACTATGATATAATGTTCCCAACTGAAAATATGAATGTATTTTTTCATTGAAGGAATGGAATTATGTCAAATATACATATGGCAGTGTCATATCATGCAACATATTTAAAACACTGTGGACTAAGATTAAACCACTCCATTAAAGTCCATGGAGTTTTACTGGTGATAAATATGGATTATTGCATTTGAGGGGCTTGCAAGTCAGCAGAGAAACTGGTTTGTATCTCTGCTGAAAACAATCATGCTACTCACATTTATTCTCAGTTAAGAAAATTGCTGTTACTGTAGCTGTCCCAAATTAAGTAAAGTATCCATACAACTCACAGACAAGGTCATTTTGCTGTCATCTGAGGCTTCACAATGAATTAAAGAGGTCTTTTAAAAACTGAGCTGATAAATTAACTGAGTCCTTTCAGAAATACAGGCATGTTAACCGTGTGATGCAGGAATGTTCCAGGATCCCAAATATACATGGGTTCTTGTAATTTATAAGAAAACTAATGAGTCTGCAGGAAAATATTAGCCACTCATATCGAATATTTACAGAGTAGAGCAATTTTTCTTCCTTTAACTACAGGTCAGGTAGTCCTGAATTAGAAACAGAGCATAGAGGAGTCCATTATTCCCCCACATGCACAACTTCCTGGGTTTGGCTGACTTTACTCAACCCAGCAAGATCCCAAAATATGCAAGAGAGAGGTATATTGAATGTGAATGGTCAAATTAAAAATATACATATTAAAGGTAAAGGTGATCTGAAAATCTTTTTTTAAAATTCTCTCAACTCCAGTTGTATATGTTGAATCTCCCAAATTGGACGGTAGGACTGGACATCCAGCACTTATTAGATACAAAATTTAGTTTTTTTTCCAGGTCCCACAACATCCATCCTGATTAAGTTTCTGATACTAATTCTTCAATGATGGCCCCTCATACACTGTAATGGCATTCTCATCACCCAGGACTCCATGCTGGAGCATGGAGGAGACATTTAAAACAGGGAGGTCATGTAAGTATAAGCTATTAATATTTTGTGGGGGATTTTTTTTAAAGATATTAATACCATTTAAGATATTAAAAAGTGATATTAAAACTTTGCAAACCTTTACCTGCTATTGGTACCGGAAAATGTTAGATTTTTTTTATTATAGCTAAATACTGTATACATTATTAATTTATTAAAAATTATATAATAAGCAGTATTTTTTAACTTATTTTAAAGAGCGCTTATCTGATATAGGCAGAATAGTATATATAGATATATAGTCCCTATTTTATTTAGGCTAAATGTATTATATACTATAAAAAGGAATATAATATATATGTGTGTGTGTGTGTGTGTGTGTGTGTATTTATATATATACACACACACACACACATTCATTCACACATTATAATATTAAAGATAATCTTTTATAAGCTTTTCAGTATGAATCAATAATAATTAACATTTTTGTAAAGTTTTACTTACCCTACCATGAGTAAACATCTTGGATGTAATCCTGCCCTTGACTTCAGTGGGCCCAGGATTTCATCCCATGTTGCAAGCAGGGCTCCATGACAGAAGGCATATCAACAGCACAGTGGACACTGTCACATTATACAGGAGCTGGAGCCAGCAATCCAAGAAAGGATGGACATCACGGAACCTGAGAAAAGGAGGAAAAAAACGGTAAGTTTGAACTTACAAGAAATGCATTTATCAGTGTGGTCTGTGCATGCATCCAGAACACACCATTGCTGATAACATTGAAGGTTTCTAAAACATTACCTTCATTAACTTTATTGTAAATATCCAAATTCAACTAATGTTCAGTTGATTCAAGCAAAAAGCCATTTATCTGTCCCATGACCCACTAAGGCAACTATGGCCCATGGGAAAACTGCAACTTGACAGACAGACGTAGGATAAAATTATTGGGTACAGGCAGCAGAGTGACTCAAATGTTCACAAGTAATCCCACTGATTGGAACTGCCACTTGAGAAAGGGACCCCAAGGCCCAATTTTGCCTTCAGGAGCCAGTCGTACTGTGCCTTTGTGTAAGGTGACTATTACAGCAGTCGTGTACTTGTGGCACCTTAGAGACTAACAGATTGCATCCGAAGAAGTGGGCTGTAGTCCACGAAAGCTTATGCTCTAATAAATTTGTTAGTCTCTAAGGTGCCACAAGTACTCCTGTTCTTATTACAGCAGTGTCTCTGAGGCTCATCATGCACCAGTTAAGGTCAGAGGAAAAGATCCCATTGACTTCAGTGATGCAGGATCAGGCTTTAAAAGACTGACTAAGATTTAGCTAGCATAAATCTGGACCAAGTGGGTCTCATCTCTTTGTTTCCTCCCCATTCCAGTGATGTCTCTCTCGCTCTCTCTCTCTCTCTCTCTCTCTCTCTCTGAGACTGTTTTTCCTTTTATATGCAAACAGTTCCTGCATTTGGAGCTAAATGAATTCAGACCTGGGCTCAATCTGATCTCTATAGGTAACTGGTACCGGGACTTGAGTCCTGCCATTCTGCGGCCCGCACCTAAGAACGTTTGCCATAAGTCACTATTTATACATATTGAACTAGATTCTGCCCACAGTTACTCGTATTGAGTAATACCTTAGTCTCACTGATTTTAATGAAACTACTTGCCGAGTAAGGTTCTACTCAACACGAATAAGGCGTAGAGGGACATGGCAGATCTTGATCCTGGATTAAAATACATAAAGTCAGGGTGAGTCAATCAGAAAACCTTCTTTAAGGAAATGATATTTGAAATCCAGGCTGGGTTGCTGCTGAGCTGGCCATCCGTAGTTTTGTTTGTGGTTGGTGCTAATATGGTCTGCATGAAGATGCAGGAAAATCAGTTTAAGTATATACAGGCTCAATTGATTTGGGAGCGCACAGTGTTCACAACTAGAATAAAGACATACATGCTTTGTGTGTGTCAGATGAGAGACAAATTACACTGAAAAAATCTAAACCGATATGATGTACTTGAAAATCTTCTGGGACAACATGAACATTTTTCAGACACTGATACTGAAAAACATTTTATTACGAAAGGGGGGAGTATTTACGAATGCTGTTGGCTGTCTTTCTGTAAAGCATACTGCTGATGTGCCTTCTGTGAGTGATCATTCACGGATACCCTCTTTGATTGAGTAGAGTTGACAAAGTGGCAGCTATTAATACAGATGAACCATTTATTAATGAGAGACAGGATACGGCATCTACTCTTTGGCAAAGCAAGCTCCAAACAAACCATGAACGTAAAAGCATAATAGATGGAAGCAGCAGCAGCAGTTGCATAGTCCATATGCATGCAGTACTCATGAGTCGTTGTAAGAATAAATTTGTTTTAAAGTAGGATCTAGATTTCCTAATCCCCTCCCAAGAAATCATCTTAGAATTAATCATGGCTAAGAGACATTTTAAAAGGATCTGTAACTGTGAAATAACTATATTTGGTATTTAATTGACCCATGGAACTAAGGCTTTGTTAAAGCTGATTTCCTAAGAAAAGCTGGTTTCTGAAGACCATGAAAAACAGATGGATTCTGGGAAGGAATTAAGTGTCTGCTGGTAGGGGGGTGATGGGTTGCTTCATTAATAAAATTTGAACAGCAGGACGCTGCTAATGAATAGGCACCCTAGAAGTTGCATACTAAATGTATTCCATCAGGCACACACACACACACACACACACACACACACAAAATCAGCTCTAATTTTATTGACAAGTTGAGGGATTCTACAAAGGGAAAACTTCCCAAAGAAAAGTGAACGGTGGCTGCATAAGGTACTTTTATAAAGCAGTGCACAAACCTTTGAATGCAATGTGGCTCTCCACAATAGGTGTTCTGGGTTTTATATTATATATCTTTTCAGGCTTTAGTTTTCCCAACGTTAACTCTGAGTTCATTGATATTCTACACACTTTAAAAGACATTTGGTAACTTAAACTACGAAGACTTTCTTGACAGAGGCATGACAATATCATGACAGCAAAGTGAAGATTCAGGCCCCAGTTCAGCAAAGCACTTAAGCATGTGCCTAACTTTAAGCCTGTGTTTACATCCATCCCTATTTAGCAAAGCATTTAAAGCACATGTTTGAATATCATTGATTTTACAGAGACTTAAGCATATGCTTAGCTGAACTGATGTGTTAGTAATGATCATATCTGGCACGTTTATATTACTGATCTTAAAGCACATTGCAGACACTAACTGGCCTCAAAACAACACTTGTAAAGTAAGGTAAGTGATACACAGGAAACAGTGCATCCACCTCTGCAGTTATTTAACTGCATACAGCTGAGTTCGATGTTAGCAAGACACCAGGTTTAAATATCTCCACTCATAAAAAAGTGCTGGGAGTGGGGGAGTAAATGACCACTCTGATTCTACATCTGATCCAATGATACCTCAAGCATCACAGTCTTCCTCAATACCATATAAGGCATAGATTCAGTGTTGACTGTGAAGGAAAAGTGCCACTTATGTTAAACTCACAGTACCACTTCCTGTAGCATGCAGAAGTCCCTTGGCGGTTTTCCATCTAAGTACTGGTGCAGGGCAAACCATGGTAGCTTGAGAGATCTTACAGGTTCATTTCATTTGCTCTAACCTGATATGGTGCAAAGCATATTGAAGTCAATGGAGATACGACAGTTTGTACCAGCTGAGGATATGCTCCATGATAGTCACCTAAAGTTTTCTCCTTACAATTCAAATGCAGGAAGTGAAAGAGACACTCCCAAACGCGCTTTGTGAATTCTGCCCAGCTTAAAACTGCTCAGGAGCTGGATAGCTATGCAGGCTCCCTGGCTACATACTCAAGGAGGCTGCACTATTCTGAGGGGATACTTGCTCTTTGAAATGGCTTCACAAGGAACGATTTAGTGCATATGGCCACACAGAACATCTTGAGAGCATGCTCAATGCATCCCCCAGTATTCTATCATGGGAACAGGGTCAGCTGTAGTACCATCTCGAGTGAAATGATATAATTTCTGATCCTTGACTCAAGGAGTGCTATCAGGAAGAAGGCCTGAAGAATCCAGCGAGGCTTTGGATCTCTCAGGGGATGGTAAGAGATATAAGCAGAATAAGGGATACTTAGATATGTTAGACCATTTTTTCTCTGGGCCACACGTGCTTTGGCTGAGGCTTCATTCCAAAAAACCCCCATAAAACAAAACAAAAAAACCCAAACCACACCCTAGACTGCTGTAATATTCATTCATTGACTTGTTGCAGGGTTTAAATTTAATCTTCTCTCAAAGCCATTTGCATGAGCGTGCACAGTCCTAACTGCAAAGGTGCCACTCAGATCCTTGCCCTGGCTCATTTAATTGTCTCTGTGCCAGGGCTCTGGCAAGAAGTTTTGGGAACCCTGCCCTTGATACATCAAGCTGGATCCCACCCCATGTTGAATACACAACTTCTGGTGCAAATACTCAAGTCTGGGAGCTTAAAATGTGCTTTCACCAAGCACGGGAGCAAATAAAATTTGATCACCATGAGTACCCAGTGTATTTTTGGATGCTCAAAAAACAACATACAGATAGTAGTAGTGAATCATCTGTTTACAGAAAACCAGCACAAGAGGGGCTGGAGGCCAGCCAAAGCAAATTTGTTTTTAAATTTGAGCAAATATTTGCTGACATGTTTTCTGCAGTTATCACCCAGCACTGCTAAAACATGTTTGAAGAAATCATTACTTTGGAATAACAGGAGCAGAGATGGGTTTTATCCAGGAAGTCCAGCATTCACCATGGCAATAAAGGCAATTATGTAATTTATTGTTTCCTCAGCAACATGGTAGTTTTTAAATGGAAAGTCTAAATCAGGGCTGGAGAAGTGTTAAGAGTTAAAGGGCATGAAACAGATTGGTTTTTGGAGTATTTGGAGCACAAAAAACCTGAAGTTACCTAGTAATCTTCTTATATAAAATTTATTATAAGATCTCATCAGCATTTAATTAACTAAGGGCTTGTCAATACATAACAGTCAATCTGGGATAAAACAGGATGTAAATTGAATGCAAATTAGCTATTTGGAAGCTCATATTTCAGAATAAAAGTGTTTTATTCCAAATTATCTTAATCCACTTCCAAAATGAATTAAACTACATCAGAATAAGACACTCTTATTCCAGAATAGAAGCTTCTACACATGGAGTTAATCAAGAATACCTCCCTGTGTAGACAAGGCCTAAAACCATATCAGTTTAAGTAGTATACCCTTCTTATAGCTCCATATGCTCCTTTCCCCTGTAAATAAGAACGAAAGGGGAGGAGTTATGATACACAAGATGAACCAGGTCCTTACTCACTCATACGCTGCTCCCCATATTAGGCCACATTCGGTTGCTAG
Organism: Chrysemys picta bellii; assembly: GCF_011386835.1. Lineage (NCBI taxonomy): Eukaryota > Metazoa > Chordata > Testudines > Emydidae > Chrysemys > Chrysemys picta. Next base: position 19,661,808 of record NC_088795.1, read on the forward strand.
ATAAGAGCATTGACAGGGTCAGGAACAACTCAGCCTAATCCCACAGATATCAGCTTAGTCCCTCAGCTCCACACTGCATTCTGAGTTGTGTTGACTCTGACTCAACTCTTGCTTCCTGCAAATTAACTCTCTGCACTTCCCTTTAGAAGCAACTTGGGGGAAGAGGGGGAATAGTGAAGTATTGAACTCATCCACATTATCACATGTGGCAATGTTTCCTGTGAATTAGGTGGGTTGTCTATGGGATCATGCCATGCAGGGCAGCTGCTCCCCCAGTCTCATCTTCATCATGGCCCTTTCATTATGCATATCTGCTAATGCTCCTGGTAGATGTGGTAGAAATGATGACTGCTATTGTCATAGGGTAGCCCCACCTGGAGCACCCTCCAGCAGCAGGCTACAGCACAATTTGTGGCTGCCTCAGTTTCCCCTTGGAATTCACCTGTATAAATGAATGCTGCCTCTCTTTGCAGCAAATTCAAACCTTTCTATTATAAATGGTCACAGACCACAGATCACTCCCAGTAAAACAAGGTTATAATGCAGCAGCTATTCAATCCCACTCAAAGGTCACAGTTTCTTTAGCCCCTGCTCCAGGGCCCCACTCTCCAGGCCTCCTACCCAAGAGTTCCAAGACCCACTTCTCTCCCACAGCTCCCCAGTCAGTTCTCCTGCAAGAGGGCTCCCAGCAAAGCTTCACTCCGCCCAGACCTCCTCACCTGTGAGTCCTACCACTGCTTAAGGGAACCTCCCTCCAGAACCAACCTTTGCTTCTGGGCCCTGTCTTACACTGACCATGCTGGTTCTTCCCCTCATTCCTAGGGGCCGGGCCACTGCACCAGCCTTCCTGCAACTTGGCACTGCTCCTCAGCGCTAACCCATCCTTCAACAGTTTCCTTAGAACTCATCGCCAGCAGCTCACAGTTACTGCTCTCCTTCTGGTTTCCTGCAGTTCCTTCCTTCAGGCGACTCTCTGCTGCTCTTTCTGTCTCTCCTTTGTTCCTAGGCAGCTCCCACCCATTCCCCCCGACTCTTTCAGTCTGCTCTCTAGGGCCCAGGTGCCTTTTTTTAAGCCTAACTGGGGGTCAACTGAACAGTCACAGATGACCTGGACTCTTCCCCCTTAAAGGCCCAGTGTCACCCCGTGACAGCTGCATACTAGCAGGGAACAGTACTGCATACCTACCCCTCACCTCTCTGCTGCCACCCTGGACTCGTTTACAAGTCATTCACTCATGGCTGCATTTTCATAAGAGAACCCTGATTTGAGGTGCCGAATCCAAAAAGGGAGTCACCCAAAAATTAGTGCTGTCTTTTGGAAATGTCACCCTTCACCTCTGTCTCTCAGTTTCCCTACCTATAAAATAAGGAGAATATTTAACAAGTTTTGTCATCTTTGGTTGGCAGGGACTTATACATGTTGTCTTTGTGCCATGCAGCTGAGGGTAGTGTACAGGTATAGACATATCTATTGCAACTGTTGTATCAGAAACTTTTTAAAAAGCACATGTCCATATATATAGAGAGATTTTTTTAAGCTTGTAGGATGCCTTCTTTCAACATTAAAAAGTAAACACATTTTTGAAAATCTAGTGAGTTCTTTATTGATTTCCACAGTTAGGAAACAGCTGTAACAGCTAGGCTCATTGATTCGGACACAGAGGCAAAATGAGGACCTATACATGGATGGATTTTAGATGGCAGGCCACAACTTTTATTAAATTTAAACATAGGGGAAGGATGCTACTTGTCCATGACCCGTACTCTCCCATATCAGGCATTTAAGTGGTTCCAGTTCGGGGGCTACAAGCTTATTACCATATAAAACAGAGCACATCGTTCCCCACAGGGTGGCAATCCCAGGATTCCCAGATGATATAATATCACCATGAGCAGGGGGAGAGGCGTGGCAGCAGTCCTGACCCAAGCTGCAGCATCTCAAGACCTGGTGACCCCATCAGCCTCCGCATGTGGCCCTTAGCTTCAACCCTCAACCCTGTTCAAGTAGGGAGGGCAGGGGAGGCAACAGCATGGAATCCCTCCCTAAGCAGGTTCCATTAGATGTCTGAACCCTAATGCAGGCGTACAACTCCCACAGCAGCAGAACCTCCACCCCTGGGGAAAGGGGCCCTGGAATTCTTACCTGTCCTCCTTTGCATCCTGACTGCTACTACTGCTGGAATGGAGTCAAAAGAAGCTCTACCTGGCCCTGCTCCAGATTAAATCCTGGGGCTGTGGGATGCTGGCCAATCAACACTTTTCCCCTCTGTCTGGCCAATATGTGACACAGACTCCCACGTTGGGGAAGAACTATGTGGGGCGCTCACCACATGGCTCCCCACCTTGCTGCTGGAGTCGTCCCCCCTCAGTTGATCCCATCAAGTTCCCCCACCAGTTGGAGTGGGTGGGTGGTATGTCTTCCGTCTTTGCTGTTTTTAAAAATCTTGTGCACACTTTTACACCAATGATTTTAATTTGGCATATAAGGCTGAAGGAATTCGGACTTCTGAATTTTCATTTTAAATACATATTATATTTTCTTATTTATATTCATTTTTGTGCCTGAACAAAGAATTATAAGCAGCTCAGAGCTGGGTTCCCTTAAAAAAAAAAGCATCTGACTTTCACATTAACTCCTAAAAATATGATTTGGAGAGGCTTGTTTAACACTGTGAGGAAGCTGAACATATTTTAGAAAACCCATCCTGAAGTCAAGTACAAGAACAATAGAGCCCCCCCCCAAAAAAAGCACAGTACCAGTGAATGAGTAGCAGTACCCCAACCGCCCACATAAAGCAGTGATTTTACAAACACCTACACACAGACTTAACTTTAAGCATTCAACAGAGCTACTCACATGCTTCAAATTAAGCAGTTGTGTAGGTGTTAGCTGGGCTGAGGTCAAAGAGATTTAATCCTGCTTTGTGTATAATACCCACTGCTAACGTCACACTACAGGGACATGAAATGTACAAATTCTGCACTGTGGACCAAACTCTGATCTCATTTGCACCACTAATTCTGGAGCGTACATTTCAATGAAATTCAACAGGATAACTCCGCTTACACTCATCACTGTAATATAGCATTTAAACAACTGACATACAGAATGATCCATTTCTTAATGCTAAATAAATGTCTGAAAAACTACTTTAAAAGAAATCATACATTTGGATCTATTTAACCATTTAGTTAATGTTCACATGTGTATATAGAGTCACATGCTGAAATAAACATATTCCATGCTTTTGTATGAACTGAAGGTGTTCTTCCATTCTAGTCCTGTGCCTCGTTGTTACGCGCTGTTCAACAGTTGCCAAACATTACTTCAAAGGTGGATGTATTTCAGCAGTTGGTAAAGTTTCTTCTATGTACTGGGCCAAAGCCTGCAACATGACTCATAGGGTCACTAACAAAGGCCCTGATCCTGCAACCAGTTCTGTACAGAATGAATATCAGGCTCTGCTGAAATCACTGGGGGGGTTCCACTTTCATGGATCTGAGTGTAGAATCAAGGGCCATAGTTTGTAAATTTTTAGGATCATTTGAGATGGAAACTGCTCCCTAAATGTAAAATTATCATCATTATTTCAATGTGCAATCACTGAAATAAAGAGCAGCATTTATATCACTATGAAGAACTGCACTGCATATACAGGTGCACATATATTTGCATGTATCAGGAGCACCGTGCTTTGGCATATTGTTACAGATTTAGTGAAAAGTCACGAACTGGGAATTCACAGCATGCAGTTTTCAAACACTTATTACTTCATTATTTCTAAAGCAAATGTAAAAACACTTCTGTCTCCGTGTAAACAGAGTCCATGACAAGTTTTAAAAATAAGATACTTTTGCATTATCCATATGCAAAGAAAACATCTCAAAAATGTCTTAACTTATGAAAATCACCCTTCTCCCCACAGCTGACTATTCCCAAAAGAGAGGCATGTACTTTCACCATACTTCCAGGGAATATTTTGCATTTGGACTGAGAGCAAGCATGAGAATTTTCAGCCTGGGAGTTGTGACAATATGCCTTCTCCTCAACAATAAAAAAGGGAAATCTGAGGGGAACCATAACAGGTACTTAACAGCGGAAAGAGGCAGCAAATATCAGCCAGTAGCGAAATGGCTACTTTAGAGCTGCTGCTGCTTGTTTCTAGCAAATTGAAAGGCTATCCCCAGATAGCCATGCCAGATAAACTGTTCCTGTAGAAAAATAACCTTAGACAAGGGACAGACCCGTAAATCATCAAGGAAGAGGAATCTGGGGCATGGAGCTGTTTCTCACTGTTGAGCATATTACCACTATATTGAAAGGTTATATTGCCCGACAATTACAAACACCTAAAACCAAATTTTTCCCCCTCAGCCACGATTACAACCCAACCCCCAATGCTGGCTTTACAAGTTGCAGCATCTTGTAATGATAAATAGCTTCCCAATAGGGGTGCTATAGTATGATTATGTAGAGGAACTTAGAAAACTCTACTTTTAGGAAGTGCCTGATGAGAAAGGACAGAATATATGGAGAAAGGAATAAAACCTGAATGTTATACCGTCTTGGCGCTCTGTCTCTTTAGACTTGCACACAGAACATGGTGGCAGTTTTTGATGTGAACTCACTTCTAAGAACATTCCAAAAAAGAAAAGGAAAGAGTAAACAATCATGGTGACATCCCAGTTCCTGTTCCTGAGTAGATGGACATGTAAGAGGGGTATGTATAGCAACTGGACATTCTGTAGATCACAGTAGGAAATCTAAATAATCGCAATGGGACTGGATATAAAAGGAAAACCAAAGAAAAGCCTCCACAATATTAGCAGTAATGAGCAAAGGTTGCCAAAACACAACAGCACCGGGATATACTTAGATTGTGAGCACTTGGGGCAGGGACCATCTTTGTGGTGTGTGCTCATATGGCACCTAGCACAGTGCAATAGGATTGGGCCCAGTACAGACCCCTGGGGGACACCACCATTTACCTCTCTCCATTCTGAAAACTGGCCATTTATTGCTACCCGTTGTTTCCTTTTTTTTAACCAGTTACCAATCCAGCTATGCCGGCCCTCTCTGTGCCATATGTTAGAGCAGAGGTACAGGGCAGAAGGAGTCACTCGCTCATCATGCATCAGTCTGTACAGATGGCTCAGAGGCTGTTTATAATTGTGGAGTACAGGGGAGGACTGAGGTTTACTACAAAGAAGGACTTGTAAACAGGAAGAGCATGTGGCCCTGGGGGCAGGTTTAATAGTGATGCCTGGTGCACTCGGGAAGCAGATATAGCTGGTTAATGAGGGGTCCCTGCTCTGGCGCCCCTGTCTGTGGCTGGGATCCCAGCTGGTACATACACAGTGCTGGGTCACAGGGAGCACACATCCAGCACTTTCTGACTCTACAGAGGATGTGTGGCTTGTCGAGTCACTGCTGAGCTCCATGGGTTGGAGTAGTTCTGGGTGCTGGATGTGACCCTGGATGCTAAATAGCCTTCCCACCCATGCCCTTGCCCCACCTTCCTGTCTTGCTGTACACCAGAGTCAGCAGCTGGGATTTGTTATCTAACATCCTATAAGGCCCTACAAAGAATCAAGGGGAAGGAGCATAAACAGATGAATGACTCTGCCTGGCACAAGCCCCTCTCTTTCTCCTAGAGTGGAATCTGATTCTGCACTGACCCTGTGACACTCCCCCAATCACAAAGGAGAAGGAAAAACGCTCGCTACAGATAATGTCTAGTGAAATGACAGTTACACTATGAATAAAACTACTGGACCTAACTTTCTGGGCCAAAGTTAATGGGCGTTTTAATAATAAAAGTACCAAACAAATATATGAGGATTGTTGGGCATTCAATAGGTGAACTATAACACACAGTTAGAACGCCACATGCCATTGAAGTTAGTATGGATGCAGAAGTTGAAAGAAAAGGAAAAGCCAAATGAAGTCAAAACTTTTAGACATGGAAAAACTAGTTATGGTTGGAAAGTCACATGTCCAAACATGGATTTAGATTTATGTTATAAACTTAAGGGTAAAAAAAAAGACAGTAGGTCAGTGGTGGGCAACTTGTGGCCCGCGGGCCACAGGTTGCCCACCACTGCAGTAGGTATTAAAAATGAAGTGTACTTGTATATAGATGAAAAGTGGAATCAGTTTTGTCAAATATATACAGATGGGTCCAAATAAGACAAAACAGGAAGAGTAGGGACACAGCATATTGTAAATCAAAATTTGGAATTAGTACATCTAAAAGAATATTCGATTTTGTAGCTGTCATGACAGCCAAACAAGTAGCAATTATGCTAGCACTAAATTGGATCTGGGATGTACGCCCAGCAGTTGCGGTCATTTTTTTAAATTCACTCTCAGGCCTTATGGTGATAAAAAAGCATGTCTCAATATGCAGAAGTGATTTAATCAAATAAATTATATTTCTATGAACAGAATGAGTACAGATGGAGATATGTGTAGCATTAGCTTGGATCCCAGTGCATACTGGGATAATAGAGAATGACATGGTGGACAAAGCAGCTAAAAATGCCATATGAAATGGAAGGATTGACATAGAAATACCCTTCAGTAAACAGGTATTTAAAATCCTAGTACAGAAAAACATTAAAAGAGGAATGGCAAAAAAATTGTATTAATGAAAAAAGGCAATTTTTTTAAATTGTGCCCTAGAGTTGAGGCTGAGTATATACTTCTGGGCCTGGATAGGGGGAAAAAAAGTGAATTTGTTCAGGGTACTAATTGGTCATTGTGGCTTAAACAAAAATCTTTTTTTGACTAAAACAGACACCAAGGAGGACTGTGTGCATTCTGGCAGGTAGACGAAACAATTGATCACCTTTTATTGGTATGTAAGAGCTTTAAGAAATAAAGGGAAAAGCTTTCAGAGGAATTCAAACATCTTCAAACATCATAAGGTAAACAAAAGTTACAGCATGTTATTTAGTACAAATATTGGGGAAATGTGGTAGTATTAGAAAGGTGTTGTTACATTACCTGATGGACAGAGAACAGAGGGCGAGAATATGAATCACTAAATATAGGAATTATAGTTGGTAGCTATTATAGACTATTCAATTAAGTCTGCTTTGCCATTAAAAGAAATGATAGGTCGAAGGGAGTGATTGGGACAGGCTGTGCCTGGGAAAGGGAAGCCACAGTGGAGTGGAACTAGTTCCTGTGGTGTGTCCCTGGAGCAAGGGGCCAGTTTGGGTTGCCAATTTTGGTTGGACCTATTCCTGGAGGTCTTATCACACAACATAATCTTTAATTAAAGATTAATCTTTCATTCCTGGAGACTCCAGGCCAATCCTGGAAGGTTGGTAACCCTAGGGCAGGTACTCAAGGCTCCAGGAAGGGAGCAGAGCTGACAAGAACTAGGGAGCTGCCAGGAGCATGCGCGTCAGAGACCCCAGGGAGTGTTGGCCCTGAAGCCTGAAAGAAGGGAATGAGATAAAAGACTGTTTTCTCTTGCCTTTGTTAAATGAATATACCTTCTCAAAAGGAGATGGGTACAGCAGCGAGTGTTAGGAAGCTGGGGAGAAGTCCTACCCTGTGACAACATCCCTGCAGCAAAGCTGCTAAAAGATTACCAAGTCATTTTTGAAGAACTGGGATTTCTTCCAGAAATCCTTATGAGAGGAGACTCAAAGAGCTTGGCTTTTTTAGCCTAACCAAAAGAAGGCTGAGGGGAGAAATGATTGGACATACGAACAAATAGATATAAACTAGCCAACAACAAGTTTAGGTTCAAAATTAGGTGAAGGTTTCTAATCATTAGAGAAGTGAAGTTCTGGAAGAGCCTTCCAAGGGGAGCAGTGGGGGGGGGGAAATGTCTAACTGGCTTCAAGACCAAGCTTGATAAGTTTATGGAGGGGTGATATGATGGGACTGCCTACAATGGCATGTGTCCCATCGGCAACTGCTAGTAGCAAATATCCCTAACAGTTGGAGACTGGACACTAGATGGGGAGGGCTCTGAGTTACTACAGAGATTTCTTTCCAATCTATCTGCCTGGTGGGTCTTGCGCACATGCTCAGAGTCTAACTGAATGCCATATTTGGGGTTGGGAAGAAATTTTATCCCAACCCCAAATATGGCATTCAGATTGACAGAGACCCTCTGGGTTTTTTGCCTTCCTCTGCAGGGTAGGGAACAAGTCACTTTTAGGTTTAAATTAGTGTAAATGGTGAATTCTCTGTAACTTGAAGTCTGTAAACCATGATTTGAGGACTTCAGTAACTCAGGCAGTGGTGTTATGCTTGGGCCTACTAGGATGTAGGCGATCCAGGCTAAATTCTCCCCTCTGCCTGATGAGGAGAAAGGAACTTAAATCTCCCATGCTGCAAGTGAGAGCCCAAGCCACTGGGCTATGGGATATGCTGGTATGGAGCTTTCTCAACCTGTTATCTTGAAGCTATTCCACTTTTTATAAATCGACACTGGAGCAGAGCCTTGAACTTGGGTCTCCGACATCCTACATAAGTGTCCTACCAACCAGGCTATATAGTCAGTCTTGATGTTTTCCTACCTACATGACTATCCATTGTCATCATGAATGATTATGACTAACAGTGGATAGTCATTGGGCCAAAAAGCTAGGGAGAATGATTCTAGACCCTTTTAGGGAGTGCATTAACCTGTTAAGGGTAAGACTCAGGTCCCTGTTCCAAAAACTATTTATTTATAATAAGTGGAACAACTTCAACAAGAAAGACTGAAAATGATCCATACCAGGATATCCCATAGCCCAGTGGATAGGGTATTCTCCTACAACACAGGAGACTCACAATCAAATCCCTTCTTATGAGGCAGAGGGAAGAATGAACTAGAGTACTTGATGCATTGAATATTAATGTCAGCAGCAAGATGTAGTAACAGGAGTTGTAGGGATTATTGTCATAGAAGATAACATTCTAGTGTACGGCTGCAGTGACAACATGGTGGAAGTTGTGGCAGATCACTACCACAACTTCATCTGTCTGCTAGAAAGAGCCAGGGAAGTAAATCTAAAATTAAATAACAATATTAAGTTGCTATTGACTGCAGCACCATACATGATATACTTGCTGACCTCCCAAGGGCTATGACTTCACCAAATATAAAAGCAATACAGCAGATGCCCACACCTAAAGATATTAAATCGGTTCAGAAACCATTAGAATTAGTAAACTATCTGACAAAATTTCTTACAAGCCTCTCAGATGTATGTGAACCCCTGCAGCAACTAGTGGCAGTGATGTAATGTGGAAATGACTACTTCAGTATGACGCAGCCATCATACATATCAAGGAGCAGGTGACCAAATATCCCAGCCTGAAATATTACCTTGTGAACCAAGAAGCATCACAAACCATTTCAGTAGAAAGTGACTATAAACCACTGGGAAACATTTTTTGAAAGCCACTGCTAGTGTCCCCAAAACACCTTCAACTCATGCAACAAGAAAGGGACTGATATGTACATAGCTGTCTTCTTATCTAGAGCAGAGCAGCCTTGCAGCTTGAAAATACATCAGCTGAAGAACAATATGAGATCCTCAATCTGACAGAAATACAGAAAACACAGAAATACATAAAAAGCACCAACCTAGCCACTTATATGCCAGCTTCAAGCAGGGTCTAAAAAGTATCAGAGACTAAATTATGTAAGACAAAGATCTACAAATGTTCATGTCTATCATTCTGTCAGGATGGCCAGGCACCAGGGGAGAAACTCCACCTGCCTCTCAGGAATACCAGAACTATGGAGGCAAGCTAAGCATACCAGATGGTGTCATATATAAAGGCAATTGAATCATTATTTTCAGATCACTGAGAACAGAACCTCTCAAGAATACATTGGAGCCATTTGGGATTAAAAACATTTCTTTAGAAAACCACAGACACCTTATACTGGCCAAACATGCCCAAGGATATCAAGGATCTGATGAGTAGTTGTGATACATGTGGGCAAATACCGGTGACGCATCAAAGAGAGACCATGAAAATACACAGTATTCCTAACAGACCTTGTAGCAAAATAGGAATGGACTTTTCATCGCAAACCACGCACACAAGATCAGTATTGTAAACTACTCTTCAGACTTCTGGAACCAACATGAACAGACAGACACTACCACAGCACCCATCATAGACAAAACAATGGAGAATTTCAGAAGATATGGAATTCAAAAGTGTGAAGTTAGAGACAACATACCCTACCTTGCTTGCAGTGAGTTTGTTCAATTTACCTGGAAATGGGAGTTCATTACCATATCATAACCAGTCAAATGGCAAAGATGAATCATCCATTACAATTGCTAAGACTCTACTAAAAAAAGCTCCAAAAAGCAAAGAAAATATATGGCAATTTTTTTTTTGAATGGAGAAACACTCCAACAGAAGGTATTTATAGCAGCCTGGTACAATGCTTGAAGTCAACACATACTTGTACCTTGGTGCCTCTAAGCACCCACATTACTACAATTGGCAGTAGTGGAAGGAGTAACAGATGAAAAGGAAGAGACACATGTGAAGGTCAAAGCCTACCAACCAGCTAAAGACCTACAAGAACTACAACTAGGAGACCCTGTCAGGATCAAATTATTTCCTCAGGACAAATCATGTACTTTGAAGTAAGCTACATGTGTGAAACAGACACATCCTCTTTAATGTAGTAGCTGATAAGCATATATATCTCCAAAACCGTAAGTACATTTGACTGCTATGACCACAAGATACATACATGAAAATGGAGGCCAGTGAAATACTTTGTCCCTTGAGACTTGATCAGCAGGACACGGAAGGAGTATAGGCTGATCAGACACCAATAGACTTGGAACAGAGTCTCAAAATATCACACCAACACAAGAACTAAGTGCAAGGCAGACTCCTTTTATCACAAGAAACACTAACACTTGTTCAATATCAAACTACGTCCGAGATACTCACAGTTGGTTGTACAATACTAAGGCGTGAAAGTTTAACACTTGAAATCCAGAGGAAAATACCTTAGTTAATAAGCAAATTAAGAGTTACTTAACCAAAAAAATAGTTGGTGTTAAGTTAGATATATGATGATTCATTGGTTAGGAGAGTATAATAAAACATGGAGTTAGTAAACAGGTTATGGTATTCAAGTTTAATTTTGAAATCTCAAATAAATGTGACAACAGATGTTAAAATAATTAGTTTTCCAATTCTATAACAAGAATCAAATCCATATACTATAGATGATGAAATTCCTATATTATATTCTATGAAAAGATGTGTCTATTGTATACTATGGTATGTTGGCTGAGGGATGAGTGAGGAAAGCTGTGAATAGCTGTTACAGCATGTGGCTTGTTCCCAGTGGCAACGGCAGGCTCTTTATATCAAATCCAGTGTGCCTCTTCACAAGACTGATTCTTGACTAGATTACACACTCAAGAGAATGACTCATAATTTATGCCAGCAATTTGTTTTTGTCTCATATGTAGCTAAAAAAATAAAAACCCACAGCTGCTTACTACATTCACAATAGGGGCCCTGAACCCGATCCCAGTGAGTCAATTGCTGTCAATGGGAGCAGGATCAGACCTGAAAACAAGCAAAATCTTGCATCCTAAAGAAGAAGAGCAAAGAATTATACAATCACATCAGAAACTAAAATATTTAAGATGCAGCCTCACTTCTCATGGACATCTAGTCACTGGGGAAAAAAATCATGTGTCCAAAAAGAATTAGGAAAAAATAACAAGAACCATCCCACTTAGTATTTTTATTACTCTTCTGATTTGAATATATGTCTTAATAATCCTTTTTTACACAATCAAATATTTCATCTTATTATATGTTATAAACACTCCATCGTAGATTAAAATGATCGTAGCTATTAAGCCCTTCAAAAGGGCTATTATGCAAATAGTATTTTAAGTATAATACTATTTCATACAACCAGGAGCATTGAAAGATGAGATTAGTTTAATTGTAAGGAAAAATACAACTTTTTGTATACACCATAGACAGACAAGTACAGTGTACTTTCTATTCAGTGCAGAGACTTTTTTTTTTTTTTTAAATCAAGGCCGAGAGAGCTGTAGTAAACAAGCATCCTATCAAGCAATTCTCTTCCAGATAGAATGAGGAGGAAACTTGCATCTAAAGCATGACTGTTCCTAATTAATTATCTAAATAACAAATGCAGCATTATCCTGTAAGCCGTACAAACAATTTTATTGTTCATCCTCAGTATTTGATTTTTAATGGAGTCATAATCCAAACACTTTCAGATTGTCCATCTGGAGCATATAAACAGTTATATAAAACTATTTACTGGTTTTTAAACTCTGGTAAATGCAATTTGCCTATTTTGCAATGCCATTATGTTGTTATCTGAACATTTAGCTCTAGCTTAATACCCATGTGTTGAAAGGGCCTGATTCTGAATAGCTTTGGGCAAGGTGCATGTGTTCAACTCTCACCAATGCCAGTCAGTATCTCCTTGGATTCATTAAGGACCTGGCAAGATAGGGCTCTAAACTGGCTTTTGGAGACTGATGGGGAGAAAATGAACGGCCATACTTATTACTTCTTCAGCCACTTTACACAGAAGATTTGCCCATGCTGTTGAAAGGTCTCAAAGGAGTTCATTAGAAACTCCATTACTGGACTACTATTTCTAGGGCTTGTGACCTTTGGTGAAAAATGTAGATCTGTGGCCTACAGACACATTTTGCAAATTCATGTTGATGTTACCAAACTGTTCAGATACATCTTTAACATGTTGAGATAAAAATGATTTTATTTTTTTACTTTTTAATTCACCAAAAATGTTTAAAATGTTCATTTTGGTTTGACTCAAAATATTTTTCTTTTACTTTTCAAAATTGCCACTGAACTGAAAAATGCATTATTCACTCAGCTCCAGTTATTTCTTTTGCAGCATTCAAAAAGACAATCAGCTTTAAGGCCTGATCCACAATCTCCTGAAGTAGAGGGAAAGACTCCCATTGACTTCAGTAAGCTTTGAATCACCTAGTTTGGTATACAATTTTTTGGAGTCTTACAAGTATAAGCATTTATCGCTTAAAAATGTTAGATCAGGATTTTTGTTTTGAGGTTCATCTTATGTGAATCAACTACCATAATAAAATGTATTGATTAGCAAACTTGTTTTAAAACTAAAGTAAGTGAGACGGTTCAATAAAACAATTTCATGCTGTGATAACACTGCACATAAGAAAATGAAGATCTAATTATGCGTGTGTCTGTGAGAGAAAGCTTTTTCACCACCACAAAGCACATGCATATACTTTACATCAAAACTACTTTTTTTTCCCCTTTCACTCCTGGGGTCAAATTCAGACTTACGGTGCAGTGTCCCATTAGTAACTACCTGGGCTGATCATCAGTACATATGAACAAACAAGGTACTTACAGCATAGGTAGATGTAAACAAGGGAGGTTGCAGCTGCTGAAAATATGCATTTTGGTCCCACACAGTTTCTAGGGGACAGTCCTAACACAGGCAACAGCAGCAGAGCTCCATCTCGCAATCCAGAACTTCTGGCTGTGCTTGACCTCAATGAATTGTTGCACAGAAATATCAGTAAAATTTGCCTGGGGGGGAAAAAACCATGAAATCAAGGACTAGGGAAGCCATTTTGAAAATGGAGGAAGTAGCAAATGCTCTTGTCTAATCACAAGAAAAGGACCTAGCAGTGTGGAGAGACTCTCAGAAATACCACTTGCTTCTAGGAAAAACCTGTGATACTGTACCGCCTTCTAGTTATCTAGTAGCTTCCCTTCTAGGTAGACTGATTCAAGTGGATTCATTTACTCCTTTTTTTCCCCAAAAATTACATTTTCTCCTGACTCCATGTAATAAAGGCGAGACACACAGGAGCTCAGAGATTAGCACAAGTCTCCTTATGTCCAAGCATAAGTAACCGAACATACACACACACTTCCCAGGTGTTCAATAAGTGCACCTGGCCTCATTCAGTGTGTCTATATATCTATCTTTGTAGGTACTTACTTGGTTCTGGAGAGAATAGACCTCAGTATGGATGCAAAAATGGGTATTAACAAAATTATTATAGTTTACTCTGATGGTAGGTTATTACAAATTTGGCTGCCCATCTACTCAGTTTTAAGAGACCTCTAAAATTACTTTTATACCCACAATGCTTGAAGACTATAACAACACATGCTTATGTTTTTGGATGCTTATTTTATTAAATGAAATGTTCAGGCTTATTAAAGAAATCCCAGGAGGCTACTGGTGCTGAAACAATTTTTATACCGGGGTGCAGTAAGCAGAAACCATGTATTTGGGTTGTTGTTACTACTTCAAACCAGGGGGTGCGGCAGCACCTCTAGTTCCTGCACTTATGCAAGAGGCCTCTCCTTGTCAGCCGAAGACAAGCCTCAAGTGTCAAAGCAGATAACACCCAAGTGTGTTAATACGGACTCTAAAAAGCAACTTTTATGACTTCTATCTTGCTTTAATTTTCTATACTATTTTCTTTTGTGCTATATTTTAGGAAATGCATATAAAACATTGGTTTTTGTGATTTATAATATTTAATAGAAGTTTTAACTGCAAATTGTGAATGTTATAAATGGCAGATCATAGCCAACCAATTGTTTTCTCAAAAAGCATGACACAGCAGTCTTGTGTTAAGATTATAAGATTTTATCTCAAAGAATAGACTTTATAAAATATTTATAGTTTAGGAGAATTCCTGCTTTTAAAAGAACACAAGGATGCAAAAAGGAATGATGCATATGAGATATTACCAGAGCCATAAAACTAAGGTATAAAAATTGGCTTTTCTTTACCCTCCTTTGCAAGAAGAAAGCTTCAGTTTTAAACCCCCCATAAATTATAGAAATATTGAAAATAATTCCTTTTAGAAGCACTCTGAATACTTACAGTTGGGGAATATTCTGTAGAAAATCACTGTAACTTCTAAATTCACATTCCTGCTTAAAGGTGAATACTTCGTAATTCTATAAATGCTTAAAATAGCATGAGCCTCTTGAGATGTACATTTGCAAATGTTTTGCATTTAAATGTAAACTTTGAATGTAATACCTTCCTAATAGCATTGCTATATAAGTGGTATGTTGTTTTATGTATCACTATGGGGTCCTAAGACCTTGCTATAAATGGCTGCTATTGTAAGAAGTGATCTGAGTATAGAGTCTTTATATTCATTGGGGAAATAGTAGTTGTTGGGCAATGTTTAAGCATCTCCATGAACAAACTCAAGCGCTACCTCTCTAACAATGGCTATTTTAAATGTAAAGCCCCTCTTTAAGAATTAAGTTAAATAAAGAATATTTTGAGAACTGGAAAACTTTTATAACTAACATAAGGATTTTTCGACTTATTTGAAGCAAAATTGCAACTCCTCCTAAATGCTAGAAAAACTCAAAATATGTCTCAAATAATGGATTGAATAGAAGAAAAAAAGTTAAAACTCTAACTTTAAAGATGCTTTGAGAATTTCCTGCCACAAGAACAAAGGCGATTAGAAGTATGCTGTATGTGTATTAACATATTTATGAGCTTGAAAATATTACTACAGACAAACCCACAAAGTCACTGAGCCAATGAAAGGAAGACAGCAGTTACATTTTCTATCCAAGCAAAACTTGAATGTGTGTTGTCCTTCTTCTGTGAAATTAGAGGAAAGAGATGGGTATAATGCCTCTCTCTGAATTGAGAAAACAATTTAGCAGCACTCTCTGCTAAGAACTCCAGGCAACAGTCTCATCGCTATCTCTCATCTCTGCTCATCCCGTCTCTCTAAGGCCTGGTCTACACTATGAGTTTAGGTCGAATTTAGTGGCATTAAATCGAATTAAGCCTGGACACATTCTCACGGCTAAGTCCCTTTTTTCGACTTAAAGGACCCTTTAAACCGGTTTCTTTACTCCACCTTCGACAAGGGGATTAGCGATAAAATCGGCCTTAGCAGGTCGGAATTGTGGTAGTGTGAATGGAATTTGACGTTATTGGCCTCCAGGAGTTATCCCACAGTGCTTCATTGTGACCGCTCTGGACAGCGCTCTCAACTCAGATGCACTGACCAGGTAGACAGGAAAAGCCCCACGAACGTTTGAATTTCATTTCCTGTTTGCCCAGCGTGGAGAGCACAGGTGACCATGCAGAGCTCATCAGCACAGGTAACCGTGATGGAGTCCCAGGATCGCAAAAGAGCTCCATCATGGACTGAACGGGAGGTATGGGATCTGCTCGCCATATGGGGAGATGAATCAGTGCTAGCTGAACTCCGTAGCAGTAAACGAAATGGCAAAAATATTAGAAAAGGTCTCAAAGGCCATGAAGGACAGAGGCCATAACAGGGACGCACAGAAGTGCCGCGTGAAAATTAAGGAGCTAAGGCAAGCCTACCGCAAAGCCAGAGAGGCAAACGGAAGGTCCGGGGCAGAGTCGCAAACATGCTGCTTCTACACGGAGCTGCATGCCATGCTAGGGGGTGCAGCCACCACTACCCCAACCGTGTGCTTTGACTCCTTCAATGGAGAAACACGCAGGGAAGTGGGTTCGGGGTACGAGGAAGATGAGGATGAAGATAATGTAGATAGCTCACAGCAGCAAGGAAGCGGAGAAACCAGTTTCCCCAACAGCCAGGATATGTTTATCACCCTGGACCTGGAACCAGTAACCCCCGAACTCACCCAAGGCATGCTCCCAGACCCTGAGGGCACACAGGGGACCTCTGGTGAGTGTACCTTTGTAAATATTACACATGGTTTAAAAGCAAGCGTGTTTAATGATTAATGATTAATTTGCCCTGGCAATTGCGGTCAGTACAGCTAGTGGAAAAGTCTGTTAACGTGTATGGGGATGGAGCGGAAATCCTCCAGGGACATCTCCAGAAAGCTCTCCTTCGTGTACTCCCAAAGCCGTTGCAAAAGGTTTCTGGGGAGGGCTGCCTTATCCCGTACGCCATGGTAAGACACTTTACCACGCCAGGCCAGTAGCATGTAGTCTGGAATCATTGCATAACACAGCATGGCAGCGTATGGTCCCGGTGTTTGCTGGCATGCAGACAACATCCATTCCTTATCACTCTTTGTTATCCTCAGGAGAGTGATATCATTCACGGTCACCTGGTTGAAATGGGGCAATTTTATTAAGGGGACATTCAGAGGTGCCCGTTCCTGCTCTGCTGAACAGAAATGTTCCCCGCTATTAGCCACACGGTGGGGGGGAGGGGTGAAGTGACCATCCCAGAGAATTGGGTGTGTGGGGGGGAGGGGTGTTTGTTGGGTTTGTGCTTCATGTTAACCCGGAAACCGCAGCCACTCCTTTTACATTGCAAACCCATTTTAAATGGCCAACCCAACGGGTGCTTGGTATGGGAAATGAGGGCGCTACTGTTTGAAACCATTCCCACATGTTAAGAAGGTTAAAAAAGCCAAAAGACTGTGGCATACCATGGCTACCTGCAAGCCGAAATCTGTTGCCTGGCACTGCGTGAGTGATCTCTCACACCAAACTGGCAGGCCCTCAATATAAGAGGAAAAATGCGACCTTGTAACGAAAGCACATCTGCTGTGTAATGTGAACAGCAAAATTTAACGTGAAAGAGTGTACCCATTGTTCTCTAAAATGTCTTTTTTAACCACCTCTCCCTTCTCCTCCACCAGCTGCAAATGTTTCTCCTTCACAGAGGCTAGTGAAGATTAGAAAGAGAAAACGGAGGACATGGGATGATATGTTCACGGAGCTCCAGGTGTCCTCCCACGCTGACAGAGCACAGCAGAATGCGTGGAGGCAGTCAATGTCAGACTACAGAAAAGCACAATATGAACGAGAGGAGAGGTGGCGGGCTGAATCGCGGGATGAACAGAGCAAGTGGCGGGCTGAAGATGATAGGTGGCATCAGCTTGCAGACAAAAGGCTGCTAGACATCAAACTGATATGCTCCAGAGTATGGTTGAGCTGCAGGAAAGGCAGCAGGAGCAGAGACCACCGCTACAGCCCCTGTGTAACCAACAGCCCTCCTCCCCAAGTTCCATAGACTCCTCACCCAGATGCCCAAGAACACGGTGGGGGGGCCTCCGGCCACCCAGTCACTCCACCCCAGATGATTGCCCGAGCATCGGAAGGCTGGCCTTCAATAAGAGTTAAAGTTTTAAATGGCAGTGTGTCCTTTTCCTTCCCTCCTCCCCCACCCATCTCAGGCTACCTTGGCAATTATCCCCCTAGTTGTGAGATGAATTAATAAAGAATGCACGAGTGTGAAGTAACAATGACTTTATTGCCTCTGAAAGCGGTGCTCGAGGGGGGAAGGGGAGGGTGGCGTGGTTGGTTTACAGGGAAGTAGAGTGAACCGGGTGGGGGGGGGGCGGAGGGTTCATCAAGGAGAAACAAACAGAAGTTTCACACTGTAGCCTGGCCAGTCACAAAACTCGTTTTCAAAGCTTCTCTGATGCGCACCGCGCCCTGCTGTGCTCTTCTAACCGTCCTGGTGTCTGGCTGCGCATAATCAGCGGCAGGCGATTTGCCCCAACCTCCTACCCTGCCATAAATGTCTCCCCCTTACTCTCACAGATATTGTGGAGCGCATAGCAAGCAGCAATAACAATGGGGATATTCTTTTCGCTGAGGTCTGAGTGAGTCAGTAAGCTGCGCCAGCACACTTTTAAACATCCAAATGCACATTCCACCACCATTCAGCACTTGCTCAGCCTGTAGTTGAACAGGTCCTGACTACTGGCCAGGCTGCCTGTGTACGGCTTCGTGAGCCATGGCATTAAGGGGTAGGCTGGGTCCCCAAGGATCACGATAGGCATTTCAACATGCCCAACGGTTAGTTTCTGGTCTGGGAAGAAAGTCCCTTCCTCCAGCTTTCGAAACAGACCAGAGTGCCTGAAGACGCGAGCATCATGTACCTTTCCCGGCCATCCCACGTTGATGTTGGTGAAACGTCCCTTGTGATCCACCAGGGCTTGCAGCAGCATTGAAAAGTACCCCTTGCGGTTTACTTAGTCGGTGGTATGGTGCTCTGGTGATAAGATAGGGATATGGGTTCTGTCTATCGCCCCACCACAGTTTGGGAATCCCATTTCAGCAAAGCCATCCACTATGGCCTGCACGTTTCCCAGAGTCACTACCCTTGATATCAGCAGGTCTTTGATTGCCCTGGCAACTTGGATCACAGCAGCCCCCACAGTAGATTTGCCCACTCCAAATTGATTCCCGACTGACCGGTACCTGTCTGGCGTTTCAAGCTTCCACAGGGCTATCGCCACTCGCTTCTCAACTGTGAGGGCTGCTCTCATCTTGGTATTCTGGTGCTTCAGGGCAGGGGACAGCAAGTCACAAAGTTCCATGAAAGTGCCCTTACGCATGCGAAAGTTTTGCAGCCACTGGGAATCGTCCCACACCTGCAACACGATGCGGTCCCACCAGTCTGTGCTTCTTTCCCGGGCCCAGAATCGGCGTTCCACGGCATGAACCTGCCCCAGTAACACCATGATTTGCACATTGCTGGGGCCTGTGCCTTGTGAGAGGTCTATGTCCATGTCAATTTCCTCATCACTCTCGTCGCCATGCTGCAATCGCCTCCTCGGCTGGTCCTGGTTTTGCTTTGGCATGTCCTGGCTCTGCATATACTCCAGGACAATGCGCGTGGTGTTCATAGTGCTCATAATTGCCACGGTGATCTGAGCAGGCTCCATGATCCCAGTGCTATGGCGTCTGGTCTGAAAAAAGGTGCGAAACTAGTATCTGACGGACGGAGGGAGGGAGGGAGAGAGGGGCGAGTGACGACATGGCGTACAGGGG
Source organism: Chrysemys picta bellii (assembly GCF_011386835.1). Taxonomy (NCBI): domain Eukaryota; kingdom Metazoa; phylum Chordata; order Testudines; family Emydidae; genus Chrysemys; species Chrysemys picta. The sequence continues at coordinate 19,681,616 of NC_088795.1, forward strand.
ATTAAAATCAACAAAGGTGGCTGTGCATCAGGGAGAAACACAAACAACTGTCACACAGAATGGCCCCCCCAAAGATTGAACTCAAAACCCTGAGTTTACCAGGCCGTTGATTTCACGGAGGGAGAGGGAAGCAAATGAATACAGAACAAATCTATTTTTTACATCTTAAGCTGGCAGCCGACGGTGCAGCATGACTGATAGTCCTCGGCATCTTCTGGGTGCTTGGCAGAAAATACTGGGCACTTGACAGAAAATAGTGTACTAAGACTGATAGCCATCATCATCAAGATGGTTCGATAGGACTGAGCATGTCTGCCCAGGTGCCCATGATTGAACTGCAATATGACGACGATGGATATCAGTCTTAATACACCATCTACTGCCGAAAGGCAAGGGGCTGCTGCTGTGTAGCAACCCCACGTCTGCCAGCACCTGAAGGCTACCAGTCATACTGCACCAAAAGGCAATTAGTTAGCTGCTGCTGTATAGCAATGCAGTACCATGTCTGCCGGCACCCAGATGACATATGGTGACAGTGAGCTGAGTGGGCTCCATGCTTGGCATGGTATGTTGTCTGCACAGGTAACCCAGGTAAAAAGGTGCGAATCGATTGTCTACCGTTGCTCTGACGGAGGGGGAGGGGCCTGACGACATGTACCCAGAACCCCCCGCGACACTGTTTTGCATCATTCAGGCATTGAGATCTCAACCCAGAATTCCAATGGGCAGCAGAGACTGTGGGAACTGTGGGATAGCTACCCATAGTGCAATGCTCCGGAAGTCGATGCTAGCCTCGGTACTGTGGATGCGGTCCGCCGACTTAATGCACTTAGAGCATTTTATGTGGGGACACACACAGTCGGCTGTATACAACCGATTTCTATAAAACCAACTTCTATAAATTCAACCCAATTTCGTAGTGTAGACATACCCTAAGCAAGATGGCTAAGAAGAAAGCTGCCACAGAGCAACATCAAGAAGCAACATTCCAATTAAACACTGTTTCTTCAGCATCAGGTGTGAGATGAAACTTGTCAAAGCACTGGCAAGGAATTTGTTTTAATTTTTTCTTGCAAAGATTTTAATGGGATATTGAAATGCTATTGTAATTTAAGACATTGACAGCTTCTCCTGTTAAACCCTGATTGTTAGATGGTGTATTCCTGAAAAAGAGACATAAGCCAACATTGGTAAACAGAGAGAAATAGTGGCATTTAATTTGAATTTATGATTCTTAATACTCATTGGTTTGCCTGTCTGAAGACAACTCCTTTAATGGCTCCTTTTATGTAACTGATCTGAAGACTTTATTTGGTTTCATGGGACTTATTTCAGACTACTCATCATTGCATTTTACTAAAATGTTTAGTTTATCCATAACAAACCAAACAGGATTCATTAATCCCTCGGAGGAAGTTCTTTTATTCACCTATAATTTTTTTCATTGTTTCACAGAACTCACCACTAATTTGGGAGTCTAGTGTAACTTGGTGTTGATTTACCTCTAGAAGTGTGCCAGCAATAGAGTCAGGCCCACTCTCAAAGGTGTAATGTCCTTCAAAAGCACTCCTCAGAAAGATATCCAGAGAAACTGTAACTGAAGTAACCACTGTTTGTTGTCTGTGTCCTCTTTTAATTAATTTATTTAATAATAAAATAGTCATAATTGATAAGTGTGATTATTTTGCTGTTCTTCAATCATAGTGTCCTTTAATGATTGGCCAAAAAAACTCATGTGATTCAAATAGTGGGAGTCACATCCCTGAATTGGCATTAAGACAGACAATTATTAAGATCTGGCCTGCCATTTCTTGTTTCTTTAGACTGTAAGTTTTAGTAATTTTGGGGTAAAATTACTTGGTGTTCAACTTCAAGTACCACTTTCTGCCCCATAGCTCCCATCACCCATAGTATCTGAGCACTGTAATATCTGGGTAGTCGAATAGTGAAATCTGGGCCCCACTGAAGTCAATGGAAACTTTCCCATTGACTTCAATGGGGTCAGGATTTCACCTTAAGTAAAGTAAAGCCCAAGTAATAGCACTATATGCTGGTACATAAGAATGGCCCTACTGGGTCACACCAAAGGTCCATCTAACACAGTATCCTGTCTTCCGACAGTGGCCAGTGCCAGGTGCCCCAGAGAGAATGAACAGAACAGGTAATCATCAAGTGATCCATCCCCTGTCACTCATTCCCAGCTTCTGGCAAACAGAGGCTAGGAACACCATTCCTGCCCATCCTGGCTAATAGTCATTGATGGACCTATCCTCCATGAATTTATCTAGTTCTTTTTTGAACCCTGTTATGGTCTTGGCCTTCACAAAATCCTCTGGCAAGGAGTTCCACAGGTTGACTGTGTGTTGTGTGAAGAAATACTTCCTTTTATTTGTTTTAAGTCTACTGCCTGTTAACTTCATTTGGTGATCCCTAGTTCTTGTGTTATGAGAAGTAGTAAACAACACTTCCTTATCTACTTTCTCTACACCAGTCATGATTTTATAGACCTCAATCATATCTCCCCTTAGCCTTCTCTTTCCCAAGCATCATCTCATCCATGCATTGAGACTCTGCAGTTCTGCCTGTCTAACTGGCCCTGTGCGTGGAACTGGGATCATCTCAGAGAATGCTACCATGGCGGTCCTGGACTTCAATCTCTTATCTAGCAACCTAAATTTGGCCTCCAGGACCTCTCTCTTATCCTTCCCTATGTCATTGGTACCTACATGTACCACAACCACCGGCTCCTCCCCAGCACTAAACATAAGTCTATCTAGATGTCTCATGAGAGCCGCAACCTTTGCACCAGGCAGGCAAGTCACTATGCGGTTCTCCCGGTCATTGCAAACCCAGCTATATATGTTTCTAATGATGGAATCATGCATTACTAATACCTGTTTCTTTCTAATAGCTGGAGTTCCCTCCCCAAGAGAGGTATCCTCAGTGCAAGAGGATACCACAATATCATCTGGAAGGAGGGTCCCAACTATGGGATTGTTTCCCTCTGCTCTATTTAGATGCTCTCCTTCCTGGGGACTTTCATCCTCCTCAACAGCATGAGGTTGTCAGACCAGGGGTGGGACCGTTCTACTGTGTCCTGGAAAGTCTCATTTATGTGCCTCTCTGTCTCCCTCAGCTCCTCCAGTTCAGCCGCCCTGGTCTCCAAAGCCCATACATGGTCTCTGAGGGCCAGGAGCGCCTTGCACTGAATGCACACATACGCCACCTGCCCATAGGGAAGTAATCATACATGCTGCATTGGTTGCAATAAACTATGTACCCCCCACTTCTGCCTGCATTATCTTTTTACTCCTGCAGCTGGTTTCTTTGTTGTTGTTCTGTTTATATCAAGGGGGTGTTTTTGGCTTTTAAATTTAAAGAATGTTGAGTTCTAGCCCCTGCTCACACTCCCCCTGGAGAACTCCCTTGCAAAACTCCTGTTAGCCGCTCCTGTTCGCTAGGTCCTCTGGTCGCTTAGGAGCAGGGCCGTCTCTAGTGATTTTGCTCTACCGCCGCTTCATTCTACGGCGGCAATTTGGCAGCAGGTCCTTCGCTCCAAGAGGGAGTGACGGCCCCGCCGCCAAATTGCCGCCGAACGGCCGGAGGTGCCGCCCCCCTCTTCATAGGCTGCCCCAGGCACCTGCTTGCTACGCTGGTGCCTGGAGCCGGCCCTGCTTAGGAGCGGGCTTTTTAAACTCCTGGTCTCCCTGAGTAGCCCCGAGTACAGTTCAAAGGGTATGAAAAGGTAAAAATCTACCCTACAAACCAGGACAGAACAGGTAGGTGCTGAATGCACTCACAGAACCACTGACATTATAGGAACTGATTGTGATGTTTGTAGCTGCATTGGAACTCAATCTACCTTTCAGATTTTGCCCGGGGGGCGGGAGGTAGGCAATTATATTTTCTAGATGAACATTACAAAAATAAACTTAACAATTACAGTTTGATAATAAGATACATATTTTAAAGAAGAAATGGACTAGATTAGATGATCTCAGTTTTAAGGGTAAGATTTTGTGGCTTTACAAGACAGAAACACTGACAGAGCAGCACAGATGCGGTCAGGGCCAGTAAACTTTTCTAAACATTGGTCCTGGATCAATGATCAGAAAAGAAAAATGTCTTCCCTTGAGACTTAGCAACATCTCCCATCTAGTAGTCACAAGTCCCAGCACAACCCAACAGAATTCAGGAACAGTTCTAAGGGTGGGTTTCTGCCTATTCTGGCAGAGAAGAGTATACAAAAAGTAGGAGGGTAGTTGTCTTCTTCCATGGAAGTGTGGGAAGGAGAAGGTTTGCTGTATGTGCATTCCAGGGAGAAGTACCTGAAAGTAAATGTGAGGGGACTGCTTGCATTATAGCATCCTGTGATGCAGCAAAATCACTGTATATATTTTACACACACACACACACACACACACACACACACACACACACACACACACACACACACACACACGAATAGACACACTGAGTCAGACCAATTTTCTATCTAGCCCAGTATCCTATCTTCCGACAGGGGCCAATGCTAGGTGCTTCACAGGGAATGAACAGAACAGGGCAATTATCATGCGATCCATCCCTGGTCATCCACTGCAAGCAGGGACTAGGGATTACCCAGAGCATGGGGTTGCATCCCTGATCATCTTGGCTAGTAGCCACTGATGGACCTATCTTCCATGACCTTATCTGTGAACCCCAATATAGTTTTGGCCTTCACAACATTCCCTGGCAATGAGTTCCACAGGTTGACTGTGTTGTGTCAAGAAGTACTTCCTTATGTTTGTTTTAAACTTGCTACCTGATTCACTTTCTCCACACCATTCATGATTTTATAGACCTCTATTATATCCCCCTTAGGCATCTCTTTTCCAAACTAAAAAGTCCCAGTCTTTTTAATCACTCCTCATACAGACGCTGTTCCATACTCAATCATTTTTGTTGCCCTTCCCTGTATCTTTTCCAATTCTAATATATCTTTTTTTATGATGGGGTGACCAGAACTGCATGCAGTATTTAAGGTGTGGGCTTACCAGGGATTTATATAGTAGCACTGTGATATTTTCTTTCTTATTATCTAACCTTTTCCTAATGATTCCTAACATTGTTAGATTTTTTGACTGCCACATTGAGAGGATGTTTTCAGAGAACTATCCACAATGACTCCAAGACCTCTTTCTTGAGTGGTAATATCTAATTTAGACCTCATCATTTTGCATGTATAGTTGGGGCCTGTGGATCTCTTTGTCAGAGGATGTTGTGAAGGCCATGACTATAACAGGGTTCAAAAAAAAGAACTAGATAAATTCGTGGATTAGCCAGCATGGGCAGGGATGGTGTCTCTAGCCTCTGATTGCCAGAAGCTGAGAATGGGCGACAGGGGATGGATCACTTGATTACCTGTTCTGTTCACTCCCTCTGGACACCTGGCATTGGCTACTGTCAGAAGACAGGATACTGGGCTAGATGGACCTTTGGTCTGACCAAGTATGATCATTCTTATGTTCTTATGGATTATGTTTTCCAATATGCATTTTTTGCATTTATCAACACTGAATTTCATTTGCCATTTTGATGCCCAGTCACCCAGTTTAGTGGCATCCCTTTGTAACTCTTCAAAAGCTGCTTTGGAATTAACTATCTTGAGTAATTTTGCATCCTCTGCAAATTTTGCCACCTCGCTGTTTACCCCATATTCCAGATCATTTATATATGCTCATATAGAATGGGCAAATTCTGTTCTCCTTCACACAGAGATAAATCTGACATAGTTCCATTGACCTCAAGAAAGTCACTGTAGATTTACACAGAAATTTGCACCCTTGGATGTTTCACTTGAATATTACAATTTGCATTTGTGATGGGATGTAAAGACCCTACAAGGGAATGGACACTAAAGGGTGTGATAAGGGAGCACTCACCTCCCCAGCTGCAATCTACGGGCAGGCTAACAACAGTAGAGATATAAGGCTGAAGCCCAGGTGGAGCAAGGTGGCTGCTGGAGAGACAGAGAGCCACAGTGAAGGGGGTGCCCACAGGGTCAGACCAGAGGAAGCTGCTCAGAGAAGTTTACCAGCCAGGAGGGACCTGCAAAGCCAAGACAGGAAGCAGCCCAGTGAAGCATTAGGAGAGTTAAACACACAAGTCACAGATTGCATCACCCAGGGTCCCTGGGCTGTGGCTGGGTCCCCCTACCAACCCTGAACAGCTGGGGGTAGTGACTGTCAAGGGTGGCAACAATAACAGGAATATTAGATTTCACCTTTGTGTTCACTTTTTAACTTTCTTTACTTTCTACCCTGTTGAAGAAAGGGGAAAAAACCCGTAAAGGGGGCAGCACCAGAAAGGGGGTTAGGAGAGGCCCTGAGAGAAATGCTCAAACTCCTGGGACTATTGAGCAAAGGTCCACTACAGTGGCCAGTAGAAGTTTGGGTCCGGAAAGAGGAGAGACACAACTCACCCACCTGGAAGACAGGAGTTACAGATGACACTAGCCAGAGATAGGTTCCCATCCATGAACCAACTAAGGGAAACTGAGGCAGGGATGACCACCATTCCCTGGCATATCACCAGCCCTGCTACAGGGTTGAGGTCCCTCTGATACATACATGCTTTTAATAACTGCAAAAATGTGGTTTCTCTAACATGAAAGATAACCATCACTTGTGACTGCAAAATATATCCTTTTTACCATGTATCTAAATAATTTATATTATCTTGAATCTACAATTTGGTAACAACCTCTCACACACTTGTAAAATGAAATCTTAATCTGGTATTGGACTGTAGTTTAGTTAATGTGCTTTCTCTTCATGTTACATTCACACTAGGGGTCTAATTTATAAAACTTCCCAGTATGGACAATTCTACTTTCCTTTCACGCAGCTAACTGAGAATGCTTATTCAATGAAGGCGTGTTTAAAAACTTACCACAAAAGAATATAGTGTGATGCATACTGCTTACTTATCACAGACTGCATCTAATTATACCTTAATGTGGCTTATGGGAAACAAATATGCCTCAGGTTAGTAAAAAGAGGACATAATTCTTAAATCATGCATAAAACCTAAATATTGGATTTTACAGACCCTATTCCAACGAAATACCTAAGCACATGCCTACCTTTAAGTACATGAGTAGTTCCACTGAACGCAGCAGGGCTATTCACACGCTTAAGATTAGACATGTGTTTAAGAGCTTTACTAGAATGGGTTTGATGAGCCTAACCCAAATTTCACTGAAGCCAATGTGAGTCTCTTCACTTACTTTGGTGGACTTTGGATTAGGCTTTACACGCCTGTACTGTGGAGAGGAGGGTGCAGAATGAACTCTAAACCTATAAACATGGGGTCAGGCCACAGCAGCAACCTAATGTATTGTTCCTTGTGCAACTATACAAGAATTCCTACCCACTGAATTATTATAGGTGCAGAACCAGTGACTTTTTATCTAGCTTATCCCCAGCGCTCCCATCCACAATGGCATATATAGCTCTAGCATGATGCCCATGACCCTAGGTCGCAGGGAGCGAGGAAGCTTACTGAAGAGCTGCTCAATCCACAAGCAGACAATTGGGTTCCTCAATGAAAAAAGGGGGCCCATCCCCATTTGGTGAATTTCACCTGATAAAGACTATGTTCCCACCACTTTCATCCAGTGTTGGGAAAAAAAGCAGAGAGAAGACCAGGACATACAGAACTGAATATGAAAAACTAGCAGCCTTGTGTTTCAAATATGAATGGTTAGCTTAATAAAAAATGAGGAGCGGTAGAGGGGCAGGCATTCTTGCTAGTGAGCAAAAGCATGCGTGGTTCAAAATATATTGCAAATGTTATTGAAGTGAGATGCTGAGGGGAAAGTATTTGACTTCATAAAAAGTTCATTTTTATTCAAACATCGCGTAGGCATACTGTGAGGAAACAAATCCTATAAAAAAACCAATAGGAGTGCAATAATAGAACACATACTGTAGTGCTGGATTCAGACCCAGCTCGTCCCTTATGCATATACCTTCCCTTATGCATTCTATTATATCATCCCTTATGCATCCATATACCTTTATTTGGATGGCATTTGACTAGTAAAGGAAAAGAAACTTATTATAAGAGCTGCTTTCCACAGAATATTAGAGCTATATTTCTTAATAAAATATAAAATAACAAGGGTGAAAAAAGGAGCTGGGAGAATAGAATAGAAGCATCCTCCCAATGGGATTCACACAAAATAAAAGTTCTGCACTTGGCTTTAGAGTGGTTAAGCACAGAGAAGTTCAGTTGCTTAATCAAAGCTGTTGGAAACCTTTGGGGACAGCAAATTTGAGCTGGAAATCTCATGAGACTAGGTTTGTTTGGGGGTGGTTTCTTTAAAAACCAGTATTTCCTTCTTCAGCTCAGACCCGTAATACCACCAGAGCAACCCTTTTCACACCGTTTTGCAGAGATGTATGCTTGCAGCAGCATTTTACCTCTCTGGCAGCAGGTGCAGCCATGGTCTTAGTTTCCTTCATACTGTCAGCAAATTCCTTCCAACTAGTTGGTTAGTTAGTTTAGCCCTGTGGCCAAACCAAAATAAACCCCTGCCTACCAAGGTGCCTTGCAAAAGTGCAAAACCTTCATCCTTCAGGATACGGGCTCACAGGTGGACTTTTCCAGTTGGATTCCTCCCATAGCACTTATGGTAGAGAACCACAAGCAGATACTACTGTCCTCAGTAAAGCTGATTAAAATCCCTGCAATTTTCTTTTTATGATAAGGACAAATTTTTATTTCCCCAGGTGTCAGGCTCTGGGTTTGAGGTGGTCAAGCCTGGTGATCAGAGCCATAGTGAAGAACAGATACAAGGGTCAAAGCCAGCAATATAGTCGGGACCAGGTCGAGAGAAGCGCTGAAACCAAGATTGGGCACAGGCAGTAGGTCAGAGGCCAGACAGAAGCTAAATCAGAATCGTAGTAAGAGTCCAGATGCAGCCCAAAGATCAAATCTGTCTGTGAGTCAGTCGGTCAGGTGGCAGGTGCAAGACTGGAGCAAGTCAATAACAGGTCTGGAGCAGGGTTGGAGTAGGGCAAGGCAGAGGCAGGAACAGGAAGTCTAGGGAGCCTGTAACATTGCAAGGCAGCAGGAGGGTTCTTAGCTGAGTACTACTATTGCACAGATTAACTTGCAGTTCTGGCAGGTCAGTGAAATACCTGCGCTTGGGGATCATCTGACCCAGGCCTTACAAGGGATAGGCTGCTGCAGCGTGCCTGAGTGCTGAGTCACTGAAGGCTCTGCTTACAGGGTGAGCCAGTTCACATGAGTTGCTGCCCCATGCCTGAGTGATGAGTCCCTGCAGGCTCTGTTGGAGGGGTGAACCATGGCCCCCTCCTTATGCCATCACTGTAAATGTGAACAGGGTAGTTGTCTGTGATGTGTTGTATAGTTTGTATCTTACCACAGTTGCTACCATCACTGCCTCTATTGCAGGACCACAACCCACAGTACCTGGGTGTTACCCTGGATCGGTTGCTGAATTATCGTCAACAACTTGACAACTCCAAAAAGAAGATAAAGAGATGGGTAAACATCAGCCAGAAGCGCTTTGGCAAATGATATGATACACAAACACTTCAAACATCAGTACAAGCCCAGGTCTTGCCAACAGCAGAGTATTGCATGCTAGTTTGGTGCAACAGTTTCCGCAACAACCCCATTGACTCTGAAATCAATGCCATACTCGGGATTAGTAGCAGTTCTCTCAAATCAATGCCAGTACTGTGGCTCTCCGTTTTGGTGGGCGTCATGCCAGCCAACATCAGGCAAGACACTGCGAGTACAATGAGATCCTGGCCGCTCCAAACCTGCTGATACACCAAGACCTCAATTCACTGCTACTCTCCAGACTCAAATCCAGGAAGCCTTTCTAGATCCACATGTCAATGCTACAGGCCAACGGAAAGGATAACAGCATTTGCTGGCTCAAATTGTGGGCTGCTTGTGACTTCGCAAACCAAGACCTCATTGAAGATCCAATGAAAGAAGACCAGGGATTCTGCCTTCCCCATAGGCAGTGGACTGCACAATTAATTGTGTTCAGACAACTCACAGATGGTGTGGTATTGCTTCCACAAATGGAAAATTACTTCAAGTAACACTTGGGGAACAGCATGTAAATGGTCATAAATTGCTTAATGAATCAAGCCAAAAGTTGCTTTTAGAAAACAAAAACCTGACGGAAAATGAAAACCAAATATACACACAAAATTAAGATGCAGATGGTAATTACTGCAGAATAGCTTTCGTCACTACTATAAATAAATTACAGGGGTGCGTGGGAGGGGGTAAAACAAAACCACCTCAAATATGCTTCTACAATAATTTTGCTATTACAATTGGTAGTGGTCCAAGGATGATAAATGTGCTCTGTGTCAATATTGTCTTGATCAGTATTATACTACTTGTATTACATATAGATTTATAAAGTAGCTTACTCTCCACTGAAGATGTTCCCAGGTACACCTACTTAAGCTCTACCTACTGTAGGCTATAAACCAAAGGTTAGACATAGAATCATAGAATCATAGAATATCAGAGTTGGAAGGGACCTCAAGAGGTCATCTAGTCCAGTCCCCTGCTCAAAGCAGGACCAATTCCCAGCTAAATCATCCCAGCCAGGGCTTTGTCAAGCCGGGCCTTAAAAACCTCCAAGGAAGGAGACTCCACCACCTCCCTAGGTAACGCATTCCAGTGTTTCACCACCCTCCTAGTGAAATAGAAGAGTTCTATTATATTGACTTAAGGGGGGTGTATTGTTCTTTTCTTTTCTGCTTAGAGTTAAGATGTATTATCTTTAAAAAGGCTGTAAAAATGCTTATTTTTGGTTGCTGATGTTTATGTTCATTACAGTATTTTTAATTTTTTACGGCTTCATTCAGTTGCTTTAATTTTGCGTGTTTACTTCAGTTATAGGCTTGATCCAAATCCTACTGTCTATCGATTTCAGTGGAGGTATGACTGAGGCTCAAAGTCATTTGGCCATTTCGGGGGATTAGTATTGAGCAATTAAGGGTTTGATTCCACTCCCATTGAAGTCAGTGGCAAAAGGACCCTTGACTTCCATGGTACAGTAAAAGACCCGAAGGCCCAAACCCAGCTGCCAGAACTTGGCCGACTTTAGATGATGTATGGAGTGAGGGCAAGGGTGAGAAATCTTCCCAGCCCAGACCATGGAGTGACTGCAGAACCACTACACAGGGCCTGTTTCAGCCAAATGACTGAATTAGCCTACGTGGGATATTCTCTTGCAGGGGGGAATGGGAGGATTGATGTAGAAAGACCCACGCCTACTTCATCCATTTTTTCCCCCTGCAACCTATCATATAGAGGTTCACGTGGAGCAGAACTCCAGTAGGCAGTCACACCTTTGGGCTGGCTAGCCACAAGATGCCTTCCCTTGAGCTGTACAACTGTACCAGTTTGACTATCCCAGGTCCTTCTATAGCTGCAGAGAAGGAGGCTGAATATTCCACTTAGTGAATTATATTGTTTTATTTTTACCAAGTGTCTTGCATCTATGCATTGCAAAGCACTTTTGCATAACACTTGAAGAGATGGGTAAACTGAGGCATGCAGCAGTAAATTGACTGTTCCTTGTCACCAAGTTATTGTGTTGATCTGGAGTGAGTATCTGTACTTGAGACCAGATTTTTTTTTTTATTCCCTATCTCAGGGACAATTTGCTGAAGGCCCTTTCTGTAATACAGAGAAATTAAGCAAGAATCTATGTTGCTATGGGACAGAGGACATTGGTTTTATTTGTACTGCAATGTGAGACTGCTTTAGGAGCAAAGAAAACCAGTGTGAGAACACAAAGTAAACGAGAAATACAATTTGGTGTGGCTGAATACTGAACAAAGTAAATATTTGGACTGTCATCTGACCTCATTAGAAACAGTATAAATCACACTACACGCAGTATAGCTCCCTAAATACTCCCTAAAAATGCTTTGCTTTCCACTGTGTACTTTACATCTTGAAGCTCTTGTTTACAAAGGAAATCTGATTTGACCTGGTGCTTCAAATGTTTCAGTTAAAATGACTCACATTTTGTGTGGGAACCAAGAGCTGTGTTATCTTTTTATCTAGCTACTTATCCAGTCTCCAGCCCCATAACATTTGAGCACTTCATAGATATCAGTGCATTTACACACAATATGCCAGTGATGCTATTTGTCAAATTTGCCAACAAGCACTTTTGTGCTTTCCCCCAGGTCTCACGTTATATATGGAAAAAGCTCCCTGTGACACCTGCAAAGTCAACACCTCGTCCTACTTCAAAACCCTCCTTAAAACTAATCTCTGCCAGGATGTCTCCTAAAAAAAAAAAAGCAACAACAGACAGGCAGCTAGTGTGCAGTGACCACTACTTATCACACTGATGTGAAACACCTCATTATTACCTTCTGCTCATCCCTTCTATCTGTTGTATCCACCTGTTTTTCTTTCTCTTATAATTAGAATGTTAACTGTTCAGAGAAGGGATTCTCTTTTGGTATATATTTATCCAATACCTAGCATTATGGGCCTGGGGTGTATGGATGCTGCCGCAAGGCAATTAAATAATAATGTGGCTGTGTGATAAGGAAATATTATTCCCATTTTGTAGGCAGGCAACTGAGGCACAGAGGGATGTCCAAGGTGATTTGCAGATCTGGATATTGGGATACACTGAAATCAGAGCACTCACCTCTTAAAACTGGTGAAATGTTCAAAGTGATAGGTGGATTATCAAGATGTTCTGGTCTGGCTACTTCAAGTGTTTGGGTTCTTTGAAAAAACCAGAGTCATATCCTCATGGATTTTCAAAAGGCAGTACTGTCACGTTAGGCTATGGTATCTATCTATTTTGCACTTGAAATATAGCACATAGTAGGAGGCTAAGCAAGGTTTATATGGTAATCAGTGGGTAATAGGAAGGAGGAAATATACAATATACTGGAAATGCATCTACTGTTTGGGTGAGTATGGCAGGTCCACCACAGAAGATGCATTACACCTGCTCAGAAGAGACAATAGAGAAATCTTGCAGAGAAGGAATGCAAACCAAATAAGGCACTGTTATATCATGTTTCTACCCAAAATGGCTACATTTCAAATAAAAGTACAAGACTGTAACCGAAACATCTGTTGGCAACAATATAGAATTAGAAATGTGGAGTTGGAAGAGACCTCAAGAAGTCATCTAGTCCATACCTTTTTCTCCCTATGGTCTAGATAATACTTAGTTTCGTCTCACCATCTCCGATAACAACTATAACCCCCCAATTCCTTTTCTGTGGTACAACTGCTTAGCCAGTTACTCCCCATTTGGCATTTGATGTTTCCTTGCCTCTGAAACTATTGATAATTTGGAGTGCACAGCAGCTCACTTGTGCCCAATCAAGCATTTGAAAATTCACACATAAATAAGCTCTTCCCAAGATACACAGGGAGTCTGTGACAGAGTTGGGAACTGGACCTAGATCTCCTGACTCTCGCTTCAGTGACTTAACCACAGACAATGCATTTCTTTTGGTCCTTTGCATGCCATACAGTTTACAGAATGAAAGACGACCAGTTCTTATATCATGAATCAAACAAATAGGGCCAAATTCTGCTTTCATTTTAAGTCAGGAATATTGTAATTCGCTTGAATTCAATGGGATTACTCCAGTTTTAGGTAGGGGAAACCAAGAGTATCATTTGGCTCAACGTGTGAAATGCCCTCTAGTGCAAAGAGCTTACACAAGGTTTTCCAGACCACGTAAACTCTAAGTAAGATGCACGTTTAAGGTGAGGCTTCAGTAGTGCAGATGGCTTGCACAGATACTGTTCATTTGAGTAAATTTTACTCACACAATACTACACTGCAATATTCTAGTACAAAAATATGGTCTCATTTTTCTATCCATTGGCCAACATTTAGGACAGGAGTATCTGATATATAATCTTTATATAAATATAGCTACAATACATCAGCCTTCACACCAAATCCCTGCTATTATACCTGTGACCTGGCCAGACTTCTGATTGGTGAGTGTAAGATCTAGAAGCTGCTTGTTTTTAGGTCTCCTGCATGGCATCCCAATGAACTGCTGCCGTGTTACCAGGTTGCTTCCATGCAGAAACCCATGCTTCCTTGTGATTTAAAAGCTTAAATTGCTCTTCTGGTTAAAGCGCACAGCAACATTATCTTTATAAAGCTGTTGGATGCTTCATCCAATTCTCTGAGTCACTGGCAAAATAGCTGGAGGCAAGACAGGTATATTACTCTTTAAAAACAGATGGTGATACTCACAAGAGATTTGAGAAACACATAAATCCTCAACCCAGTAACAGATTTCTCGAAAATGAGCTGTCCAATTTATTATCATTTATACAAAATCTCCACTATTACCCTCTATTACCCTGCCATTAAATATACAGTATTTGGGAATAGACGTCAACACAAAGGCGCTTTATTTTCTGGGAATCAATGTCAACACAAAGAGCTCTATATTCTTTCTTGTACACTATGTAGTTTGGAACAGGCAACACATTTAGACAATTAAAGTTGAAGATTAGCTTTGGATAAGGAGGTTTTTGTCATAAGTTCCTGAAACTCTATAGTATTCTGAAGATGCAGTAGCTTGATATTATTTTAGGCATTTATAATTTAGAGAAAAAATTTAAAATGCTACTGTACTGGTTTTGGGGGGGGGCAGGTATACCGTACCTTGTTGTTTAATCATTTCAACTATCCATCTACACTTTCCTAATGAAAACAACAGAGAAGATGACCTACTAGTAATCCATCAGTATTTCTCTGCTATTTTTCTTATTCAAAAACACAAAGGATGATAGTATTGATGTCACAGCAGTTACAAGTTAGTAGCCCTACTAAGTTTGAATAGCAATAGAATGGTGGTAACTCTGCATTGTCCTAGCATAAGAATGACTACAGATTTCAAATGTGTAACATAGACAATAAACAGCACCTATATCTCCATATGTTTGCATTTGAATTTACACAGTAGTCCTTTATATCTGGTGTGAATGTTGGAGTAAAGACTGGAAAATGAGTATTGATTTCTTGTGGGAGAGGTTCAGAGAAGTGTAGGAAAATGATGAAATCTGACTCCTGATTCAGGTGAGAAAACAAGCATTTAGATTTTAAAACTGGAAAACCCAATAGCATAATAACCACCATCCAAATCTAGCAATGTTCCCACTGCACCCAGCAGTCAACATTTACCAAACAACAGTAGCTGAAGTCTTGCAGTATTTTTCCAAACATAACTGGAAATATTAGTGGTGTCTCAGATACAGGGATATGGTGAATGCCAACATTTTAATACAGCCTATGGTATTTCTCTGCCTTAAACATTCATTTAATTCAGGAGTCTGAGATGAGCTTGGACAGTGAATTGCTTTCGTGAATATATACTGCAGTATTCTAAAGCACTGCAGCTTACAACATTGATACTACTAGAGCTGATCAGGAACAAAAAAATGGCAAAGCTTTTGTTTTGATTTTTCATGGGATTTTTTTTTTTGTCCAAAATTTTCTAACATCGCTAGTTTTACAGTGTTTTGGGCTATTTCTGTAAAATAGTCATATTTGTATAAGACTTTCTATCATTGTGAATGTAATGTGTCTCCTTTAGACTCATGTCTATTAACTTTCTTCCAGCAAGGGAAAGACACAATGAATATGTGACAACATACGACTCATACTTCTCACTGTTGACCAAACATTCAGCCAGTTGAAACAAGTTGGGGGTGTTCATTAACATTGGTGCTTAGGTGGAAGAGAATACAATATCAAATTTTCCAACATAGTCATGTTGGCAGTTCTTAATGGTAGAATAGCCTCTCAGCCACGTACGATTTGGAATTCTGAGAGGATGAAACCTTCCACTGCTGCTATAATCTTCCTGAAGCTCAGTCAGGATTATTTTTTTCTGGCCTTCACAGACTAGGCAGAGTACTCACATATTCTACTGGAAGCTGATCATAAGGTATTTTAAGCACTACAGTTAAGTATATATTTAATCATCTTTTACTTCTCAGAGTATGGGTGACATCATCCCCTCAAATGCACAGCATGGCACAAATCCAAGCCAAATGTGTCCAGCAAGCACCGATGGGGAGAGGAGCTTATGCTTCATCATAATCATCTTCTATTTGAGATGATGGGACCTCTTTTACGTGAACAGAGCATAGTTTGGGGCTTAACACAATTTCAGGGAATATGTCGGTCATTCTAGGTGGCATTGTTCCATGGCAAACTGGTAGATAATCCTCCAGAATATCCATTGGAAGCTAATTGGAGTAGCATTACCTCTAGCTTCTTGGCTTCACTTACCTTAGTGTGTGTTCGTTGTGTGTAGCCCCACTAATGCCAACATGGCTCATGGCTGAACTCTGCAGCAGGGGAAAGGGGCTAGAGAGCAGCATGCTGAAATTCAGGGAGGTTGCAATCAGGATTCACCACAGACTGTTGGGCTGCTTAGTTAGGTGGCCATGTAGCCCCCTAACCTTTTCTTTGTTGTGAGTAGCTTTCTCCCCATCCTGCATTTTTGTTCGAAGGGGATATTATTCTAAGTTACTATCATTGAAGCATGGCAGAGGTCACAAGTCATACTCCAAACTATAGCTAGGATTTTATATTCTTAGTGATGCTGCTCTTGGAGGACATGGTTAAGGAGAGTGGACCAAACCTTGCTATGGCTTACAAGTGTAACCCCAATAAAGTCACCGTGGTTACTCAGGGCTACGTCAGGGCAAGATTTAGCCCACTGTCTCATTGTCAAAGCCAAGAGTGTTAATTCTAGTTAGGGACCTCTGATAACCTCATTGTTCACCATACTGAAATTGTCAGGTAGTCCACTGTTTAATTGATGGTCTTTGGGGCCATAAGACATGCACTAAACGCAATGTGTTTTCTAGAAAAAGCTGTAAAATATATTTTATAAAGGACATTTTGCAAGAAGGAACATGAAAACAGGTGCATGAGCAGCTGTACTTTATAAGATTGTCCATGCATGTGTTTCTGGACCAGTTAGTACAGGTCTGATAAAAAGCCCATTGACGTTCACGAGAATCCTTTCATTCTCTCCAGTGGGCAGTGGATCAGGACTTTAGATTTTAAGCAATGGACAATTCAATGGCAGAATTTGTTTTATTGAGACTTCCCTTTCATGCCCTTTTACTTGTTATGCACCAGCCACACATGCCCATTTCATAACTAATGAATACAATTTTATAGTTCAGGAATATGGCTAACCCAGGGATAGAGATGAGGGCACAATAGAGGGGGGAAAAGTCAGTAACATTTTAAATTACAGCAGACAAATATCATGCAAGTACTCTCTACTTAAACTGTTGATCATTTAATTACAACGTAATTACCATTTAGCTGTAGGAAAATTGAACATGTACTATCTCATCATTATATGATAGATGCATGATTAGTCCCTCTCTTCTAATCCACAGAGCAGGTTACATGCTAATTACCTTTAAGTCAACTCAGTAATTTCAGAATAGTCTGAAGGAACATGCACATAATTACTACTCTGTGCAAGCCTATAGCCAGCTAAGGCAAAATGTAATGCTATCAAGTGGCAGGAAAAAAGAACTAGGCCTTCTCCAGAGAATGTTGATTAGTCAGGTAGAATTTCCATCATGCTAGAGGATTTTAAAACATTTCAAAATAAAAGGTTTAATGACAAAAAAAAACAGAGAATTGCCCACCTAGGATTTCTCTGGAATTCATGAAAGAATACCTTATTAGTGAGAGAACTTGGTATTCTAGAAGAACCTGAAATAAATGCACCAATCTCACTGAAACCACTGCCTGTCTCCTTCCCTAATCCCAAGTGCTCTTGTGGGTCTTCAATTCAATGCATCTGCAATCTTATAGAACTGTATACTGCTACCTTTATTCATGCTGAGTAGCATGTAGGAGACCCTACCCCAAAAATACCTTACTCCATAAGTAATCCCATTAAAATTGATGGGATTAGATACATAGTAAAGTACTCAACATGAGTTAGGGCAGCCTAATCTACGTACTTAAAATTATTAAAAAAAAAAAACAGAACAAAAAACACATACAACTACATCAAGATATTCCCTATTAAGAAGAGCACTAGGTTTCCCTGCTCATCTCTTATTGACAACTAAGAACATCATCTTCTCTTCCCATGGTCCTATAGAACCACACAACCTGCTGTCTCATTAAAGCTGATCAAATAAGTAAAGATTTAGGAATTATTTATTTGCCAGTTGACAGAAAAAAAATATAAACAAAACTATTATTGGGTATTATCTGGCCACCTGCTATATGGAAATCAAAAAATACTGTATGTGTATTTTTGTAGTTTTTTGGCACCTCATCTTCTACAAAACAGTTTTAAAAAGAATTTGCTGCCAGTTTTTGAAGCAGAGTTTACAGGGTATATTTCAGAGCAGATACACACAGTGCTCTCTGTGTATACTTGACTATTTTCTTGTACATCTTTTTCTCCTTAGTCTAAAATAAAAGGAATCCATATTGAAAAGCACATGGTTGCTTTTTGGATAGGGAAAATTATTACAATAATTAGATTCTGCCTCCTAAAATCCCCCCTTCCATTTCAAAAGGCAAAATTATTTTTCATTTCCTGTCCTAAATTGTAGCTGCTCTGCATATCTTACCCCCCAAGTTGGCTGTATTTATTTGTGGATGAAATGATTCAAGTGTATAGTTTGTAAAGCGCTTAGGATCCTCTGGGAAGAATAATGCTTAACAAATCATTATCAGATTAGCATTTTTGCAGGAACATCAGCGCCTTTCTTCTGCCTCTCAAACAAAACTTGTCCAGGAGAGGACACAAAAGGCCTTGGTATATTGTACAGTATCTAGTGTTTGACAAATCATAGAATCATAGATTATAGGACTGGAAGGGACCTCGAGAGGTCATCGAGTCCAGTCCCCTGCCCGCATGGCAGGACCAAATACTGTCTAGACCATCCCTGATAGACATTTATCTAACCTACTCTTAAATATCTCCAGAGACGGAGATTCCACAACCTCCCTAGGCAATTTGTTCCAGTGTTTAACCACCCTGACAGTTAGGAACTTTTTCCTAATGTCCAACCTAGACCTCCCTTGCTGCAGTTTAAACCCATTGTTTCTGGTTCTATCCTTAGAGGATAAGGTGAATAAGTTCTCTCCCTCCTCCTCATGACACCCTTTTAGATACCTGTAAACTGCTATCATGTCCCCTCTCAGTCTTCTCTTCTCCAAACTAAACAAACCCAGTTCTTTCAGCCTTCCTTCATAGGTCATGTTCTCAAGACCTTTAATCATTCTTGTTGCTCTTCTTTGGACCCTTTCCAATTTCTCCACATCTTTTTTAAAATGCGGCGCCCAGAACTGGACACAATACTCCAGCTGAGGCCTAACCAGAGCAGAGTAGAGCGGAAGAATGACTTCTCGTGTCTTGCTCACAACACACCTGTTAATGCATCCCAGAATCATGTTTGCTTTTTTTGCAACAGCATCACACTGTTGACTCATATTTAGCTTGTGGTCCACTATAACCCCTAGATCCCTTTCTGCCATACTCCTTCCTAGACAGTCTTTTCCCATTCTGTATGTGTGAAATTGATTTTTCCTTCCTATGTCAATGTAGAAAGATTGAGACGACTCACTTCGTTGACACTGCACTTTCTGGGTATGTCTACTCTACCCGCCGGATCAGCGGGCAGCGATCTATCCAGCAGGGGTTGATTTATCATGTCTAGTCTAGACGCAATAAATAGACCCCCCGAGCGCTCTCCCATTGACTCCTGTACTCCACCGCCATGAGAGGCGCAGGCAGAGTGGCAGCAGTCGACTCACCACAGTGAAGACACCGCGGTGAATAGGTCTAAGTAAGTCGACTTCAGCTACGTTATTCACATAGCTGAAGTTGCGTAACTTAGATCGATCCCCCAGTGTAGACCAGGCCTAAGACAGTAGAAAAAGGTGGGAGAGGTAATATTTATTGGACCAACTTCGGTTGGTGAGAGAGACATGCTTTCAAGCTACACAGAGCTCTTCAGAAGAGGAAGAGCTTGAAAGCTTGTCTCTCTCTCTCACCAACAGACGTTGGTCCAATAAAAGATATTACCTCTCCCACCTTGTCTCTCTAATATCCTGGGACCAACATGGCTACAACTACCCTGCAAACTGACAGTGGCAATTAGACTGTGAATCTGCTTGACATTAAAAAAAAAATGAACATTGGACTGTTCTGTGAAGGGGGGTTTAATTAGAAGGTGGGGAGAGAATGAATTGGATGGTAGTTTGTCCTGTGTTCTTTTCCTTTTGGTGCCTTGCCATTGCTCCCTGACCTAGACTCCTCTTCAGCACAGGTGCTTTCAGAATCAGATTTCTCAGTCATTGCTTCCTCCATCTGTTGCTTTCCAATAAATCCAATGACTCACTCCTTCCGCTCACTTTCCCTTGTTGACTCTGAGCCATCAATTGATTTTTCAACACTTGGCAACTGAAAGGACACTATCAAAGTACTTATGCCACAAAATATACCTTCCTTTACAAAAAGTAAGTTTCATATCTGGAGGAGGAAATACACGAACAGAGCTAGAGCTGGACCTGTGCTACTGCCCTCTTTGATGGGTAAGTGCCCAGCTTGGAGAACAATAGTCTAATCTGACACCAGCACACATCTGAAAAGGATGTTTTCAAACAACATGGGACTGGGTTCCCCTGAATCACCAGCAATAGAACCAGGCCATTTCTGGCCATGGTTACCACTCAAGGAAATCATGTGATATGTGCTGAAGTCCCTGTACACACAAGGGCTTCAATGAATAATGTTTTCCATGTGGAATTCTTTAGGCACTGAAGTTCACAGTTCTTGTCCTCCACATAAGTCACTATTAATATAAAATTAACAAAACACACACAGAGAAAGATTTGTTTAATAAATTACATTTATCATGCACCTTCAATCACCTCACTTGCACTCTGCTGAGTAATGCAATTCCTCTGGGATTACTCAATGATCATATTCCAAATTTCAGAGATCTTGCAATACCTGCAGTTTTAAAATAAAAACTCCCAAAATATTTCCTTCTCTACCTCATAAATGAGGGCTTTCCCTACATAATTACATTGGCCTGTGGCCAAGGATGGGCAATAATCAGCACTGGACCAGTGACAAACTTAAGCTCCAATATTTCACAAATTATCCTGGCTAGAAATAGATACTATATACCCAAAGATGTACATGATTCCCAGCTTTGCAATGGGATACACTACACCTACTTTCGGACCTGTTAGGTTACCTGACAAATCACAACTTTTATATAATGTAGAACTTTTTCACATAATATTGTAGGTTTCTAAAATATAATTTCTTCCCATCTCCCTTGGAGGCCTGTAAAGTTGGACTTGTGACAGCAAGGGAACTTGACTTTACCCTTGCAAATATAAGAAAAATTAGTCCCACTAAATTTCATAATACTCTCCAAAACATTCCTAAAATAGCTGATCTGTAAATGATAGGGTGCATACAGAATACAATATATGATGATATAGTGTGGTACTAGGGATTAAATGCCACTTCTTTAAGATGACCCACATAGCACAAACACGACTGTGCTACTGGTGAGAAATATGGCCATCCCAAATTTATGCCCATAAAACCTTTATGCTACACCTTAACTACATAAACTTGTTTACTAGAGAGACAAACCATTATTTTAAGCCTTTAAAATATTATTTAAAATATTAATGTACATAAGAGTTCCTTCAAGGATGCTACATGAGATTAAGTAACATTTGTGGAAAGAAGACATCACAGCCTAAACAGATCAATGGCATCTTTTTAAATGGTGAAGTGTTTTGGCTGCAATTAGAGCAGTATGAATATATGTGCCGTAACACTCAGCACTGTCAAGTGGAAGATTATTTAACTCTTGGTACAATAAGTAGAGCTGGTTGGAAAATTGGGGGTTGGGAGTGGTTCCCACAGAAAATATTCAAATTTTTGAAAAATGTTAATATCAGAATTTTCTGGCTGAAAACCAAAATATTTCATTTAGGAAGTGCTGCCATGGTGCTTCATGGGAGTAGTAGTTCAGGTATCTCATGCCCCTATTCTCTTCTAAAGAGTAGGCTCCCTGTTTAAACTACATCTCACATGATGTACCATGGTCTCCCTTCTTGGAGAGGGCAAGCAGTCATCACAGGGGGAGGCAGTTCCTGGCCATGGTGCATCATGGGAGATGTAGTCCATCACCATAGCCTAGCTCATAGAGGAGAATGGGGACGTGAGGCAATTGAACTACAACTCCCAGGAGGCACCAAGGCCGGATAGCCAAGTAAAAATACTTCCGTTTTCAGATGTTTGGTTTTTCAATGAAAAAATGAAATTCTCAGCAGAAAGCAAACTCTTTGTGGAAAAAAATTGTTCTGCAAAAAAACCCGAAAAATGTTCCTTTAATAAAAATAGAGTTTTGATGGAAAATTTTCAACTGGCACTAACAATTAGCAGTCTTGGTAAATTTTTTGTGGATGAAAGAAATCAAAGGAAAAAATCTTGTTGTTCAATAGCAAAGCTATTTTCTCAAGATAGCAGCAGGCAGTAATTCTAGCTATTACTGCAAGAGATATTATTTTAATAGAGAGTATGCCATCGCCTCTTGACAGTGCCACAAGAGTAACAGAGGAATGGTAGGATAACCTTGTAACTACGGTGTGACTGATGAACCAGAAGACTGTGCAGATTGTTTCTGAGAGTGGAATGTACAGGAACAACTTCCTCTTTTGTGTTTTCGCCTTTTTTCATTACGTTTGACATTTCTGAGACTTACGTAGCTTTGTTACCAAGCTATAGCTGATAGTAGTAAGTTGTGGGAGAAGAGACTTCACTGAATTACATTATGTAGACAAACAGAAAAAATAAAATATATAAAAAACTAGATAGACAAGGCACTGGCTTGGAGACTGAGGTAATGTCCTGTGATACAGTCAAATAAAATATGTGCTCTCTTCACCAATCACAGAAGTTTCGAGCATTAAAATAAAAACCTTATTTCTTCTTTACTCTGAGTTAGAGATTTATGACTTTGCCATTGGTGCAGATTATTGTGCTATAGTGAAAATCAGGCTACAGTCTGTGCTAGATATTCCCAACATTAAGAATAAAAGCAAAGCCAAGAGTTTTAATTCTAGTTAGGGACCTCTGATAACCTCAAGTCAGAGATACATAGCATATGGTGGAACAGTTTCATTAACTGCAAAACAGTGCACAGAACATAAATCAAGGCAAAATATGGCCTTGTATTGGCAAGATCCTGAAAATTATACGTAAAAGTTGTGTAGGTTAAGAAGATGCATGTAAACTAGGCATTCCCCAGTTCTCTCCCCCACATAAAAAAGTACACAACCCTGTCCCCACAAGGACATTTAGGCTCCTTTATGACAACACAGGATGCATATGCATCTCAGATTATGTATTTCACCCATTCATAGAATTCTGGCACCTAAGGTGCACCAACCCTGCTGGCTAAGACACTTGTTCATCTTCACTGGATTTGGCATTCGGGCCTATGTCTGCTTTGGGTCAATTTCACCCTTAGTATAACTATGGGATCTTCAGGACACATGGATTGGGATACATCAGTATTGTCACTTTGCAGCTTGCTTTGTATTCTTGGAGAACTATAGTTTTAACAAGTTTCTTGAAACCTCTGAACTCCTCAAAGACTTCACTGAACCTGCCCCTTTTCTGGTTGCACAGAAGCTTTACCCCTGAAATCTGAAACCTGCCTTCTCCACAAGAAATGCCTCTTACTGGCAAACCCTTTAACCTCTGTTTTTCCT
Source organism: Chrysemys picta bellii (assembly GCF_011386835.1). Classification (NCBI taxonomy): domain Eukaryota; kingdom Metazoa; phylum Chordata; order Testudines; family Emydidae; genus Chrysemys; species Chrysemys picta. Next base: position 19,705,494 of record NC_088795.1, read on the forward strand.
CCTCCTTTTTTTCAGATCCCAGTAGTAAACCCCTTCTTTGGTTAAGTTCACAGATTACTTATAGATTTCTCTGTAGGCTAGGGAAAGAAGTCTTATCACATCTCTTCTTTTTTAAAGCTGCCTGGAGTCTGAGATGGTGAAATCCAATCTGATTGCCTGTCTCATCTCAAGTTGTCCTTCTCTGATTTGAGCTTTCCACAGTTGGCTATTGATTTTTTCTTTGCAAAAGCATAAATCCTCTACTTTACAGATATCACATAATACTAAAGAAGTTTGTATTGGCCCTAAGATTGAGCTTGACATTTCTCATATACACTGTCTCTTCACTGTTTATTGTTTTTCCAGCAACGGTAGAGCGCAAATTTGTCTGAAAAGCAGTTTTGTGCTATTTATGTCTGTGATTGTCATTAAAAGATGGACTAAAGCATTCAGATAAAGTAAAAACTAGCCCAAAACCTTTGACCCAAATTCAAAATGTTTCTTCCTTTCTATCCTTTCTAAATTGTCATGCACTTTAGTGTCTATATTTGTACTTCTAAAATGTGTTTATCCTTGACCTTGGATGCATGAACAAAATTTCAATGACAAAATTCCCAAAATTCAAAAGGCGTCAACAGGAGTGTGTGAATCCCATTAGTTCACCCTTAAAGCTCTCTCTCCATCCCCACATGATTTAACCTGGTAAGAAAGAATAAATGGGCTTTGCAACAAGATCAGAAGATCAGTAGATTGAGGCTGTGGTGAACCTACCCAGGAAGTGAATTTCACAGGTAGGGACACTTCACTGAGGCATGCCCCACCCCAACTCCCTCATGATTTAATTATAGATTGTTAGCATGAGAGTCCTGGATTATCTTAATTGTTGCAGTATCACACTGGAAGAAACACATTTTCAAAGGTAACCAGGACTCAATCTATTTGGGCTAGAACCATCACTTTACAATAGATTTTTGCACTCCCTGATTTTGACTGGGACCAGAAGACCTGACCAAAATCAGGAAGTCCTAGAAATTCTCATGAAAAAGCCTATTCTTGTAAGATTACTAATTCTGTACTTAAAACATAGTTTGGGGTAAACAACACATCCAATCTTCTGGGAGCTTTTCTCAACGAAAGTGTTAAACTTTTTGAGGTTCACCAATAGTAAACTATTACATCATAGAGAAAGATGCATAGCTTAGTGGCCTTAGTGAAGTTCTGGAACAGCCTTCCAAGGGGAGCAATGGGGGCTAAAGACATATCTGGCTTCAAGACTAAGCTTGATAAATTTATGGAAGGGATGGTATGATGGAATAGCCTAATTTGCCAATTAATTGATCTCTATTAGCAGTAAATATGCCCAATGGCCTGTGATGGGATGTTAGATGGGGTGGGATCTGAGTTACTATAGAGAATTATTTCTTGAGTGTGTGGCTGGTGAGTCTTGCCCACATGCTCAGGGTTTAGCTGATCACCATATTTGGGGTTGGGAAGCAATTTTCCTCCAGGACAGATTGGCAGAGGCCCTGGGGGTTTTTTGCCTTCCTCTGCAGCATGGGGCATGGGTCACTTGCTGGAGGATTCTCTGCACCTTGAAGTCTTTAAACCATGATTTGAGGACTTCAGTAGCTCAGACATAGTTTAGGGGTTTGATATAGGAGTGGGTGGATGAGAGTCTGTGGCCTGCGTTGTGCAGGAGGTCAGACTAGATGATCATAATGGTCCCTTCTGATCTTAAAGTCTATGATTCTATGACCACAGGATGGGAAAAGCAAACTCCATCCTGAGTTTTAATCCTGGTTTTGCTAAAGACTTCCTCTTCGACTGTAAGCAAATCACTTAACCTTTCTTCCTTAGTCTCCCCATTGGAAGAGGAGGATTTCAATACTGGCTTACATCATCCCCAGAAACTCCACAAATTATTGCCTCTGAATTCTTTCTTCATGGAAGTGGGGGTTGATTTCCTTTCTACACAGAAATAAAAGGATCTGGCCCCCAAAGACCTCCTGGATCTCCCAGGTGCACAGGGCCATCTGCATAGGGACTCTGTACCTCCATGTTAGAGGGCTTTCCCTTCACCCTCTCCCCTGGTTCTTGTCACGCACACAGAAAGCACAAGACCAGAAGTCTGAAGTGCAGGCAATGCGATGTTTATTGGTGTTAGTTTTCAAGCAAGCATATCCATAGCTCTACAGGACGGCAGAGTCTGCTTCCCAATGATCCGTTCCCAGCTCTGACACCGCAGAGTGTTTACCCAGTGGCTCCCTTCCCAGCTCTGACACCGCAGAGCGTTTACCCAGTGGCTCCCTTCCAAACTCTGACGCCGCAGAGCATTGCCTGTGTCTCCATTCCCATTTTCCCAAATTCCCCATTCCCACCCCCTTCTCCTTAGCAGGCCCAAATATACCTGCAATGCATGCCCACAGTCCCAACCCTTCCGTACCCCATGGGAGGGGTGAGGAGTGAGATTGTGCTACGGTCAGGGACAGGCATTTCTTTGGTCTTTTACTGTTTTATACCTTCCCCCCAATCCTCCCTTTACCCCTCCCACCTGGTTGCTTGACCTTGCCTTGTAATAGGGGTTAAGGCAATCTTATCCAGTAACACTTTAACTGCTCTTATCTGTTCCCATTGTACTAACAATTCCATCTGACTAGGCAGAAGCAACATACACAGTCGTTGTCCTTTGTTTACACATATTAGTATAAGATACAAGAGTATCAAAAAGTCAAACCCAAAATTCTACCCAGACGAACAAACAGACCTATATACTAACACTCCACATTAGATTTGGATCCCCTGCCGCTCTGCTTTGGTTTCCTATCAGTAGGGGCTTCTCTGGATTCACCCTGTTGAGGGCTCTCCTGCTTATACTGCCCTGGAGGACAACCATTTAAGGGAATTTTAATAGGATCTTTGCTCAGCCTGTAGCTTTATCAACTTCCTTTTGTTTTTTCTGCTAGATACATGGGGATAAGGAGAAGGATATACACATCCTCCACAGCTCCAGTTCACCCCTCCTAACCACTCATCACCCTTCTCTCAAATCCCTGGACTTGCAAAAAGCCCTCCACAGGGCTTAGGAAAACAGAAGGACAGTGCCACGGAGGTGGTTGATGCCCTCCCCTTCCAGATGGGGTCAAAGAAATCCACACACAGATCCCAGGGGTACAAAGCATGTTCTGGTGCAGTTAGCTACCTCTTTAGAGTGTTGTGAGGATTAATTAGTTAATGTGGACAAATCACTGTCTAAGTGGCAAGTATGACTACTGTGAGGGTAAACTCCCTTTCAGAACTATAGAACAGCCTTTCAAACCTAAATTTAGTTGCACATACACATGCATTTCCTTTTGTTTTACATATGCTGGACTGAATCCGTAGTGGACACTGAGCTAAGGACAGTACAGCTGAAGAGTAGGCAAAGATCGTATTTTTATAGCAGCCCTACGCCCTTGTGAGCGTACGCCTGTAAGGGTGCATACTGGCTGGAATTCAGTTCCGCTTCCAGTACAGCCTCAAGGCTGCTTTAAGTTGTGCTGGCTGTAATGGGCCGTAAAGAATCATTTCAGTAGATGGGAATCGTTGAGGCACAGCAGTGCTCCAACCACAGCCCCCTTCCCCAGTTCTGTTCCTGAAATGTCCCCTTCACCCAGGCTTGGAGGTGGGTAGCTTTGAGCTGATTACAATATCTGGGGATTCTCCTGACTGCTTATGCTAACTTGCCACCACCTCTGACTCACAAAGCAGTCAGAACTGGCACCTGGATCTGTCCTTATACATAACTAATGCCTCCTACTCTGTTAAGTCCAATTTCCTAGGATGGTTTCTTCCATTATTTCTTTCTTCCTTTTCAGTTATGTTTTAAGATTGTCAAAGTTATAGTCTCTCTCTCTATATATAGTCTTATAATATATTATAAGCTCATCAGATAATGTCTTCAGGATTATGAAGAGTAGTTGACTGACTACCAGTCTTAAGTATATTTTGTGTGCTCCTAAATCAACATTTCAGGGATTTTTTCCCCCTCTGCTGTGAAAGAGGATTCAATCATTTAATCTTTGTGGTATCGCTTGAAATCCTCCCCTTCCATTTGATCAAAGCTCAGTATGTACCAATAGGTGACTACATCTACAGCACCAGCCATTGCAGGGAGACAGTTTTTAAATCTACAGTGTTTCTTTGCTCCCTTCCCCTTGTTCTTGACTCCATTGTTTGCTGCACTTTGTGAAGGCATCATCCTGAGAACAAAGACCTGACTAGGGTGACCAGATGTCCTGATTTAATAGAGACAGTCCCTATATTTGGGGCTTTTTCTTATATAGGGACCTCTTACCTCCCATCCTGTCCTGATTTTTCACACTTGCTGTCTGGTCACCCTAGACCTGACTCTCCTCTCACTTATATCAATAAAATCAGCAATAGCTGCATTGACTCCAGTGAAACTACTCCCCATTCACCTCAGCATACAAGAGAGGAGAAGATTGCACTACATTTTGCTTTATTATCCCTGCAATGAATGGTACATACTGGAGTGGTGCAGGAAAAAAGAGAAACACAATACAATATTTTAGTGGTGACGGGGACAGAAAATGTCAGAGTACTACTCTGTTGCTGATCTGGCTCTGTGTGAATTCACTAGAAAAGAGAACATATAGAAAGGAGACTGGCAATTGGTAAATGAGAATAGAAGAGGAGAAGAGATTGTTGGAGATGAAAGACGCGATCAAAGGAACATGAGGAAAAACTCACTTAGTGAATAAGAGAGAGAAAGAGAAAGAGGAATGACAAACATTGAGAGAGGGTGGAAGTGATGCAGAGTATTGTAGCCTGGGAATGACCTAGGGCATCAAGCGCTCCTATCACACATAAGTTTCTTTTGTAGGCGGCTACTTAGAGTTAATTAAGAAAATGAAGTTGGGGAAGCACACACACACCAAAACCTTTATGAGCTTTAGTTAATACAGTAAAATATAATTGAAATCATAGGAAAAGTCAATAAACAGAATAAGGTAAGTACAGTAAAGTGGTTTCCTGCATTGTTCATAATTACAGTCTCACATTGTGCATACTCACATTATTATAGAGACCATTAAATAAAGATGGGAGGAAAAGTAAGTGGACATCCTCCAAGAGGAAGGCAGTTGACTAGGCTTCCTATCTGGTTGTCACATGTCATCGTCCCAGTGTCCCAACAACAGGTTGAATAACCACATCTTCTATGCACTTTTTCCCATTCTACTCACACATGTTCAGGACCATGTGTGATAAGTTATCAATCCCTGCCCATATGTGGTATGCCAGCTAACCATAGTTAAATTTCTGTCTGGTAACACCACACTTGTGTCATTTAATGTTCCAATAGTTTTGATACATCAATGCAGTTAGCTCCATGGTTACCATATTGAAAAAATACCCTAAGATGCTACCATATGTTGATTTGTGGTTTACCTATTTATCACACAATGCATTGCTAAAACGTTACAAGATAAATATTGCTCAATTTTATAACCTTAGGTCAAGCACATAATACTTATGCTAGCTTATGCCAACTGCCAACTCCTACTGGGCCACACTCTAAGCCCTTAACAATGCTCAAGACATATAGCTAAGTCTATATTTAATACATATATTTTGGTTCTTCCCCTTGCTGTTACTACTGCAATAACTTATATCTACAGGTATGCTTAGCAGATAGATTACATTTTACTCAAAAATATACACCTTCCTAGATCAGGTCAGGATCAAGCGTGGTCAACAACACACAATTGTAGCCTATTGATATAAGGGATAGATATAAGGCAGTAATGCAAGAAACCTACAGGTCCAAAATCTGAAAGATATTAGCTTAGCACTTAGCAAAAGGGTATGAGGTCTATAGGCCTTAGCATAAGGCAGTTAACCAGAAGTCACAAGACAGCAGAAGATGCATTGCTATAATAAGCAAGTATGCTTAACCGCTGACAAGTAACTGCAAGAAGTTAGTTGATGCCAGTTGCGGGTATTTTAGGAAAGGAACATCAGCAGATGTTCAACCTCAAGATTGCTATAGTAATCTATTGATGTACATGTTAATAGGTCTGAGATAATTAATACCCTAACCTATAGGATAAGGACACCCCAACATTATTAAGATGAGGAAGTTTAGTTATGGACAAAGGAAACTGGACATTCTTGGCAGTCACCAGACCCTATAACAGGGCTAACCATAGTCTAGACTTTTGAGATCTTGACAGCTGGGATCTCTTGGCATGCCAGAGATGGGATAGGACCTTTATGGATCATCACCTGTCTCATCACTCCTATATCTCCACCAGGATGGTATGAGTATGTGTTTGTTATGACACTGGGTATTAAAACAATTCTGGATTTTTGTTACCAACTTGTTTGGGTTGAAGAGTGTGTGTGTGTTTATTAATTGTGTTAATAAAACTGTTGCAAATTCAAAAGGTTTTTCCTAAGTATTGCCACAGTGCACAGCGGGGTTCCAAAATTAATAGTAATTCTAATAACCCTGGGCCTGATTTTGGGATTATAACCTACCAAACCTCAGTTTCAAAGTGAATTACGCTAAATCAAATTAAGGTCACTTTAATTCTGAATGAAAGTGTCCACAGTGGTGTACCGCAGTTTAACTAATCCATTTTAATAGTTAATTCAGATTAATTGTACCTGAATGTTCCCATTTAGGCAAGCCATAAATCTCACTCTAAACAAAACTAGTCCATTCTAAATAGTTTCAACCAGTTCCAAGGTGAGATGCTGCCACATTGCATGCTAATTGTGTCTGTAGAATTAGAACAATGAATGGATCTCCTTCAAGGATGTAAAACACACAATGCTCCCATCCTCTGCTGGCCTGGGGAGTTGTACACCTTTGTAATACTGTCCTTGGTTTCATGTCCACTGAAATAAGAGAGACTCAGACTTCAAGACTTTTTATGGTTCTCCACCACTTATGTCATTCTTCATAGCCTTTGACAATCTCATAACACCCGATACACAGCTTGGTGATTTTCCACTGAGTATTGCAATTAAATAGGCCTACCAGTTTATTAATTCAAATTGAGCACTTTTCCCCCCAACATGGTTCATTTCAGATATATCCCCTCCTGTTTTCAGCAGTATAAGCAAATTAACACCAGAGAAACTTGAAAACCATGAAAATGCATCTTCTGAGCATCTGTTAAGTGGATTTTTGTTATGCCATCTAAATGAGGATCAGACCTAGGTCAGGTCAAGTAGTGTGAAGGACATACTAAACATATCAAATTGCTGTATTCATTCATCTGTGTGGTACTCAGTTTTAAGACACAGAGAATACTAGCTCCTTCATCTCAACATGCAAAATTATTAATAGAATTAGCTTTTACAATGGCAAAAATAAGAAGCCTTCAGCTCTGTTTGATGTTTAATTTTCTTTAGAGATTTTGGTGCTTACTCTTCTTGATGGCAAAGAACAGAGGTTCCAAAATTTGGAAAATACTGTAGGAATATTATGAGCACATCCCGTTAAGGGACACAAGCCTGGAAATCTTTCAAAACCCAGAAGGTTCTGCTTAAATACATTAGATTTTTACTTTCTAACATCAGCAGGGGTGTTAGACTCTATAATGATAAGATTAGATGGATTGATAGTTTAGATGATAGCATCTATATATGGTAAATATATCTTTAGTCCCTTATGTTAGTTGGTAGTCTCTAGTTGCGAGGCACCCACTTTAACATATAGTGGTGAACTGCTTCGCATACATTATTACACAGCCTATGCACTTAACACCACTGGAGAAAACAAAAAGACTGGGTTAGTCTGGTTTACCATTCCCAGAGCAAATCCAGATAATTTAGTCAATAGCTTGTGTTACTGCTATCTAGATATTGCTTCAGAAGCAAATGGCAAAGGATGGATATGGAGAGTAACTTTCTTTGTAAAGGAGATTTGCAAGGATTTTAAAAAAGGTGGGAAGTCACTTTTAATATTCTTAAGCATTAGTCTCATACATAAAATGGAAGCACTGATGTCCCTCAATAAGAGCAATTCAATACAAAAGCTATTACATTTAGACTAAACTGTGTAAAATGGTTTTATGGCATAGACAACTGTCCACTGGGACTTAGGCCAAGACAATGAAATTCATTTCACCCTCCTGCTAGCATCAGATTTAACTTGAAGTCCAAAGATGAGAGGTTATTTTGCATTATGCACTTAACTCCCTGACTCCATCTCGGAGTCTTCCATTTTGAAGTGAAATGGCAGCATCGTATGCTGTAGCTATAGTATGCAGAAAATTGCATGAAAGAAAATCTAAAACATCCATACTCTGAAATAGCATCTCCATATGCCTCAGCTCATTATCACTTTGCTTATATGTCATTAGGGTTCTAATGCAGAACAACTTTATTTTTGTGGACATTTGCTCGATGGACAGGTATAAAATTGGAAATTATGCTACAGAAAAACATGCATGAATTTAAAATACAAAGAGAACCCCACAGTTACCCATGTGCCAGAAAAGGAAATTATTATTTTATTTATTAATGTCATTTTGCATTGTGTTCATATTTCTCTCCAAAGTGTTTATAAAAACTGCAAGAGAGCAGAGGCAAAATGTAGAGTTTCACCTATGCATATAGGCTCTCAGGTGAACAATGGAGTTTGAGGGTGGGGGGGGAGGAGATCCCCCTGTTGGATGAACAAGGTGTGAATGCTAATCTTGGAGTGAGTGAGTTTGTTTGGCTATTTGTTTTTTATCTATTTGTGTTTTTCCCTCTCTCTTTCAGGTTATTTAAAGTTACGGGGTCAGTTGGGATTGTGTGTTTGGGGACTATTTGAGCCTTTGTTCCCCGAATCATCTTTGATCAGCCTCAAATCAGCCTTGTGATCACCCTTCCCCTGTGAGATTAACGAGGGGATAGGACTGAGATAGGAGAGAAGACCTTAGGCTATGTCTATACTACAAACCTTACAGTGGCAGAGCTGTACCTCTGCAGCTGCACCACTGTAAGGTCCCTCGTGTAACTACTCTTGTTAATTAAACTATGCCCAACAAGTGGTGGTAGCTACGTTAGTGAGACAGCGTCTCCTGCTGACATAGCGCTGTCCACGCTGGCGCTTTTGTCGGTGAAACTTATGTCACTGGGGTATCTTTTTTCACAACTCCAACTGACAAAATTTTACCAACAAAAATGTTAATGTAGACGAAGCCTTAAATGCCAGAGGCTAAACTACAACCACTACAACCAACCCAGCCACCATAGTGATGAAGAACCATTATGCTGCCTGACAACTAGTGATGAGGAATCACCCCCAAAGGTGGAGGAGAAGCCATGTATCCCTAAGACTGGGAGGATCACAGCCACAGGTCACTCTCTTCTGAGGGGGGGCGGAGATACCCATCTGTTGGCCTGACATGGCATCCCGGGAGGTACGCTGCCTGCCAGGGGCCCATATCTGAGACATTATGTAGAGATTATTGAGGATCATCCGGCCCTCTGACTATTACCCCATGCTACTCATCCATGTGGGCACTAACGATACTGCAAGGTATGACCCTGAGCAGATCAGAAGTGATAACACGACTCTGGGAGTAAGGGTGAAGGAGTTGGGAGCACAGGTGATATTCTCTTTGATCCTTCCAGTCAAGGGTAGGAGCCAAGGCAGAGACAGATGCATCCTGGAGATGAATACCTGGTTGCGAGGATGGTGTCACCAGGAGAGCTTCAGCTGCCTTGACTATGGGATGCTGTTACAGGAACAAGGACTGCTAAGCAGAGATGGAGGTCCACCTATTAAGGAAGGAAAAGAGCATATTTGGATACAGACTGGCTAACCTAGCGAGGAGGGCTTTAAAATAGGTTTGACAGGGGCAGGTGACAAAAGCCCACAGATAAGTCCAAAATATGGAGACCTGGGAGAAGGGTCAGAATTGGGGAGTGGGGGGAGCATGGGCAGTTATGGCAGGGATAAGGGAGAGACGAGAGAACACGGGGAGAAATAAAATCAGTATCTTGGATGTCTGTAAACTGATGCGAGAAGTATGTGGAATAAGCAGGAAGAAATCGAAATGCTAGTTAATAAACACAACTATGACAGCTGGCATCAGAGACTTGGTGTGAGAACATTCATAACTAGGATACTCACTTAGAAGGTTACAGGTTGGTCAGGAAGGATAGGCAGAGAAGAAAAGGAGGCCTCATATATTAAAAATGTATACACTTGGATGGAGGTTGAGATTGAAATAGTAGACAGACTTGTTGAAAGTCTCTGGGTAAGGATAAAAGGGGTAAAAACAATGGTGATGTCATGGTAGAGGTCTACTACAGATCACCTAACCAGGAAGGCGGCTTTGTTTAAACAACTAACAAAATCATCCAAAGCACAGGACTGGATGGTGATGGAGGACTTCAACTACCCAGACATCTGTTGGGAAAATAATACAGCAGGGTACGGATTAGCCAACAAGTTCTTACAATGTATTGGAGACAATATTTTAGTTCAGAAGGTGGAGAAATCTACTAGGGAAGAGACTGTTCTTGATTTCGATTTTAATAAATAGGGAGGAACTGGTTAAGAATTTGAAAGTGGAAGGCAGCTTGGGTGAAAGTGATCATGAAACGGGAGAGTTCATGATTCGAAGGAATGGTAGGAGGGAAAACAGCACAATAAAGATAAAGGATTTCAAGGTGGTGGACTTTAGCAAACTCAGGGAGTTGGTAGGTAAGATCCCATGGGAAGCAAGTCTAAGGGGGAAAACATTTTCAAGAGAGTTGACAGTTTTTCAAAGAGACATTATTAAGAACACAAGAGCAAACTATCCCACTGCATAAGAAAGATAGGAAATATGGCAACAGACTGCCGTGGATTAATCAGGAGATCTTCAGTTATCTGAAACTCAAAGAATCCTACAAAAAGTGGAAAAAAGATCAAATTTTACAAAGGATGAATATAAACAAACACCACAAGTATGTAGGGACAAAATTAGAAAAACCAAGGCACAAAACAAGATTAAACTAGCTACAGACATAAAGGATAACATGAAAACATTCTACAAATATATTAGAATCAAGACGACAACCAAGGACAGGGTAGGCCCATTATTCAATGGGGCAGGGATAATAGCAGAAAATGTGAAAATGGCACAAGTGCTAAATGCCTTCACCCCACCCCACCCCAGTTTTCACCAAAAAGGTTAGTAGTGATTGGACATCTAACATAGTGAATGCCAGTGAAAATGAGGTAAGATCAGAGGCTAGAACAAGTTAAAAATTACTTAGACAAGCTAGACGTCTTTAAATTATCAGGACCTGATGATATACATTCTAGAATTGTCAAGGAGTTGACTGAGGAGATAACTAATGGCTCAGATATTATCTTTGAAAAGTCATGGAAAACAGGAAAGATTCCAGAGGATTGGAAAAGGGAAATATAGTCCCAATCTATAAAAAGAGAATTAGGAACAACCTGGGGAATTACAGACCAGTCCGCTTAACTTCAGTACCCAGCAAGATAATGGGGCAAATAATTAAGCAATCAATTTGCAAACACCTAGAAGATAAGAAGGTGATAAGTAACAGTCAGCATGGATTTGTCAAGAACAAATCATATCAAACCAACTTAACAGATTTCTTTGACAGGGCAACAAGCCTTGTGGATAGGAGGGAAGCAGTAGATGTGGTATATGTTGACTTTAGTGAGGCTTTTGATACTGTTTCGCATGACCCTCTCATAAATAAACTAGGGACATACAATCTAGATGGAGCTACGAAAAGGTAGGTGCATAACTGGTTGGAAAACGTTCTATGCATCTGATGAAGTGGGATGTAGCCCATGAAAGCTTATGCTCAAATAAATTTGATAGTCTCTAAGGTACCACAAGTACTCCTGTTCTTTTTGCGGATACAGACTAACATGGCTGCTACTCTGAAATCTGTTCCCAGAGAGTACTTTTCAGGGGTTCACAATCAAGCTGAAAGGGCATATTGAGTGTAGTTCCATAGGTATCAGTTCTGGGTCTGGTTCTGTTCAATACCTTCATCAATGATTTAGATAAAGGCATAGAGTACACTCAAAGTTTGCGGACTATACCAATCTGGGAAGGTTTGCATGTGCTTTGGAAGATAGAATTAAAATTCAAAATGATCTGGACAAACTGGAGAAACAATCTGAAGTAAATAGGATGAAATTCAATAAAAGAATAATGCAAAGTACTCCACTTAAAAGGAGCAATTGGTTGCACACATACAAAATGGAAAATGACTGCTTAGGAAGCAGGGGCGGCTCCAGGCACCAGTGCAGCAAGCACATGCCTCGGGCGGCAAGCCGTGAGGGCGGCAGTCAGGTTGCCTTCGGTGGCATGCTTGCGGGAGGTCCACCAGTCCCATAGTTTTGGCAGCAATTCAGCGGCGGGTACGCCAAAGGCGCGGGACCAGCAGACCTCCCTCAGGCAAGCTGTCGAATCCACGTTACCAGCGGACCTCCTGCAGGCGCACTGCCGAAGGCTGCCTGACAGCCGTGCTTGGGGCAGCAAAATACATAGAGCCGCCCCTGTTACGAAGGAATACTACAGAAAGGGATCTGGGGGGTCATAGTGGATCACAGGCTAAATATGAGATAATTTAACACTGTTGCAAAAATATATATCATTCTAAGATGTATTAGCAAGACTAGTGTAAGCTAGACATGAGAAGTAATTCTTCCGCTCTACTCTTTGCTGATTAAGCCTCAGCTGGAGTATTGTGTCCAGTTTTGGGTGCCACATTTCAGGAAAGATGTGGACAAATTAGAGAAAGTCCAGAGAAGAGCAACAAAAATTATTAAAGGTCTAGAAAACATGACTTATGAGGGAAGATTTTTTTTTTCCAAAGAGTTTGTTTAATCTCAAGAAGAGAAGACTGTGAGGGGACATGATAATAGTTTTCAAGACATAAAAGGTTGTTACAAGGAGGAGGGAGAAAAAATATTCTTGTTAAGCTCTGAGCCTAGGACAAAAAATAATGGGCTTAAATTGCAGCAAAGGCGATTTAGGCTGGACATTAGGAAAAACTTCCTGACTATCAGCATGGTTAAGCACTGGAGTAAAATGCCTTTGCTGGTTGTGGAATCTCTGTCATTGGAGGTTTTTAAGAGCAGGTTAGACAAACATTTGTCAGGGATGGAGTATTAATACTTAGTCCTGCCATGAGTGCACTGGACTAGATGACCTCTCAAAGACCCTTCCAATCCTATTATTCTATGATAAGGAAGGTGAAGTAAGGAAAATGTGGCAGATATACAATTACACCTCTACCCCGATATAACGTGACCCGATATAACACGAATTCAGATATAATGCGGTAAAGCAGTGCTCCAGGGGAGGGGGGGGGCTGCGCACTCCGGCAAATCAAAGCAAGTTTGATATAATGCAGTTTCACCTATAACGCAGTAAGATTTTTTGGCTCCCAAAGACAGCGTTATATTGGAGAAGGCGGCAAGAATGAGGGCAGCTAGAAAATATATCCTGTGTGATTGGTGCTTTAATTCTCAGATTCTTATTGACTTCAGTGAGTTTTGGATGAGGCCCTACTACTACAATTGCAATTTGCAGCTGGTAAAAACATGACACCTAAAATACCATTCTTAATGAACAATTGCCTCATTGCTGAGAGAAGGTTGTTTGTTGTCATTGTTATTTTAAAGGAAACCGTTATAAATGCAAAGGGGCGATAATATTTAACAAAGCATTTCAATTCCATTTTACTTAAATTATAAAACTGAAAAGGGCCACTCTTTCAGCACAGAGCTGAAGTAAGTTCCTTCCAAATCACTCAATCAGCATTTTACAAGGCATTAACCTCAATTAACTAAATCGTTGTCTGACAGGAGTTTTGTTCAAGGAAATGTACACTGTGTGAAGGCCTTGCCAGGAGTTTAAGTCGGTCAAACTAACAGAGCCTTTAAGAAACAGAAATAATAAACCTATTGAAAGGTTTTAGGTGTTAACGGTCTCCACTATCAGCAAAAGAAACTGCTCTGAAAGTGCTATGACTAATATGTCACCAAATCAGCACTTCTGTTATGGCAGCCCTCGAGAGAAACTCAAATAAATCAGATTTGTCTAAATACTATTAGAAATGTCAGCTGGGATTCTGAATTCAGTGTACCACAGCAATGTGTTTGTAAGCCTTGATTGAACTTTGCAAGGAGGTTGTTGTTTTCAGCTAGCAAGAAACCATTTTCTGGTGAGAAATCTTTCAGTGTTCCTACCATCTTTCTTCTGTCCTTTTCATATCAGGTAAAGATGCTCATTTTCTTCTTCTTCCTCCTTAATGTGCATTTTCTTAACAAATGAACTGTCAAACATAAAAATTGCTCTGGGAGAAGCTCTTTTAAACAAAGCTGGCTTTCCCCTGTTCATTTTCATAATAGGTAGCACAGAGCAGTCATTACCTGTACTCATAAAAAGCCTATTTATCTATAGTGTTTTAAAACATTTCTATGTTTTCTAAAGATATTCTCTCCTTCAAAAGCTCTGTATTGTAGAACCGGCCACTTAACATTCACGAGGGAAGGAGGAAAACACACACAAGCTTCTAGGTAACTTTTGGGGTTCTTTGAGACAAACTAAATGCTTCACATAAAATAGGCCATCGGCTCGTAAAAGAGCATTCCGTAGAAATAAGTTAAAGTAAGAGTGTAAAAAGCTCTTGGGCCTGATTCTGATGTGACATCTCTTTTATGTTACTGTAACTACCCGGGGCCTAGTTCCCCTGTGCCTTTAGTCCAGTGTAGTTATTTACATGTTGTGACAAAGTTCCTCCTCTACCTCGGTGGGTCCTGCGCTTATTGGCGGATTTTCTCGCCTCACAGATTCACCATGTGCGTCGGGAAACAGCCCAGAGACCTTCCCCTCTGGTAGAAGCCACACTCCAGGTCAATTCCTCCTGTGTCTGATCAGGAGTTGGGAGGTTTGGGGGGAACCCGGGCCTGCCCTCTACTCCGGGTTCCAGCCCAGGGCCCTGTGGACTGCAGCTGTCTAGAGTGCCTCCTAGTACAGCTGCGCAACAGCTACAACTCCCTGGGCTACTTCCCCATGGCCTCCTCCCAACACCTTCTTTATCCTCTCCACAGGACCTTTCTCCTGGTGTTTGATAACGCTTGTGCTCCTCAGTCTTCCAGCAATATGTCTTCTCACTGTCATGCCTCTTGCTCCTAGCTCCTCACAGGCACACCACAAACTGAACTGAGGTCCTTTTTAAACTCAGGTGCCCTGATTAGCTAGCCTGTCCTAACAGATTCTAGCAGTTTCTTAATTGGCTCCAGGTGTCTTAATTATCCTGCCTGTCTTAATTGGTTCTAGCAGGTTCCTGATTAGTCTAGTGCAGCCCCTGCTCTGGTCACTCAGGGAACAGAAAACTACTCATCTAGTGACCAGTGTATTTGCTTTCTACCAGACTCCTGTACCCCACTGGTCTGGGTCTGTCACAATGTGCAAAGTTGCCCAGATCCTTAGGTCCAGCAGTGCTGTGGTTGGTCCCCATACATAAATTAGAGCAGTCTGGGGGCTACTGTTAGTTACACTGAGGGCCAGTGGTTTCAAAGAGGACATTATGATAGTTGGCAGCACTGAGGCACAAGGAAACCCTGAGTGCCCCCCCCTCCCTTTTTTTTTTTTCCAGTCATGCCTCCTCTGATGGTGACATGGAGGATGGGTAGTGAATAAGCAGCTATACTGGCTTTATGCTACTAGAAGATCCTCCTATAAATGAGTTGACCTTTCTGTAGCTGGCTATACCAGCTTTAGGGTTGCTTTGCACCAGTACCATGGCACAAAGTGGCCTGAATGCAAAGGGGAATCTGGATATTGGGCTAGATCCTTGGCCCCAGTCTGCCCCCTTTGTGTTGTTCCGGTGATGCAGAGGGGCCGCAAAACTGTTTGAAAAAGCTGTGTGGGAATCCCTACGTGACATCCAGTTATCACAGCCATGTTTTAATTGCAAACATCACAGGTATTTTTAAAACCCATTTCCAGTTTTATCAAAGAATATTCCAAGAAAGATTTCTATTGGTTTGGGAAAAGTTTTGATTTATAAAACCTAACTTTGAGGCCTAATTTGATTTAGAAAATAGACTGGCCTATCAAATGAAAATAAATAAATCCCAATCTAAACTGACCTTCCATCCACAAAGAAACAGAGACCAGCATTACTGAGATTAAATCATCTGTCTCTCTCCTCTCCCTTCAAGATGAGAAAATGTTTCTTCCCTGAAACATTTATCTACAGCTTATGGATAAGTGGCACAGTCTAATCGCTACCCACAAGTGTAATAATTTCCAGGCAATATCTACTTTTATAGCAATGTAAATCCAAGAGTTCATTTTAAAATGAAAGGCTTTGTTTATGATTATCCCATAGCTCAGTGATTAGCGCACCCTCCTGAGAAGTGTGGGATGACCCATCTCCAAATCCTGTCACCCTCAGGCAAATGGAGAAATTGAACCTGGGTCTCCCATATCCCAGGTGACTGTTCTACTCACCAGAATAAAAGTTACAAGGTGGGCACCCCTACCATCTTTTCCTCAGGCAGCCAGATTTTGAATGGTAATTGATTCACTTGGCAGTCTCTGAGCATACCTACTAGATTGGTCCCCAAATGTGAGATACGAGCGAAAATAAGCATTTGCCTACCTATGTGATTTGCTCTGGGGCTTAGGCAGGATATAGACAAGTAGAATCATAGAAGACGGGGGTTGGAAGAGACCTCAGGAGGTCATCTAGTCCAATCCCCTGCTCAAAGCAGGACCAACAACCACTAAATCATCCCAGCCAGGATGGAGATTCCACCATCTCCCTAGGTAACCTATTCTAGTGCTGCACCACCCTCCTAGTGAAATCCTTTTTCTTAATATCCAACCTAGACCTCCCCCACTGCAACTTGAGACATTGCTCCTTGTTCTGTCATCTGCCACCACTGAGAACAACTCTGAAAAAAATAGGCACCAAGTGAGTTTAGTTGTCTTAGAGGGTTTGGCAGGAGTTTTGTGGATTGTAGTGAAGCCTAAAACTGGGATTTAAGCCCCTAAATCTGGGAGTTACATGCCTAGAGCATTTGGGGCTGTATAAGTATGGGCATTGCCAGCAGATCGAGGGACATGATCATTCCCTTCTATTCGACATTGGTGAGGCCTCATCTGGAGTAGTGTGTCCAGTTTTGGGCCCCACACTACAAGAAGGGTGTGGAAAAATTGGATAGAGTCCATCGGAGGGCAACAAAAATGATTAGGGGGCTGGAGCACATGACTTATGATGGGAGGCTGAGGGAAGTGGGATTGTTTAGTCTGAAGAAGAGAAGAATGAGGGGGGATTTGATAGCTGCTTTCAACTACCTGAAAGGGGGTTCCAAAGAGGATGGATCTAGACTGTTCTCAGTGGTACCAGATGACAGAACAAGGAGTTGAAGTGGGGGAGGTTTTGGTTGGATATTAGGAAAAACTTTTTACTAGGAGGGTGGTGAAGCACTGGAAGGGGTTACCTAGGGAGGTGGTAGAATCTCCTACCTTAGAGGTTTTTAAGGTCAGACTTGACAAATTCCTGCTTGGGATGATTTAGTTAGGGATTGGTCCTGCTTTGAGCAGGGGGTTGGACTAGATGACCTCTTGAGGTCCTTTCCAACCCTGATATTCTATGATTAGACACCTAAGTACCTTTGTAAATTCCACCCTTGCTACCTCTCCATCCCCATGTCACTTAGAGCAAGATAATCTTAATATTTGTTTTTATACTATTGTAACATCATTGGCTTCAATGGAGTTACTCCCTATTTAATCTGCATAAGGGCCTGATCTGGAGCCCTGAAAAGTCAATTGTATTTTTCCATTGTCTATGGACTTTGGATCAGCCTCTAAATGATACTCGATTCAGAACCTTTGCCTATAAATAACAGATAAAAAAATCAATTTAGAATAATGTTGTAAAGTTGGTAGAAAAAAAATCCAGCTTCTGTCTGTAAAATGAATGCATGTGCATCTACTATTTCACAGTTTAATGTTTTCCTTCAGTATTTCTGTTGAGGGCTTAAATTCTTAGGTCTTCATGAAGGATATTTTCAGAGAGGTTGTTTTTCACCATGGGATGTCATATTACTCTTCATTTTCATTAAGCTGCGTTCTCCCTAATCTATAGAAATGACATTGCCATTTGTCCCTGATCTCGAAAAAGATTTCTCAAAAAGGAAGAAGATAGAAATGCTTTGCCCTCAAACCCACATCAATTTCTGCAAATGTCCTAACAGTAATATTTTGAATTCACATTGGGGAATGTATTGTATTAAAAAAAAAAAAACACCCCAAAAGTCAACATTTTTTCAGAAAGCATTTAAGTGTCATAACCTTTACTAGATCCACACAGGCAGCGTTACATAGCAACAGGAAAAATTGCTCTCAGTTCTATCTATTCAAAAACAGTCAACAGATTTTTTTTAATGTAACTAGAAGCATATGCTACACACTACTTAAAAGCTTGCATACTGCACTTTGCCATTGACTATATTATTCTGTCAAATAATTACAAAGCAAATAGCAACAGTTCATTTTTCTGCATATGTAAATGTAAATTCTGTAAATGTAGGTCAGTATATCTGTTATAATCTACTAAAGGTAGAGCTGGTACCACCTAAAGTTAAGGTTGCCTGACAATTTCCAATATAAGATCCTGTTTTCAGTTGCTTATCACTTTGCAAACTGTAACCATAGACATGTCTATGTCAGGCTGAATAATAATTTTTTATTATATTTATATTTTTTTAAAGTTGAAGTAAAAAAATCAGTCATCCATTTCTGAGAATGAGAGTAGGGAAAAATACATTGTTTTGCCCAAATTAAAAAAATTCTGGTGACCTTTTTGTTGAGAAGTTCTACTGCCTCTATGGTTTGTAACAGGGACTTGAAATTTGGCAGAGGGGTTACTGTGATGTCAGGGATGTGCCTTTGGCCATCCCCCCTGAAAACCACCCAAATTTGTCCAAGTTAAGAACCTTTGAAAAAAATATATTAGTTTTTTTTTAATAGAGACTTGTTAGAATTTGCCATCTAAAGTCTCCAAAGATTCCATCTGCACTGAGCATGCTCCATCCCCTCACAGCTGCTAGTGCCAACAAGACTGTGCATGTGTTATCTTTGAAGAGCAATTAGGCATGTTCCAGCCCAGAACTTCAAGGCTGAGCAGGACTTTCTCTGCAACTGCTCCTTGTTCTGCTGCAGGCTGATGTAGTGGTGAGCACAGCAATTGAAAGCAGGGGGGTTGTGTTTAATGTGATTGCAACTCTCTCTGCTGGCACTCAGCCACATGGAGGAGGAAGCCACCTGACTCAAATGCAAAGGGGTGGGGATTGGCAGTGGCTTGCAAGAGCCAGAGGGTAGGGGGGAGCAGACAACCAGGGGACCGGAGGGGTTATAAGCAAGGAGAAGGAGGGTGGCAGCAGCCAGGAGCTGCAGAGTAGTGAAAAGGAGGAGAGGGAGAGGACCAAGTTACAGGAAGAGAAATTAAAGAGAAGTGGAGGGGGAGGAGTGCAGGAGCCATGGGTGGGATGTAGATGGGAAAAAAGAGGAATAGGGAAAGGCTGTGGGCACAAAAGCAGAAGGGTCTTCCACTCAAAACTCAGGATTGAACCAAGGAGTCCTGAGTCTCTGCTGTCCGTGAGTGGCTGTAAAACCCACGGTAAAGTCAGGGGCAGCTCTAGCTTTTTTGCCGCCCCAAGAATGGCAGGCAGGCTGCCTTTGGCGGAGTGCCTGCGGGAGGTCCCCGGTCCCACGGCTTCAGCGGCATGCCCGTGGGAGGGCCGCCGGTCCCACAGCTTCGGCGTACCCGCCGCCGAATTGCCACTGAATCCGCGGGACCCGTGGACCTCCCGCAGGCATGCTGCCGAAGGCTGCCTGACTGCCACCCTCACAGGGACCGGCAGGGCGCCCCCTATGGCTTGCCGCCCCAGGCACACACTTGGAGCGCTGGTGCTAAGAGCCACCGCTGGGTAAAGTGTGTTCACATCCTGTGACAGTGTACCCCATAAGGCTTTATGGGGAGGGGGTATGCTTATAAATGTATATATGACATAACTGGAATATGTTTTGTGCTGCCTATGCCATGTAACATATCTCAGTAAAGGTTATGGTCTACTATATCTATTCATCCTAGTTGTACATATATATCATTTTCTACTTGAGGTTAAGAATATGGGCTGTATGCTGGCTTAGTTTCTAAGTAAGCTTTGTGAGGCATTTAGTCAGCTTCTTTAGGAAGGAATTCGCCAGGTTAAGTACCTGATCAGGAAACACTTGAGGAACAATGCATCTTGGAATGCTCCAATCCACATAAGAAGTCTTCCTGGAGACATGCAAGATACCATGTGAACAATGGCTTCGGCCTGTAAAGACTGAGTCATGCAGGGACATGTGACTCGCCCAGGTGACTCCAGAACTCCATCTTGGAGCTGGACTTTGCATAGGAGGGAGGAGGGGGGTCTCCACCCACAAGAGAGAGTCTATTTAAACCAGTGGGAGACCCCTCCATTTTTTCTTCAGCTGGCTAAGGAAGGAGCCTCTCCACCCCCCCCCCCCCAGGATACTTGAAGGGAACTGGAACAAATGACAGTAGCTACAGGGGGTGCGAGTGATTGCTGGATCCGGGCTAAAAGGAGATTAGCCTGTAAAAGGGAGCATTCTGGAACTGGTGAGGAACTTATCTGTATTTAGTTTGATTAGACATAGGGCAGGTCTACACTAACCCCCCAATTCGAACTAAGGTACGCAACTTCAGCTACGTGAATAATGTAACTGAAGTTCGAAGTACCTTAGTTCGAATTTACCTCGGTCCAGACGCGGCAGGCAGGCTCCCCCGTCGACTTCGCGGTACTCCTCTCGCCGAGCTGGAGTACCGCAGTCTACAGCGAGCACTTCCGGGTTCGACTTATCTCGTCCAGACAAGACGCGATAAGTCAAACCCAGAAGTTCAATTTGCTTGCCGCAGAACTACCGGGTAGTATAGACCTACCCATAGATTTGCACATTTTATTTTATTTTACTTGGTGACTTACTTTGTTCTGTCTCTTACTACTTGGAACCACTTAAATCCTACTGTCTGTATTTAATAAAATCACTTTTTATTTAGTAATTTACTCAGTATGTATTAGTACCCGGAGGAGCAAACAACTATCAGTGTTATAGAGGACGAACAATTTATGAGTTTGCCCTGCATAAGCTTTATGCAGGGTAAAACAGATTTATTTGGGCTTAGACCCCACTGGGAGTTGGGCATCTGAGTGCTAAAGACAAGCACACTTCTGTGAGCTGTTTTCAGGTAAACTTGCAGCTTTGGGACAAGTGATTCAGACCCTGGGTCTGTGTTGGAGCAGACAGGAGTGTCTGGCTCAGCAAGACAGGGTGCTGGAGTCCTGAGCTGGCAGGGAAAACAGAAGCAGGGGTAGTCTTTGCACATCAGGTGGCAGCTCCCAAGGGGGTTTCTGTGATCCAACCCATCACACATCCCTTTCCTGTGACTGGTCCAAGTGCTGAAACATGTCCTGCCTCAACTCCCAGTAGCAGGACTTGCTGCCCTGTGTGGAGTGTGGGGAGCCCCAGTGGACCAGCTTGTATATCTCCTTGGCCAAAGGAGCTGCCAAGAATGTTAGTGGCTCCTCCATAGAGCCATAAGCACCCATGTGTATCTGGCATAGTCCATGGACACCTAACACCTGTATCTTATGCAGCAAGAGGGAAACCCTGGAGTATGTCAATGTAGAATGTGTCAGGCTGCAGCCCCTCTTCCAGCTACTCCAAAACCTCTTATTGATGTTCTGGCTGCACTTTTCCCTGCACCTCCTTGTTTATGCACACCCCACGCATGGTCCCACAAAATCCTGAGACCTCCTCCTAGCTCTGCCCACAATGGCTATCCACCATACCAAGAGGAGGAAGCTAGACAGGGAGTTGCTCTGCAACTGTGGGGCCTATTTCTGGTCCCTTGTTAAATCACGCCTCCGAGCAGAGTTCCTCTAGGTGGTGTCCCCTGTCTTCTTAGCCACCTTCCAGGAGCACTGAATGATGTTGCGGGTTCTCTGCCCTATGCCCCCTTCTGGTTGAATGATTTTTAACCTTTAACCCTCACTCCCATTCCTGTTTTTTTTCCCATTCATTGTTCCAAGAATTCATTTGTAACCTGGGGTCAGTGGTTCTTCCCCCTCATATGAGAGGTAGACCTTTAACTCTGGGTTGGCCTAGGCCCCCTATCCCAGTACCAGCAATAGGTCCAAGGGATGCAAATGAATGGACAGGAATGGGAACTGGGGGGAGTCTTAATCCTGTCCCCACCCCATACAGCTGACCCAAATAAAACTGTGCCGGGACTGGAACAGATGAAAGGAAGAGGCTGCAGTAGGAAAAGCAGCTAACAGGTGGGAATGAGATGGTGTAAAATAAAGCTAGGGGGAGCCTGGTCAAAGCAGAGTTGAGAACAGGAGATGATTTGGAGGCAGAGTGAAAGCAGCTGGGAAGTGACCAGCAGTTGCCCGAATGGGGATGCAGTGCTAGCGAGATAGCCATAGGCTGTGCTGGGCAGGGATATGGGACTTGGATCCATATTTTATATTATATAAAAACACAAGGAAACAGAGTTATGAGCCTCTGCTTTATATTGCCACTAGGTGAGATAGAATTACTCAGTCCTCACTCTTATGATTCGTCACCGGACTCCCACAGTGGAATTACAGATTTATAATTTACACTTGCCTGATTTTTCCCTTATATGTACTTTGATCAAAAATCTTATAATATTGTGACAGGTCTGAGTATCAGGGTATGCAGTAAAAAATTAATTGGCAATTACTACGTCAAGATGAGGCTCCAAATATTAATGGCATCTTTATATGAAAAAAAAATGGTGCAGGAATCCTGAGTTTTATACAAATTCAATGGTTTTCACCCACACCCACCCCAAAATTTACCAGTGTTATTCCCGGGTAAACTCTATTTTGAGGAATATATTTGAACTCCTTTATTAATCCCATCAAACTTAGTTCATGTACAGGATTTCTTACGATGGATAATAGAAGATGCATTTTATATTTAAACTACCAGTGAAATAGCTTTAATTGAAAAAATTAAGGCCTTTTATGGCATTTCAATATCTATCCCCATTTTCAGGTTATAATACTGAATTGCAGATTCCCTCCTAACAATGTTTAGTTCATTTTCTGATTCAATTCTGTCATACGATATAAAGCTTCCAGCCATCCATTGTTACATTTGACTTGTATAGAGTAAGGTTAAATCTATGCAAGCATGGATGCACACACACACACACACACACACACACACACACACACACACGTCCTTAGCTTCACCCACCATTACATTTCTCTAACTCTTTATTGTAACAGACATTATTTAAAAGGGTTGAATCTTTTGCTTCATCTGTCCTGAGCTTCCTTTAGTAAAATATATAACAGGAGATAATTGTATATGGGGAGAGGAAAATTAATAGGTTAGGACTGCAGTCAAGTGCTGAAAGTATGGAATGTATTTTTCTTTAACTGGGACAGCAGTTGACACTATTCACAGAGATGCAGAGCGACATCAGTGACACCAACATACCTCATTCTCTTCCACTCTCAAACTCAGAGCTAACATTAAAGAGCAAAAGGAGCTAGATGATGCCCTTGGACAGCTAGCCTAGTTCCAGTGGTGTCTGGATGCATAATTAGTATCTTAAGGAGTTATCCAAATACACCTGACAAAAGCAAATAGGATTTTTTAAAGCCCACAGTTTAAATGCTCTCTTATCCTCTCAACCATCAGCATCTAAGGAAAGCACATTACATGGACAGATAGTCACTCCATCCTATATAATGCTCTGAATTAAAAGTTTTAAGATTTAATAGAATGAGCCAGTGTGTATTAAATAAATACCAATTACTATATTTAAAATCATATTAGAGGAAGTTTCCAGCCCATATAGTACACAAAAAGTTGTGCAAAATTCAAAACCATTCAAAACTTGCCTATTTTTCAGCAGTGTAGTTTTTCACACAGGTAAAAGTCTCACTGAAGTTCAGCAGAATATTTTGTGCCTAGCAGGATATCTGCAAACCTTCTTAGTTGTCTATTGTTGTTGTGACTGTATTGGTCCCAGGATATTAGAGAGACAAGATGGGTGAGGTAATATCTTTTATTGGACCAACTTCTATTGGTGAGATACACAAGCTGTCAAGCTGTATATAGGAAACCCACTGATAACCATACTACCTTCAGAGATCCAGTAATCACCCAAAAACAGATGAAGAAATCTGTTATTCACAGCCAGGCACTCAGATACCACAGAACATGCTCCATGGAGAAAGTCCAAGATATACATTTTAACACACTTAAAACTGCCTTCACTGAACAAGGACACTCCACCAGAGAAGTAAATCACAGCATGGAACAGGACACCCAAATACTCCAAGACAACTTGCTTCAACATGGAAATAAAACCCTCTCTGACCACACAATCCTAGTTTTCACCTACCACCCCACACTGGAACCCATACGGGGTATTATTAAACAATTACCTACCACCCCACACTGGAACTCATATGGAGTATTACTAACAATTACAACCTATAGTCAATGGAGACCACATCCTGAAAGAAATTTTTTACTGAACCCCCTCTTCTGGCCTTCAAGCAACCTCCCAACCTCTCCAAGCTCATCATCAGAAGCAAGGTCCCCAAATACCAGCACATACCAACTCAGAGTGGCACCAGACCCTGCAAGAACAGATGAAAAACCAGTAGACATATCTCCAGTTCTACATTGATCAACTCCCCACCCCGCAAGCAGATCTTTCAAGACCCATCGGTCCCACTCATGCCTATCCACAACATGTGATGTACCTTAATCAATGCACTAAATGCCCCAATAGCAACTATGTGGGTAAAATGAAATAATCACCATTCCTTTGAAAGAACTCTCACAGAAAAATAAAAGACAAAAATACCATATGACCATATGGGTGAACATTTTTCACAAAGTGTTCACTCTATATTTGACCTCTCAGTCCTCACCCTGAAAGGAAATCTACACAACATCTTCAAAAGATGATCCTGTAAGCATAAATTCATAACTTTGCTTGACACTAAAAATCATTGACTGAATAGAGACACTAGATTAATGGCTTATTACAACAATCTATAACCCACGAAGAGCCCCCAATCTTTTTCCTCTCCCTCCTTTCCCACCTGTGACTGGAGAGGTGATAACTAGGCACTTCACCTTGAATAGTCCCTTGAAATGGGTTAACTACTTATGCTGAACAATCTGTTCCACTTTCTATGTAGCTGTAATCCTCTGAGTACGTCCCAGGTCTGAAGAAGAGCTCTGTATGGCTCAAAAGCTTGCTTCTCTCACTCACAGAAATTGGTCCAATAAACGATATTACCTCAGCTGCCTTATGTCTCTAACCTTCTTAGTTGTCTTTTTTTCAATTTTGAGTTTTGAGCGGTGACCGATTACATGCTTGAAACCAAGGACCCCTTTGGGCAGCTTAGGCTTCCCTCTGCTCCAGAGCTGTGGGCTGCAGGTCTGCTCACCTCCAGCTCTGCCACTCAAATGAGCTAATTCCCTGCCTTTTAATTCCTCAGTAACTGGAGCATTTTCTGCAGGTGTGGCAGGGCAGAGCTGGCTGAGCCCAAAATAATCCCCTAGCCCCTTGTTGCCCAGTATGGGGTTTGTACACCCCATCACTGGGATACATTTTAAGTTCTTCATAAAAGTCATACTAATTATTGCTTATCAGTTTGGAAATAGTTTTGGGATCTTTGACCATACTGGCTGATAGTCTGCTAGGTGTATTCTTCTCATGTAGATGATACCTTTTCAATAGGGTCCCGATTTGCCAGGACAGTTAAATATGTGCTTAACTAAGTGAGCTGGAAGTCTCACTGAAGTTATTTAGTTTATTCAAGTTACACATAGATGCTTTGCTGAATTGGGGGCATAGATGCTCCAACAAATACTAAAACCAAGTAATCACAGTTTCTCATGTGAAATTTCTTCTCATCTGGTTCATGAAAATTCTTTGTTTAGCAATTAACAAAGATACGGACACAAAAGATCTGACTTCTGTACATTTTCACATCCACTATATTCAACATACAGAAGAATTCCAGTGTGGCTAATATTTCAATTCCTGCTATTTCTAGGCCTAGTTGTGGCCTGCTTATTGCAGAGATATCAGGGCCTAAGGAGGTGCAAGGTTTCCCTTTACATCCCATGACAGTTACCACATCATGGGCAGCAGCACAGGAGAGGAAACAGGGTCCACAGAGCTGCTGCATCCACCTCTCATACAGTTGGGCAGGAAGGGGCAGAACAGGGCAGGGACCCTAAACACTGTGTGGCATAGCTATGCTAGTGCATTGGGCAGCATTTGCTGCCCTGGGTCTAGACCTGGTACAGTTTACCCATCTCCAGAGTAGCAATGAAAGCAGAGGGGAAATAGTGACTCTCAGAGGTCGCCCCGTCTGCTCCTTGGACAGGACAGCTATTCACTACCCCTTACTCAGGGCACAGTGGCCTTCATGTGCTTCTTGAGCAAGCCAAAGAGAAAGCTCGACTTTCAGAAAATGGAAACAACCATTTAGAAAAGGAATATTTATTAGGAGCTGGTTGAGTAAATCATGGTCGTTAATAGTTGGGCCATTTGTATCTTCACACATTTATTCACTTATAAACGTCGCTATTCTTCGACAAGCTGCAACATTAATGATGTCGCTACCACCAAAGAAACATTTTATTACAATTAAGTAGATACCAGCATATACTCTGCCACATGCAGTTGCACACCTTTGCCAAGAAATATATAGAAATAATAAACATTTCCAGTGGCAGCATTGGGAACATTTGCCCATAGGTAACTCAATTAACAACTGAACTGCAGTAATAAGATCTGTCACGTTTAGAAAGGAGTACTGCTAATCCTTCCTTTTCAGTGAGTAAAATTCGCATCAGCCACAATTTATTGCATACACTTAAAGAGGAGCTCCTCCCCATTAGCCCTCCCTCACCACACACTTTTAACTCCATGTCCAAATGAGTGCAAAGTGTTATCATTATTGCCCCAATAAGATTAAACTGGTTCTCATTGTGATTCTAACCAAAAGCCATAAATATTTCCTCTCCCTTCCCCTTTATTTTCCCTGTCACCAGTCCAAGGCTGCACTGCCAGGCTGGGGCGGCACAGCAGGCTGCTCTCTACTCCAAACGCCCAGTGGCCGCTGACATGCTTAGTTGCTAAAGCAGACTGGCACCCTGGACTACTAGTGCTTCTGCTGCTCAACAGTTAGGTCCAGGATTACACTTCGCCTCACCTGTTCACCCCACGGCTGCCAAGTTCAGACGGTTTTCCTTGCCTTTTTCTTTTTAAATACCATTCCATTTTGTTGACTAGTCTTTATGGAATGAAACGCTCATAGGACCTGATCCTCTGGTCCAACGAAACAGTGCTCAGAACAAGAGCTGGGCAAGCAACAGATTTGTTTGGTTCCCTAGACATGTGACGATTGGGCAAAGTCATTCTGGGTCAGGCGATTCAACATTTTTTGGAAAAATGTTCAGCGAATCAAAGAGTCAAGAATATTTTCGTTTCTGGGGAAAAAATGTGTTTCAACAAAATGAAAATGTTTTGTTTTGATTTCGAGCATTTTAAAATAAAAAACATGAAGGACATTTTGAAACGAAACGTCATTTCAAACTGAAAAAAATCTCAGTGTTTCATTTTGAAAGTGTCAAAGTGAAATATTATGGGGTTTTCTTCCCAAATTTCTTTCGAAACCATTCAGGGAAATCAACATGAATTCACAAAATCTTGCCAAATCTGCATTTTTCACCAAAAAGAGTTTGGGCCAAAACATTTTGCCCAGCTGTACTCAGAACAGAACCCGAGGAGGTGGGAGACCTGTCTTGTGCTCTCCTTATCCTTATGTTATTTGTATCCAGTTACAATGGCCCCAAGTCATTCTGGTGGGAAGGGACTGCAGGAGTCCAGCAGATTACATCTCTTAACCTCAGCCACACCCCTTTTGCCTGGGGCATCTGTCTTCTACCTGAGTCCAAAGTAGCTGTTTAATCCAGCATTACTGCCCCTGTTGTGCCTCTGGAGAAGTGCAAAGGTGATGGAGCAGGGCCAAGGATTGGCCCTTAATGTTTTACATCTATATAGCACCCTTTCCTCACAAAATACTTCTCAAGTATAGACATACAGTATAATTGAAATGCAACCAACTCTGATTGGGGAAGACAGTTGCCAACGAAAGCACAACATGGAGAAGGTGAGGAGTAGCAATTCTGGCCAACACCAGGAAAAATCCTTCCCCTTTTACATAAGAAACTGGTGCTTTTTTTTTTTTTTTAAATATAAATTAAAACAGCATGACTTTTACATTTAAATGACAATGCCTAATAAAAGCTCACCACTCATGCTAGTCAAGCATTCCAGACTATTTGTAAGACAGCTAAACATGGAAAGATTTGTTAGAAGTAGGAGATTGACACTAGCCACAGTGACTGCTGACATATATGGCCCTAGTTTAAAAAGAAATGGAACCTGTGTGTAGTTCACATGAAAAGCAGAAAAAAATGCCTAATTAATAAAAATGTCAATGAAAAAAGTTAAATCTAAACAATTTCTGATGAGTTCATGAACTCAAATGATTTCTCAGGATCATTTTTTGCTGGCCAGGATAGCAAAAGCCTTTACAAACAGTCATCACCTAATCATTTTATTTATCATACAGGCCTCAAAGTTAAATCTTGTCTGATTGACAATATGATGTATTGTAAATAAGTATGATGTGAAACAGTAGTCTGCTTGCACAATACATACTGCAAAGCCATATACTTCTCACTTCACTGACCTCTGTATTTACCCTGAATAAGTTTATGGATGTGCAACTTGTCAGAAAAGTAACCAGGCTTATGAGTCAATCAATCCATCCAGACAGCAGTTTGTTCTGAAGTTCAGTGCAGATGATTTTTGTGGAGGAGCTATAGATCCTTGAAATACTTAGAGATGTAAATAAATTCAGTATGACGTCTCTGCATGTTGCGATGAATAAAATTTAAGAGACATCAAGGTTGTTTGGCCTAGAAATTATTAGGCATAATATTTAAAAACAAAACCCACACATGACTTACTATGCAACCCCCTATATACCTGAGCCAGCTATTGCTGGTGATGGTTGTTTTTTCTTTTAAATATGTGCCCTTGAAAAAACTGGCTTTACAAATGAATATATCACTGAAATCAGGAAACCAATATATATAAAATGGGGGGGAAATGTAGGTCATTTTGTGTTTTGGTTTATTAATTTTAAGTAATAGATGATCTAATCTCTTAACAAGTGTAAACACATGCCACTGTATGGATACAGACCTCAGATAGAAGGTATACGGAGTATAAACTGATGCTATCCTGAAAGTACAATACCTACCAAGTATCTCCTTTAAAAACATTTCATATTTTTGCTGAATAAAAAAAGTTAAAATTCATCTGAATTGTGTCATACATCAGGTCCCAAAGGCGTAATATATTAAAGGATGCAACTTGAATTCAGAACACAGAAGGCTGTTAAAAAAAACAAAAACAAAAACAAAACCCCAGCTTTCACAAAGTTCATTTTTATACAAAATGGATGCAAGATGTGGCAACTGGATTTCTATTTACATATCCAAAACTAAGCAACACCTTTCAAGATACCACAAGAGTAACATTAAGTAGCAGAAAATAGGAACATCATTTCAACTGATGGGCAGTTGAAACGTACCAGAGGGAGACAGCTACAGTAATGGTATCTCTATATTTATTTTGACAAACCTATGACAGGACCATTCTGTTTCCTGATAGACAAACATAACCCATGAAATGTGCTGAGATTCCTTCTGCTGTCCCCCCCCCCCCCCCCCCCCCAATGATGTCTTTTCATCACAAACAAAATCCAACCAAATGGAAAACAAAGTGTTTTCCTTTTAACATGCATTTTATTATTTTTTTTCCAGGTGGGGACTTTCAATCTTGAGTTTGGTTTTCTGTGTTAATTAGCTTCAATATCAGTATGTGAAAATTTCTTTTTTAAACTAATCTCACAAATATTGCTTCTTTTATTGAGTATAAAACACCAATTATTATAGCACAATTTATCCATATAGGCTATATTTAATGCATGCACATATTTTACACACTCGGGGTTTCTCTCTGTCTGGATGCTGTTTAAAGGTCTACAAGTGTTCAATCTTGCAGAAATTTTTCATATGAAAGCAAGGATTCAGAGTGTACACAAAATGAAATATGTACATTATCAATCCCCGTTTATATAAAGCTTGTAGATAATAGCAGTTTAACTTAAAAATTTTTATTCAAGGTTTTATAAGTGCAGAGAAATGACTCATCTAGCCTTGCAGTGCTATTTCACAATTGAAAATAATTGCATTTCTTCTGCTATCAAGGTTAATAGCCAAGCAATTTTTGTCCCTACCTACCTAAAATAAAAATCAGTATAAGTAACCCAGTATGCAGTGAATGATACCTACTTGTTCTAAAAATGTTTTGCTTCAGTCAATATTCCCAAATGTTGCTGTCAGGTACACCTTCAGAGAGAGACCAGGTAAAGACCCTCCCTTATCATATTAGAGGATTCTTTTGCTAGAATCCAAATGAATGGCAGTTGTACTGAAGAGACCATGAACACCACATAGGAAGGGGGAAGAAATGGCGGGGGAAGGTGAGGTTGTGGGTGGGGAAGATGGTGTGAAATCCCATTTCCAACATGATTTATGATAAATTATACAGTACAGATTAGCCCCGAAGCAGCTACCTTGCCTGGAAAGTTAAGGTGAAGCTGGCCTGGAGGATTACACTGAGTAGATAAGAGGAAATATTAAACAAATTAAGTATGAAAAGCACAATGTAGTCAGGGCAGAAGCAGATCTAGGTCATGAATAAAGTTTTTGGAAATAAGTTTGGGAAGAGATCGAACAAGTTCAAAATTCTATCTTCACCAAGCATGAAATTCACTTCTGATGCA
The DNA here is from genome assembly GCF_011386835.1 of Chrysemys picta bellii. NCBI lineage: Eukaryota > Metazoa > Chordata > Testudines > Emydidae > Chrysemys > Chrysemys picta. Next base: position 19,736,554 of record NC_088795.1, read on the forward strand.
CAGGACCAGCATGGTACCCTGCACAGGAGGTGCATGAAGGGAGCATGGGGAGAGTCGCTGTGCAAGTGTGCCAACTTATCCCTAAGGCATCACACAAATGTTCTCTGCAGTGGCACTGCATAGAGTGGTGCCATGCGCACAAGCCAAGGGAAGGACCATAGGTGCTTCATTTACATGAATCCAGCAACCCCAGTACCTTATACAACTGGTGCAGACGGGATACAATTGCTGTTCAGCAGCTGTGGGTGGGCTGCAAGGCAGCTCTGCTCATTGACTCTGGGTCAAGGGGTTGGATTTAATCTCTTCTGCTCTCCACCTGCATAGAACCCTATTACTCAGACTGTATGCAGGTGGAGTAGAATCGACCTAAAGTAACAATCAAAGCCACTTCGCTTCTTCTTCTAGATATTAAAATCATTCTAGAATGACTAAATGATGCAAAGAAGGATCGCAATAGAAAATGATGAGGAATTTATGATACAGAATCTGTTATATACTGGTGTTGGATGTTTGGTTTGGATAAGGCCTCTTAAGTTTGATTCTCTATTAAGGTGATTATCTGTTCAACTACTTGGTTGCTCTCTAGAATTACAATTTTGGAAAGGGCAAGCTTTACATTTAGAAAAATTGCATATTTTAAAAACATAAATGCACTGCAGATGACAAGGTGAAAGGGAGAGACAAACAGTTTCTAGAAACTTGCCTAGACTGACCTCAGCCTTATGTGTTATCGACAACGCTAAAAACACATTGAGAGGAGGAAGTCCTTACAAGTCAGCTCATTTCTTGGGTGGAACTTGCTCTCTCTCTAACTTAGCTATAAATGACAGACTTATTTCCTAACCCTAGCGCCCCACTGTGGCCGCTAGGATCACATACACCAATGTGAAAGTGACTTCCCTGCTCTCTCACCAAGAGCTAACAACCTTCGTTATCCAGCCAATCAACTCTGTTTTGGAATTTGTAGCAGCATGACTCTCATTTTCCTGAAAACATCCGGTTTGGGAGGCCATAAACTCCACTCTCTTGTGCTATTGGGCTCATCACCTGACCTCTTTGCAAGGTCAACCCCATCATAAGATGCCACCAGCAAATTGTTTTGCTGGCAACCTTCACCCCCATCCTGTGACAAGTAATTCAGTCCAAGAGTTCAAGTGCAAAATGAAAAAGTCTCTGCATTCTGATGCCATGACTTCACTCCTCCACACCAATGGCACACTGGTGGTGGGTGCAGAGATTAGAGAACCCCAATATGCTATGGACAGGGTGAACGCAAGACTATTTCCTGTTTAGACAGACTTACCCCTTTGCTGTATGCCCCTTCCTGGCCACCCTGTATAGTGGCTGAAATGTTCACAACTAATATAGTGGGATACAGGCAGGAATTCCCCTTTACCCTTCATTCTCCTTGCACTGACTCAGACAAACATAATTTGGTGGGGGGCTGGGCTGAATGCCCTACACCAGAAGGGGACCAATCATTTAAATTGATTAAAATCTTGTCTAGATATTTAAAACATTCAAAGAGTGACTCATGGTTACATTCCTCATACACCTTACTGTATGCACAAGAGAGGGTGCGGGGGATGGGAGTTGTTCCTTATTTTTAATTAATATTCAGACTATGAATTATTTTGTGCTTTTGATTACATGAAACTAGAGACCATGACAAATTCATTTTTATTCATTTGAAAAGTAAATAAAACGAAGAAGCACAAACACACAGAGATACTTCCTATATCACGGGACAGTAATGCATTTATTTTAAAATAGACAGCGATAGACAATATAAAATTTAGACTCCTAAAAGAAAAATCTGTGGCTCAACATTTTACCCATCAGAGGAGGAGAATGCTGCATGATTTACAAATAGAATAACTTGCATGACAATAAATACCTATGCAACCAAATCCGTTCCAATAAAGGGACAGATTCTGCTACCCTTACTCACACTGAATAGCACCTTATTCCATGCATAGTCCTAACAGTCCTGTTGGGGAAAAAAATGGGACTATCAATGAAATACATTACTAAATATGATTTTTTTGGTGAGCTTCTGCCTTTCCTATTTACAGCTGGGACTTCAAGTGGTCATGCTAAATTATCTCCTGTTTTTATGGAATGTACAGACAGAAAACACTAGCAATCTTGCAATGCATCCTTATTGTGTGGCATTCTTCAATTTAATTTTGCAGAATCATAAGCTTTGATTAGTCCAAATTAACATTCTAAATTTGGGGTTCTTACTCAAACTGAAATCAACATCCAAATTCTGGTTCTGATCCTAGTCATGTTTAAGCATGCATGTAATTTTACTCACATGAGTAATCTGACTGTAGGATCGGGGCCTATGTTTGGGTTTGCCCATCCCAGGTATGAAAGCAATTATTTTCTTTCTGTATCATAATAGTGATCGTTTTATATCCAAAAAGTCCACTGAAAGTTTTGCACTGAAGGTGAAAAACTTTTATACAGAAAATGAACAACATTTAGTTTGCCAGGACTTTTCCTGGATCATCATCAGATTTTAAAGAAAGCCTTAAACCTTTCCAAGGAAGAATATTTTTCTGACAGCCCATTTATTTAGCACTGCTGTCTGTGTTGTTTAGCCTGCCTTTCCGATAATTTCTGAATCACTGTGAAAACGACAACATTTCAGAATCAGGCAGGAAGGTTTTCAGGGGCATCAAACTAAAAGAAAGATTATAAAATTGATAGGAGGAGGAGCTGCTGTCTGACGTTGTAGGGTGTATAGTCAGGCTCAATTCATTTAGCAATTCCCAGCCTATCATCTTTCATTAGTTACTTCAGTGCAGAGTCTGAACACCTCATGGGCTACTTGTCACAGGGACCAAGGAAGAGATAAGAAATGATGTTAAACTATTTCCCTTGACAGCAGAGACACAGATGGAGACTTCATTCTGACCATATTGTCTGCTTTAGTGCCTCCCTGAAGCCATTAACTATCATAATGATGGGGCTCAAGTTATTTATTTCTTCACAATTTCCTGATGTTTTTGCAGTATTATATAAGTGCATTGAGTTCTGCTGCTTGCCGTGTGTTTGTCCTTGAAGACATACAGCACATGCAAAAATCTCTATCCAAGGCCATTATAGATCAGTTCAAGTACAAATGTGAAATAATATTCAGAAGTTGGTACACTAAAAGTTATAGACAGAAAGGAAACATCACATATAGTCAGTGAATTGTCATGCTTTCCTAGGCCAGAAATTGCAGATTTATATTTGTTTTCTTTTCAAAATGTTAATGAACAGATTCTTCTTAAAATTTATATTTTATTATCTGGTCCATTGTAATTGTTTTTGTGAAAAATGCCATATTTCATAGTTTGCAGAAAAATGGAAAATTGAACTCTTTCACACAGTGTTCCCAATAACCATATACAGCATGTGGCAGATTTCTAGAAACATGAACATTTAGTAAAATAGCTGAATAATAATGAGGAAATCCCTGTATGCATAAAAAATAGAAAAATAAAACACTTTATATTTTCAATTATTCTACAATGCCAGGTGTTGGAGGATGGATAGTGAGAATTTTTTAGTGGATAAAGGAAAGGTCACAGTCAGAGTAAAGTTCTAGTAAAGAACTATTCAAAGTTTGAGGCATTAAGTGGTAGGAAGGTGGTATTTGGTAGCATCCTCACAAATGTACCATTCTGGTGGTTGTCCGAATGGACTCTATTACAGTACACGAGAAGATGGGAAACAGAGGAAGGATTTTTTTCAAAAAGTGTGTGTGTGGGGGGGGGGGGGGGGGAGGGGAATCACAAATGAATAAATTAAAGCTGATAGTGATGAGATTTAAATAAGAAAACTGGGATCAGAGCAATTTTCTCTTTTTTTGTGGGGGAGGGAGAGAAGTATCATTTTATTACCCACAGGAGAAGTCTGTTTACTAAAAAGTGCAGACCCTAAACATATTCTTAATTCAAGAACTCGATGACGTGAAGTTTAAAATCTAAGACTAAAACAGGTGAAGAACTATGGTGCTGTATGATATCACTGTAGGCCTGATTCTATCACACTGAGTAGTATCTTACTATGCAAGAAATCCCATTGAATTAATGGATTAAAGTACTCCTCAGATGAGGAAAGGATGAAAGAATTAAGCCCTATGTTTGGCAGACAGAGTTTGCTGACTCTTGCCGACATCAGATTTTCGCAATCTGCATGTTCTCGTCATCTAGATATTTTTTCAAAAAGGAAATTGCAAAAGGGCAGGCACACACTACTTCATCACAGGAGCAAAGGGGAAAACAGGGACCAGATTGAGACTCTCAGTCATGCCCTGCTGATGGGGGAACACAGTTGCCTTTTATTTCAGTAAACCGTGTTCAAAAAAAAGCCAATTAACTGGAGAGGCAAAATAAGTAAAACAAACAGTTCATTTAAAAAGAACAAAGACATATGCCTGTTTCTGAACCTGGGATCTTCCCACCATAGCAGATGCACTGTTAATAGGAAAGCAGGGAAACTGAGATTGAATTGCTAGTTTGATGTGGTTTTGTATTTATGACACTTTCATCGCAGGGAGCAGCTGAGAGTCGGTTTTTACTTCAGGCCAAATTTTATCCTCGGATGCTTGCACTTGTAACTGCCATTAGTTCCAATGGGACTTCATGCATACGTGCATCCAAAGACAAAAATTGTCCCTTGCAGTTTGAGATATTTTAGCAGGTTCTTCTGTACTTCTAAAAGACTGAAAAAGGGGAAAATTTTAGAGGGCTGTGAGATTCACCCTACTGTTCTTTTGCTTCATTTATATTGGTAACTACTCTAAATTATTGGTTCTGCAAATTAATTGACTAACTTGTGATCCTCAAAAAATCCCTTTCTACCTTGTTCAACATATCTCACGAGGATAGGTATTCACACCTGTGCTGCTCATAAAACTGCCTTGTCAATATTGTGCAGCAATCCAATTCTGTTTAATTGGAACAGTGGCTTTGATGTTCAGAGCTACTGTTCTGCAGAAATTAATAGGGAAATATGTGGCCTCTCTAATCATAGCGGCACATATAATTTGCTGTAAAGTAGTTCAGATAATAGGATCTTAACTAGAACAAACTCCATGGTGAATGACTAGTGTGCACATGAGCATGTGCAGTTGTAACAGTCACCTGCAGGTGATCAGACTGGTTGCCAGTTTTAGTACCATGCAATTTTGTAGGATAATTTGCCAGTTGTTAGAGGCTAGTTGCCAACAGACATGCAACGTTTAAATTAATCTCAAGCCACCTGACCAGGAGGATCAGTTCAACAAGATACTTAAACATTTGCCTAACTTGAAGCACATTAGTAGTCTCAATGGTTACTTTGTAGTACACCTTGCTCAATTAGAGATCAGGACAGCTAACTCTCTGCCTTCACAAAATATATATACACATACATTTTTTCCCCCCTCAACTGTAAATTATTCATGTAAATCATGTCATACACTAGATCAATAGTCATGGAGGACTATTTACTCTTTACAAATGTTTTACTTTTTTCTTTTAGGAAAATTGACAGTTTATAATTCTTGTTGCTACGACAAAAAGGGGAGAAAAATGGGGAATGGAGGCCTTATTCCAGTGCTCAGGGAGGAATTAGGACATAGTTAATCTTTGGTCAGGCTTGGATATACAGGATATCCAGAGTGTAGTATGGGTTAACTTGGTTTAAAAAAGAACTGGTCAAAAAATGGGGTCTATTTCCACAGCAAATTCTTTTTGCCAAAAAAATGAAACCACACATTTTCGCTCAAAAACAAACATTTTCAGCCAGAACCCCAACATTTGTTCTCTTTGTTATTCTGATGAAAATTCAATTACTTTCAGGAAACAAGCACTTTCTGAGAAAATGTTCATTAGTCAAAACTCCAATTTTTGACCAGCCCCAAATAGAGATTTAATTAGCATAAATGTGGGGTGTCACTTTAATTATGAGTGACGAAGCCATGAGTGAGTTATGCAGATCATGCCAAATGAGCGCTGATGAATGCTCTATAACACAGCATATGATTAGGTACCCTGTATATGCCTCATGTTAGAGAAACTATTTTAGGAATGTTTTGATGAGTTTCTAAAACATTATTGGAGCTCTTATCCGTGCATCTGTGTGTCTTTGTTGCCATGAAACTCACTGTACATGACTCAAAGGGGAAAAAAATTCAAAAAATAAATCTACATCATCTCCAAAATTTACCTTTAAAAAATATACTTTTTCCTACTTAAATATATGATTCACCTATCTTGGGAGCATTCAGTGATAGAAGTGAGTGTAATGTCTCACAGGGAACTGGACATCTCAATTCTTAAATCTCCTGGTTTTGCCACTACCGCAACACCAGAAATTTGACATGATGTTTGAAGAAATTCCAAGTGGCTTGGGCCTGAATTTCACTCATCTTGGGCCGCAGGCAAATGTAATTTTGATGGGGAAATTCCACATTTGGGAGTGGAAGCAGGAAACCTTTGTCTGACAGATTTAAAAAAATGGTGACTGATGATTTTGTGATATATTACATTGCCACAGGAAACATTTTAAAGCTTTGAGATCATTGAATTTAACATACAGCTTTGATTGTCTCACCTTCATTCTGCCTAGCAGTCTACAACTCCTAGACCTTAGTCTAATATTCCCAACTCTTAATCGGCTTCAACATGTGCATAAAAAAGTCCTAGAAAAACGTATTTTCCCTCAAAATGTGGAACTTTCCCCCAAAATTACATCTCCAAGGGCCAGGATGAACGGTTTAGTTCTTAACCGGTGATCAGTTTTATGCACACACAAAATTTTCATTGTTTTAAAAGTCTGATATCCCAGGGTCCCTGTAGGGTAAGAAGCAGGAGACAGATTCCCAACTTCCCCACGGTAGATACAGCACTTGCCCTAAGAGAACCTAAGACAACAGACTTTAAATTCAGGACAACTTCATGTATAAAAAGTAACAGTATGTCTTTAATACAAAGGAAAGAATAACTGCTAGGAAATACTATTGATTATCAACTCAGGGATAGAATTCCTTAGATGGATCCTAGTGTTTAAAACTCTAGTGATTTATGAAGGGAAAATCTATTTTGTATATGCTTTGGGACATCTGTCTACTAGCATCTGACCCCACTGTGGCCTTCCTGTGTGCTTCTGTCTGGCTCAGAGAGTACAGGCAGTGTCTCTTGGACAGCCACGAACTAAGAAAGGAGTCACCTCCTCTACGAGTGACATATCTAAACAAGCATGTGTGTCTGTTCCCCTGCTGACACAACTATGCTGGCAATGAGATGGACCATTCACACAAAGCAGAAATACCTGGGCTTTTTCAGTTTTCTCTCTGACTGAAGCAGACTACACAATGAATACGATGGCTAGAGAGAATTAATTACTTTTGATTCCCTGTATGTGGAAGGCAACAGTTCAGAATTCAGACTTTAGAGGAATATAGAAGTATGTGGAAGGCATGTAGTGTTTGAATTCTTTTCTTCTTCATCCTTAAAACATGAAACTAAAGGAACATAGTCTGTGATAAGAACCATCATGATCTTGTAATAAAGTTTCTGGAAAGCTGGTGTATGTTTGGTCTCTAGCTTCATCCCTTCAGCAGTAGGGTTACCATACGTCCGGATTTCCCCGGATATGTCCGGCTGTTTGGTACTCAAATCCCCGTCCAGTGGGAATTGCCAAAAAGCCGAACATGTCCGGGGAAATAGGGAGGCAGCATAAGCAGGGTCCGCCCGGCCCCAGCACGATCCGCAGCGCAGCCCAGCCGCCCGGCTACATTGTAGTGAGCTCGGGTGGGGGAATAGGGGGCACAGCCGCAGAAGGCGGCGAAGGGGCCGCTGCTGCCCCCGGAGGCCGGGCGGACCACGCGCCACAGCCGAGCCCACAGGACCACGGGGAGGCCGGGCCCAGCCAGCAGCTCGGGCTTCCCTCACGGGCGGGGACTCCCCGGCCACTGGGGGACCCTTCCTGTGGCCCCATCACCCCACACGGCGGGGAATGCGGTGTGTGCTGGGGCTGCAGGGACCCGCGCTGCCCTGGTCGCCGCTGAGTGTCTGATGCCCCCACCAGGCAGAGGCTGCCAGGTGAGCGGGGGAGCAGGGCAGGTGGGGGGGGTGTGTGCAGAGGCTGCAGGGCAAGGAGGAGCAGGGCAGGCAGGGGCATAAAGGCTGCAGGGGCGGGGGGCGCAGTGGCAGGGCAGACGGAGGACGCAGAGGCTGCAGGGGCAGGGGGGTGCAGGGTGAGTCGGGAGCAGGGGGCACAGAGGCTGCAGGGGCGGGGGGGTGCAGGGCAAATGGGGAGCAGGGAAGCACTTAGCAACCCCCAACCAAGTTCAGAGCGGAAGGGAGGAGGTGGAATGTAGGGTGCTCAGAGGAGGGGGCAGAGTTGGGGCAGGGACTTTGGGGAAGGGGTTGGAATGGGGGCGGGACCGGGACCCCGTGGCGTGTCCTCTTTTTTAAATGTTTGAATATGGTAACCCTATTCAGCAGCAAAGTGTGAAACATTTTTTATAAACATTAAAATGTAAGTGGGTATACACCTATAGGGCCAGGTTCATTATTGACATCTTACAGTTCTGCTCCAGTGGTGTGTAAAGATACTTAGCATTCAAAGCACCAGTCCAATTTGGCTGACACAACTGCTATATGCCTTTTCAAAAGTATAGGTTTAAAAGAGAAACCCCTGCTAAATGCAAAGCCTCTATTAGCTCCACTTCTGTTCAGTTGAATATCTGCTTTCACTGCAAGTTTTATTTAGAATCTCCTGTCATCCTTACCCTGGATTTCTATACATTCTATACATTAAATCACTACTAGAAACAGAAAACTTGTCAATATAGGGCCAGATTTCCAAATTTAGGCAGCAGTATAAAAATATAAGATAATTAGGTGCTCATCACCATAGTATCTGAGCCTGTTACACAGAAATTAATAGAAATAGCAAAGTCCCTAGTGGATTTCACTGGGTCTCTAGCACGTCTCCCTTCATAGGATCTGAACTCTGTTTGGAATAGGTTTGATTTTTTTGTGGGGAGGGGGTCAGGAGAATGTGGGGGGAAAGTGGATGTTTGAATTATGTCACCTGCACATATGCAATTATGTGTGTCTTACATCCACAGCTCTTTTGCATTCTGTGTCTATGGAAAAAAGCCAATTAAACATCTAGCTGATCATGATGGGTACTCAGTGGTATTTGTACAATAAATCAGGTATGTTCTAAACACATGCATGCATCTGGATTTGTCTAAATTTAGGAATCTGGTATTATGTGCTGCAATAATTACCCAGAAATTTATACCACAGGAATCAGTTCTAACAAAGTGGTTAACAGAATTAGAGATAAAGCCTATAAAGTGGATCAGAGCACATATATTTTCAGAAACTTTGACAGAGATGATTAGTCCAAAAATATACTTTATCAACTCTGTTACTCTGAAGAAAACATGCATTACGTAGGTGCTACTTTAACTATAGAAACATATTGTTCTTCTCCTCTTCAGTGATGTAACTAGAAATTACATTAATAACTGAACTTGAAAATGCTTTTTAGTCTTTTACTTATCAGAACTCTGTTCCTTATTTCCTTACCACTGAGCAGGCAAACTGCAGCTAAATTTAGCAACCACTACTGAAACTGCAAAAGTGTCACTTCAATTTTACATCAACATCTTATTTTGACATTGACCATTTTGGGGTGATAATGAAGCAAACATTTTGGGGTACTAGATGGCTGAGAAGGTTACTAATGAGCTGCAGTGCTTTCCTCCTCTCATTCCCCCCAGGTCATGGATTCAAATCCTGATATCAGGCCAGCAGTGACAAAGCCATTATGATTTCATGGCTATACAAAAAACAATGAGCTTGGTTGTTTCATAGCTGTTCCTAGTGGGTCAGTGTCCAAATTACAAAAAATAAAATTATAATGGTACAGCTAATAGCAGGCTGAGCAGAGAAGGAAAGAGATTAGACATGGAGACTTAACTGCAGTATCAATTCAGTCCGAACACTGGTGACTTTCTACAACAGAGCTGAGGCACATTGGCAAGGCACCATGGGGAAGTTTAGACCTTTTGCTGTGCTTGCTCTGGGGATAGATTCAGAAGCTTTGTTTCCACTGTAGTCAATCTGGCCCCTTTATATAAACACTAAAATATCTCTATACATATACATATGCACCAGCACATATATACACAATAATGTGAGATGAACAGGGACAATTTAACATTCCCAACTTGTTTCTCAGCTCCCAGAAAAGGAATGCTTGGTGCTGGAATATTCTAAAATAATTTAGTTAGTAATCCTAGAACCAATAAAATGAAAGCCTAGAAAAGCTTCCAAGTTATGCCCCTCTATACAGAATCTTGGGAGAATATGCCCTTAATTTTCCAAATAGAAACCTAAAGTATGTTTTTACACTTTCTTCCCAACATTGTCATTGTCGTCTCCTCATTGATGTGAACAGTGGCACTGAATTAACAGCATCCCCTATAATATAAGGGAACTGCATAAATGTCAGTGCTGGAAAACGGTGCAATTCACTGGCATTTACACATTTCTCAAAAAACTTTTGTGTCTAAAAAAAAATCCCCAGTGGAGTTTGAAGGCATGCCTAATAAGCTGATTTTGGAGCTAACAACTTTGAAAAAGTAATTGTCTTTTAAATGTTCCAAAATAGTTTTTGTTCTCAAAGACTACCAGTACCTGGGGACTCTATCATCTGTTTCTGCCTCCAGAGGTAACACAACCCAGTTGCTGAAAATGAGCATTGCTAAATGTGAATAAATCAGTGTTTCCGCCTTTATGAACTGCAGGTTGGAAATTATCAGCTTGACCCAATAAAGAAATGTGTTTATTTAAAATTTTTTATGCCTGAGGGGGCTTATGGTCTTTTATACGTAAATACCTAAATGTTAGATGCCAGTTTTCACACAGCATATGTGATTAGCTAACACTCCACTTTTCATTACAGGAAAATCACTTGAAACATTTCATACTATCGTCTTTCTCCCCTACACCCTTGCCCCCCCCCATGGTTCTGCAGGCTCACACAAACACATACAGCAGCAGAATGGACAATCATGTTTGCACTGAAGACCGCTTCCCATCAAGTTAGCATATGGTGATAGCACGCTGAGTGACAACTGTAAGATTGGTTTCTGGGATGAACTCAAGCTTTCAGCCTTGAGAATAGCAAAGAGGTTTTTATGAAGGTGATGCCCTCTGTCTCTGACAGCTGCCCAATGCAAAAGTCTCTCCCAGTAGACTGGTATTGGCAAAAGTTGGTGTTCTATTCCTGACTGAAGGAACAGCTGACTGAAGGGGAGGAGATAAGAGGGGAACAACTAGTCGAAACAATTACAATCTTCTTGGGAAACTATGCCTACGCAGCATACGTCAACATCCTAATCAGACAATGAGCAACAATGTGGACAAAATACATGATGCCACTTTTTCAGTTGAAAGTGGGGCATTTTTTCATAAGCTATGTTGACCTAATTAATCACTTAGAAAACTTTATGAAAAACTTACTGGCCCAAATTCCTCTCTCAGATAACAATGTTAATCTGGAGTAATGCCGTTAAAAATCAATGGAATGACTCTGGACTTAGCCCACAATGCCAGAGTAGAGTTTGGTCATCTATTCAGTGTATTGTTTCCTTTTTTTAACCTATTATGTTACTTTCCCCTCACTATACTTTCTCATTTTTTCCTAAAAGCTTTTAAAACACTATTTATTATACATGTCTCCTTTCAATTACTGGATTTCCCCATGACACTGTCAGGGTCAGCCCTAATTTTTTCGGTGTCCTAGACAGAATAATGCAATCAGAGTTTTATACAATTCCCACCTCATCTATGAGTGGGGTCTTCCCACCACTACCCATGTCATGATCTCTCCTGCTTGCCAGCGAAACCCTCCTTCTGCAAGTTGCGGCAACGTTGTCTGTCTAGGTGTTTATACTACATTCATCACCATTCCAGCACCAAGCACTGCTTCTTCACTTGTCTGTGAGACTCTGACCACCACCCACCCACCTGTCTGAGAGGCTCTGCAGCTCCTGTTAACTCTCCTACCTGCGCAGGGAAGCAGAATTGAAGCACAGTTTTCTAAGCAGCAACAGGGGAGAGCAGTTAGGGGATTCACTCTGTGCTTCAGGCTGCTAGCACCAAGAGTGAAGTAGAGTCATGAGCAGGAAAGTGTAAATGCTGCTCTGGTGAGCAGGTCACATGGCTGTGTTGGGGAACATGTTTGTATAAAGGCACATAGGGAGGCATAGGTGGTGAAAGGCCTATGGCTGTCACAGTTGTGTGCTCCGTTGGGTTTGGGATTTTTATCCTCTTCCTTCCTCCCACAGCATCCTGTAATTGGGCTTTTCTCCTGCTACCCCCACAACTTTTCTTATCAGACTAGTCTGTGTTACTCACCTATTCTATTCCTTTCTGAAACACAAGAGCACAGTGAGGAGCAAAATGCTGATTGGAAGAGAGTCCTTTGTCCTGTTCTACATGTAAGCACTTCCCAAGCTGCTACTCATCTTCCCACCTTGGCTGGGATGTTAGGCAAAGAGGTGAGCCCTGATCCTAGCTCAGGGCTGGAGAAAGATGAGGAATAAGTTCAGAAGTGTCAAGGAAGGAGGAGGAGGAAGAAACAATCAACCCCCTTCTGCTCATCCAATTCTGTAAAAACTCCCTTACATATCACAAAACCTGCTCTTTCAGAATTTTCACTTTAACCCTTGCAATTTACTTTTTCATTGTAGTTGTTTAACCTTCTTTCTTCTCTTGGAGTACTTCTTGTAAATCCATCTTGAGTCTCTTTCCTGCTTTCTTACTCTTCTTTCTCCTCACCCTAACAGAAAACCCTGTTGGGGACCTGTAACCTTTCTATCATTCCTTCCCCCTGCCCATCCCTATGGACATTCCATCTTATTTTCCCCCTACATCTCTCTCTCATAATACTTCCCTTCCCTCATAGTTACACCTCGCCCATCAATTCTTTCCCTACAGTCACATTATATACCAGTAGTCTACCTCCCCGCTCCATACTGTTTTCCTGTTTGCTATGCAAGCCAGATCACTTTTCTATCACACTGACTCTACAGGACTTGTATGTTCCATTCAAAATAGCATCCTAACCTGTTGGCATCATCTCACAGCAGTAGGTGATTTGGGTGGTTTTCTGGGGATAATATAAGAGAACAAGAAGAAAGAATATGAGCAAGTAGGCTTTCTGGGGGAAAAGGTCTGAGAAAGGAGGACACATTGGCAGATAAGATAGAGAGGAAGGGGAATAAAGAGGAAAGGGTGGATACCGAACAAAAGGAAGATAAAAGACAAAAAGAAAGGAAAAATTGTTTCTCCTCTTTGCATTTTCCACTTGCCAGGTGTGCAGGCAGCCCTGACATTTTCTATCCAGCTCAATTTCCTGTCACACTTAAACTACTTTAGGCCAGAACTCTACTGTGTCATGTCTTTTTTCCACACATAAACATGGACTTGGGCTATTTGCAGGGTCCTGACATGCTTGTCCAATGCTCATCTATTTGAAGTGCTGTACAGACTGTGATGGTGAAATTGGCTTTGGCATCTGTTCTGTTTTTTTTTAGTCTAAAAAACTACAGAGAATGGGAAACGATCAAGCTAGTTGAGATTTTCTTCGACGCCCTAGCACTTGTCTAGCCTGCCTGCCCTTTGTTCTTTGACCCTATGTCATCTGTTTCTTGTTTTCCTATCCCTCCCTTCTATTTTTCTTGTCCCTTTACCCTGTCTTGTTCCGCTTTCTCCTCCACATCATCTCTCTAGCTCTTCTCCTCTTGTCTGTTCTTTTCTTCTCTCAAGCTTTTATTTTCTTATCCTTTCTTCCCATCCACTTATCCCTGCAACCCATCTAAACAACCTACTACTGCAAGTCAATGCCATGATGTTAATAGGCCATTTTGAAAGGAACCAAAAAAAAAAAAAAGACTGTATTCCCATTCAACTCTGATGTACTTAATTCAATTCCTTTTCACACTTTTAATGTGTGCACTGTCACATCAAACATAGCAACACAGCATGACCTCAACCTAAAGACTATGCCAGAGGGAACCCCCCCCCTTTTTTTTTTTTTATTAAAGAGAGATGGCTGGTTGAAAAAATTTCAGTGGACGTTTTCCCTTGAAAAATGCTGTTTTGTCAAAATCAAACTGTTTCATGTGACCATGTTGACCTTGCTGAAACTTTTGAGAAAAGTTTTTGGAAACCATTTGAATCCAATTGGAATATTTTGTTTTGATGTTCTTGTTTCATTTAGACACTCATTTTTCTCTGCTCGGTCATTTTATTTAGTTTAGGCCTTTATATTATATATTTTACTTCATGGTATAACAATGGCTCAACATTATAGAAATGAAACATTTTGACAATGTCAGAATAAAGCATTTCAATAAGGTTGTCTGATATTTCCACATCAAAATGTGGCGAATTTCCATTCTACATAAATCTTGAAATTGATTTTTTTTGTCCCAATTCATAACAAAATCAAAACGTTGAAATATCAGAATTTCTTATCTGACAGAAATCTCATTTTCTGACCAGCTCTACTTATGGACCAATGCTATGAAAATATTGGCTACATTGAAAAGTCCATTTTGGTCACTTCCCCCTGCCCCCACACAGCCACAGCTCAAATGGACCTGATGTTGTTAGAAGCACAGTAGGGTCAGCTCTAAAAAGTAGTTCCATGACTATCTTGCTAGTTTCTCAGTGGTAGGGTACCATAATAAGTGGAGGCTGGCAAACATCAAAGACGTTTAGATTCATATCTTAATTGAACCAAAATGTTTAGTTGCTCATCCACTGCTAATACATAGTGGGGAAGGATGGTCCAGTGGTTAGAGCCCTAGCCTGGGCCATGGGAGACCTGTGATTTCAATGGGAGGTGCATAACCTGCTTAGATGCTTTTGAAAACCCTACTCAGTACCTATCTGAATACCATTGAAAATCTGGCCTTCTGCACATCGGTGCCTCGTCTAAAAAATGGAGAGAATAGTACTTCCCTACCTCATGATGGTATTATGAGGTGCTCAAATACTATGATGGTAGGGGTCATAAGTATTTAGGATCGATAAATATCCAAAAATCTCTGGTCTAGATACATGGCTGGAATTTTCTAGGTAGGCTAGACAGGCTGTAAAGATGCCCTTTCAGTACATCTGCCTCTAGTCAACAACTAGGAAATACATAATTTTTTTTAAGTTCCTTTTCTCTTCATTCAGGCAAACTTTGATTCAAGTTTTAGGCAAAAGTTCAGGTTGGTTCTTATTTCATGCAGAAAGATTTCCACACCATTATTTCCAAATCTACAGGATTTTGCCTCTCAATGTTTTTAATTGTACATGTACCTTAAGTAGAACTGGTTGAAATTTTTCAAATGTCAATGAAAAATGTCACTGAAATTTAGAATTTTGACAAAAACCCCACAGAACACTTTCACATTTTTTCCATGAATTTCCTTCTCATTTTTCAACCAACTGTGCAGCTAGTTATTTTTTTTCAAATTTTGGAGTCATTTCAAATTTCAACAAAAAAACAGGACAAATGTTTGTGTGTGATTTCTCTCTCCATTCCCCCTCTCTCTCCCATCTTATGATCAGCTCTATGCTACAATGTTTCCCAAACAAATTTTTCTCAGGTAACACACAATTTTCCATAACTATTGAACCATCAGTTTTCCTGTTTACAAAGCCCTGAATCAACATTGTTACTGAAATGCTCAACTAAAAACTTTGTGACTCATGGTGACACTCCCTCACCATCAGCCACAATGTTTTCAGGTGAGCATTTCAGTAACAATGTAAAACGCATCACAGCAGTTTGCCCTCAGTTCAGGGATCACCAAGAGATCTGCCCCGAGAGAAGCATGGCTAAATCCAGTTGAAGGATAATATTCTGCATAATATTCGAGGGGAAAAGGGATATGTGTTTCTTAGGAAAACTGCAAAAAGAAGAACAGGAGGACTTGTGGCACCTTAGAGACTAACAAATTTATTAGAGCATAAGCTTTCGTGGACTATAGCCCACTTCTTCGGATGCACTTCTTCTAGAATGGAACATATATTGAGGAGATATATATACACACATACAGAGAGCATAAACAGGTGGGAGTTGTCTTACCACCTCTTGGCCTCTCAGAGGTGGTAAGACAACTCCCACCTGTTTATGCTCTCTGTATGTGTGTATATATATCTCCTCAATATATGTTCCATTCTATATGCATCCGAAGAAGTGGGCTATAGTCCACGAAAGCTTATGCTCTAATAAATTTGTTAGTCTCTAAGGTGCCACAAGTCCTCCTGTTCTTCTTTTTGCGGATACAGACTAACACGGCTGCTACTCTGAAACCTTAGGAAAACTGAACTCTGAGGGGAAAATGAGTCTGTGAGCTAGAAGAAAAGGTCCATGGCCTTTTGATCGGCCAGAGCTGTATGATATTTCCTGATTTATCTTAATATAACTGCACAAAAATTCTCTTGAAGCTAATTTAGAACCTACTTGGAGAAGCCTCTTCCTCGCTATCTTCGACTGAATAGTGGAAAGCCCCATATCAGTCATTTTCTTCTTCATAGCCAGTGGGGTTGAATTCTTTCTTCCCCCTCATCCACCTATGGCTCCCCGATGTCATACTGACCTTCCATCTATCTCCTTGAATAGAATTCAATCTCCTGAACCTTATGGATTCACTTTAATGCGTTATTGTTTTATAAATGCAGCTACACACATAAATGGTGAACATCTGAGCCAGGTACAGGAGATGCTGTTGAAAATACAGTGGGTCTCATAATTTCTGGGGATAATCACTATTTATGTTAGAGCAGAGGCCACAATTCCCTGTGCTACTGACTTAACTCTGCTGTAGGACTGCAGTGAAAACAAGTCACTGTGCCAAATGAATAAATTAATAAAGAATTGATCAATAATGCAGATAGTTTTGTTGTTTTACTTTGTGCTTGAATTTAAAAAAAGCTATACTTATCATTCATTGGTTTAACTAATGGACTAGTATCAGAGCAAATGGTTTAATCATTAGAACAGATGCTTCTGAGCTTGCAGCCATGGATTTAAAACCCAGTTGGGGATTTACTATTAGCCCTATCATTAGCATAAATTGATTGCTCTGATTGGCTAATCACTTAATTAGCAAACAGATGATATTGAACCATTTTGGAATAGTTTCTATAACTATGGGAGGATTATTTCTCATTCAGATTCTGTATACACTTTAGACTGGATTTGTTACATGCTGTCTATGTAGTTATTTAAGCCTTTACTTTATATTACACACAGTATATTTAAGAGTGTGCTGGGCCTCTTACTTTTGGGAACTTCCAAATGAGAAGGATGGACAAAATTGACTGGAAAAAGAAAGTTTGCCCATTACTCTACACTGATTTCTTCCGAATTCTCCAAGATTTTCCTATCACAACATGCATACAAAGCATGCATACAAAGTAAAATTAG
This sequence comes from Chrysemys picta bellii, assembly GCF_011386835.1. Lineage (NCBI taxonomy): Eukaryota > Metazoa > Chordata > Testudines > Emydidae > Chrysemys > Chrysemys picta. The sequence continues at coordinate 19,754,056 of NC_088795.1, forward strand.
GGACAGTCAGCTAGGTGTCAATGACACTAAAGTCACACAGCCTATGAATCTAATGGAGAAATGTAGTCATAGGGCAAAGAGAAAGAGCAATTAAACTATCGAGCAACACAAGGCCCATCACCTTCATTCCTTACAGGGGGATTTCCAGAACATTGATACAAGAGGATAATGGATGGTACAATGTGTTATGCTGGAAAGGTATGAATAAGATATAAGGGAATTGTTTCAAAGGTCAACCCAACAATTCCGTGAAAGAATCCCAAGGGCTCTGCCACTTCCACTCTCTGATAAACCAGATTAGCATCCCTGCTCAGTGACATCACAAACTAACTCGTTTAAAACAGAACTTCAAGAGCTTTTTAAAGGCAAGAATTAAGTGAGTCTGTCTCCTTTAATTTCATTTAATGTAAGCAAGCCTCTGAATCGCATTCCTTTGCTATAACAGAGCTTGAAGTCATGCTGGCTGATTAATGCCTAGCTGTTTGAAGTATACTCTTTTCTTATCTGGTGCTGTGCAGGCCTCACTACAGCCTGGGGAGACCTGCTGGTAAGTCAGAGCTTGGGGAGATTTTTGTCTGCTCTACACAGAGGAGGATAGAGGCCAGATAAGCTTCATGCCATAAAACAGAAAACAAAATGAAAACCTGTTGCCATTCTGAAAAACTTATTTGTAAGGGAGGGGAAAAAAACACAGACACACTACAAAACTGAGTTCCCGGTCTATGGATTTGCATACGACTTTCACTGAACTGATACATTAATGCCATCTCAATTGAAAATAATGAGATAGCACCACTGCCTAGAAACTTACATTTCCCTAAAGATGTCTTTGTTAGTTCAATTTGAGTGTCTGGCACAATATAAATGGGCATGATAATCATTAGAAGAAGACTTTAAAGGGGAAGTTAGCAAGACCTGATTTCCCAGATTATGGGTCAATTAACTCCAGGAGGAATTTCACTGTGTGTCTAATCTATTGAAATCCATGGATAGTCTGTATTCCAACCAACTTCAATTTAAAAAATAAATAAATGTGACAACAGGATCACCCTGAGAAATGTACGCATTCTATGATGTTCCATCATCATAGATTCAAGATACAGAGGGAAAACTGTTCTTGTTAAAGGCACATCCTGGAGGTACTTTGTAGTTCCTCTGATACTAGAAAGTTATGTAAATATATGACTTTGAACATGTTAAATGCCACTTTATTCTAATAAGATGTTCAAATCTGATAGGTGTTGGAGCCAAGTAGATAAAAAGGAAGAATATATAAGCAGAGTTTTTTAAACTCAGTATGACAGTTTTCCCCAGTCACATCATCAAACTGAACAGAAAAGCCCTTCACAAACAGCATCCACAGAGATGAAGCAAGGAAAAATAGTAAACTGGAAGGCGTTTCCTTTCAGTTTGCAGATTAACTTGAAGAAACAGTAAGAATGGGTTAAGGAGTTCAAAAGCAGTGCTCACTATAATGAGAGTTGTCTGCAAGTGTGTTTGTCTCTCAGCACTGTTATGTTATGCCCATTAACACTCCATGATGTATACAAATAAGGAGAAAAAAAAGCTCTGAGCTGGAAGATGAAAAACATCTTTGTTTGAACCACACACACTGTCAGGAAAGTTTGCACCTTCCAGATATTCACAAAAGTGCAGGGGGGGACGGGGACACCTCAGAGCGGTCCTTGTTGGCATATCAACCATTTCTGTAAAGCAAAACATTGTTTCATAGATTTTTTTAAGGCCAGAGGAACCATTAGATCATCTTGTCTGACCTCTTCTCTAACACATACCAAAGAGTTTTGCTCAGTTATGTTACCCAGTTGTAACTAAGGGCCCAATCTGAAGCCCACTTAAGTCACTGATTTGAAGTGAATTTGGGTCATTTGGACTTTGGATCAGGCAGGCTGTAAATGAACGATATACAATGCGTGTTTAGATACCAACGTGATAGGCACCTTAAAATTACCAAAGATTTATAAAGGAAACATTCGCCACAGTGTGATAGGGCTATGTTAGAAGGACCTTGTTACAGCTCTTTTCCACTATCAAGTTGAAGAGAAGGTTGAGATGTATTCCCTGCCTCTGACAAAGGCTCACTCTGTTCTCCAGATATTGCCAAATTATCCAAACCAGAGATCATACTTATTTCCCCAGAGGCTCACACATTTCTGAAGATTTTCATTTTGTATTTTACTTTTTGAATGCACCTGATTATTTGTTACAATCACATTTTTAAAAACAAATTTCCAATATGATAATACTGGTCCTCCATAAAATACACACACACCCTATTTCATAAGATGAACACTGGTAGGATTCAATATATTTAGAAAAATATTTCACAAACATAGAAAAATCTCCCATTAAGTGTACTTGCTATGCCTTTATGCCAAGTTGGGTTGCCTCTTTCTATTTAAACAAAAAAAAATCATAAGAACAGATGACTAGATAGCCTCTCATTCCTATTCACTACAACCACATGTATTCATGGGTACATGGCATTTGCCACAGGATATATTTTGGAATCTCCTTATCAAAATAGTGACACCACATCTCTGAGGTATAGTATTTAATACCTCACTGAGATGTGCATTTTGAATATAGAAAAAGCTGTGGTAAAGTAAATGTTGCGCAATTGAATAGTTTGGCAATTGAATGTTATCCACCATAGAGAAGAGATGGTGTCTACCTGACCTTAGGTTCCACTTCCTGGGTAAAGAGGAATTTCTTGTCAGGTTTTCCTAGATGTTTGGAATGGCTGTTTTCCAGTAAACTCCTTTTCTCTCTCCCCCCCAAATAGCTGGTGTGTTTAGTAGGCAGAAGAAAATATAATCCAGGATCCAAGATCAGAATTGAGGTCATGTTGTTCTCAAAGTCCTCCTCTTTCACTATCTGATTCTCCCTACAGGATACTCTCTGGCTTGAAACTATTCTTAATATACCATTGATGCAAATGAATAGATAATAGATTTAGGTACATTTGAAAGAAAAACACACCGCTTTCAGGGCTGTTGAGAGGTCTTCCGGCTGTAATTCCAATAGGATAAGTCACAATAGCAATCTGCACACGAAATATGAACCAAATGTTCATGGTTCTTGATTGACCTTCATTTGAGACAGTTTAAGTATCACTTTTGTTTTGGCTTCTTACAGGAAAATGGCTTCCTACTGTTTTTGAATTCATTAGTCTCATTAATTCAGAATTAATCCACTATATATTAAAAGCACTGCCATGTATTATACCTGCATTATTAATTATGCAATAAGACATAAGAAGCCATACCAGATGTTTGAAAGGCTATGTTTCATCATGAGTCCCTTATGCTTGTGCTGGTATTTCAATACACACTACAGCTTCTTTTTTCATTATTGCTACTGAAAATCAATAGTTTGGTTGAGGTTTTTTAGTGACATCTTCCATATATACTGTATTAAAAAAAAATCAACAAGAAGAGGTATTTTTTGTTTTTTCTTCAGATGAAATTCTGTATAACATGATCATATTAATTCAGAAATCTCATGCTTTCGAAGCACACTGTTCTGTATCATGATTTGACTACTTATTTGTGTGGTTCAGTGCTTAGAGTAAGGAATAGAAAGTACACATTCCTATTTCTGTTCCCACTTTCCTACTGACTTGGTGTCTGATTGGACAAGTGATGTAACCTCCTCTGACAAGGAAGAGAAGGAAACCTTTCACCTCTCTCCAAAATTAAAGTTTAAACTAAAAGACATTTATAAAATATAGCACCCATGTTCACTACAGAAACAGGCATTTTCGCAATATGGAGTGTTGAAGATGAAAAAAATGGTCAATTTTAGTAATCAGAAAAGGAATTATTTCTTATGTAAGTGCATACACACAAACCACAGAATTGGGCTGTAGGTGAACCTCACATTGAGAACAAAACTACAGAAATACTGTTCAAAGAACTGCTTTATCTCCCTGTGAGTGAAGAGCTCAGTGGGATATATTTTCAGCAAAGAGTCTAGCAATAAAGGCAACTGCACACGTGATTCCTCCTACTGTGCACTAAAAAGCTGCCTCTGAAATCTTTAGCTAAACCAAGAAATGGTTTCATGAGCTTGATGTTTTCTTCTCACTTATTGTCACAGTTTTAAGGTATAGCTATGCCTATCACTATTCCAGAGATTCTTCTGAGAAAGAAAAAAAGTTAGGGTTTGATCTTAAACAACACAGGTCACTGGTCTTGGATTAGTAATGAGAGCACTGCTATATGGCTAGCAAGTTACTTCTGCCCAGCAGCAAGAGGAAGACCTGAGAGAAGGGGTAGTTAAGAAGCCTATTAACATGAGGATTGCATATTAAACCTGGTCTTCAAGTACTGAGGGAACTGGGATTGTTTAGTCTACAGAAGAGAACAATGAGGGGGGATTTGATAGCTGCTTTCAACTACCCGAAAGGGGGTTCCAAAGAGGATGGATCTAGACTGTTCTCAGTGGTACCAGATGACAGAAGGAGTAGTAATGGTCTCAAGTTGCAGTGGGGGAGGTTTAGGTTGGATATTAGGAAAAACTATTTCTTTAGGAGGGTGGTGAAGCATTGGAATGGGTTACCTAGGGAGGTGGTGGAATCTCTTTCCTTAGAGGTTTTTAAGGTCAGGCTTGACAAAGCCTTGGCTGGGATTATTTAGTTGGGGATTGGTCCTGCTTTGAGCAGGGGGTTGGACTAGATGACCTCCTGAGGTCCTTTCCAACCCTGATATTCTATGATTCTACACCCTATCCCATACTTTTACCCAGCATGTTTGCAATCAAGGGCACAGCTAATTTAACTTAATTTGATCAGCGTGAAGAACTATGCTTAATGCTCAACATTACACTGGGCCTGATCTGAGTCTGCTCACGCTGCAATTAATGGTAAGGCTCCCACTGACTGTAATGGAAACGGAAACAGACCCTTGATCCTATGCTTAGCTTCCACTCACTCCTGATGGAGTACAACAGACTTGCAAACCTATCTGCACACAGTGCAAGGGCTTGCAGGATCATCACCTCAGGAAAAAGCCTTTGCAGTGCACAGCAGTATTGATAATTCTTCTCTGGAGAAGGTTGCTTTTGTGGTTTAAAAGTACAAAAGTGATCACAAAAACAAACAAACCAACCAAAAAAATATAAAGATAAAAAAATTTAAAAAACCACATCTTGGTTCTATTCCCAATTCTACCACAGACTTCTGGTGTTATTTAGGGCAAGTTACTTTACTTGCTAGTGCTTGGGTCTCTATCAAAATGGGATAGTCTCTACTTTACAGAAATGCTGTGGGGTTTAATTTCTTAATGTTTATAGAGCATTTTGTGATCCTCAGATGGAAGCTGTTGTTGTCTAAATGCAAAATGTGACCATCCATCTACACTTGTGTGCTGTGGTTTGCGTATGTGGAAACCTTTTCTTGATCTTTGGCACATTGTCTTTTCCAGATGTATTTGAGAAAATAGGGTTGAAACTGTGCCAGATTAAAACTAAGGTACAAATCTTCTGCTGATATAAGCATGCGCGATGTTCTCCATTTGTCTGTTAAACGTGCTTGTGACTTCTATTCAAATCAGAACAAAGGAAAGAAAGCTGTTGTGATTGGACTGCCTCCATAAATAATCTCCAGTGCCACTCACTCTGCACCAGTTTTCAGACAAGAGAAAAAACAAGGGTGAGAATTGCAGGCTCCTTTTTAAGTCACTTATAACACAGCTGATAACAAGTAAGGGTGAAAAAGTGTGTTGATGTTATTCTAGATTGTAACCTAGTTCATAATGCTAAAATTTAGATGTAGAATATTCTGATTTAGAATCTTGACTACAGTTGATTGTTAGTCTTCTGACTATTTCAACAAGCCAAGGTCTGATCCAATTCGTCCACCATGATTGTTCATTCCACTACCATATGTCAGTCATTAGTTCCATTTCCCTTCTGGTCAGGATGGGGCAATGCAAGTTAATATATGTCATCATATGAGGAGTTTCAGAATGACAGCTCTCTCCGATGACAAGCTGATCAAAACCCCAGTCACAAAGGGGGGGAGAGGGGAACACCTGTCCTAAAGCCAGTCGATTTCTCACAACCTTGGCTAGGTTCCCACTGATGGCAAAGCAGGCCCCGACAAGCACATGAAACAGCTGACAGCTACAGCAAAACCAGACTTGAGCTCTGCAGGAATCAGTCACTGAAAGCCATGGTGACTCAAAAGAGCCTCTGGTGGGAATTTTTAGACAAAAGAGCAAAACAGCTTGCAATGTTCTCATTATCTGCAAAACAAAGTGCATTAATAAGTGTGCCAAAATGCTCCCTGTTTCTGAAGTCTGTGCGCTGCAGACCTAACTTCTTTTCATCGTGGAAAGTTGGAAATTATCTTTAAAAAGGAGAGTTGGGGGTTTTTTTTAATACCCGAAATACACCAGCCAAACTTGTTAATTCTGTAATCATTCCTTTCAGCAATTCTTTCCCCTCTAAAAACATAATTTTGTTCTTATAGCTGTATATGGAGCACTAAAGGATAATACAAATAATTGTAAGTTACATCCAATAGACAACTTTTATTTTAAATCTTAAATCTGATATTTTAAGTATGAGCATTGGATAATAAGTTACAGAAACTGATTTAATGTTTGTTACATAGGTTTATTTCTAATTATTTTATGATTTTATACACACACACACACACACACACGTACATACACATACACACACACACGTATATACACACACGAACAAACATGCCCTGTTTGTGCATTGCCTCAAAGATCTCAGTGTCAGAAATGGCTCATTATGAAAGTGTTTATGAATAATTAAGATGTAAATTATAACTACTTATAGGCCTAATTCAAAACCTGTTGAAGTCAATGATAGTTTTCCATGGACTTCAAGTGCCTTTAGATGAAGCCTTTTGTGAATATGCCATCCATTGAAAGCTGAGGTTTCAGTCTGGTTTAATTCAAGGGATAGTGTGCAGATATTTTTTTTTTTCCAAATGCAATGAGTAAAGGGTATTCATTTCTGTATTTTGTCGATGTGGTAGCTGTGATCTTTTCATCCCGAACAGATAAATTACCAAATCTCTGTTTGGGGTAAATATTTTTCATGTTTAGAAATACAGTACTAAATACGGAATAGAGTGCAATATGGAGAGATGAATATCAGTTAAATACCTGGGTCATAAATACATTTTTCCTAGGAGTTTCTACATTCTAAAACTAGAAAAAAACTGGAGAGTAATATGATGTGATGATATCATTAAAAAAAAAATCATATGCTCACTTTTCCCATCCTAGGATATGTAAGAATGACTAGTATGAGACAACCCCCTCCTCAACGGTAAAGGTTAAAGCTGTGCCATTTGTCAATGGAAAGGTAATTTCTCTACCATTTGCAATCATGTCTCAAGATCTGACATTTGATTGTGTCACAATGATTTGGGCATTTTTAAGGTAGCCACTCCTCCTACAGACTGCTTTTCCTTTCCAAAAGGAAGTGTAATCCCCTCCTAGCTCATTGATGATACCTTCTCCAGCCAGTCTCGTCTCACTCAGTGCTGCAATATCAATATTGTAGCAAGCGAATTTTCTGGAAACAAGAGCTGTTCTTCTCTCAGGCCTTCGTGCATCACCGCCGTCCATAAGGGTGCAGACATTCCATGCTCCTAGAATGAGTCTTTTGTTCTTTATTGTTTTTTGACTGCTGTAGGATGATCGCCAACTGTGTTAGCCTGGCCAGACACTATGGGCAGGCAATGTTTAGAGCATCTTTTCTAGCCCCTTCCCTTAAAAAAGGTGAGCAGTGCTACCCTAAAAATGGCTGCTCAGTGACCTAGGATGCTGCCAAACTTCTCTGCTGCCCCAGGGACGGAGCTGAATGGCCATTACTCCCAAGACTGCCTACCTGCAGGATTGGGGCTATGATTGCCAGGGGTCATCTCCATCTATCGCTTTGCCACGCTCCCATCGCCACAGGACTTGGATTAATTATACATGTTAATGATGGTGAGATTTGATAAGATGTTATTCATGGGCTGAGAGTTGCGAGAAAACCTGTGCGGGAAATTTTTGAGTGAGAAAGCCGTTGCAGAGGGGCAGTTGCACTCTATCGGCTCTGGATGAACCGTTATGGCTGGGGACTTCGTTACCTGCAGTGGGTGACCAGGACATCTTCAATGCCTTGTTATGGTCTCCGTTCCCTACAGCATGTTGCTGAACTGCCTTCATGTCCATTGAATGACAAATTGATTTCCTCCGCCCAGTCTGCCGGAACAGTTTTCACACGCTAAAGAAAGGCAATTTCTCTATCTAGCCGAGGGCAAAAGACCCATCGGCTACCCTCAGACTAGTGTGGAGAACAACAGCACAGCTCTAGATGGGGAAAACAAACATGACTAGAGAGCAATTTATAAGGAGAAACCTCCAAGAGCTTTCCCCAATTTTCACAGAGATTCATAGTCCCCAGTAGGGAGAGACATGGTGTCAGTGTTACCCAACTTGAAAATTGTCCCCCTACTCTCCTCTCCAAGGGGGACTTAATCCTATTTCAAGGTGTGGGGAACATGGGACTGAGGAGGACAACAATGAGAGTGGAGACAACTACATGACCTGGGCTCCACCCTGACTTCCACTGAAAATATACTCCTGAACTAAAGCAACAGATGGTGCTTTGAAAGGCATCCGTCAGCCATCTCCTTCTCAGTGACTGCTAATGCAGTTGGCAACAAAAGCAGCTCATAAGTGAGAGGTTGCAGGTTCTAGTAGTACCTCATCAGCTCACATTCCTCTAGTCCCACAGCACTCAGTTCATGCAGCCTGGCTCTGTAGAACTACTACTGGATACCATTCTAGTCCCAAGATCATGCAATATGTTGGTGAGTGGGGAACGTGGAAGGAGACTCCTAAACTTGAGAGGAAAACAAAAAATGAGAGTCAAAAAGAAAGAAAGATATTGCAAAAGAAAAGTAGAGGAAAAAATAAGGAGAGAATAGAGAAAGTGATGGGGGGAGGAGGGGAAGGATGACCTGGCTTGTGCCATGGCCTGATATGCAGAGAGACAGAAATGGAATATCCATTTGAGTTCCACAGAAGAAAGGGATTCCAGAGAAAAAGGCTAAGAGCTACTTCAGTATGCAATTCAATCATTACAAACAAACAAGGTGACAGTTCACTCCTTTACAGTTGTGGTGTTTAGATGCTGCATGTGATTATTAGAACTGGGAGCACTGGCTGTTGGGAGTCTGAAAGGACAGGAAACAGGAAGGAGGGGGGAGGAGTTGAGGAGGCCGGGAGAGTTACAGAGTGTGCAGCTACAGCTTGGAAAAGAGACTTCCACTGTAAATAAAGTTCTGTTGAAGTTGTTAATACCTTGCTTGGTGGATACAACATTTTGGCGACAAGGATGGATCTTCTGCCTCTGAACCCACCTGCACCCTTTCTGCAAAGCCCAGGTGAGCCTCCAATTGCTTTTACTGCCTGGATCCGTATGTTTAAGACTTATCTGCTTGCAATCAGTGCTACAGAGATTTCTGAAGTAAGAAAGCGTGCTCTGAAATCCACTGCCTTGGAGCAGAAGGGTAGCGTATATTTTATACTTTTCCCCTTGCAGATGATAAATATGAGACTGCACTCACTGCATCAAATAACTTTTTTTTGCCAAAAGTGAATGTAGTAGCTAATCGCTACAGATTTCGCCAGCATGAGCAGAAACCAGTGGAGACTATAATGCAGTATATGGCTTCCCTGAGAAGTCTGACTGTAACTTGTGACTTTGGGAATATGGCAGATGAGATGATTAGAGACCAGCTCACTGAGAAAACAACAATGCTTCATGTAAGAGAACGCTTACTTCTAGAACCACAACTTACACTAGAAAAAGCAATAACCATTGCTACTCAGATTGAGTCAGCTACAGTTGAAGCCAAAATAAAGGAGCCAGGGTACAGGAGGCCCAGTCCAGGGTGTGACTCCTTTGCAGAAAAGTTCACTATCACTGCAAACAAACAATTGCAAAAGGAAAACTAATGAAAAGCCACTGAATCAGCAAATGCAAAATACAGTAAAAGCATGCTTGCGCTGTGGATCCCCACAACATCTTGCAAGCTACACAGGATGTCCAGCAAAAGTAGCTCAGTGCAATCATTGCAAAAAGATTGGGCATTTTGCTAAAGTATTGTCGCAGTAGCCGGTTCAATCAACAGGTGCATGCAGTTACAATACCAGATGTTACTGCGCTGAGTGTAGACAAAATCACTACTGCAAATATTCCAGAACAGATAAAGTGCACTGTAAATGTTTCTGCCATACCCTCAGGCAAATCACACTCTATTCAGCTAACGTTGGACACTGGCTCAGCAGTATCTATACTACCTGATTCCATCTATTTGCTTTACTTTAAAGATGTGCCTCTTACTGAACCCAAACTTCACTTGGTATGCTATTTGAAAAACCATATTCCAGCACATGGCTTCTTGCCAGCAATAGTTACTTTTGGTGATCACTGTAACTGCGGAATTCTACATTGTTCAAAGGCACTCCTATCCTTGGCAGAGATTTATTAGCTGCTTTAAATCTCAGGGTAGTTAATGGACGAATTGATCTTCCTCAGCAAAGCACTCTTGTGGTACACACACCAGTTTCAGCTGGGACCCAACTCGAGGTTGAGGAGAAACTCGGCTGTGCTTATGGGTTTCTGCATAAAGTTAAAATGCGGAATAATGTGTTGCCTGTACGACAGAAATTACGGTGCTTACCATTTTCAGTCAGGGAAGCTGTTTCAGAGGAACTTAGAAAACTTGTTCTAAAGGACATTATTGAAGAGATTAACTCCTCGGAATGGGTTTCACCTATAGTAGTGACGCAGAAGAAGGGTGGAGACATTTGCCTTTGTGTGGACTTAGCCAAATAAAGCTATTGTGATTGACAGCCATCCTCTTCCTCACATAGAGGAAGTATTTGCAGAACTCCATGGAGCAAAGATGTTTTCTACTCTTGATTTGCAGAGCGCATACCACCAGGTTATGTTGCATGAAGATAGCAGAGACCTCACAGCATTTATTACACGAGGGACTATTTCATTTTAAACGTGTTCCATACGGTCTTGCATCAGCCCCAAGTGCCTTTCAAAAAATGATGTCATTGATTCTGAAGAATCAACATGGAGTTCAGTGCTATTTGGATGATATTATTGTGTTTGGAAATACTACTGAGGAGCATGACAATAACCTGCAGTCTGTACTAAACTGCATCAGCAAAGCAGGCCTCAAGCTCAATAGGTCCAAATGCAAATTTAGACAAACTGAACTCTCCTTTCTGGGGCATACAATTTCACAGGCTGCATTAAAACCTGAACCAGATCATATCCTGGCAATTTCAAATGCTCCTCCTCCAACAGATTTGCAAACCTTACGTTCCTTCTTGGGTCTTACCTCCTGGTGTGCAAAATTCATTCCCAATTATGCTTCTGTCATTGAACCATTACAAGAATTACTACGGAGAAGTTCAACCTTAGTGTGGACAATGGATGCACAAGTTAGTTTTGAAAGGGTGAAAGACTTGATTGTACATAGTCCAGTACTTGCATTTTTCAGTCCCACATTGCCCACAATTATAATTACTGATGCTTCTGATGATGGACTTGGGGCTGTCCTCACACAACTTCATGAGGACAACACAGAGAGGACTGTTGCATTTGCTTCAAGGACACTAAGTAATGCTGAGAGAAAATATTTCTACAGTTGAAAAAGAAGCACTTGCTTGTGTCTGGGCTACTGAAAAATGGAAAACTTACCAGTGGGCCGCACGTTCAAGTTGCGCACAGACCACAGCCCTTTGATAATGTTGCTCACCACGAAAGGACTGGGAAGAGCAGGATATCATATTGCTAGATGGTCTGCAAGACTACTTTCTTTCAATTATGAACTGGAATATAAGCCTGGAAACAAATGTGGTAGCTGATTGCCTTTCTCGCCTGCCTTTGCCTTCACCAGATGGTCCACCGGAGGATGAGGATGTAGTAGTTGCGCTTATTACAAGCGCTCTTACTGCGGTTACAAGAGAACAATTTCAAGCTGCTTGTTCAGCATGTCCAATTCAACAAAAATTACGGGAATTTCTGACAAAGATGGCCCAGTAACCCTAAAAACCTTGACCCAGTTTTGCTGCCTTATTTTAGAGTTTGGGATGAACTTTCTTTGCTCGATGGCTTTGTGCTACGAGGTACACACCGGCTACTTGTGCCAGAAGAATTACAGTCAAAACTCATACACCTGGCACACGATACTCATCGAGGAATTGTCAGAACCAAACAACAACTACGGGATATGTATTGGTAGCCAGGGATGGACTCTCAAAGTGAAGCACTCAAAATCCTGTGTCACTTGCCAAATGCATGATAAGACAGCAGTGACATGTACCCCTCCATTACAGCCTGTTCCTCTTCCTGAATCTGCATGGGAAAAGTGGCGATTGACATTGTAGGACCCTTTGATGCTGCTCCACTTGACTGTCGTTACGCCATCACTTTAATAGACTATTTCAGCAAATGGCCTGAGGTGGCGTTTACATCACAAATTTCTTCTGCTACAGTAATTAAGTTCCTCTCTTCAGTTTTTAGCCAGGAAGGTAACCCCAAAGGCCGGGAGAGTTACAGAGTGTGCAGCTACAGCTTGGAAAAGAGACTTCCACTGTAAATAAAGTTCTGTTGAAGTAGTTAATACTTTGCTTGGTGGATACAACAACAGTGAGGTCACCAGAGAGATAGTCCTAGCTTCCCTACCTGAACATGATCAGCCCCAAATAGCTTCCTCATGGAAGCTGTGTGTGCTGCTTACTGACCATATGCATATCTCAAAATCTCTCTGGATAATGAAGTATAGGGAAGAATGCAAGTGGTAAGTATTGCAGTGTTGTCTGTATTCTGTCAATAATCACTGACACACATGCTGACCTCTTAATGGTGCCTATTGTATGCAAGTTAACCCATACATATACTTCTATGTATTTAATATCCGAAAGTGGGGAAATATAAAAAGCAATATCATTTATTCATTTTTAAAAAGCATCTAATGAGTAATCTTTTTGATTTAATCTGACGCCATTTGGTCAACCACAGAAAACTTGAAAACAACCTAAACCATAACTGTTTGTCCTTCAGGAGTATTCACAAATTTCATTTTATGGCCAATTCTTTCTAGAACATTAGTTCATCCACCCACCTACTTGTGTGTTCTGAGCCAACCAGGAAAGACACTATTTCAATTGCTATCTGGGAAAATAAAACTGATTATGCCAGTTTGTAAACAGAGCTGTTTTGTGGGAGTTATCTAAAGAGTGCCGTGCTACTTTCTTTGCAAAAACAAGATGTTAAGAAGTCTCAAAAAAAAAAAAAAAGTTGTGTTTTATTTGCAAAGGCTCCTAGTTTCTTTGAGGAGTTGAAAGTTCTCTTAAGCAGCCCTGGCCCAGTATCACCCCCCACATCCATGCTCAACCCCACTGTGTATAGGATTCCCCCCTTAGCAGCTTAAATCGGGAGTTCTCCATTGAAAATAGTGGAGTTGGACCCTGTTATACAATAGTGTAAGGGAGAGATGCATCAGCCCCAGTAACCTTTATATAGAACTGATACCTTTAGTATGTCTGTGGACATGATTTTCCAGTAAGGTTGGGATTTTCAAAAGTGCCTGTGTGACATCGGAGCACAAGTCCCATTGCCTTTCCATAGGACTTTTACTCCTAAAGCAAAGTCTGTCATGCATACTCAAGAAGACAGACTTGAGCAAACTCAGGGAGTTGGTAGGTAAAATCCCATGGGAATCAAGTCTAAGGAGAAAAACAATTGAAGACAGATTGAAAAACTGCCAAGAGACATTATTAAGGGCACAAGAGCATAATCTATCCCACTGCGTAGGAAAGATAGGAAGTATGGCACGAGACCACCCTGACTTAACCAGGAGCTCTTCAATCATCTGAAACTCAAAAAAGAATCCTACAAAAAAGTGGAAACTAGATCAAATTACAAAGGATTAATATAAACATAACACAAGTATGTAGGGACAAAATTAAAAGGCCACTGCACAAAATGAGATTAAACTACCTACAGGCATAAAGTAACACGAAAACATTCTGCAAATACATTAGGAGCAAGAGGAAGACCAAGGACAGGGTAGGCCTGTTACTCAATGAGGAGGGGAAAAAAACACCAGAAAATGTGGAAATGGCAGAAGTGTTAACTGACTTTTTTGTTTCTGTTTTCACCAAAAAGGTGATTAAGCAATTGGATGCCAAACACAGTGAATGCCAGTGAAAATGAGGTAGGATCAGAGGCTAGAACAGGGAAAGAACAAGTTAAAAATTACTTAGACAAGTTAGATGTCTTCAAGGTCACCACGGGCTGATGAAATACATCCTTGAATACTCAAGGAACTGACTGAGGAGTTATCTGAGCTATTAGCGATTATCTTTGAAAAGACATAGAAGATTGGAGAGATTCCAGTCTTCTGGAATAGGGCAAATATAGTGCCCATCTATAAAAAAGGGAAACAAGGACAACATGGGGAATTACAGACCAGTCAGATTAATTTCAGTACCCAGAAAGATAAGGGACCAAATAATCAATTTGCAAACACCTCAAAAATATTAAGGTGACAAGTAAAAGCATGGATTTGACACGAACAAATGGTGTCAAACCAATCTAATAGCGGTCTTTGTCAGGGTAACAAGCTTTGTGGACGGCGAATCTGTAGATGTGATATATCTTGATTTTAGTAAGGCTTTTGATACGGTCTTGCATGACCTTATCATAAACAAACTAGGGAAATACAACCTAGATGGAGCTACAATAAGATGGGTGCATAACTGGTTGGATACTCTCTGGGAATGGTTATCAGTGGTTCACAGTCAATATGCATGTTCAGCTTGAGTGGGATCCCGCAGGGATCTGTTCTGGGTCCGGTTCTGTTCAATACCTTCATCAATTATTTAGATAATGGCACAGAGAGTACACTTATAAAGTTTGTGGATGATCTCAAGCTGGGACGGTTGCAAGTGCTTTGGGAGGACAGGATTAAAATTTGAAATGATCTGGACAAACTGGAAAAGTGGTCTGAAGTAAATAAAATAGCATGAAATTCAAGAAAGACAAATGCAAAATACTCCACTTAGGAAGGTACAGTCGCACACATACAAAATGGGAAATGACTACCTAGGAAGGAGTACTGCAGAAAGGGATCTAATTTGCCGCTCCTGCAGCCCCTGTGATTGGCTGCTTCCCTGCAGCCACTCTAGTCCACTTTGAGGCCTTCTTTTCTGCTCCTCCCTGGGACAGGGTACAGCAGCTTGTCTAGCTTAACTGTCTGTGTAAAGTTTCTTGTAGCCCAAGCCAGTGCTCATTGTCATTTCCTAGCATGATTAGTCTCATTCTGTTCCCATTCCTGTCTCCTTATTTTCCCATAATACCGTAAGGCAACAGGACTCACGTAAAGCAGATGGTGGTAAAAAAGTCTTCCTGCTCTTTATACATAGGAATATAAAGTGACACCAGGAGTTATTCACAACAACTTAATGGTCCACATTAAGCGCTCCATGGACTTCAGTGGAGTAACACCAAGGATCCATTCAGCATAAGTTGTCGAAGATCATCAGAATACACCCACCATCGAAACTGAAGACTATTTTAATAAAAAAAATGACGTGATTTTTCAGAAGTGACTAATGGTCCTTGGTACACAACTTAACCTAACTTGGTCAGGCCCAGGTAGTCCATCTCAACAGTTAGAGCCAGGCTGAGGGGGCCAAAAAGCAGAGCCAAGGGATGGAACCAGAGTCAGGGTCAGGAGCAGAAGAGGGCAAAAGCAGGACTGGAGCAAGAGAAACCACAGCTGCAGGCCAAGCGTTGAGCAGCCAGCCTCCTGCTGCTCTGAGCTTAAAAGCAGACCACTGACTCCCCTCAGCCAGCCAGCCAATCAAGTGGTCATACCACAACACAGCTGAGTTTGTTAATTTGCCTGGAGGCTGGGCTGGCCAATCCTCAGGCTCAGCAGATGGTGCTCAATCCTGAAAAACTTAAGGAAGGACTGGATATTAATTTTTTTTTAAAGCGTTCAGCACTTTCTAAAAAAAATTATGTAGACCCCTTTAAGGCATCTTATGTTGGACCCCTAAAATGAAAGCACCCAAAAATCATTACTCATTTTTTAAACACTTCACCAGAAAGAATTTTCTGGTGGTCATTTTAGAAATGCACAAAATCCAACATTTTCATTTTGCAGAACTTGGCATGAAATGTCAGTTTTATTTTGCATAATTCAATTCCCTCTTACACTAGAGTTCACCTTAAGAAACATTTTTGTTATTTTCACATTGAAAACTATTATTTGTATAATGGCAGCACCTAAATGGCTTGATCAGGAAATAGAGCATTGTGGTAGGATTGTACAAACACTTACGTAATTCTCACTATTTAAACTGTCAGCTCCATCTGGAAAGGACCATCTTTTTTGTTCTCTGTTTGTA
Organism: Chrysemys picta bellii; assembly: GCF_011386835.1. NCBI lineage: Eukaryota > Metazoa > Chordata > Testudines > Emydidae > Chrysemys > Chrysemys picta. Next base: position 19,770,558 of record NC_088795.1, read on the forward strand.
CGGCACTCCTACAAGGGGGTTTCTGAGCCACTTTAATGGGGTATCATTTTGGAGGGAGGAGCAGATACTTGAGGCTGATTTGAAGACCCATGTAGATGCTTTACAAGGAAACGGTTTGGGGATATTCTAATCAAGGCAGGGGTTGTGTGGATACAAAAAGGGTAGGATGTAACTTTCCTGGAATTTTTTCCCCCAGTTTAGTGGCAGTGATCGTTTGGGAAACAGAGTTTGTTAACAAGAGAGTTTGTTTCTGGAGTGACAATATGGTGGTAAATGTTATCAATCTCCAGTCCTCCAGATCACCCAGGGTTAGAAGGTTGGTAAGGGTATGTGTTCTACACATACCTGGGGTTGATAATGACATAGCTGATGCATTCCCTCATTTTCAGATTGAGGGATTTGGGGAGCTGGCCCTAAGCCAGCAAAGAACATAATTGATGCTGCTAGCACTTGATGTATGATGGTTTTCAGAATTGCCCAGAGATCAGCAGCTTTGTGAATGTTCAGGAACTACAAGAGTAATTAGGATTTTGTGCAATTTCAGGAAAGGGAGGGCCTGTCCATGTCATAATGTATTCTGGAGGACCGGGTGCTTTAATACACAGTGTCATTGGCAACCCAAGGTTGACGTCATCTATCATCTCCAGCCACCAAATGGGTCTTGTATTTGTCAGTACACTGAATGGTAACTGAGATCCTTGTTGTGGATTTTTAGTTCAGAGTTTCCTAGTGGGGTGGTCATAAAGATGAATCACTTCATCCTATCACTGTTAATATGCTTAAGGATTTGGTGCAAATTCTCAAATCCATCTGTTGTTGTGGACAAGGAGTGGCCTTGTTCAAGACTGCATTCCTGGTAGTGTTTGAGGCTTTTAGGATCAGTCAGCTAGTGCCTGGGTTGCAGATGGATACTTCAGGAAGGGTTTTGGAGTAGACTGGTTTACATTGAGAGGGTAGATCCAGGTGCTGGGTGCCTGGAGCCAGCCCTGTTGAGGCATTACAGTTTTGAGATGGGGTGACAAGGCTGGGGATCCCTGTGCATGAATTCATTTTCCCCACTCATTCTGGATCAAGGCAGCAACAGCAGCAACATAGCTGGGGCTGGGGCAATTCAGGCAATTGGGCCCTGGCATTCTAATGCCTACAGGATGTATATCAGACCCCAGATTGGGAATCAGAGATAATTTTTCTCGTGCTTGCATTTCATGTGTTTGCAGACAGGCCAGGCAAAGGATGGTGTGGATTTGCAGGCACCGTATTGTATACTGCGTGCATAGGTGGACTTCTAGTTTGTCTGGAGGTTCACAGCCGGACCTCAGTTCTGAGCTGGCTTGGCAGGAGGGGTATGCTAAGGGACCACCTCTTGCCCCTTGTAAAATCTGTGGTAACCTGGGAGCATGCACCAGATAGGATTGTCATTCTTCTCAGGCAAAATGATTTGGGAACATGCAAAGAGGTAGACTTGATGCTCAGAGCTAAGAGGGATTTGAAGCAGATCCTAGAACTTTTCCCAGGAGTGAAAGTTATTTGGTCTGTTAAGTTGCAATGCAGAGTGCAACAGGGAGCCATGAATCCTCTGAAGGTTGACAAGGCTAGTAGTTACATGTACAGGGAGGTAGCCACCTGTATATAATGGGGGGTGGAGAGTTGATAATTTCTCATCCAGGCATAGGTTACAGCGCAGCAATTATTCAGGGAGAAAGGGGTTCATCTATCGGACTTGGGACTGATATAGTTTTGGCTGATATTAGAAAACGCATCAGTAAATGTCTGGGAACTCATCTAGATATAGAAGGGAAGCTGTCAAACTAATTGCTGGCGCCTCCTTGTGATGGATGTCCAGTGCAGGTACTCTGTATTGAATGGATACGGTGATCAGATAAGTGTATTGGTGAAGTATTTAAAGGAAGCATCCTTTAAAGGAGCAGAGAAAGGAGGAGGAGTTTGGGGCTCCTATGACTGGTACAGCAGGAAGTTTTCCTTTATAGCCCTGTTAACCTTCATATGGGCGGAGAGAGGGAAGAACAGCAGCAGGATAGCTGGGACCAAGACTGCTGGAAAGGGAGAAGGTGACCAGCAGCTCCAAGTACATGGAAATATAAATGGAATTTCCGGCACTGTACAATTTTATCTACTAGGTACTCCCAGACACTGAAGAATGAAAGTTGTGGCCTGATTAAAACCACATCCAGTGCTTCCTGTCCTTCCTCCAACATAGGTGGACAACAGCTTGATCAGGAAACAGGGACCTCATTATGGCAGGATTGTCCAAACGCTTATTAAATTCTCACTACTTAATCTGTCTGCTCCTTGTGCAGGGACCATAATTTTGTCTTCCTTGTGGTGGACGTCCAGCACAGGTACTCTGTGTGGAACAGATATGGTGCCTAATGTAAGGGGAGTCCTAGTCTATCTTTAGTCAGGTTTAGGCCTGCTAGGGCTGTTCAATAAAGATTCTGCATCGCCTTCTGTGTTCCATTTAGTGGTGACAGGCTAGTAATCGGACCTGTGATATTGTTCACTTTCCTGGGACTCCTGAATCTGACTTCTCTGAAAGAAGCCATAGAAGGCTGAAAAATCTCATAAGTACTGTACATTCCAAGAACAATTGAATTTTAGTCAATCTTTACTCTTTATATATGTTGAACGATACACAGAGCAAGCGCCACTAAAATCACCACCACCACCAACTGGAATCTTTGACAACCTTTGCGGATTATTATTCACTGGAATGTATCAGCAGGTAATGGATTGTTAGATAATAACTGCTGATTTAGGTCCAAATCCTGCAAAGTCATCCTCATGTACTTAATTTTACCCAAGTGAGTTTACCCTGTTCAAGATTGTTCCTTCAAGACAATATGCATACAATTAAGCGCATAAATAAGTATTTCCAAGATTGGATCCTTACTTTTCATTCTATAGTACTTACAAGTGCTCTTTTTATTATTAAACAGCTGGCAATATCGATTTTGCCTGTATTTTTTCATGTGTCCTTCGCTGAAGGTAGATAAAATACTTTCCTGTAACAGGTAAATAAGATCTATCACAATGGTTTCTAAAGCTACTATTAACATATTTAGAATTATGTGTCCAAGCCACTTTGTGAAATATATACAGCATGTAGTTTGAATAACTCCATGCTCCCCATCTAAACTCGATTGATGAAACAAACTACCTTGATATCTATTGGCATTAGGAAGCAGTATATCTGCTCAAAAACAGTGTTTATCTTGTAGTAGTGCCTAGATGCCTCAGGAATCAAAGTCATTCTGCTAGATAGAGCTGTGTTCACATTTGTTTCAACATTTAAAAAAAAAAAAAGTTTCAACCGAAATTTGCCAAAATCTACACAAATTCACAAAATGTTTGACCGTGGGTCTTCCAGAGAGCTACACACAGAACCTAAGTCTCTTGACTCCCAATCCACTGCGCTATCCACTAGATCACAGTCTCCTGACACATCATACTTTATGTTATCTGGTGCCCTCTGAACAACATTATCCCCTCAACTACAGAAGTACAGAAAAGAATATTCTGGGAAAGTGGATGGATGAGCAGCCCACAGCAAGTTATATTATCCACTTGCTTCTGTAATTTCACGAAAATGGTAAGGGGAGATTGTTCATCTGACTGTTGATTTGATAATGGTCTATAATTTTCTTTCCTGGTGTTTAGAGAATTTATTTTCTGCATTGAACACTTAGTGAAGTCATTGTTCTCATTATGTCTATTATACATAGTAACGTGAAAAGGATCTGTTTTGATTTTTTAAAACAAACAAGGTTTATGCCAAGAGATTCCTGGAAGACATTGGACACCCCAACAAACATTTTACTGTTTTCTTCTCAGCAAAACGCAGATATTGAATCCATGAAATATTTTCCCCATTTTATTTTTTTTTAAAGGGGGTACTGCGTTAATAAACCAGAATCAAGGAGCATCCATGAGAATGGCTGACTTTAACCATTATTGAATGTGCAGCAATGAAACTGAATGAGCCTGTTCCTATCTGGAAAATACATTGTGTGACTAATCACCATGTCTTAGTATGTGCCTAGAAGTGTTTGAAGAAATTAGGATATTTATTCGTCTTTTCTAAGTTTATTTAGAAAGCATCACAGCTCCTCATTGCTCAGCAACAGCAACCAATCAAAAGTTACTAGTCCCTTTATTCGGCTATCACCAATGGCTTGGAAAGGACAGGTCTGTGGCAGCTCCTAACCCCCCGCTGGAAATTACTAGCTACTCTGGAGATTACTCCAGATGATGGAAAGATAATAATCTGTCTCCACACATCTGCATATCCATCTGCACAGCCTCTCAAGATCAGACGTTACTGACAAATGCCATAATAATTCTTTTTTGCCTTACCCTCTATCGTGCTTTCACGCCTGACAAATTGCTGTGACTGGTAGGGAGATTATTTCTATATAAGCAACTAAATATGGTGCAGTCAGCACCTAGGCAAACCTGACTTACTTCATGGGCATTTGTAATTTTTCATCAGAGCTACAAACGGCCATAAATGTTTGCAGTATAGAAAATAGGCATACTGATGTGTCATTAATACTTATAGATTATCACTGGAACCAGTGACCCTAACAACTTTTGGTCATTAATATAAAAAAATGAATTGCTCCCTAAAACACTGATTTATTTCTTGTATTGTCTATAATGTCTAGACAAATGATAATGCACTCTATGCCAAATCTGGCACTACTGTAGACAGGAAAATGGTTATTAAACATACTGTTTAGATTATTCTGCATATCCTTTTAAGCCTTTTTATGATGAAATTTACATTCAGTGATTCAAAGCCAATTTTCTATAGATCCAACCACCTGGGCCAACATTAAACAAGATTGCTTAAAATTAGGCACCTAAATCTATATTTAGCCTCCTAAATAAGTAGCCTGATTTCCTGAGCTCCTGAAAATTCAGAGCTGTCATTTAATTTAACGGAGCTGTGTCTTCACCACCTCCGGAAAAAAATAAAGCAAGTCTCCAATTTATCTATCTAAATATGGATTTAAAGCTGGGATTTTCAAAGGAGCTTTAGGGCACTGAATAGGAGTTGTGTACCCAACTCCTGTGGGCACCTTTGAAAATACCATGCTGCATGCCTAACTTTAGTCACCCATTTGAAAACCCTGACTGTTCTCTAACAAAACATTCAGATTTACTGCATTTTTGGAGATGTGATGACTCTGCTTTGGTAGAAGTCTGTGTACACCAGATACTAGCTGCTCCATCCCATTAGCTGCAATTGCATCCTGCATTATACAGAAACACCCTATGGTAACATGTGGCCTTGCAAGGAGCATAGAGCCAGTTTTCTGCAGTGAACAGAGATTCCAAAGCACTGGAGACAACTCAGCAGAGTAGATTGGCCCCAAAACATTTCAAGCTTCATCTTGCTGAAGAATTGCTGCTAATCAAACAAACGGGTGATGCTGAACCTATACTAGAACAGCTAAATGTTAATATCTGTTGCTTCCCTTGATTCTGGGACTAGTGAGCAAGAGAGAATACAATATGGAGACAGATTTGCCAAGGTGGAAAAACCTGACAGTGAAGAACTGCCGCTCCTTCTAGGAAATGCCTGCAGTTTCTTCCATGGCCCATTGCACATCACCCATCCATCCCATCCCATTAAATGGCTTGACTCATACGAATGAAGAGCATCTTCAGTATCAGAGTGCTAAGGAGGGAAGAATTATTCCTAGGAAAATAAAATGCCTCCTGGGTGCTGGGCACAGGGAAGCATGTTTCAAAATATGTATTCCCACTGCTCTCTGAGTGCAACTCTTCCAGGCTTGTGTACCAAGGTCATGAAAAACTAGCTGTGGTATGCAGACATTTCAGTTATTTTCCAATCTCAACTTTCATGTAAAGAGCGACAGGGGGAGCGGCGGGAGGACAAAAAAGCAAGTCTCTAACTGAATAGCTTCACAATATGAAGCAAGTTTAGCTAATGCAGAGATGTCTGCCTAAATTTGTAGATAGCCTGAAACAATAGCTCTGAGGAGTGAATAGCCCCATACATTTCAATAAATGCTATTACTCAGATGCCAACAATGATCATTTTAAAATATCAATATTGTTAACTATTTTACTGCTCAAAGATGTAAAAAAGGATGGGAAATGTATGAGGAAGATCAACAGCAAGATTTCTCAAAGTGGAGCAGGATTATTATGGCATTTGTCAGTAACGTCTGATCTTGAGAGACTGTGCAGATGGATATGCAGGGTGGAGAGGGAGAGAAGGACTAGACAGCCAGCCAATGTGGAAGATGTATAAGTGAAGATATCTAGCTAAGGTACTTATTTGGCCCTCATCAGTAGATAGCAATATCTAAACTGTATTGTTAAATTTATTCACCTAAATTTGGGTTATTGCTGATTACGCACTATATGTATCTTATGACTTTTAAAACAAACTTTGTATTTGTGGATAATCAAAGCACTATGCCCAGATGTACAGACATGCTTTTCTCAACCTATGTATTTATAGAATTGTTTTAAAAATTTTATTAAAGCTAATGTTAATCTGAGCACTTCAATCTTCATTCTTTTAATACTGTACTGAGTTAGGAAATTATTTGCCCAAAGGCACACAGAAAGCCTGTAATAGAACAGGGAATTTAACCCAAGTCTGCTACGTCCCAGGCAAGAACTGTCACCATTGGACCATTCATCTTCTGTAGCCCTTCATCACCACATGGCAAGGTAGCAATGGGGAGGGCACAACCAGGTTTTATTTTCCTCAAACAGAGGCTCAGCTTCAAAATGTGGGTCCCACTGTAATAGATCTGTTCCACTCATGTCCTCAGCATCTGTATTAATTCACTTTCACCTTCCCAGAGCCCCTATAAATACAACCACCATATAAAAAATTAAAATGTTTAATTGCATCAAGTAAGATAGAGATGGAATTGTGTGCAGAGCAATTCTGACTCAGAGAATTCTCATCTTTATCTGATGATGTTCTCAGGCAAATATTACTGCTCATACTGGAGAAAACTATCACAGCAATGAAGTCTGACTGCTACTGAACTGTATGTCAGACTGAGGGGTACTTCCAGAAGTGCTCTTAAAGAGTAATTGTAGAGTAAGGCAAAATACATTGTCACATGCACAGTTGTGATGTAAAGTCTCCACTGTATAAATAATGAAGACTGTAATCCAGAACACCGAGACTAACACCTGACTTCAATGGGAGCTGTTGGGGGTCTCAGCGTCTTTGGAAACCAAGACATATTTTTGGTGGTTTAATATAGATTTAGGAACCTAACAGTGGGAACCTGTTGTGTTTTGTTATTCTTAATTGTGTCCATAGAATTGGAACTTCATTTTCCTATCTGGTCATCTTTGTTACCTCATGTTTTGGGGCTGATTCATACAAATGCATTCTATGATTTTTCTTTTAGCACTTTTGGAATGATTTGTAACATGACATGTCTGAACCACAAACAAAAATATATAAGTAATGGAGAAATGGACAACTCTCAAAGTTGATAAGCTACTCATGATGCCTGCCAGGAGAGAACTGTTCCCTACAAGATGAGGCTTTTTTATTGCTTTGTCTGGCCTTTTTTTTTTTTTTTTTTAAATAAATAAGTCTCATGTGATGAACTTGCACCACACTTCTTATGGGACTACTTGGTACTCTAAGTTCACAGACAGATTTCCTGATACTCAACCTATTTTTTCCTATTATAATGTGTTGAGTTTTTCTTCTATATGTTCTTCCAATGGAAACCATTGTAGTCTACTCTCACACAGGCCTAGGAAACCTTAGTGGTGATCAGCGTTTATTAAACTAACATGGAAAGAAAGGTTGGTCACTTTTTCCAGTATTTGCCTTATCATTCAACTTTTATCCAAATTCTCACTGAACAGTTTAGAACAGTGGTGGGCAACCTGCGGTCCGTCAGGGTAACCCGCTGGCAGGCCACCAGACAGTTTGTTTACATTTGCACGGCCTCCTGCAGCTCCCAGTGGCTGTGGTTCACCGTTCCCGGCCAATGGGAGCTGCTGGAAGCAGCATCCAGCACGTCCCTGCAGCCCACACCACTTCCCGCAGCTCCCATTGTCTGGGAACGGCAAACTGCAGCCACTGGGAGCTGCGGGTGGCCGTGCAAATGTAAACAATTTGTCTGGCGGCCTGCCAGCAGATTACCCTGATGGGTCACATGCATCTTGCGGGCCGCAGGTTGCCCACCACTGGTTTAGAGTTATCCTGTTGTAAGAGAGAACTTTCAAATACTTCAGAGAAACACCCTTTCCAAGTATACTATATTGTAACCTGTGCATACATACAGCCAGATTCTCCTCTCATGTACACCAGACAATTTCAATAACCGAGTTCCTCCTCATTTTACATGGATGTAAGTAAAAGGATTACTGAGACACAGACTTGTAACACTAACATTTTAAAGTGACAAATGCAGGAAAACAGCCCTACAGCAGTGGTAAAACCTATTTTTAAGCAGTATTTTTAATATATATAAAAAAAATCATTCCACAGTTTTTCAAACCAACATTTCTGCTGGTTACAGTTTCCCCCCACCCCCCAAACAAAAAACCCAATTCTTGTTTGTTTGGGTTGTTTTGTTTTTTTAAAAAGGTGACCAACTTCACTCCTGATCTTCAGAAATGCTGAGCACCCAAAAGTCAAGTTGAAATCAATGGCAGATCCAGATCATCAGCATTTCTGGGGGAGGGGGGGGGAAATCAGGCCCTAATTAATGTGTTAGCAGCAAATTACATGCAATGTTTTATGGTATCATAATATTTGACCTTTTGGCAATACATACTGTCTCTGCACAATAAATTGAATGGAAAAATATTGCTGAATAATTTGATGTATGCCAAGCTAATCAAAATATTTCTATCAGAATCTGTATTGGGCAGTTGTTAGTATTATAAGTAGGTATTAGATCATTGCTAATACAATACAAAAGGTTTGTGTATATATAAGATGAATTGCAATTTGAGTTGTGCAAAAAGATGCTGTTATACCATAGCTCAATATTTCCAAAACCCTTCCACAAGAAAAAAAAAACAAAACACTTTTTTATTTAACACACAGACTTAAAGACCAGAGAGAGTTAGTTACTTGGAATCCTAATTAAATACAACACAGTATGAACTGTAGCACTGGCATTTAACAAAATTTCATAGCCTTAGGGACTTTATCTCAACCAGGAGTCTGAAATAGAAATGAATTTGCAATTCCAAACAACATCCCAACTAAGCTCAAGGTCAAAAATATAATTGAGGGTGGACAACTATACAGCTACTGAAATATGAAATCAAATAAGGTAGAGAGGGACAATGTGTATATTCTTTCAAGTGCTGCGTGGTGGTTAGCGTGTTAACAGGTGGTTATACAAAGAATTTGCTAACAGATGAGAGTCAGAGAAATAGCAAGATAATATTAGCATTAAAGGTCAGCCCAAGACATGTTCAGTTATCAGATTCAAAGTCTAGGGCTCAAGTGCATTGGGATGACAGTGATGTTCCATACTCTTGTGAAGGAGGTAAAAACTAAGAAGAAAGATTAGGATACTCCAAGTACCAGTAGTCAATCATACCGCTCTAAATAGAAAATGAAAGTTAAAAGGGAATTGTGCATCCAAACCCTTAGGCAACTTTCAAAATTTTAGCCTAGAGGAATAGATAAATATGGAGAAAAGACAAAGGATCTCCCTGTGTTCTGAAATCAGCCAAAACAATACATTTATCCGATTTTTATAGATTTCCAGGCCAAAAGGGACCATTGTGATCTAGTCCAGGGATCGGCAACCTTTGGCACGCGGCTTGCCAGGTTAAGTACCCTGGCGGGCCAGGCTGTTTACCTGCTGCGTCCGCAGGTTCGGCCAATCGCGGTTCCCACTGGCCGCAGTTCACCGCTCCAGGCCAATGGGGGCGGTGGGAAATGGCCGCCAGCACATCCCTCACCCCACACCGCTTCCTGCAGCCCCCATTGGCCTGGGATGGGGGACCGCGGCCAGTAGGA